>NW_026623147.1:3600000-4200000 GCF_028827395.1 Penicillium hordei | reverse complement strand
TACTTACTATATTACTTCCTATTTAGCTAAGTATAACCACTTATATCTTATATAATACAATTATATAAGCTATAAGGATTATCTAATACTACTTCCCTACTAAAATATTATAACCTACTTCTAGGCTATAATATTATATCTACTAAAGTGCCAATATAGATAGATATATATATTAATATAAATAAGGTTAAACTTCTATCCGAAGCTAGTAGGGTGATTTTTATATTAACCTACTTATACGGATAAATATAGAATTAGCTTAAACTATATATATCCGGGACTACTATAAGAAAACGCCTAAAGACTAGTCTATAACGATTATTAAAATCTTTAATAGCTATATTAGTTTCCGATAATACTTAGAAAGAACTTTTAGAGATATTAATATTACTCAAATAGCTAAATATAAGTTATAGAAAATTAGATAAATAACTAGCGCGTTAATATACGCCTCTAAATTCTAGTAAATTATATCCTACTTAAACTTATCTAATTAAACGTATATTCTATACTTCGAGGTAGGACTTAGGTCTAATATAAAGAATAAATTAGTATAAATCGATAGGTTAGATATCTTAAAATAAATTATTATAATTATAGTTAAGATCGATAATTATATTAATAAATAACGATATATAAATAATAAAAAATAGACTAATAGAAGAAAGGTAAGACTTATAGATTTGACCGCTTTAATAATAGGCGCTAATAATAGGTACCCTAAGACCTTAATTTATATAGCTTAAAGCTAATAAAGTTAGATACTACTTAGGAATCTTTATTTTATTTATAGGAAACTAAGATACTAGTATTATATATAGTAGGGGTTTAGTTATGACTAATTAATCTTTTTTAAACCTCAGGGTTATAAAGTTATTAATAGCTCCTAAATCGATAAGAGTCTATATTGCCCCTAGTAGTAGGATTATATATCTAGCGTCTATTATACTAAATTCCCTAGTATTCTTTCGTTTATTATAGCTTCTTTATCTATTATAGTAGTCTCAGTTCGATATTATAATCTAATTTTACTAATCTATAAGTTATATATATCTTATTTTAATACATAATACTAGCTATCTTACTATATCCTAGATATCGCGTATATCCTTTATACGTATAAGCAGAATTTTTATAAAGGTATCCTACTAGGCCGTCGCCTTCCTTAATCGCCTTAATAAGATATTAATCTAGTCTATTAGGCTATATCTTTCCTTCGAGATATCCTATAAGCTTATTAGCTTCTTTATTATTATAATAGTTTATAAGGCTTCCTATTAGTATCTCTAGGATAATTTAATCTATTCTAGGAAACGTATCTAGCGTTCTTAGATTATTATTAGCTCTAAAGATCGGGTTCTATATTCCTATAGGCCTTATATCGTTAGTTTTAAGATACTTAGGGTCCTAGGACCTCTCTATTCCTATAACTATAGTCTCTAGTCCTAGTAGGTCTTATAACTACTAACTAAGGTCCTCTCTAGCTATAAGTCCTATTAGGTCCTAGATTAATACCTAGGGTATATACTATCTCTACTTTTAACTTTCTACTATACCCTAGTCGATTTCTAGATAATCGATTTCTAGCTTATCAGCTAACCCTTTAATATATAGGTTACCCGCTAATATCTCTTTTAGGTCTAGGCCTTTATACCTAGCTATAAGGTCTTCCAAGAGCTTATTTCTTAGGCCTATAGCGACTTATATTTTCTATCTAAGGCTATTAATAAGGGTCCTAATCTATCCTCTTAAGTCGCCCTATTACTTATTAGGGTATATTTTCTTTTAATATTCCTAACTAGCGCTTATTCCTTCGGCGTTAGTATCTATACTAGTAGTAGCCTTTCTTTCTTTTTTAGATCGCTTATAATACTTCGTAGGTCGCCTATAAATATAACTATTTCTTATATAGTTATAGGATTTAATAGAGAAGTACTCTTAGAAGGACTTAGCGAGGAAACTATTATATTATCTATATCTATCTATAGATACCTAGAATTAATATAGTTTAATATATTAGAAATAAGAGACTATAATATTATTCTAGATATTTTATAGCTTAGGAAGTATAACCTAAATATTAATTAATAATTAGGACGAATTATCTTTAATAGGTATAAGTATATATAAGAATATATTAAGTATAAGATATATCGATAAAAGTATATCTAATAAAAATAAGTATAGTAAGTAGTCTTAAAGTAAGAGGGCTAGAGTATTAGTTATAGGTATAGCCCCTAATACTATAGAATAATTACTAGATATATCCGACTAAGAATTAAAGGAATATATAATAATTAAATATAAAAAGCTATATATAACTAGCGATATAACTAATATTCTAGAGGAATATTAGGATTTTATAGATATCTTCATAGTACTAGCTAATAGAGTATTATTAAAATATAGATCTTTTAATTATAAGATTAATATAATAAAAGATACTAAATTAACTTTTATACTTATCTACCGTATTTTACTACCGAGTGGCCTATACCACCGAGTAGCCTACCCCACCTAATCTATTAAATTTAAATGCATTTATCTTAACCATAACGCTATTAAATTAAATCAACTAACTAACTAGTCTATCTAGACATATTTCTCTTCTATATCCTAGTAATCTATAAATTCTATACCCCCGGGGGGGCCGCGTACGTAGCTGGATAGTCGATTCTCTAGGTATACCGGGGCCCGGGGGAGGTGCTTTAGTTGCTTCCTATTACTATATAATTAATATAGAGGCTTCTTAAACTAAAAGGCCGTCTTTAGTAGGTATCTGCCTCCGGGATCTAGTACGCTTTTACTTCTACTTCTCGTTAGCAGCGCGTAATTCGCTTACTTCTTTCTCGAGAAAGGCGGCGGATTATATAGTAATCTAGTATACCTTTAAAACCTAGTTTATAGCGGAATTAAGAGGACTTAGAGGGCTCCTTAATCTTATACGAAGTAATACTTTAATTGATAAAGCTTGCTTTTATAATTGGATATAGTTTAATAGGGTTTAGGGGTCCTAATTACTACCCCGGCTTAGAGGGGGGGTTAGGGTTCGAAGCCGGATATTAAGGGAAGAGAAACCGTGATCATGCTTACTAAGCAAGAGCATGATCCGCCCTAAGCAGACCTACTCTGCAGAAGTTTTCTACTACATATATACCTCTATATACCGGATATTAGGCGCACCGGAAGTCGCCTATTTAGGAACTACGAGACACGTGATATTATAGGAGTATATACCTATATAGGGGTAGGATATACCCCACGAAGGCTAGCGACTCTAGGGAACGAAGGATATATAAGGACACTCCCTTATATACTTAGTTTAGTTCTTCGTCTTCAATTATATATTGTTACTTATATTTACCTTTTAGATTACTATAACTCTTTACTTGATTATAACTTAATGTTGAATACCAAGTCCGAATACATGGTAGAAACCAGGTAATATACCGGAAACATCATGTGACATTGGGTACCAGACATACCATACAAAAGTGCATATTACAGTTAGTCATCATGGTCCGCCCAGATTGTTAAAATAGCGGGTTTTGTCATTTTAGTTAGTTAGAGTTATCAACATTGGTCATTTATACTATATATTGTTCGTATACTAGCTTTCCGTTAGTTATAAGCCCGGAATCGTTCTATTGAACCTAGCTATCGTCGAATTGAGGTTAAAGTAATATTATATCGTTACCCCTATCGCCGAAGCTAACCCCTAAACTAACCCCTAAATCAAGAATCGGAAGCCTATCTATAAAGGATAACGAATATAGCTAAATACCTCTCCGCGGGTATATCCTCTCGCGTTATACTAAAGGATATAACGATATAGGATATATAGCTAGCTAATATTAAATCGATTATAGTACAATTCGACGTATAGGAGCTATATAATCCTAGTAATAATAAGAGATTAGAGCTACTAGTAGTACCTAAGAAAGTTATCTTAATTATAGAAGTATAAATATAGTATAAAGACTAATAGGTCGATATATATAAGATACTATAAATAGAATAGGCTAATAATAACGTGGCCTATACCTAGTAGAAGAAAGGACTAAACGTAGTAGTAATAGCTATTCGGAATAGCGTCTATACTAACTACTAACCGTTTATTATCGACTTTAAGATACTATATAACTTCCTCCGTAATCTCCGATAACGGTTCGCCGCCGAGTATAATCTAATAAATATAGCTAGGCTTCGTTAACTTTAGTATACCCTAGATCGAGGATTAGATCGGAATACCGATATCGATAAGTAGTTATTAAACTAGAAGACCGTATAGGTAAGATATAAGAGAGCGAAAATACCGGAAGTAGATAATACTCTAACTTAGTTCCTAGATACTATCTTAGTAATATCCCTTAGGTTTTACGAAATATAGACCTTAAGACTATAAGATAAAGTAGATAATATAACGTTTACGTTTACTAAGCTTCTTAACCGATATAGAGCTTATTAGAGAATTACCTATAGTAAGCTAGCTACTAACTAGAGAGGTATTTCTAGAGCTATATTTTCGATATAGTAAGGTTATAAAGAAGTAAAGCTAAGTAATTCGAATTCGATAAGAAATAAGGAATTATTTAGGAATAAGCCCTATCTATATAGCTAGAGTAATAGCCGGTATCTAGCTTAGAAATATTAGGACGTATTCGATAAAAATAAGCCGCCTTTATATATAAGAAACTAAGGTACTAAGGATAAATAGGAGAAAGTAATAAAAGCTAACCCCGCCTAGAAAGCCTAGGTTAATAAGAAACGTTAAAAGGTAAAAGTATAAGAGTAAGTAAATACCGCTTTTAAAGACTAAGGTTATAGCTTCTTCTCCTCCGAAGCTAGTCTAGAAGCTAGTCTAGAAGCTAGTCTAGTAGCTAGTAAGATAGTAGCTAGTAAGATAGTAGCTAGTAAGATAGTAGCTAATAAGATAGTACCTAGTATAGTATAGGTAACTATACTACTAGCTAGTAAGTATATTAACGTCTCTATTACCGTTATATCTACCTAAAACTAGACCCGAATCGATAATATATAGCCCGTATAAAAGCGCTAGGTAGTCGATACTAGAGTATAAATATATATATATAACAATTAAGAGTTATTTATAACTTTCGAGGACGTATAGAGTAGCGTATAGGTAGAAGATATAGAGACGAAAATCAATAGGGTAGGTACTATAGTTATCTATAGTATTAGTCCTAATAGTAGAAAGGTAGTAAGGATAGAGTTATATAACGTTAGATACTCTCGTAATTTCTATACTAATCTAATATCCTATAGGTTAATAATAAAAGGAGGTCTTATAATAAACTTTAGAAGGGACTATATTAAGTCTAAAGATAGATAACCGATTTTTAAAGTCTATTAGGATATAAAGCTATCCTAGTTAACCCTACCGAAGGATCTTTAGTATCCTAAACTCGAACCTAAGGACTTAGTGTTTATAACTAAGAAGTTAGCTTAAGAACTAAGAGTAGAAGTATCGATTTAAACCTAGTATAGACGCCTAGGCTATATCGGCTAGTAGCGTATTAAGAAGCTAGTAGAGATAACGGAAGGCATTACTATTAAAAGCAACCCTAGTACTAAGTAGGTATATAAAGCTTATTAATTAGTAGATATACTAAGATAGATCTCTCGCCGGAAGATAGGCTAAGTATATAGTATATTTAGAAGGGTTTATTTCGACCTAGTATAGAATTAGCCGGCCTATAATAGATATATCTAGTTAACCTATTTCTATCTAGATAGTATTAAATACTACTTTATATTTATCTATACTAAGAAAAATAACTACTAGATAGCTATTAGGAAGTTCCTAGTACTAGTTAAGAACTAGTTAAAACTAGAAATTAGAGTAGTCTATTATAATAACGAGCGGAGCGCTAATAATAAGGTTAAATTAATAATAGAGGTAGAGGGATATACTATTAAGTATTTACTACCTAGCTTACTAGAAATAAATGGTCTAGCCGAGAAATCTAGGGGGATAGTAATATATACTACTAGAGCGTTAATTAACGATATAAAGCTACCCTATACTCTATAGCTAGAGGCAATATATATAGCAATATATATCCTAAATAGGACCCTAACTAAGACTAGTAGTACTAAATAGATTATACCTTAGAAGGAATTAATAAAATATACTATACTAGACGGGATCTAATATTAGATAATTAACCTATCGAATATAAGGTTATATAGGTACTTAACGTACTCGAGAATTATTAAAAGGACCTAGTTAGATAAGATATTACCTAGAGTAGAGATAGGATATCTCGTTAGGTATATCTCTAAGAACCTATATAAAGTATAGTTCCCTTATAAGGGACGTATTAGCGGTATAGGGAGGGTAGATATCGTTCGAGATACTATATTCGATAAAACGAGATAATATTCGAAATCGAGACCCCTACCTAAGTAAGAGAATATAGTTAGTACTATAATAGATAGACTAGTACTAAGTATATAGCTAGCTATACTTACTATAGAAGAAGTATAGGCTAAGCTTAGTATATAGATATAAATACCTAGATCGATAGCGAGGATAGCTCTAGATAATAAAACTAAGCTTACTAAGTAAGGCTAGATAGCTACCGATATAGCTATCGATATACCTAATAATATAGCTAATATAGCTATCGATAAAACTAATATAGCTAATATAGCTATCGATATAGTTAATAAAATAGATAATAAAATAGCTAGCTAAGTAGCTAGAGAGATAGTTACTAAAGAGAGAACTCTAGTATATATAAATATTAAGTTAGTAATAACTAGGTTGCCTACCCTATAATC
The DNA here is from genome assembly GCF_028827395.1 of Penicillium hordei. Taxonomy (NCBI): domain Eukaryota; kingdom Fungi; phylum Ascomycota; class Eurotiomycetes; order Eurotiales; family Aspergillaceae; genus Penicillium; species Penicillium hordei. Next base: position 4,193,193 of record NW_026623147.1, on the reverse strand, counting down.
TATTACTAGACTAAGGGAGCAAATATTAATATAGATAGGACTAAGGGACTAGATAAGACTAAGGGAGAAAATAGATAACCTACCTAATAGCTTTCTAACCTCCCTACTACTAAGATTATTATTAGTATCCTCCCTACTACTAGTATTATCTAGAATAGTATTAATATCTCTAAATCTATCGAATCTAGTACCCCGAGAAACTATCCTATCGTCGCTAGATCCGATTTCTATAATATTATCGATCGAAACTAGGGGGGTAGAAGGACTAGATAAAGAAACTAAGATAGAGTATTAATTATAGTAAGAAATAGCGTACTCGCCGACCCTAGAACTACTATCCTAGCGAGAGATAATATCTAGATTAATATCGTCCTAAGTAAGTTTAGATCGAGTACTAAGAGATATAGTAGGTAATATCGATATATTAAATATTATTACCGGTACTAGATCTAGGAAACTAAGGTTAGATCTAGATTATACTATATACCTATCTCTTAATAAATAGATAGAGCTACTAAGCTTACTATATATATTTACTATAGGTATAAATAAGCGGTTTAATACTAAGCTATATTAGGATAACCTATTACCGCCGCTAGAGACTTAGAATCAATTAAAGACCTATCGATTCGCTAAGTAGTTTAAAATAGCGGCTATATTCGAGGTTAAGATATTAAGAAAAAAGGAGACGTTCTCCTAGATTCTAATTCCGAATAAGCGAGGTATATAGGTACTACTACTAAAGTAGGTATTTATATATAAATTTAATACTAATAGTATACTAAAGAAGTTTAAAGTAAGAATCTATATTTATAGAGATCTTTAATAGTTATCTGTAGAGGAAAGGAGAGCTATAATACTAGCTATTAAGATAGTAAGGGCTATCTTTATACTAGTAGCTATATTTAATCTAGATATAATATAGAGAGATATAGTCACTATATTTCTAAACTTAGTACTATAAAGTAAGGTATATATAAAGTACCCTCTAGGATTCGAAGTATTAAATTAATACTAGCTACTCTATAGAGCGCTATATAGATTACGTATATTACTAAGACTATAGTAGTAAGAAGTAACTAGGGTACTAGTAAAACTAGGCCTTACCCTAGTACCGGAAGATCTATATATCTTTAGTACTACCGGTATTATTATCTTCTTTTATATCGATAATATTATTATAGTAAATCATCCCGACTATATAGAGTAAGTAGCTTAGCTAGATCGAGAGATTAAGAAGTAATAGGAATTACGTAAACTAGATATAAGCTAGTTCTTAAATATACGAATTCTTAGAGATAGGGAATAAAAGAAGCTTTAGTTATACTAGGATAGCTATATTAAAAATATAGTAGCGAGGTATAATTTAGTTACTATAAGGAAAGTAGGATCTCTACTTATAGCTACCGAGTAGTTAATTCTATACGATAGAGTAGCGTTACCGAGTTAGATTTATAGTTTCTAGGCTAAGGTTAGATCTACTTAGTATACTACTACTATTACCCGGCTAGATACTATAAAAGCTATAGCTAAACTAGCTAAGTTCCTAACTAACCCTAGTCCTAAGTATATTAATACTATTAACCGAGTTATATAATACCTATACGAGACTAGGTACTAGGCTATCGAGTATAGTTCTAGAGAGATAGATTATTAAGATTAAAATAAAAATAACCCCGGTCTCTAGCTAGCTATAAAATCGATTGAATTTATAAGCGATATATTATTTAGAGATAATAAGGATAGGAAAAGCTCCGAGGGTTATATTTATAAGCTATATAGGGGCCATATAGATTAGAAAGTAACTAAGTAGAAGACGGTAACTATATCGACTATAGAGGTAGAGCTACTAGCTCTAGCCGAGGTAGGTAAAACTATATAGTAGTAGCGTCGAGTCCTCTTTATATTAGGCTTCTAATCTAACTACCTACTATCTATTATATATAACAACTAGTAAACCGTCGATTTGTTAATAAAAGAAGGGGCGGCGATATATACGAAGCTCCGATATATTGATATTAATCGTTACTAGATAAGATAGGAGGTTAGCGAGGGCCGAGTTAATATTAACTAGGTTCTAACTACGGCTATACTAGTAGATAGCCTTACGAAAGCGCTTCCGAGATAGAAGCAGTATCTCTTTAGAGAGCTGATTAGGATAAGAGAGATCAGTTATCTGATCCGAGAAATAGAGGCTGCTTAAAGAGAGTGTAGAAATAAAGGAATTGATAGCTCTTAAAGCCAGGAAATATAGGCTTTAAGAACTAGGGGGTATGTCGAATACTAAGTCCGAATATATGGTAGAAACCAGGTAATATACCGGAAACATCATATGACATTGGGTACCAGACATACCATACAAAAGTGCATATTATAGTTAGTCATCATGGTCCGCCTAGATTGTTGAAATAGCGGGTTTTGTCATTTTAGTTAGTTAGAGTTGTCAACATTGGTCATTTATACCATACATTGTTCGTACACCAGCTTTCCGTCACTTAACAATACTCACAAGTAGACTAATACCCCGGTATAGATCTACTCGACGCTCTACCTAGTATTAGTTCCTTAATCGCTTAAAAGGACTTAGGCTATAGTAAGGCTCTACGCGGCAATAGCTTAGTTACGACCCGATTATTGACGTTAGACCATTCGAGGAGTATTAAGGCAAGTATACCCTGAACTAGGCCTTGACAGTCACGCGGTACTAAGCTAAATTTTGGTAACGTTGCTCGGTGTCGTATGGTACCGCGTGACTAACGTGACTAAACTAAACCTATTTAGGTAATTCTCTTACCTAAATAGGTAGTTCAACTTCTCTTGGCGGTACCATTCTTTGCATGACTTATCAAGGCCTATTATAGTCTATTAGGTTTCGTTTCGTTCCGGCTATCTTAATTAGCTAGAGGTTCGGTTTTAGTTTTAGGTCGAGTCTTAGCTATATAATACTAAAGAATAGAAAGTAGGGTAAAGCGTAACTAAGACTAATTATAATAAATAGTCTATATAGCCGTATTACTTATTAGAAATAAGAATAGTACTTAGTATTATATTACTAGCTAGTTCTTTAAAAGAGAGAGTATATTTTAACGAGAATACTAAGTATAGAGAGTAAAAGAAAAGAGAGAAAAGAATCTTCGCGATAGAATCCTTTATAGGTTCCTATCACAATCAATCAAACAAATAATATAAAGCGCGTTAAGGCGGAAACCTCTAGTAGAAAGTATTCGGCAGAAAAACCATCACCCAACCAGAGAAGCGGTAACAATAGTCAGAAAGTATTCTGCTGAAAAGACCACTCAGATCGTCACACTCTTGCTCTATTGAATTTTTAGAGCTCCGGGAGCGTATTAGTGGAATGGTAGGTGGTAGAAGAAGAAGGGGTTAAATTAATTGACGCGTTTTGGGTGGGGTGGGCCACTCGGTGGTGAAATACGTTATATGCTATAGCCTAAGTCCTTTTAAACGATTAAGGAACTAATACTAGGTAGAGCGCCGAGTAGATCTATACCGGGGTATTAGTCGACTCGTAAGTGTTATTAGGTTATAATCAAGTAAAGAGTTATAGTAATCTAAAAGATAAATATAAGTAATAATATATAAATTAAAGACGAAGAACTAATCTAAGTATATAAGGGAATGCCCTTATATATCCTTCGTTTCCTACTCCTAGAGTATATCCGGGAGTCACTATATACTTCTACGTATACTCCTAGAGTCGATATAGGAGTTATAGTTACGTATTAACTCGCTTACCGGATTAGGTATATTATAGCTACTAATATATCGAGGTATATATATACTAATCTTTAGTCCGGCTTAGGGCGGATCGTACTCTTACTTAGTAAGCTATATATAATCTACTAATAGATCTACTAGTTAGCTCTCGATAGCCTATTATCGTACCTAGTAGGTTACTACTAATTAGTAATAGATAGGTCCGTAATATTACCTCCCCTCTTCTTAGGAGTTTCGTCCCTAAGACTTATAAAGCTATAGTTCCCCCCTCTAGTAAGTAATACCGTTTATTTTTCTTTTCTTTATTTTTCTTCTTTTAGTTATATATCTATTATATTATACTAGTTAATAACGAAACCTATTAAAAAAATAGACTTACTTAATATAATAAAATATTATAAAATAGTTCGGTCGTTAATATCTCCTATAGATTCTATTCTTCTTATTCTATTAATTATATAATAGATCTAAAGAGTTATAGCTATGCCGGGTATACTTATTATAGTTATTATTATATATATTAGTTCTATAGCGATAAGAAATAGTACCGCGTTCTTTATAAGTCTATAAAAATTAACCTAGAAATTAAAGCGATCGAAAAGTAGTAAATAGTTAATAGCTAAAATACTTTATCTTAAGAAGTAACGTTAAATACTTAAAAATTAGAGTAGTAAGATATTAAATTATAACTCCTTTATTATAGAGTAGTTAGATACTAAGGATCCTTCTAATACTAAGGACCTTACTAAGCTAGATCGTCTTACTAATAAGTATAATACTTAGATTCTTACTATTATATTAAAGAATCCTACTCTAACCTAGATATTTAGTCCCCTATCCCTTTCTATCTTAGAGGGGATAGACTTATCTTTCTTTATTAGCGATTCTTCTATACCTTCTACTATATAAGGGTTTTTTTCGCTTATTAGTAATACTACTAAACGAGCTAATAATAGCCCCTTAGATTCTAGATAGATTCCTATATATTTTCTAAGATAGGATACCCTTTCTACTAAATTAGGAGTTATTATTAACTATTATACTATCTATTTAATAGGATTCGTTCGACTTTATATTTATCTTTAGTTTCCTTGATTTCTATATTTATTATAATTTCGGCGTTATCTAGTACTAGTTCGAGTAATAAGATATAAAATACTATATAGAGTTTTTATATACTTTCGGGTAGCTTTAAGCGATAATTTATTAGTCCTAATTTTTCTTTAATCTTAAATAGTCCTAGTTATAGGTAGTCTAATTTATTACTAGGTCGCTTAGTTTTAATATTATATTATAATAGATAAACCTTTTCTCCCTCCTTAAGGTTAGGTCCCTCTTTATAGTAGTCGTTATAATATTTCTTTATATATAGATTAATAAAGTTAATATCTCTAGCTAGTTATATATATAACTTTTTTAGCCTACTAGCCTTTAGCCTCGCTAATGTTACGGACCTATCCGTCACCAATCAGTGGTGACCCACTAGGCACACCAATAGGCCATCAAGAGCCAACCAGCAGATCTATCAGCAGATCACGTACAAACTCACTAAGTAAGAGCATGATCCGCCCTAAGCGGATCTACCCCGTAGAGGATTTCCGTTATATAGGTTACTCTACGTACCAGACAACCACCGCTTAGTATCACGTGATTATATAGGTAGTAGAAGGGTAGTAAGTAGATTAGTAGAATCCGCTAAGGCGATTCTACTATTCTACTATCTACTACTCTATATAGGAAGAACTTAGAGATATATAAGGATACTTATTTATATATCTAGTTTAGTTCTTCGTCTTTAATCCTATATTATTACTTATATTTACCTTTTGGATTACTATGACTCTTTACTTGATTATAACTTGATAATACTTACGAGTAGAGTAATACCCTAGTATAGATCTACTCGGCGCTCTACCTAGTATTAGTTCCTTAATCGCTTAAAAGACTTAGGCTACTATAAAGCCCTACGCGGTATTAGCTTAGTTAAGACCCGATTATTAATATTAGACTATCGGAGGAGTATTAAGGTAAGTATACCCTAAACCTATCTAACCTAACTATGACTAGTTAGCTAGTACGTAATATATTAAAGACTATCTCGAATTAAGTTTCGAGTTACCGATAATATATCTTATATTAGTACCGGAAAGAAGCTAGTAGTTAAGTACGACGACCCTAACTCTAATAACGAACGAGACAACCGAATCGAAATACTAAAGGAATAAGTAACGATCTTATTAGCTAGGCTATAAGAGTAGGAGAAGTATAACGCTTAGGTCGAGGACTACTTAGCGTAGATATATACTTAGATTACTACTTCCGCCCTAGCTAATACTATCTAAGGACCGATATTGCCTAAAGCTAAGTATTTTAAAGGAAACCGAACTAAGCTTCGAGGGTTCCTTACTTAGATAGATATATATATCGATATAAATAAGGTTAAGCTTCTATCCGAAGCTAGTAGGGTGATTTTTATATTAACCTACCTACGCGGATAAGTATAGAATTAGCTTAAGCTATATATCTGGGACTACTATAAAAAAGTACCTAGAGACTAGTCTATAATAACTACCGAAATCTTTAATAGCTATAGTAGTTTCCGACGATACTTAGAAAGAACTTTCGGAGATATCGATATTACTCGAATAGCTAAACGAAAGCTATAGAAAATTAAATAAATAACTAGCGTATCGATATACTCTTTAGAGTTCTAATAGATTATATCCTACTTAGACTTACTTAATCGGGCGTATATTCCGTACTATAAGGTAGGACTTAAGTAGACTGCGACATCGCCCGTCCATAGGCACCTAGGAGGTACCCATCGCCCGTCTACGGTAGGCGGTGGGCTATTTGGATTTTCGAGTACCCGTCTATAACGCCTAAGGCCCACGGGCATACCTATCCCGGGCATGCCCACTATACCCACTATTGCATAAAGTCACCTAAAATAGATATATAACTCGCTGACTTTGTATAATAAATAACCGTTATTTATACCTATTTTGCTAACTCTATATAAAATCGCGGTTTTAATCTATAATATCTATAAATTTTACTAAAATATCTGAGTATATAAGAAACTAATATATATATAATACGACTTAGAATAAATTTTTGATCGAAATATATCACGTTATATAGTATTTTTATTAACTTATTAAATTATACTATAATAGTTTGAAGATATATATTTAAGTTAGTGGTATATACCTAGTATTTTCTATAAGTAAAATACTACTTATAGATTCTACTTTATCTCTTACTCTAGTATATTTCTTATAGGTAGATCGAAAGTAAATTAGTATAATTCCTATTTTATAAGCTTATATTACTAAAAGACTTATATTATTATTATAGGAGTTTTAAATCCTTCGATTATAACTTAAGATAGGCGTTTAGGTATATATCTATAGGTATACCCGTAGGTACGCTTATAGATAAAGACACTTATAGCTAATTAGCTTATAATAGATAGTAGGTCTATACTTAATTTACGATCTATTAGATCTATATAAAGCACCCCTTTTACTAGTAACCCCCGTTTTATATAGTCGTAAGTTACCTATTATAAGTTTAGATCACTTACTCTCCTTTAGTCGTTAAATTATCCCTTATATCGTATTAACTATATCCTAACCTAGTGCCTATACCGTAGGGCCTTCTTTACTTCCTCCGAGCTCCTAACTAGACCTCTCCTACGTCGCCGATATATTTAATCCTAACCTTAATCTAAATATTAATCCTAGTCTCTTTAATAGCTAATAGACTTCTATATTAGTAATAGAGTCTAAGTTTACTTAACCGGCTATTCTTAATTACTCTCTTAAACGCGTCGGCCCCGATCGGAGAAAGTAGTTTATCCTCTATAACGCGATAAATAACGCGTTTAAAGCAAAGTTTATTAAGTAGTAGCGTACTATAGTATATAGTAGTAGTACTAAGATATAAAAAAGGCTACGATAAGATATAAAATATATATTAGATACCTAGGAGAACTTCGACTAGGTAGTATATTATATTATAGGCGAACCTTTAGTTATATATCGGACGTATAGGGCTATATTACCTTATCTAAGTACGAAGTAAAGCGGCACTAATATACTTAAGCGGTATATAGCCTTAGGTAAATACTAAAAGGGTAGTAAAAGTAAGTCTATATAATAGTCGATTAAGGATACTATATAGTATATACTAGTAAGTCCTATATAATTATACCTTTTAAGATAACTAATATATTATATATTAGGTACTAGAGTTATCTTATAAGTTAAAATTCTCGAATAATAAATAGGAAAGAGAGTAAATTAAATATCTTACTAGTCTAAACCTCCCTTTCCGGATACTTAAGAGGAAGCAATTTACTTTCTTAATTTAAATAGTATAAAAGGCTCTAGCTAAACCTACTTTACTCTATCCTTATACTACTTAGCGCCGGCTTAAGAAATTAGTCGATAAAGAGTAGTATATAATTCTCGCTACCTTACTATAAGATATAAAGCTCTTAATCGCCCTCGACTACTAGATATCGCCTTTTTAGTAGGTATTTATAGCAATTATAGGGTACTTTATCGACCGAGACTAGAATTACTATAAGCTCCTACTTAGTTTCGAACTACTTAATAGGGCGTATTCTAGTATAAATCTAAGTAAAGTACTTATAGAGATCTTTAAGAAGCTTAATATTACTAATTATATATTAGCGATTATATTAGATAACGTATCGAATAATATAACTTTAGTATAGGTAGTTTAAGACTCTATTAACTCCCTTAAACTACCGAATAGCCTAGTAGTTATTCGAATCCCTTATCTTATATATATTATCTAGCTAAGCCTTCGCGAGCTACTTAGATCGGTAAAGGCCGATCCCTAGAACGATACTATAGATCGGAATATTTCTAATATCTAAGCCTAAGCCTAAGCTCGATCGCTCCGTACTTTATAGAGTAAATAAGTTATTATATAAACCTTTATTAAGGTAAGTATATTACTTTGTTTATTACTTAATATATCTAATAAATATCTAGATTCGAGGGCTTACTATATTTATTAATATAAGCCCCTAATATCGCGATAATTTCTTCTATCTCTAGACTAATAGAGTAAAACTTACGCCTATTTAAGATATCTATATACGCTAGAATTCTACCTTCTTAATACTTCGTCGTATAAAACGCCTTAGTAAGCCCTACGATAAATACTATAATAATATTAGGACTTAGAAATATAAACTTAGTAAGATAGAATAGCGGTAGGTCGACTACCTTCTATATATTATAGAGCCGTTCTACCGCTTTACTATAGTACTTTTAAAGACTAAAGAGATAATAGTATATTATATTTTTAGTATTTATAACGCCCTCTTTAAGTACTTCGAGGAATCGATTATACGACTTACTCCGAAAACTATACCTTAGAAGAAGGCGATACTATAAGCCCTTAATACTAGGATAGTAAAGCTTACCTCTTACTATATAAAGACGAAAGAGATCTATAGTAGTCTCTACGCGATTAGAATAATTCTTATACCCTAGTATAAGCTTTACTTCTTCTTAAGTAAGGCGTAGGGTACGTCGGAGAACGATATAAACTAGAGTAATTAGTATAAGGAAACGCTTCGCTAGTTTATAGCTCCTTACGCCTAAAGATATACCTAGATATAGTCCCTACGAGAAGAGTAACCCCCTAAGCGTTATTTAGCTAGTATAAGTAACCTAGACGCCCTCCTCGACCTTCTACCTTATATCTACTCTAATTTATTAATATCGGAGTATAAACTTATTAGATACCTTAAAAAACGTACGTTATATTCACTATTATTATAAGCGGGAATACTAATACCTATAATAATAAGGAGAAAGGTCGATTATTTATAATTCTAGAAGGAATATAAGAATAAATTCCCGATTCTTTTAAGTATTACTCGCGATATCCTCTCTATTCCTATAATAGGCGCTAGAGTTAAACGTCTTTTTAATTTAGTACGGGATATCTACTACTACTAACGTAGGCGGCTAAGTATAAAGATAGTCTAGGATATTATGATATTCCGGTATAAAACCTAGTTCGATATTAAAATTGAAGAACTACCTAATAAGGATACGTCCTTAGATTCTATATAAGAAGTAGACGAATAGAGATAGGCTAAGCTTACTACTAATATACCTAAACTAATTAGCGATAGTAAGGATTCCGAGGATAATAATCCTATTAGGCTAATCGAGCACGAGTTTATAATAGAGAGTTAGCTTTCTCGTCCTTCTATAGTACTAAGTACGCGGAAGCGATAGCGAAGTAAGCTAGTCGATAGCGAAGATAAGACTAGTCGATAGCGAAGATAAGACTAGTCGATAGCGAAGATAAGACTAGTCTATATCTCCCTCCTTATAGAGATAAGGGTGGCACTCAAAGGCGCCGTGGTTTAAGAGAAGTAAGGAAGCGTGGCAAACCTAATAATGATCAATTTGTATCGTATTAGTATGAATATATGACTATAATAAACGCCTAAGTTATTATATAAAGGCTTCCAAACCTTATTTCTGACCCCGGTCAAAAAAGTGATAGTATATCAAGTCATACAAAGGCTTCCAAACCTCATTTCTGACCCCGGTCAAAAAAGTGATAGTATATTAAGTTATTATACAAAGGCTTCTATAGCTCATTTTTCTAACCGAGGTCAGAAAATTGACAGTAGTATCAAGTCATTATATATATAATCAAATTACTTAAAAATATAGAGAAAAAATGTACAAATAATATAGGTCACGAGGTTAAGAAATTCTGCTTACTAAAAAGGCCCACGGGCGCCCACGACGCCCAAGGCCCGTGGGCCCTAAGGGTAGGGCCCGTCTATAGGCCTCTCTATAGGGCCCATTTCCCGCTTACATAAGGCCCGTGGGCAATGCCCACCCGCCCGTCCATGGGCGATGTCGCAGTCTAGACTTAAGTCCGACGTAAAGGACGAATTAGTACGAATCGATAGACTAGAAACCTTAGACTAATTTATCGCGATTATAGTTAAGATCGATAACCGTATTAATAAACGACGATATAAGTGACGAAAAATAGACTAATAGAAGAAAGATAAGACTTATAGATTTAACCGCTTTAATAATAGGCGCCGATAGTAGGTACCCTAAGACCCCGATCTATATAGCTTAAGGCTAATAGAGTTAGACGCTACTTATAATAAGTAAAATAAGCGTCGCTAGAAGAATCTTTACTTTACCTATAGGAAACTAGGATACCGCGCGAGGGAATATAAATAAAAGAAACTATATAAAAAACGGTAATATATATAGGCGATACGCGAAGTACTATAAGCGACCTAAAAGGGAAAAGCTACTACTAGTATAAGTACTAGCGTTAAAAGAATAAGCGCTAATTAGGAATACTAAGAGGAAATATACCTTAATAAGTAATAAGGCGACTTAAGAGGGTAGGTCGGGACCCTTATCGATAGCCTTAGATAGAAAAGGCGAGTCGCTATAGACCTAAGAGACGAACTCTTAGAAGATTTTATAGCTAGGTATAAAGGCCTAGACCTAGAAGAAATAATAGTAGATAACCTATATATTAAAGGGTTAGCCGACGAGCTAGAACTCGATTATCTAGAAATCGATTAGGATATAGTAGAAAGTTAAGGATAGATATAGTATATACCCTAGATACTAATCTAGGACCTAATAAGACTTATAGCTAGGGAGGACCTTAGTTAGCGGTTATAAGACCTACTAGGACTAGAAACTATAGTTATAGGAATAGAGAGGTCCTAGGACCCTAAGTATTTTATAACTAATAATATAGGGCCTATAGAAACGTAAAACCCGATCCCTAGAGCTAATAGTAATCTAAGAACGCTAGATACGCTTCCTAGAATAGATTAAACTATTCTAGAGATATTAATAGAAAGCCCTATAAACTATTATAATAATAAAGAAGCTAAAGAGCTTATAGGATATCTCGAAGGAAAGATATAGCCTAGTAGACTAGACTAGTACCTTATTAATATAATTAAAGAAGGCGACGACCTAGTAGGATACCTTTACGAAAATTCTACTTATATATATAAAAGATATACGCGATACCTAGGATATAGTAAGATAGCTAATATTATATACTATAACGAAATATATACTACTTATAGATTAGTAAAGTTAGATTATAGTATCGAACTAAGACTACTATAGTAGATAAAGAAGCTATAATAGACAAAAGAATATTAGGGAATTTAGTATAATAGACGCTAGATATACGATTATAAGGATCGACTAACGATATATCTAGCGGTAATACTATTAGGGATATATATTAAACTATATATAAACCTACTAATAGGAATAGTATAGACTCTTATCGATTCGGGAGCTATTAACAATTTTATAAACCTAAGGTTTAAGGACGATCGATAAGTTATAACTAAATCCCTACTATACGTAATACCGGTTATAGGACTCGATAGAGAAGTACTTTTAGGAGGAGTTAGCGAGAAAACTATTATATTACCTATATCTATCTATAGGTACCTAGAATTAATATAGTTTAATATCTTAGAGATAGGAGACTATAATATTATTCTAGATATTCTATAGCTTAGGAAGTATAACCCGAATATCGATTAGTAATCGGGATAAATTACCTTCGATAGGTATAAGTATATATAAGAATATAATAAGTATAAGATATATCGATAAAAGTCTATCTAATAAAATAAGCGTAGTAAGTAGTCCTAAAGTAAGAGGACTAAAGTATTAATTATAGGCGTCGCCCTAGATACTATAGAATAATCACTAGATATATCTAACTAAGAATTAAAAGACTATATAATAATTAAGTATAAAAAGCTATATATAACTAGCGATATATCTAGGATTCTAGAGGAATATTAGGAGTTTATAGATATTTTTATAGTACCGGCCGATAAAGTATTACCGAAATATAGACCTTTTAATTATAAGATTAATATAATAGAAGGTACTAAACTAACTTTTATATCTATCTATTAACTATTATAAAAGAAGTCTAATATACTTAAGGAATATATTAAAGAGAATCTATTAAAGAGATATATCTAAGTCTCGAAGTTAGAGACTAGATACCCTATTATCTTTATACTAAAAAAGGATAGGAGTCTTCGACTTTATATAGATTACTAATATTTAAATTCGATTACTATTAAAGATCGATACCTACTATCTTTAATTAATAAAATATAAGATAGGATTAGATATACTAAGTACTTTTCGAAGTATAATATTACTAATACCTACTATTATATTAGGATTAAGCTAAGCTATAAATAGAAAACGGTATTTAGAACTAAATTCGGATATTATAAATATAAGATTATACCTTTCGGCCTTACTAATATACTAGTAATATTCTAACGCTTTATCTTTAAAGCGATTAAAGAATATTTAGATATCTTTATTATTATATATCTAGATAATATTTTAGTCTTCTTAGAGATACTCGAAGATTATATTAAATATAATAGACTTATATTATAAAAGCTAAGAGAAGTAAAAGTTACTCTTAAACTAAAGAAATATAAATTCTATATTTAAAAAACGACTTTCCTCGGATACTATATTACCCCTAATAGACTAGGGATAAAAGAAGATAAGGTTAAAAGTATTATAAAATAGCCGATATCTAAAAATATAAAAGAAATATAATAATTTCTTAGTCTAGCTAATTATTATTAAAAGATTATTAATAGATACGCTAGAGTTATATTAGGACTCTACTATCTTACTAAAAAAGATTAAAAATTCCTATAGGATAAGATAGTAGATAAATCGTTCTAAGACCTTAAGGAACTCTTTAATAAAGGAATAATTATAGCTATATTTAGCTATAACTAATTAATTATTATAGAAACTAATATATTAGATTATACTCTAGGAGTAAGGCTAATATAACTAGGAGCTAATAGTAAGTATCGACTAATTATATTTTAGTCGAAGAAAATAGTTCTAGTAGAACTTAACTATAATATATATAATAAAGAACTATTAGCTATAGTATTAGCGTTCTAAGTCTAGAGAGTATATCTAGAAGGAGCTAAATATATAATAATAGTTAAAACCGATTATAAGAATCTTACGTTCTTTATTATAACGAAGAAGTTAATAAGATAATAAACGCGATAGGCCGAAACCCTTATATAATATAATTTTAAAATCGAATATTATAAAGGAATAGAGAACGGATAAGCCGACGCTTTAAGTAGACGACTAGACTACGAATTAGGGACTAAAGTAGCGGATCCTACTATATTAAAATAAAACTCTAATAATACTATTTCGTATAATAAGTAGTTACTAGCTACGACGATAGAAGTTAAGGATAACGACTTCTTATAGAAAATTAAAGACGTATTAAAAGAGGATATAATTAATTAACTTATCGAGAAGGGTAGAAAACTTACTAAGGACGACTAAAGATTACTCTATATATATAGATTAATATATATTCTAAATAAGCTAAGAGATAAGGTTATATATTAATACTATAATAATATCTTATATAGATATATAGAAGTAGAAAAAACTATCGAATATATTACGCGAAATTATTATTTTCCGAATATATAGCGAAAGGTTCGATTCTATATCCGCGTTTATAATATATACTAACGAAATAAACCTATATAATATATACCTTATAGGGAATTATAGTTATCTAAGACGCTAACCTAACTATAGGAATAAATTATAATAGACTTTATTATAAAACTACTAATCTTAGATAGATACGATATAATTATAGTTATAGTCGATAGGCTTATTAAGTACGCCTATATAATTCTAACTATAGAAACTATCGATACTAATTAAATAGCGAATATTATACTTCGATATATAGTTACGAACTATAGGATATTAAGTAAGATTATATCGGATAGAGATAAGCTATTTATATCGAATATATAGAAGTCTTTTATAGATAAGTTAGGTATTAAGCTTAGACTCTCTACTATATACTATCTATAGACTAACGGTTAGATAGAGAGAGTAAACTAGATAGTAAAATAGTACCTATAATACTATATAAACTACTAGTAAGATAACTAGATAGGACTACTACTAATAGTATAGCTAGTATATAATAACGTAGCGTACTCTATAACTAACGAAATACTATTCTTTATAAATTATAGATATAATCTAATAGTATTTAGAGAACTAATTAATAAAATAGCTATAATAGAATTAGCGAGGCTAAAGGCTAGCGGACTAAGAAAGTTATATATATAACTTACTAGAGATATTAACTTTATTAATCTATATATAAAGAAATATTATAATATCTACTATAGAGAGAGACCTAACTTTAAGGAGGGAGAAAAGGTTTACCTATTATAATATAATATTAAAACTAAGCGACCTAGTAATAAATTAGACTACCTACGATTAGGGCTATTTAAAATTAAAGAAAAATTAGGACTAGTAAATTATCGCTTAAAGCTACCCGAAAGTATATAAAAACTCTATATAGTATTTTATATCTTATTACTCGAACTAGTACTAGATAACGCCGAAATCGTAACTAATATAGAAATCGAGGAAACTAAAGACGAATATAAAGTCGAACGAATCCTATCGAATAGATAGTATAATAGTTAGTAATAACTTTTAGTTTAGTAGAAAGGGTATCCTACCTTAGAAAATATATAGGAACCTATCTAGAACCTAAGAGGCTACTACTAGCTCGTTTAATAGTATTACTAATAGGCGAAAAAGACCCCTATATAGCGGAAAGCGAGGAGGGTATAAAACTAGATTTATCCTAGAAAAAAATAGGGAAATTAGTAATCTCCGCTAATATCTAATTAAAGTTCGGATAATTAGTAGTAGTAGTAAACTATTTAAGATTGAGAGTAGAGGGGGAAGCTTACTCTAGAGATATTTACTTTTTATTAAGAATTTAAAGAAGTTTAGTATTATATTCTAATATTTTAAAACCCTTTTATTTTAGGAAGGATATTTATTTATATAACCGACGTTATCTAGATATCGCTTCTTAGTATTATTTTTATTTATTTAACAATTTTTAATATAGCTCTACGAGATAAGCTTATAATTTACTTAATTTAGATTCTAATAAATCGAGTTTACTTTCGTTCGTTTTAAGATCTAAAGAAAGTTTAGTTTCGGTACGATATAATAAATCCTATTCCTAACTAGTATAAAAGTCACGCTTATATAAGCGATCTATATAAGTATATAAGGTATATTTCGAATATTAATAAGAATAATCTATTAGATAAGTAATATCTACCGATTTATAATAATTATAAGAAATAGAGGTAGTAAAACTATTATCCTTAATATAAGTCGCCTAACGATAATAAGTATTAGAAGAATCGGAAGGAAGTTTAGGAATAAATAAGGAAATAGAGTTAGCCTTTTATTTAGATATAATAAAGACGTATTATTTTAAGGAAAAGAAATCTATTACCTACCTAAGGGGGGGTACCGTAGCTTTATAAGTCTCGGGGACGAAACTCCTAGGAAGAGGGGAGGTAATATTACGGACCTATCTATCACTAATTAGTAGTAACCTACTAGATATACTAATAGGCTATTAAGAGCTAACTAGTAGATCTATTAGTAGATTACGTATAAACTCACTAAATAAGAGTATAATCCGCCCTAAGCGGATCTACCCCGTAGAGGATTTCCGTTATATACGTTACTCTACGTACTAGATAACTACCGCTTAGTATTACGTGATTATATAGGTAGTAGAAGGGTAGTAAGTAGATTAGTAGAATCCGCTAAGGCGATTCTACTATTCTACTATCTACTACTCTATATAGGAAGAACTTAGAGATATATAAGAACACTTATTTATATATCTAGTTTAGTTCTTCGTCTTCAATCCTATATTATTACTTATATTTACCTTTTAGATTACTATAACTCTTTACTTGATTATAACTTGATAACACTTACGAGTAGACTAATACCCTAGTATAGATCTACTCGGCGCTCTACCTAGTATCAGTTCCTTAATCGCTTAAAAGACTTAGGCTACTATAAAGCCCTACACGGTATTAGCTTAGTTAAGACCCGATCATTGACGTTAGACCATCGGAGGAGTATTAAGGCAAGTATACCCTAAACCCATCTAACCTAACTGTGACCAGTTAGCTAGTGCGTAATAGCTAATTCCGCTATAGCTATCTT
Source organism: Penicillium hordei (assembly GCF_028827395.1). Lineage (NCBI taxonomy): Eukaryota > Fungi > Ascomycota > Eurotiomycetes > Eurotiales > Aspergillaceae > Penicillium > Penicillium hordei. The sequence continues at coordinate 4,176,259 of NW_026623147.1, read as the reverse complement.
ATTAGTTAGTTCTCTATATACTATTAGATTATATCTATAATTTATAAATAATATTATTTTTATTAATTATAGAGTACGCTATATTATTATATACTAGCTATACTATTAGTAGTAGCCCTATCTAGTTATCTTACTAATAGTTTATATAGTATTATAGGTACTATTTTACTATTTAATTTACTCTCTCTATTTAACTATTAGTCTATAGGTAGTATATAATAGAGAGTCTAAGCTTAATATCTATTTAGTCTATAAAAGACTTCTATATATTCGATATAAATAATTTATCTCTATCTAATATAATCTTACTTAGTTAGTATCTTATAGTTTATAACTATATATCGAAGTATAATATTTATTATTTAATTAGTATTAATAGTTTCTATAGTCGGAATTATATAGTTATATTTAGTATGCCTATCGACTATAATTATAATTATATTATATCTATCTAAGATTAATAACTTTATAATAAAGTCTATTATAATCTATTCCTATAATTAGGTTAAGGTCTTAGATAACTATAATTCTCTATAAAGTATATATCGTATAGGTTTATTTCGTTAGTATATATTATAAATATAGATATAGAATCGAACCTTTCGTTATATATTTAGAAAATAGTAATTTTATATAATATATTCGATAGTTTTTTCTACTTCTATATATCTATATAAGATATTATTATAGTATTAGTATATAACCTCGTCTCTTAGCTTATTTAGGATATATATTAATTTATATATATAGAGTAATCCTTAGTTATCTTTAGTAAGTTTTCTACCTTTTTTAATAAATTAATTAATTATATCTTCCTCTAATATATCTTTAATTTTCTATAAGAAGTTATTATCTTTAACTTCTATTATTATAACTAATAACTATTTATTATATAAGATAGTACTATTAGAGTTTTATCTTAATATAGCGAGATCTACTATTTTAATTCCTAATTTATAATCTAGTCGTCTATTTAAAACGTTAGCTTATCCGTTTTCTATTCCTTTATAGTATTCGATTTTAAAATCGTATTATATAAAGATTTCGGCCTATTATACTTATTATTTTATAAGTTTCTTTATTATTATAAAGAATATAAGATTCTTATAATCGGTCTTAATTATTACTATATATTTTACTCCCTTTAGATATACCCTTTAGACTTAGAATACTAATACTATAGCTAATAGTTCTTTATTATATATATTATTATAATTAAGTTCTATTAGAACTATTTTTTTTTTAACTAAAATATAACTAGTCGGTACTTACTATCTATTTCTAGTTATATTAGTCTTACTCTTAGAGTATAGTCTAATATATCGGTTTCTATAATAATTAGTCGGTTATAGCTAAATATAGCTATAATTATTCCTTTATTAAAGAGTTCTTTAAGGTCCCGAAATAATTTATCTATTATCTTATCCTATAGGAATCTCTAGTCTTTCTTAGTAAGATAGTAGAGCCCTAATATAACTCTAGTATATCTATTAATAATGTTTCGATAATAGTTAGATAAACTAATAAATTATTAACGTATTTCACTACCGAGCGGCGTATACCACCGAGTAGCGCACCCCATCGAAAACGCGTCAATTAATTTAACCCTTTCTTCTTTAACCACCTACTATACCACCAATTCGCTCTCAACGCTCTAGAAATTTAATAGAGTAGGAGGGTAGAATCTTACTAGCTATCTAGGCTTTTAAGAATCAAGAAATCTCTTCAATTTATAAAGTGGTACGCCGTTTTACTATACCTGAAACTACCCTCCGCCGCCGCCTTAGTGCTATATAAAACCGCGCGAATTCTCGCGCTAATTGCTCTAAATTGACTGAAATTGAAGAGGAATCTCTTTAAAAATGGATTCTCTCTATGGATCTACGTAGAGCAGCTCCCCGGCCCTCTATAGTACGAGAAATGGCAGATCTTCTTCTTTAAAAGCGTAGAACTACCTCGGTTCTTTCGGTCGGCTAAAATTGGGTTACGAAATTTGTTAAACGACGTCCTCTCCTCTCCTCCCGATTCTCGAAATAGTATAACTATAAGCGTACGAAATATAAAGACCCGAAAATAATCATAGAGTGGTTTGATCTTATTTAAAAAACTATCCTTTAATTTAGGATCGACTCCGACGATATCTATAACTTCGACGAGACCGGTTTCGTAATAGGATTAACTATAACTACGAAGGTTATTACGAGGAGTGAATACTATAGTCGGAGGCCGGTTTTATAACCTAGAAATCGAGAGTATATAACTATTATTAAGTATACGAATACTTCTAGCTAGGCCCTTCCTCCGTATATGATTTTTAAAGGCAAAGTCTTTATTAAATCATAGTTCGACGGCCTCCTAGAGGATTAGCGCTTCGAAGTTAGTCCTAACGGCTAGACCTCCGATAAAATTGGACTTTGTTAGCTTAAAAAGCTCTTTATTCCTAGTATTACGCGTACGAAGGGGGTATACCGGCTTTTAATACTCGACGGCTATAGAAGTCATTTAATACCTAAATTTAATAAAATTTATAAGTAAAATAAGGTAATACTAATCTATATACTAGCGTATTTATCTTATCTTTTATAACCTCTTAATATAGGTTGTTTTACGGTATTAAATCGATCGTATAGTTAGATAGTTGAAACTAAGATACGGAACGGGATTAACTATATTGATAAACTTAACTTCCTCGAAGTATACCCTCTTATACGAATTAAAGCTTTTAAATCGGAGATAATTAAGAATAGCTTCTTAGCTACTAGTTTAGTATTATTTAGACCCGATAGAGTGATTTTAAAGCTTAATATCCGGCTTCGAACCCTAACCCCCCCTACTAGCTAGGGTAGTGAATTAAGCCGGAATTTTACCCTAAAAACCCCTTTTACGGAGAAAGACCTACGTCGATAAGCTTTATCAATTAAAGCTTTACTTCGTATAAGATCTCGAAGCCCGCCTAGCCCGTTATATCGTATATTAAACTAGCTTATAAAAGGCTTCCGTCTTATAATATAAGGTACTATCTTACTCGCTAAAGAAAATAAGGAATTATAGGCCGCTAACGAGAAGTAGAAGCAAAAGCGTACTAGATCCCGGAGGTAGATACCCGTAGAAGAAGGCCTCTTAGTTTAAGAAGTATCTATATTAATTATATAGCAATAGGAAGCAACTAAAGTACCTCCCCCCGGCCCCGGTATACCTAGAGAATCTGCTATTTAGCTACGTATATAGGGCCAGCGAGGGTATGGGATATATAGAATGCTAGGGCATAGAAGAGAAATATATCCAGATAGACCACTTAGTTAGTTGAATTAATTTAATGGCGTTATGGTTGAGATAAATATATTTAAATCTAATGGGTTAGATGGGGTGCGCCACTCGGTGGTATGCGCCGCTCGGTAGTGAAATACGTTATATTTTCTTTATATTTTTAGATATTAGCTATTCTATAATACTTTTAATCTTATCTTTTTTTATCTCTAGTCTATTAGGGATAATATAATATCTAAAGAAAGTCGTTTCCTAAATATAGAATTCGTATTTCTTTAATTTAAGAGTAACTTCTACTTCTTTTAGCTTCTATAATATAAGTCTATTATATTTAATATAATCCTTAAGTATCTCTAAGAAAACTAAAATATTATCTAGATATATAATAATAAAGATATCTAAATATTCTTTAATCGCTTTAAAGATAAAGTATTAGAATATCGCTAATATATTAGTAAGGCCGAAAGGTATAATCTTATATTCGTAATATCCGAACTTAGTTCTAAATACCGTTTTCTATTTATAGCCTAGTTTAATCCTAATATAATAGTAGGTATTAATAATATTATATTTCGAAAAGTACTTAGTATATCTAATCTTATCTTATATCTTATTAATTAAAATAGTAGATATCGATCTTTAATAGTAATCGAATTTAATTATTAGTAATTGTCGAATACCAAGTCCGAATACATGGTAGAAACCAGGTAATATACCGGAAACATCATGTGACATTGGGTACCAGGCATACCATATAAAAGTGCATATTACAGTTAGTCATCATGGTCCGTATAGATTGTTGAAATAGCGGGTTTTGTCATTTTAGTTAGTTAGAGAGTTGTCAACATTCGTCATTTATACCATACATTGTTCGTATACCAGCTTTCCGTCAGTAATCTATATAAAATCGAAGACTTCTATCCTTTTTTAATATAAAGATAATAGAATATCTAGCCGCTAACTTTAAAACTTAGATATATTTTTTTTATAGATTCTTTTAGATATATTCTTTAAATATATCGGACTCCTTTTCTAATAATTAATAGATAGGTATAAAAGTTAGTTTAGTATCTTCTATTATATTAATCTTATAATTAAAAGGTCTATATTTTAGTAATACTTTATTAGCTAGTATTATAAAAAATCTATAAACTCCTAGTATTCCTCTAGAATCCTAGATATATCGCTAGTTATATATAGCTTTTTATATTTAATTATTAAAAAGTCCTTTAATTCTTAGTCGGGTATATCTAGTAATTATTCTATAGTATCTAAGGCGATACCTATAATTAATACTCTAGTCTTCTTATTTTAGGACTATTTACTATACTCGTTATATTCTTATATATATTTATATCTATCGAAAGTAATTCGTCCTAATTACTAATTAATAATAATATTATAGTCTCCTATTTCTAAGATATTAAACCGTATTAACTCTAGGTATCTATAGATAGGGTATCTATAGATAGATATAGGTAATATAATAGTTTCCTCGCTAACTCCTCCTAAAAGTACTTCTCTATCGAGTCCTACGACTAATATTATATATAATAGGGATTTAGTTATAATTTATCGATCTTCCTTAAATCTTAGGTTTATAAAATTATTAGTAGCTCCTAAGTTAATAAAAGTCTATACTATTCCTATTAGTAGATTTATATATAATTTAATATATATTCTTAATAGTATTACTACTAGATATATTATTAGTCGATCCTTATAATTATATATCTAGTATCTATTATACTAAATTCCTTAGTATTCTTTTTTCTATTATAGCTTCTTTATCTACTATAGTAATTTTAGTTCGATACTATAATCTAACTTTACTAATCTATAAATAATATATATTTCGTCGTAGTATATAATACTAGCTATTTTACTATATCCTAGGTATTATATATATCCTTTATATATATAAGTAGAATTTTTATAAGGATATCCTACTAGGTTATTATCTTCTTTAATTATATTAATAAGATACTAGTCTAGTCTATTAGACTATATCTTTCTTTTAAGATATCCTATAAGCTCTTTAGCTTTTTTATTATTATAATAGTTTATAGGGCTTTTTATTAATATTTTTAGGATAGTTTAATCTATTCTAGGAAATATATCTAGCGTTCTTAGATTATTATTAGCTCTAGAGATTAGGTTCTATATCTCTATAGGCCCTATATCGTTAGTCGTAAGATACTTAAGGTCCTAGGACTTCTCTATTTCTATAATTATAATCTTTAGTCCTAATAGGTCTTACGACCGCTAACTAGGGTCCTCCCTAGCCTTAAGTCCTATTAGGTCCTAGATTAGTACCTAGGGTATATATTATATCTACCCTTAACTTTTTATTATATCCTAATCGATTTCTAGATAATCGAGTTCTAGCTTATCGGCTAACCCTTTAATATATAGATTACCTATTATTATTTCTTCTAGATCTAGGCCTTTATACCTACCTATAAGATCTTCTAAAAGCTCGTCTCTTAGGTCTATAACGACTCGCCTTTTTTATCTAAGGCTATCGATAAAAGTCCCGATCTACCTGTTAGGTAGATCTAGTAGAACTACTAATATTATAGTATACTAGAAAATGTCATGTTGCGTTAGGAAAGGAAGAGAACTAGCTACTATGAGACTAATTGTACTAGGAGTAAGCAAGTGAGATTACGCCTCTAACACTACCCTCTTAGGTCGCTTTATTACTTATTAGGATATATTTCCTTCTAATATTCTTAACTAATACTTATTCTTTCGGCGTTAATATCTATACTAGTAATAGCCTTTCCCTCTTAGGTCGCTTATAGTATTTCTTATATCGCCTATATATTACTATTTTTTATATAGTTTTTTCTATTTATATTCTTTTATATAGTATCCTAGTTTTTTATAAGTAAAATAAAGATTCTTCTATCGCTATTTATCTTATTCTTCTTATATAGTATTAAAGTCTATCGGTATTAGGCTATATAGGTCTATATATCTCGCCTATTATAATATAGACTATCTAGATCGCCTATCGTTCTAGCGATATTAGATAGATAGTCGCTATCTACCTATCCTCTATTATCTTAGTTCGCGATATTATATCTTATAATTATAGATTCGATTATTAATTTTAACTATAATACCGATAATCTTATCTAAAGTATCTAGTCGATTATTACGTATTAACTTATCTTTAATATATTCTTTTAGTCTATCTTTAAAGACTAAAATAAAGTAGTCCTTATCCTAGCTTAAATATAAGATAATTTATTAGAATTTAACGGCCTATATATTAATAGAGATAATTAATTATAGGCGTTAAAGGCGTTATTTAGCTATTTACTTTATATCGATATTACTAAATATAAGTTTAATTCGTTCTTTAAACTTATTATAATTATTAAATACTTCCTAAGTAAAGTCGCTCTAGACTTCTTAGTCGGTTTCTTTTTAAAACTTATATAGAAATAGTTCGAACTAATCGAAGGCTAGTCTTTAGAGGAAGGTTAATATATAGATAACTTTATCGGTTTCTATAAATAGCTTAGATTAGTTAACTTATTAGTTTATATCTAGTTAAGTAAGGAATAATCGAAGCTTAGATTATATTTTATCGAAGAACTTAGATTATAGAATTTTAAGTATAAAGACCGGACGTTAGCTCCCTAGGGTTAAGATTTACTCTTATAATTACTAGATTATCTTAGCTATCTATTAAGGGGTAGATATATTACTTTATATAGAAATACCGCTATTAGTAGTCGATTTATTAATTATATTATCTTATTATAACTCGAAACTTAATTTAAGACGGTCTTTAATATATTATATACTAGCTAACTAGTTATAGTTAGGTTAGATAGGTTTAGGGTATACTTACCTTAATACTCCTCGAATAGTCTAACGTTAATAATCGGATCGTAACTAAGCTAATACCGCGTAGGGCCTTACTATAGCCTAAGTCCTTTTAAACGATTAAAGAACTAATACTAGGTAGAGCGCCGAGTAGATCTATACTAGGGTATTAGTCTACTTATAAGTATTATTAGGTTATAATTAAGTGAAGAGTTAGAGTAATCTAAAAGGTAAATATAAGTAATAATATATAAATTAAAGATAAAGAACTAAAGTATATAAGGGAATGCCCTTATATATCTTTCGTTTCCTACTCCTGAGTATACTCCTAGAGTCGACGTAGGAGTTATAGTCACGTATTAACTCGCTTACTAGATTAGGTATATTATAGCTACTAATATATCGAGATATATATATACCAATCTTTAGTCCGGCTTAGGGCAGATCGTACTATTGCTTAGTAAGCTACACGTAATCTACTAATAGATCTGCTAGTTGGCTCTCGATGGCCTATTGTCGTGCCTAGTAGGTCACTACTGATTGGTAACGGATAGGTCCGTAATAATAACCTCCTTAGTCTACTAGTCTTTAGTCTCGCTAATTCTATTATAGCTATCTTATTAATTAATTCTCTATATACTATTAGATTATATCTATAATTTATTAAGAATAGTATTTTATTAGTTATAAACTATATTATATTATTATATAACGTATTTCATAAGCGAGCCGCTTACATAAGCGAGCCGCCTACCCTAACCAAAACGCGTCTATAGATTAGCACTTAGTCAATTTAACCACCTACCATACCACCAATTCGATCCCGAAGCTCTAAAGATTTAATAGAGCAAGAGGGTAGGATCTTACTAGCTATCTAGGCTTTTAAGAATCGAGAAATCTCTTCAATTCGTGAAATAGCACGCCGCTTTGATATACCACGTACAACCTTACGCGACCGCCTATCCGGCTATACTTAACGAAGTACTATACGCGCCAATTTATTTAAATTAACCTAAATTAAAGAGGATTCTCTTAAAAAATAGATTCTCTCTATAGATCTACGTAGAGCAGCCCCCCGGCCCTCTATAGTACGAGAAATGGCCGATCTTCTTCTTTAAAAGTATAGAACTACCCCGGTTCTTTCGGTCGGCTAAAATTAGGTTACGAACTTTATTAAAAGGCGTCCTCTCCTCTCCTCCTAATTCTCGAAACGGTATAACTATAAGCGTACGAAATATAAAGATCCTAAAATCATTATAGAGTGGTTTGATCTTGTTCAAAAAACCATCCTTCAATTTAGGATCGACCCCGACGATATCTACAACTTTAACGAGACCGGCTTTATAATAGGATTGATTATAACTATAAAGGTTATTACGAGGAGTAAATACTATAGTCGGAGGCCGGTTTTATAACCTAGAAATCGTGAATAGGTGACTATAATTGAATATATAAATGCTTCTAGATAGGTACTTCCTCTATATATAATCTTTAAAGGTAAAGTCTTTATTAAATTATAGTTCTACGGCCTCCCGGAGGATTAGCGTCTTAAAGTTAGTCCTAATAGCTAGACTTCCGATGAAATTAGCCTTCGTTAGCTTAAAAAGCTCTTTATTCCTAGTACTATACGTACGAAGGGGGTATACCGGCTCTTAATACTTAACGGCTACGGAAGTTATTTAATACCTAAATTTGATAAACTTTATAAGTAAAATAAGGTGATACTAATCTATATACTAGCTCATTTATCTTATCTTTTATAACCTCTTAATATTAGTTGTTTTACGGTATTAAAACGTACGTATAGTCGGATGGTTAAAATTAAGATACGGAATAGGATTAACTATATTAATAAACTTGACTTCCTCGAAGCATACCCCTACGTACGAATTAAAGCTTTTAAATCGGAGACGATTAAAAATAGCTTTGTAGTAGCCGGTTTAGTACTATTTAGACCCGACCGAGTGATTTTAAAGCTTAATATCCGGCTCCGAACCCCGACCCCCCCTACTAGCCGGGGTAGTGAATCAAGCCGGAATTTTACCCTAAAAACCCCTTTTATAGAGAAAGACCTACGTCGATAAGCTTTATCAATTAAAGCTTTACTTCGTATAAGATCTCGAAGCCCGCCTAGCCCGTTAGATCGTATATTAAACTAGCTTGTGAAAGGCTTCCGTCTTATAATATAAGGTACTATCTTACTCGCTAAAGAAAACAAGGAATTACGCGCCGCTAACGAGAAGTAGAAGCAAAAGCGTACTAGATCCCGGAGGCAGATACCTATAGAAGAAGGCCTCTTAGTACAAGAAGCTTCTTAATTGATTCCTAAGCTAGTGGAAGTAGATGAAGCACCCCATGCCGGTGCCGGCATATATGAAGAACCGGCTTTAGAACCACGTACGCGGGCTATACCAAGGTGTAGTGGGTATAGATCAACTGAGCATAGATTTAATAGATGCCTAGCTAGATAGATTTATTTTAGTATATTCAATTTAATGGAGTTATGGTTGACATATATATGATTGAAATTAGTAGGTTGGTTAGGGTGGGCGGCTCGCTTGTATAGGCGGCTCGCTTGTAAAATACGTTACTAGTTATACTATTAGTAATAGTCTTAGTTATCTTATTAGTAGTTTATATAGTATTATAAGTATTATTTTATTATCTAATTTACTATTTCTATTTATTTATTAGTTTAAATTAGTATATAATAAGGAATCTAATTTTAATATCTATTTAGTCTATAAAAGACTTTTATATATTTAATAAGCCTATTAACTATAATTATAATTATATTATATTTATCTAAGATTAATAAATTTATAATAAAGTCTACTATAATCTATTTCTATAATTAAGTTAGTATCTTAAATAACTATAATTCTCTATAATATATATATTATATAGGTTTATTCTATTAGTATATATTATAAACTTAGATCTAAAATCGAATCTTTCTATATATATTTAGAAAATAATAATTTTATATAATATATTTAATAGTTTTTTCTATTTTTATATATTTATCTTTTAATTTACTTAGGATATATATCAATCTATATATAGAGAGTAATCTTTAGTTATTCTTAATAAGTTTTCTATCTTTCTTAATAAATTAATTAATTAAATCTTATTTTAATATATCTTTAATTTTTTATAAGTTATTATTTTTAACTTTTACTATTATAGTTAGTAACTACTTATTATATAAAATAGTACTATTAGAGTTTTATCTTAATATAGTAGGGTCTACTACTTTAGTTCCTAATTTATAATCTAGTCGTCTACTTAAAGTATCGGCTTATCTATTTTTTATCCCTTTATAGTATTCGATCTTGAAATCGTATTATATAAAGGTTTCGGCCTATTACGCTTATTATCTTATAAGTTTCTTCGTTATTATAAAGAATATAAGATTCTTATAATAGGTTTTAAATATTATTATATATTTAGCTTCTTCTAGATATACTTAGACTTCGGCACGACCCACTATAACCCGAACCCAACCCAACCCAACCCAACCCAAAATGGGTTTTGGGTCCATTGCTTCGACCCAACGAAGGGTTTTGGGTTATAACTAATAACCCAAAACCCATTGGGTAACCCATTGGGGCCCCAATATAGTGCAAACAAGACAAACAAAATTTTTATATGGTTGAAATTCAAAGATTTGAATATATATATATCTAGCATAGTAACTCAATTACAAAACAAAAACAAAAATATATAAAAAGCTTTTTATACTACTGAAAAAGTATGTTTAAAAATGCCAAGACTTAGATTTTATGAATTTTATGAATTTTTATACAAAAATGGGTTCAAATGGGTTATTATTGGGTTATTGGGTTTAACCCATTGGGTTTTGGGTTGGGTTGGGTTATAGAGGGCGGAACCCAAAACCCAATGGGTTGGGTTTTGGGTCGGAGACTCCGACCCAAAATGGGTTCTGCCGAAGTCTAGATATACTCTTTAGACCTAGAGAATACTAATACTATAGCTAATAGTTTTTTATATTTATTATAATTAAGTTCTATTAGAACTATTTTCTTTAATTAAAATATACCTAGTCGGTACTTTCTATTTATTCTTAGTTATATTAATCTTACTTCTAAAGTATAATCTAATATATTGATTTCTATAATAATTAGTCGGTTATAGCTAAATATAGCTATAATTATTCCTCTAAAAAGTTCTTTAAGGTACTAAAATAATCTTTTTACTATTTTATCTTATAAGAATTTTAGCTAACAAAGTATTACTAAAATATAGATCTTTCGATTATTAGATTAATATAATAAAAAATACTAAACGAATTTTTATATCTATTTATTAGTTATTATAAAAAGAGTCCGAAATATCTAAAGACTATATTAATAAGAACCTATAAAAATGATATATTTAAGCCTCGAAATTATCGGCTAGATATCTAATTATCTTTATACTAAAGAAGGATAGGAGTCTTTAACTTTATATAGATTACTAGTAATTAAATTCAATTACTATTAAAGATTAATATATACTATCTTTAATTAATAAAATATAAGATAAGATTAGATATATTAAGTACTTTTTAAAGTATAATATTACTAATACCTATTATTATATTTAGATTAAACTAGGCTATAAATAGAAAATAGTATTTAGAACTAAATTCGGATATTATAAATATAAGATTATATCTTTAACCTTATTAATATACTAGTAATATTCTAATATTTTATTTTTAAAATAATTAATAAATATTTAGATATCTTTATTATATATCTAGATAATATCTTAGTCTTTTTATAGATATTTAAAGATTATATTACCTCTAATAGACTAGAGATAAAAAAAAGATAAGATTAAAAGTATTATAGAATAATTAATATCTAAAAATATAAAGAAAGTATAATAGTTTTTTAATCTAGCTAATTATTACTAAAAGATTATTAATAAATATATAGGAGTTATATTATCACTCTACTATCTTACTAAAAAGGACTAAAAATATAGAGTAATAGAAAAGTTATTTTAGGACCTTAAGGAACTCTTTAATAAAGAAATAATTATAGCTATATTTAGCTATAATCGACTAATTATTATAGAAATTAAGAATAGATAGGAAATACTAACTAATTATATTTTAGTTAAAGAGAATAATCCTAGTATAATAATAATTAAGACCGATTATAAGAAACTTATAAAATAATAAGCGCGATAAGCCGAAACCCTTATATAATGTAATTTTAGAATCGAATACTATAAAAGAATAGAGAATAAATAAGCTAATATTTTAAATAGATAATTAGGTTATAGGTTAGGAATTAAAGTGGTAGACCCCGCTATATTAAAATAAAACTCTAATAGTACTATCTTATATAATAAGTAGTTACTAGCTATAATAATAAAAATTAAAGATAATACCTTCTTATAGAAAATCAAAGATATATTAAAGGAAGATATAATCAACTAATATATTAAAAAGGATAAAAAGTATATTAAGAACGATTAAGAATTACTCTATATATATAGATTAATATATATTCTAAATAAACTAAAAGATAAGATTATATATTAATATTATAATAATATCTTATATAGATATATATAAGTAGAAAAAACTATCGAATATATTATATAAAATTATTATTTCCCGAATATATAATAAAAAATTCGATTCTATATTCGAGTTTATAATATATACTTTATAAGGAATTATAATAGACTTTATTATAAAGTTATCGGTTTTAGATATAATATAGTTATAGTTATAGTTAATAGGCTTACTAAATATACTATTATTCCGACTATAGAAACTATCGATATTAACTAAATAGCGAATATTATACTATAATATATAGTTATAAACTATAGAATACTAATAAAATTATACTAGATAGAGATAAGTTATTTATATTAAATATATAAAAGTCTTTTATAAACTAAATAGGTATTATTAAGCTTAGACTCTTTACTATATACTATTTATAAACTAATAGATAAATAGAAAGAGTAAATTAGATAATAAAATACTATTCTTTATAAAGTATAGATTTAATCTAATAATATATAGAGAACTAATTAATAAAATAGCTATAATAGAATTAGCGAGGCTAAAAGCTAGTAGACTAAGGAAGTTATATATATAATTAGCTAGAGATATTAATTTTATCAATCTATATATAAAGAAATATTATAATAACTACTATAGAAAGGGCTCTAATTTTAAAGAGGGGGAAAAGGCTTATCTATTATACTATAATATTAAAACTAAGCGACTTAGTAATAAATTAGACTACTTATAACTAGGACTATTTAAAATTAAAGAAAAATTAGGACTAATAAATTATCGCTTAAAGCTATCTAAAATATAAAGAAACTCTATCTTATATTTTATATCTTATTATTCGAACTAGTACTAGATAACGCCGAAATTATAACTATAGAAATCGAGGAAACCGAAGATAAGTATAAAGTCGAATAGATCCTATTAAATAGATAATACGATAATTAATAATACCTTCTAGTTTAGTAGAAAGGGTACCCTATATTAAAAAATATATAGGAACCTATTTAGAACCTAAGGGGCTACTACTAGTATATTCAATAGTATTATTAATAAGCGAAAAGGACCCCTATATAGTAGAAGGTATAGAAGAATCGCTAATAAGAAAAGATAAGTCGATTTCTTTTAGGATAGAAGGGGATAGAGGATTAAATATCTAGATTAGAGTAAGATTCTCTAACGTAGTAATAAAAATCTAAGTATTATACTTATCGGCGAGATAATCTAGATTAGTAAGATCCTTAGTATATAGAGGATCTTTAGTATCTAACTACTCTATTAACGCGGAATTATAATCTAATATCCGATTATTCTTAGGAACGTAAGAATTAGCGCTATTTATATAAATATATTATTTTTATTATTATATCTCTTTATTATTTTTTAGCCTAAATAAGCTCTTTATCGATTTTTTACTACTTATATAATACCTTTTATTACTTAGTCTTACTATAGAAACCTTTAATATATTTCCGACCCCGACGAGTATACTTAGTATAGTTACGATACTTAGGATCGGCTATATAGGAGATACTATAGGGGAAATAATATTTATAAGGGTATTCGGTAACTAAACTATTTATTAGGATAGAACGATATTAGGTAAATATATTTTATTTATAAGTCGCGCTATTAACCGGTATAGTATAAAAGATATATAACTAGAGGAATAAGAAAAATAAAAACGACCGGTATTACTTATCTAAGGGGTAGTCGATAGCTTTAAATAGCTTCGAGGACGAAACCCTAGGAGGGGGAGATAATATTATAGGACTAACCGTTACTAATCGATAGTACCCTACCGGGTATATAAATAGGCTTCTAAAAGCTAACTAATTTATCTATTAGTAGATTATATATAGTATCTAATACTCTAGTATCCCTAGATATTCGGGAAGGGAGGAACTATCTACGTAGGCTTAATAAGTAGAAAGCCGATTAAGCCTAATTAGACTTACTACTAGGAGATTTCCGATATATATATACTTTAGGGTACTAGATATTACCTATATTAGAAGTTACTATATAAGGAAATAGAGATATATAACTATAACTCCCGCGTCTACTTTAAGAAGAAGTATATATAGGAGTATATAGCGACTCTAGTAGTAACTCTAAGAAGGTATACTAGGAGTAGGAAGCGAAGGATATATAAGGATACTTATTTATATATCTAGTTTAGTTCTTCGTCTTTAATTATATATTTTTACCCTTAGAACTTCGGTAACTCTCTTAATTATAACCTAATAATACCTACGAGTAGACTAATACCCTAATATAGATCTACTCGGCGCTCTACCTAATATTAGTTCTTTAATCGTTTAAAAGGACTTAGGCTATAGTAAGGCCCTACGCGGTAATAGATTAGTTGCGATCTAGTTATTAACGTTAGACTATTCGAGGAGTATTAAGGCAAGTATACTCTAAACCTATCTAACCTAACTATAACTAGTTAGCTAGTGCGTAATATAGTCCTCTAGCTATTTTTAGTAAAGGCTACCTTAGTACTCTATTTTTAATATAAGTAATATTTACTATATAGTATCGCTATAGTAAAAGATACTCCCCCTTAACTATATTAGCTATATTAGCCTACTCCGGGATCTACTCTAGGACCTCGGCCCTATATTAATTAATACCTTTAATTCTATATATCTATTAAAATTATATAACCTATATAGGGCTAATTTACTAGGGTTAACCGAGTATCCTATAATAATAACTCTATATACTAATTATTGTCTATTAATTTTAATCTCTTATAGTAAAACCTATATTTTACTATACTATTTTTTTACCCTATTTAAATTTAATAAAAACTTTAAATCTAATATATATTTTTACTATATAAACTAGAAATAAAATATAGGTTATTTATAAAAATTATATTAATAGAGAGATATTAGCGTCCCTATCCCCTTCTCTATCTAGGGTAAAAAAGTAGTATATAAAAATAGAGGTTTTATTATAAGAGATTAAAATTAATAGACGATAATTAATATATAGAGTTATTATTATAGGATACTCGGTTAACCCTAGTAAATTAGCCCTATATAGGTTATATAATTTTAATAGATATATAGAATTAAAGGTATTAATTAATATAGGGCCGAGGTCCTAGAGTAGATCCCGGAGTAGGCTAATATAGCTAATATAGTTAAGGGGGAGTATCTTTTACTATAGCGATACTATATAGTAAATATTACTTATATTAAAAATAGAGTACTAAGGTAGCCTTTACTAAAAATAGCTAGAGGACTATATTACGTACTAGCTAACTAGTTATAGTTAGGTTAGATAGGTTTAGGGTATACTTGCCTTAATACTCCTCGAATAGTCTAACGTTAATAATCGGGTCTTAACTGAGCTATTACCGTATAGGGCCTTACTATAGCCTAAGTCCTTTTAAGCGATTAAGGAACCGATACTAGGTAGAGCGCCGAGTAGATCTATACCGGGGTATTAGTCTACTTATAAGTATTATTAAGCTATAATCAAGTAAAGAGTTATAATAATCTAAAAGGTAAATATAAGTAATAATATATAAAAGACGAAGAACTAAACTAAGTATATAAGGGAGTATCCTTATATATCCTTCGTTTCTTAGGGTCGACGGCCTCTATAAGGTATATCCTATCCTATAAAGTAGATCGACTCTTTAAGATATATCCTACCCCTATATAAGTATATACTCTTATAATATTACGTATCTTATAGTTCCTAAATAGGCAACTTCCGGTACGCCTAATATCCGGTATATAGAGATATATATATAATAGGAAACCTTTATAGAGTAGGTCTACTTAGGGCGGATTATACTTTTACTTAATAAGTATAATTACGGTTTCTCTTTCCTTAAATACCTAGGGCTTCTAGGGTATAGGATACTATATATAACCTAATAATAGATTTACTAGTTAGTTCTTAATAGCCTATTAGTATACCTAATAGGTTACTATTAATTAGTAACGGATAGGTCTATAATATTACCTCCCCTCTTTTTAAGAGTTTCGTCTTTAAGACTTATAAAGCTACGGTTCCCTCTTTAGATAGGTAATACAATTATTTTTCTTTTTATATTTTTCTATATTCTTTTTCTCTTAGCTATATATCTATTATAATATACCTATTAATAATATAATTAGAAAATAGAATAGGTTAAAATAATATAATTTAATTCTTCTAAAAGATTCGCTAGCCGATTTTTCATAACTTTTATTCTTTTTATAGCGTCTATTATATTATAGCTCCGAAAAATTATAATTATATAGAGTATACTCGCTATAGTTATAAATATAAGCGTAAGCTCTATAATAATATAGAGTAAGATACTATCCTCCGAAATAAGTAAAAGATAGCTAAAGAGTTAGCCTTAATTAAATAATAATAAATAGATCTTATATAAAAGATTATTCGTTTATAAAAATAATAAAAATTCTTAAAGAATCGAAGTAGTCGGATACCTAGTTATAACTCGGATATAATAGCTTAGTTAGATAAAGAAGATCCTCTATTTACTAAAGACTTTATTAAGCTAGATCGCCTCGCCGATAAATACGATACTCGAGCCCTTACTACTATATTAGAGAATCCTACTCTAACCTAGATATTTAGTCCTTTATCCCTTTCTATCCTAGAGGGAATAGACTTATCTCTTCTTATTAGCGATTCCTCTATACCTTTCTCTATACTACTAAATAGGCTAGTAGTAGCCCTTTAGGTTCTAGATAGGTTCCTATATATTTTCTAAAATAGGGTACCTTTTCTACTTATTAGCACTTTAGTAGATATAATATTATAGCCTATAAGTAGGTTATAATATTTTAGTAGGGAAGTGGTATTAGGTAATCTTTATAGCTTATATAATTATATTATATAAGATATAAAGGGTTATACTTAGCTAGAATAGGAAATAATATAAGAGGTAGAAGTCAAGTTAATTGTTATTATACCTATATTATCATAATATACTAGCTAAGTAAGGAATTTCGATTCCTTATATAGCTAGTTAGGAGGCAATTATAAGATAATATAATATCTTATAATATTATAATATGACTTTACTATATATAGCAAATATTATAATATGATCTCACTATATATGGTAGATAATAGTGAGTTATAATATAGTTTTACTATATATCATATATGTAAGGATCACTTAGATAGTACCGGTAAAATATATATAGGCTCCTTTCCTACTATAATAATATATATATACTATAATATATATCCTATATATATATATATATATTATATAATACTATTATACTAATACTACTAAACTAAGAGTTATTACTAACTATTATACTATCTATCCGATAGGATTCGTTCGACTTTATATTTATCTTCGGTTTCCTTAATTTCTATATTAGTTAAAATTTCGGTATTATCTAGTACTAGTTCGAGTAACGAGATATAAAATACTATATAGAGTTTTTATATACTTTTAGATAGCTTTAAGCGATAATTTACTAGTCCTAAATTTTCTTTAATCTTAAACGGTCCTAGTTATAGATAGTCTAATTTATTATTAGGTTACTTAGTTTTAATATTATATCGTAATAGATAAACCTTTTCTCCCTTCTTAAGCTTAGGTCCCTCTCTATAGTAGTTATTATAATATTTCTTTATATATAGATTAATAAAGTTAATATCTATAGCTAGTTATATATATAACTTTCTTAGCCTATTAGCCTTTAGCCTCGCTAATTCTACTATAGCTATCTTATTAATTAGTTCTCTATATACTATTAGATTATATCTATAATTTATAAAGAATAGTATTTCGTTAGTTATAGAGTACGTTATATTATTATATACTAGTTATATTATTAGTAGTAGCCCTATCTAGTTATCTTATTAGTAGTTTATATAGTATAGTAAGTATTATTTTACTATCTAATTTACTCTCTCTATTTAACCGTTAGTCTATAGGTAGTATATAGTAGAGAGTCTAAGCTTAATACCTATCTAGTCTATAAAAGACTTCTATATATTCGATATAAATAGTTTATCTCTATCTAATATAATCTTACTTAGTATCCTATAATTTATAATTATATATCGAAGTATAATATTCGCTATTTAATTAGTATTAATAGTTTCTATAGTTAGAATTATATAGATATATTTAGTAAGCCTATCTACTATAATTATAATTATATTATATCTATCTAAGATTAATAACTTTATAATAAAGTCTATTATAATCTATTCCTATAATTAGGTTAAGGTCTTAGATAACTATAATTCTCTATAAAGTATATATCGTATAGGTTTATTTCGTTAGTATATATTATAAATATAGATATAGAATCGAACCTTTCGCTATATATTTAGAAAATAGTAATTTTATATAATATATTTAATAGTTTTTTTTTACTTCTATATATTTATATAAGATATTATTATAATATCGGTATATAATCTCGTCTCTTAGCTTATTTAGGATATATATTAATCTATATATATAGAGTAATCCTTAATTATCTTTAGTAAGTTTTCTATCCTTTTTAATAAATTAATTAATTATATCTTCCTCTAATATATCTTTAATTTTCTATAAGAAGTCGTTATCTTTAACTTCTATTATTATAGCTAATAACTATTTATTATATAAGATAGTACTATTAGAGTTTTATCTTAATATAATAGGATCTACTACTTTAATTTTTAATTTTTAATCTAATCGTCTATTAAAAGTATCGGCTTATCTATTTTCTATCTTTTTATAATATTCTATTTTAAAACTATATTATATAAAGGTTTCGGCCTATCGCGTTTATTATTTTATAAGTTTTTTTATTATTATAAAGAATATAAGATTCTTATAATCGGTCTTAATTATTATTATATATTTTATTCCCTTTAGATATACCCTCTAGACTTAGAACGCTAATACTATAGCTAATAGTTCTTTATTATATATATTATAGTTAAGTTCTATTAGAACTATTTTTTTTAACTAAAATATAACTAGTTAGTACTTACTATCTATTCCTAGTTACGTTAGTCTTACTTTTAGAGCGTAGTCTAATATATCGGTTTCTATAATAATTAGTTAGTTATAGCTAAACGTAGCTATAATTATTCCTTTATTAAAGAGTTCTTTAAGGTCCTAAAATAATTTATCTATTATCTTATTTCATAAGAATTTCTAATCTTTTTTAGTAAAATAATAGAGTCTTAATATAACTCCGGTATATCTATCGATAATCTTTTAATAATAATTAGCTAGGCTAAGAAATTATTATACTTATTTTATATTTTTAGATATTAGCTATTTTATAATACTTTTAATCTTATCTTCTTCTATCTTTAGTTTATTAGGAGTAATATAGTATCTAAAGAAAGTCGTTTTCTAGATATAGAATTTATATTTCTTTAGTTTAAAAGTAATCTCTATTTCTTTTAATTTTTATAATATAAGTCTATTATATTTAATATAGTCTTAAAGTATTTCTAAAAAAATTAAAATATTATCTAGATATATAATAATAAAGATATCTAAATATTCTTTAATCGCTTTAAAGATAAAGTATTAGAATATCGCTAATATATTAGTAAGGTCGAAAGATATAATCTTATATATATAATATCTAAATTTAGTCCTAAATACTATTTTCTATTTATAGCCTAATTTAATCCTAATATAATAGTAGGTATTAGTAATATTATATTTCGAAAAGTACTTAGTATATCTAATCTTATCTTATATCTTATTAATTTAAAGTAGTAGATATCGATCTTTAATAGTAATCGAATTTTATTATTAGTAATTTATATAAAATCGAAGACTCCTATCCTTTTTTAATATAAAGATAATAGAATATCTAGCCGCTAACTTTAAGACTTAGATATATCCTTTTTATAGATTCTTTTAGATATATTCTTTAAATATATCGGACTCCTTTTATAATAATTAATAAATAGATATAAAAGTTAGTTTAGTATCTTTTATTATATTAATCTTATAATTAAAAGGTCTATATTTCGGTAATACTCTATCGGCCGGTACTATAAAAATATCTATAAACTCCTAATATTCCTCTAGAATCCTAGGTATATCGCTAGTTATATATAGCTTTTTATATTTAATTATTATATACTCTTTTAATTCTTAGTCGGATATATCTAATAATTATTCTATAGTATCTAGGGTAACGCCTATAACTAATACTCTAGTCCTTTTACTTCGGGACTATTTATTACGTTTATTTTATTAGATAGACTTCTATTAATATATCTTATACTTATTATATTCTTATATATACTTATACCTATTAAAGGTAATTCGTCCTAATTACTAATTAATATTCGGGTTATATTTCCTAAGCTATAGAATACCTAGAATAATATTATAGTCTCCTATCTTTAAGATATTAAATTATATTAACTCTAGATACCTATAAATAGATATAGATAATATAATAGTTTCCTCGCTAACTCCTAAGAGTACTTCTCTATCGAGTCCTATAACTAATATTATATATAATAAGGGTTTAATTATACTTTATCGATCTTCCTTAAACCTCGGGTTTATAAAGTTATTAGTAGCTCTTAAGTCGATAAGAGTCTATACTATTCCTATTAGTAGATTTATATATAATTTAATATATATTCCTAATAGTATTACCGCTAGATATATTACTAGTCGATCTTTATAATTATATATCTAATATCTATTATACTAAATTTATTAGTATTCTTTTATCTATTATAGCTTTTTTATCTACTATAGTAGTCTTAGTTCGATACTATAATCTAACTTTACTAACTTATAAATAGTATACGTTTTATTATAGTATATAATACTAGCTATCTTACTATATCCTAGGTATTATATATATCCTTTATATATATAAGTAGAATTTTTATAAGGGTATCCTTATTAGGTCGTCGCCTTTTTTAATTATATTAATAAGGTACTAGTCTAGTCTACTAGGCTATATGTTTCCTTCGAGATATCCTATAAGCTCTTTAGCTTCTTTATTATTATAATAGTTTATAGGGCTTTTTATTAGTATTTCTACGATAGTTATTTTAGGAGGTATATCTAGCGTTTCTAGATTATTATTAGCTCTAAAGATCGGGTTTTATATCTCTATAGACCCTATATTATTAGTTATAAGATATTTAGGGTCTTAAGACTTCTCTATTCCTATAACTATAATCTTTAGTCTTAGTAAGTCTTATAATCGCTAATTAGGGTCCTCTAGCCTTAAGTCCTATTAGGTCTTAGATTAATATCTAGGGTATATACTATTATTAGGCAGATCTAGTAGAACTAGTCTATATCGTAGTATCTAATTAATAGGTTATTATTTAGATAATAGGAGATCGTAAGATACTTAGTGCTAGTAAGGTAACGAAAGACTCGTTTTAATATCTAGAAATATAACTTACTTAGGTTCTTAGTATATCTCGCTAGCTTAATAATAATAAATAAGATATCGGGCCTAGTCGAGACTATTAACTAGATTAGTATACCGATCTTAGTTTAGAATTCTTTAATCTCTACTTTTAAAGTAGTATCTTCTAATATAAGACGTTTAATTAAGGGTTGTTTCTCGTCTATCGGTATCGTGTTACGCACTAGCTAACTAGTCACAGTTAGGTTAGATGGGTTCAGGGTATACTTGCCTTAATACTCCTCGAATAGTCCAACGTCAATGATCCGGTCTCAACTAAGCTATTGCCGCGCAGGGCCTTACTGTAGCCTAAGTCCTTTTAAGCGATCAAGGAACTGATGCTAGGTAGAGCGCCGAGTAGATCTATACCGGGGTATTAGTCTACTCGTAAGTGTTGTCAAGTTATAATCAAGTAAAGAGTTATAGTAATCCAAAAGGTAAACACAAGTAACAATATATGATTGAAGACGAAGAACTAAACTAAGTATATAAGGGAGTGTCCTTATATATCCTTCGTTCCCTACTCCCTAATATACTCCTAGAGTATATCCGGGAGTCACCGTATACTTCTACGTATACTCCTAGAGTCGACGTAGGAGTCACGGTCACGTGTTTCCCTGGTACAGTGGTTATCTAGTACGTAGAGTAACCTATATATCGGAAATCCTCTACGGGGTAGATCCGCTTAGGGCGGATCATGCTCTTGCTCAGTGAGCTTGCACGTGATCTGCTGACAGATCTTGCTAGTTGGCTCTCGATGGCCCATTGGTGTGCCTAGTGGGTCGCCACTGATTGGTGACGGATAGGTCCGTAACATATCGCTACTAGCTTATAGTTCTCGAGTCTAAAACGAGTAAGGATCTTATTAATATAGTCGAATTAAGAAAGGTAAATAATACTATTATTATTCTCGCTATCGTCGTTCTTACTATAGTAGATATTAATCGAGAGATATCGTTTAAAGATACCTTTATTAGATATATTAAAGTACTTAGAGATAGTAGTTTTAAATACTTTAATCTCTTATTTATAAGATAATAAAATAAGTAGATTATTAATATAGATTAAGATATATAATAAGGTCTTACTATATCGGATAAAGATAGAGTAATCTAATTGAGTATATAAAAATCCTATAGAGATTAGTACGTCGTAAAGTAGCTTATACTACTCTCTTAGACTCTATTTTAGCCTATAGATTATATTTATTAGAAGGCTAATATTATTAGGATATTAATTCTATAGGCCCTCTAGAAGCTTAATTTTAATTAGCTCTTTTAATTTAGCGTATAAGAACGCTATTATAATATCGATATAATAAATTAGCTATCCTTTAGTAGCTATAATAGCTATAAAAATCTTAAATAATATAGGCTTAGCTACTATAGTATATACCTTATAGAAATCTAGATCTTTAATCTATCGAAATCTACGTACTATAAGTCTTACTTTATAGGTTCTATTATACTTAACTTTAAATACCTAACGTAATAAGAGCGGTCGACGTTTAGTATTAGACTTAGATATTTATAGGATTCGACGCTATATACCGTTCTTTAGTTATCGAGTAAGCTCTTTATACGTAATAGCTAGCTATTTATCTTTCTCGATATAGGCTATTACTTCCTTCTAGCTATTAGATTTAAAACCTATATTATTAGCCGATAATTTAGAAGGTATATATTAATCTATAAATTTTAAAGTTACTATAGAGAATAGATTAAGTAATATCTTTAGGGACTCGGCTAAGAACTATAGGACGTTACTATCGAAGAAAGATCGACTCGCTAAGCTATTAATATAGGCTTAGCTAGGTTTCTTAGCTCTTATCGATCTATATAGTCCTTAGTCTAATAAATACTTAATAAAGGTTAAGGGGATATAATTAGTATCTAGTAACTTATCTAGAATTAGATCTAAGTAAGAGAAATTAATAGTTATATTCTAAAGGGTTATCTCCTAGGGTAAATCCTTATTAATAACCTACTAGGAAGCTAGTTATAGCCCTACGAGAGCCCCTAGTCTACCTAAACCTAAGTAGATACTATAATCCTCCTATTATATCTCTATATACCTACTAAGACTACCCGCTATTTTAATATCGTTATCGAGAAGAGGATAATCGAAGATATTAGGATTAGGAAGAGGCTCTATTTTTAGAACTTAGTATTCTAGAATTAACGGGTTTAATAGATCGAGAGATAGATTAGCTAGAGTTAGTACTACGTTATCTAGATTATCTTTAACTATAGAAAAAGAAGGGGATAGAGAACGAGATATATCCCTTTCCCTATATAAGTAATTAAGATATTAATATATCTCTCGATAGTTATTTATATTATATAGGAAATCAATTAGGATATATCGATTAGACGGAGACTATATATCTTATCGATCTTAATCTTAATTTATCGAGTCTAAATCTAGATCGTAAGCTAGATCTAGTAGAATTGTTAGAGAGGGGCTTTTATTAAAAATAATATTATAAGAACGCTCGATCTTTTTAGTACGTATATTATATAGTACGTAGTTATTACCTTCGTTATAAGTAATTAACCTAGCTTCCTCTATATAAGGATCTAGCTTAGTAGAGCGCTTCTCTCTTAGAATTAAGAACTAGTATTAATAATTAAGGGCTCTAAGGTTAGAGAGATCTAGTTTCTTCTTATATAGTACTTTATAGAGAGATTTATTAATTCGTAAGGTATATAAGCGGTTTATAGTATAATTAATTCTACTAAGAAGATAGCCCTATAGGTATTTCGGAAGTTAGTACTCTATTATAACTATAATAAGGGGTTTAATAAGGTATCGATTCTTAATCTTAGCTACTCTATTAAGCTATTTAGTATAGGGTAGGGTTAGATCCTAAATTATACCTCTAGAAGTAAGATATATAGCTAGTAGTTTATACTCTAAAGTATTATTACTATATACTCTCTTAATAGTATACTTAAACTAGGTCTTTAAGTAAGTCTCTAGCTAGATATAGACCTTAGTAACCTAAGATCTCGACTTTAAAAGGAATATCTATATAAACTATAAGATATCGTTAGTAAATATAATAAAGTATCGCTTTCTACTATATAATATAATTAAAATTAGACCCTATATATTAATATAGATAAGGTCTTTAGGCTTAGATCTAATCGATCTCTCCTTACTAAAAGGTAGAGTATAACTCTTATCTTTAATATATAGTATATATAGAAAAGGTAACGCCGGTACCCTTCTTTAATTTAATACTATTAGTATAAATCTCTATTTTTCGAACTCGATTCTTATTAGTATAATATACTCGCCGGTATACTAAATCGATTAAGATCGCCGGGGGGTTATATCCCTACTTTATAGAGAATACTAAGTTTAGAGATCTAGAAAGAAGTTTAGTAAGCTTAGTATTATCTAGTATAGTATCTACCTTATTAATACTAAGGTAGTTTAGCTAATAGTACTCTTCTTTATAGGTTATAAAGCTAATAATTAATTCCTATAGGTACTAATCTTACGGATACTAGTCCTATAGATACTAATCCTATAGTTTAAACGTTATAAGACCGTTCTAGATCTATATCCTAATATCCTTCTTATCGAGGGCTAATATAGAGATTAAGCTAGCTTTAAAATCTAAAGTAAGCTATACCTTATATAGGGTAAGCGAGCTAATAAGATCTAATATATCTTAGTTTCCTATACAGAGGATAACGTTACCGTAACCCTCTATATAGAAAACGTTATCTATCGCTATCGATATAGGTAAGATATATTTATAGAAATTAATAAAGACGGATTTATAAGGGGTTATATAGGTACTAGTCCTAGAATCGACTATCTATCTAGAGATATTATTATTAGTAGTACTAAGAGCCTCTATAGATATAGTATAAACTCTATATTCTTAGAATAATATATTAGAGAATAGATTATTATACTTAGCAATTAGATCTTTAGATAGAGGCCCTTATTAAAGGGTAGTAAGATAGGAACCTAGAGTAAAGATAGTATTAGCCCTATATCGAGGCTACTACTAGTTCTAATTCTATATAGGGATAATATATCTCTAGTTATTAACCTAACCTATAATCTAGCTTAGTTAAGGGACTATTACCTACTAGGGAGGTTGCTAAATAATTATATTAGAAGAGTAGTTATTATCGCTTTTTAGTAAATAGTTCCTTAAGTAGTAATTACCTAAGGTATTATAGAACTTATAAAAGATTATATTCTCCTTACGCTCGAAGGACTACTTCTTTTAATACTTCTTATCCTTAGTATTAGAGGACGAGTTATTAAAATCTTTATTCTTAGATTAGCTTTTAGACTTATCGTTAGATACTTTCTTATTATCTTTAGGCTTATTCTTATTAGTTAATATAGTCGAATTAGCTATATAGGCTAGTATATTAAATTAGCGGTTATAAGTCTCTATCTTAATAAACTTAATATATACCTTATCTATTATACTAGGGTCCTTCTTATTAATCTTAAGATTCTATAGGAAGATAGTATATTAGATATTCTTAAAGATAGACCTCTTAAAGTAATATAGTTTAAGTATTAGGGTAGGGGCTCTAAAGGTTACTATAACCTTACGAAGGCTCTCCTAGAACTTCTATATAAAGTCGGAGGTAGTCCTATTTTTATAATATAGTTTAACCTATTTTATAAAGTAAGTATATAACTATTAGTAGGATAAACCGGTATACGTCTTCCGTAGTCGTTTATAAATCTTATAAGTATCGGTAACCTAGGCTATAATAGAGATAGGTTTAATTCTAAGTATCTTTTAAAGGCTAATAAGAGTTCTAGTATTATAGGATTCCTAGTTATTATACTAGGTCTTATACTTCTTCCGAAGGCTTACGTTAATCTTCTTAATCTCTATAGTCCGAGAACGAATTTAAGACTTATAGATTATAATATCGATCGGAGCCGAGTCTATTAGGGTAGGAATAGATTAAGCTTCTTTAAGAAGTTTAGTCTAAACTCCTTCTAATAAAGAGTCGAGAAAGGAGGGAGATAATAGGAGTAGAATCCTATAAGTAAGTATTCGAGCGTAATAGCGGTTATTAGTAGTTAGTACTAGAAATAGCGCTATCTCCTAGTCTCTAAAATTAGACTATCCTTTTAGCTTTAGGACCGCGTCTCCGAGGTCTATTTCTAACCGATTAATCTTAAAGTTATCGATATTATAGGGTATATTAGATACTATAATAACGTTCTTCTATACTAGGGTACTTATTAATAGCTAAGGGGGGTTAAACGGCTATTAGAGAAACGGCGGTCGACTAGATCGAACGGCCTAGATAGGATAACGGTCAATTAAAATATATATACTACCGGAGTAGATATAGCTAGTAGATCTTAGTAGATATACTATAGGGTAAGGTAGTTAAGGTCTCTTAACTAGTAAAATCTCTATATAAGGTTCTATAGTAGGGTCGGTACGACGCTAGTACCGAGGATAGGAGGAATGATATAGGCGTGAAGTATACGGTTAGGTAGAGGCTTTAACGGCACGGTGCTTATAACCTATTAGGCAGATCTAGTAGAACTACTAAATTAAGTATTATAGTATACTAGAAATTGTTATGTTGCGTTAGGAAAGGAAGAGAACTAGCTACTGTGAGACTAATTGTACTGGGAGCAAGCAAGTAAGGTCACGTGACCTCTAACAACTATATCTACCCTTAACTTTCTACTATATCCTAATCGATTTCTAGATAATTAAGTTCTAGCTCGTTAGCTAACCCTTAATATATAGGTTACCTATTATTATCTCTTCTAAAGTCTAGGCCTTCGTACCTTCCTATAAGATCTTCTAAAAGCTCGTCTCTTAGGTCTATAGCGACTCGCCTTTTCTATTTAAGGCTATCGATAAAGATCCTAATCTACCCTCTTAGATCGCCCTATTACTTATTAGGGTATATTTCCTCCTAGTATTCCTAACTAGCGCTTATTTTTTCGGCGTTAGTACCTATACTAGTAGTAGTCTTTCTCTCTTAGATCGCTTATAGTATTTCACGTATCGCCTATATATATTACTATTTTTTATATAGTTTTTTCTATTTATATTCTTTTATATAGTATCCTAGTTTTTTATAAGTAAAATAAAGATTCTTCTATCGCTATTTATCTTATTCTTCTTATATAGTATTAAAGTCTATCGGTATTAGGCTATATAGGTCTATATATCTTATCTATTATAGTATAGATTATTTAGGTTATCTATTATTCTAGTAATACTAGATAAATAGTCACTATCTACCTATCCTTTATTATCTTAGTTCGCGATATTATATCTTATAATTATAGATTCGATTATCGATTTTAACTATAATACTAATAATCTTATCTAAAGTATCTAGTCGATTATTATATACTAACTTATCCTTAATATATTCTTTTAGTCTATCTTTAAAGACTAAAATAAAGTAATCCTTATCCTAGCTTAAATATAAATAATTTATTAGAATTTAGTAGTATATATATTAATAGAGATAGTCTATCGTAGGCGTTAAAGGCGTCGTTTAGCTATTCGCTTTATATTAATATTACCGAATATAAGTTTAATTTATTCCTTAAACTTATTATAACTATTAAATACTTCTTAGATAAAGTCGCTCTAGACTTCTTAGTCGGTTTCTTCTTAAAACTTATATAGGAATAGTTCGAATTAATCGAAATCTAGTCCTTAAAAGAAGATTAATATATAGATAACTTTATTAGCTTTTATAAGTAGCTTAGATTAGTTAATCTATTAGTTTATATCTAGTTAAATAAGGAACGATCGAAACTTAGATTATATTCTATCGAAGAATAGATTATAGAATTTTAACTATAGAGACCGGACGTTAGCTTTCTAGGGTTAAGATTTACTCCTATAATTACTAGATTATCTTAGCTATTTACTAAGAGATAGATATATTACTTTTTATAGAAATACCGCTACTAATAGTCGATTTGTTAATTATATTATCTTATTATAACTCGAAACTTAATTTAAAATAGTCTTTAATATATTATATACTAGCTAATTAGTTATAGTTAGGTTAGATAGGTTTAGGGTATACTTACCTTAATACTCCTCGAATAGTCTAACGTTAATAATCGGATTATAACTAAGCTAATACTATATAGGGCCTTACTATAGCCTAAGTCCTTTTAAACAATTATAGAACTAATACTAGGTAAAGCGCTAAGTAGATCTATACTAGGGTATTAGTCTACTTATAAGTATTATTAGATTATAATTAAGTAAAGAGTTATAGTAATCTAAAAGGTAAATATAAGTAATAATATATAATTAAAGACGAAGAATTATACTAAGTATATAAGGGAGTATCCTTATATATCCTTCGTTTCCTACTCCTTAATATACTCCTAGAGTATATCTAGGAGTCACCGTATACTTCTACGTATACTCCTAGAGTATATCTAGGAGTCACCGTATACTTCTACGTATACTCCTAGAGTCGATATAGGAGTCACGGTTACGTATTAACTCGCTTACCGGATTAGGTGTATTATAGCTACTAATATATCGAGGTATATATATACCAATCTTTAGTCCGGCTTAGGGCGGATCGTGCTCTTACTTAGTAAGCTATACGTGATCTGCTGATAGCTCTGCTGGTTGGCTCTCGATGGCCCATTGTTGTGCCTGGTAGGTCACTACTGATTGGTGACGGATAGGTCCGTAACATTTATCTACTATAGTAGTCTTAATTCGATACTATAATCTAACTTTACTAACCTATAAATAATATATATTTCGTCGTAGTATATAATACTAGCTATCTTACTATATCCTAAGTATTATATATGTTCTTTATATATATAAGTAGAATTTTTATAAGGGTATCCTACTAAATCGTTATCTTCTTTAATTATATTAATAAAGTACTAGTCTAGTCTACTAGGCTATATCTTTCCTTTAAGATATCCTATAAGCTTTCTAGCTTCTTTATTATTATAATAGTTTATAGGGTTTTCTATTAATATCTCTAAGATAGTTTAATCTATTTTAGAAAAATATATCCGGCGTTCCTAGATTACTAGTAGCTCTAAGGATCGGATTTTATATCTCTGTAGGCCCTATATTATTAGTTATAAAATACTTAAGGTCCTAGGATTTCTCTATTCCTATAACTATAGTCTTTAGTCCTATTAGATTTTACGACTACTAATTAAGGTCCTCCCTAGCCTTAAATCCTATTAGGTCCTAGATTAGTATCTAGGGTATATATTATATTTACTGTTAACTTTCTACTATATTCTAATCGATTTTAGGATAATCAAGTTCTAGCTTATCGGCTAACCCTTTAGTATATAGGTTACCCGCTAATATCTTTTTTAGATCTAGGCTTTTATATCTAGCTATAAGATCTTCTAAGAGTTCGTTTTTTAGGTTTATAGCGACTCGCCTTTTTTACCTAAGGCGATCGATAAAGATCCTAATCTACCCTCTTAAATCGCCTTATTATTTTTTAGGGTATATTTCCTTCTAGTATTTTTAACTAACGCTTATTCTTTCGGCGTTAGTACCTATACTAGTAGTAGTCTTTCTCTCTTAGATCGCTTATAATATTTTATATATCGCCTATATATATTACTATTTGACGGAAAGCTGGTGTACGAACAATGTATGGTATAAATGACCAATGTTGACAACTCTAACTAACTAAAATGACAAAACCCGCTATTTCAACAATCTGTGCGGACCATGATGACTAACTGTAATATGCACTTTTGTATGGTATGCCTGGTACCCAATGTCATATGATGTTTCCGGTATATTACCTGGTTTCTACCATGTATTCGGACTTGGTATTCGACACTATTTCTTATATAGTTTCTTCTATTTATATTCTTTTATATAATATCCTAGTTTCCTATATATAAAATAAAGATTCTTCTAGCGATACTTATTTTATTTATCTTAAGTAGCGTCTAACTCTATTAGCCTTAGGTTATATAGATTAGGGTCTTAAAGTACCTATTATTAGCGCCTATTATTAAAGTAGTTAAATCTATAAGTTTTATCTTTCTTCTATTAGTCTATTTCTTATCGCTTATATTATTACTTATTAGTACGATTATTAATCTTAACTATAATCGTAATAAGTTAGTCTAAGGTTTCTAGCCTATCGATTTATACTAGTTTATCTTTTATATCGGATTCAAGTCCTACCTTATAGTATAAAATATATACTCGATTAGATAAGTCTAAGTAAGATATAATCTATTAGAACTTAAAGGAGTATACTAATATATTAGTTATTTATCTAATTTTCTATAGCTTTTATTTAGCTATTCGAGTAATATCGATATCTCTAAAAGTCCTTTCTAACTATTATCGGAAGCTATTATAGCTATTAAAGATTTTAGTAGTCGTTATAGACTAGTCTTTAAGTACTTTCTTATAGTAGTTCTAGATATATAGCTTAAGCTAGTTCTATACTTATCTATATAGATAGGTTAATATAAAAATCACCCTAAGCTTTAGAAGCTTAATCTTATATCGATATATATATATATCTAAGTAAAGAACCTTTAAAGCTTAGTTCGGTTTCCTTTAAAGTACTTAGCTTTAGGTAACGTCGGTCCCTAGATAGTACTAGCTAGGATAGAAGCGGTAATCTAGATATATATCTATACTAACGTATTTCACTACCGAGCGGCGCACACCACCGAGTGGCGCACCCCATCTAACCCATTAAATTTAAATGCATTTATCTCAACCATAACGCCATTAAATTAATTCAACTAACTAAGTGGTCTATCTGGACATGTTTCTCTTCTATGCCCGGGCATTCTGCATATCCCACACCCTCGCTGGCCCCGTATACGTGGCTGAATAGCAGATTCTCTAGGTATGCCGGGGCCGGGGGGAGGTGCTTTAGTTGCTTCCTATTGCTGCATAATTAATGCAGATGCTTCTTGAACTGAGAGGCCTTCTTCTGCGGGTATCTGCCTCCGGGATCTAGTGCGCTTTTGCTTCTGCTTCTCGTTGGCGGCCCGTAATTCCTTGTTTTCTTTAGCGAGTAAGATAGCACCTTGCATTGTAAGACGGAAGCCTTTCATAAGCTGGTTTAATATACGATCTGACGGGCTAGGCGGGCTTTGAGATCTTATACGAAGTAAAGCTTTAATTGATGAAGCTTGTCGACGTAGGTCTTTCTCCGTAAAAGGGGTTTTTAGGGTAAAATTCCGGCTTGATTCACTACCCCGGCTGGTAGGGGGGGTCGGGGTTCGAAGCCGGATATTAAGCTTTGAAATCACTCGGTCGGGTCCAAATGGTACTAAACCGGTAGCTAAGAAGCTATTCTTAATTGTCTCCGATTTAAAAGCTTCAATTTGTGCGAGAGGGTATGCTTCGAGGAAGTCAAGTTTGTTAATATAGTTGATCCCGTTCCGCATCTTAGTTTCAACCATCCGACCGTACGATCGTTTTAACACCGCAAAACAACCCATATCAAGAGGTTGTAAAAGATGAGATGAATACGCTGGCATACAGATTGGTATCACCTTATTTTGCTTATAAATTTCGTCAAATTAAGGTGTTAAATGACTTCCGTGGCCGTCGAGTATTAAAAGCCGATACCCCCCCTTCGTACGTAAAGAAGTACTAGGAATAAAGAGCTTCTTAAGCTAACGAAGCCCAATTTTATCGGAGGTCTAGCCGTTAGGACTAACTTCGAAGCGCTAATCCTCCGGGAGGCCGTCGAACCATGATTCAATAAAGACTTTGCCTTTAAAAATCATATACGGAGGAAGGGCCCAGCTAGAAGCATTCGTACACTTAATAACAGTCACCTACTCTCGATTTCTAGGTTATAAAACCGGCCTCCGACCGTAGTATTCACTCCTCGTAATAACCTTCGTAGTTATAGTTAATCCCATTGCGAAACCGGTCTCGTCGAAGTTATAGATATCGTCGGGGTCGATCCTAAATTGAAGGATGGTTTTTTAAACAAGATCAAACCACTCTATAATGATTTTCGGGTCTTCACATTTCGCACGCTCGTAGTTATACCGTTTCGAGAATCGGGAGGAGAGGAGAGGACGTCGTTTAACGAATTTCGTAACCCAATTTTAGCCGACCGAAAGAACCGAGGTAGTTCCACGCTTTTAAAGAAGAAGATCTGCCATTTCTCGTACTATAGAGGGCCGGGGAGCTGCTCCACGTAGATCCATAGAGAGAATCCATTTTTAAAGAGATTCCTCTTCAATTTCAGTCAATTTAGAGCAATTGGCGCGAGAATTCGCGCGGTTTTGTATACCACTAAGGCGGCGGCGGAGGGTAGTTTCAGGTATAGTAAAACGGCGTGCCACTTCACGAATTGAAGAGATTTCTTGATTCTTAAAAGCCTGGATAGCTAGCAAGATCCTACCCTCCTGCTCTATTAAATTTCTAGAGCGTTGAGAGCGAATTGGTGGCATGGTAGGTGGTTGAAGAAGAAAGGGTTAAATTAATTGACGCGTTTTCGATGGGGTGCGCCACTCGGTGGTGTGCGCCGCTCGGTAGTGAAATACGTTAAATAGTCCTTAACCTAGGTATTATACTTCTCCTACCCCTATAGCTTAGCTAATAAGATCGATACTTATCCCTTTAGTATTTTAATTTAGTTATCTCGTTTATTAGTAGAGTTAGGGTTATCGTATTTAATTACTAGCTTCTTTCCGGTATTAATATAAGATATACTAGCTAACTAGTTATAATTATATTAGATAGGTTTAGGATATACTTACCTTAATACTCCTCGAATAGTTTAACGTTAATAATCAGGTCTTAACTAAGCTAATGCCGCGTAGGGCCTTACTATAGCCTAAGTCCTTTTAAGCGATTAAGGAATTGATACTAGGTAGAGCGCCGAGTAGATCTATACCGGGGTATTAGTCTACTCGTAAGTATTATTAAGTTATAATTAAATAAAGAGTCATAGCAATCTAAAAGATAAATATAAGTAATAATATATAATTAAAGACGAAGAACTAAACTAAGTATATAAAGGAGTATCTTTATATATCCTTCGTTCCTTAGGGTTAACGGCCTCTATAAGGTATATCCTACCCTATAGAGTAGATCGACTCCCTAAGGTATATCCTACTGAGATTTCGAAAGGATCGCATGCTTTCTATTACTTGCGGTTTCTAACTACTAAATACTACTATCTACGTAGTACTATTGTACCTATAGACGTAGAAAGGGTCCGGTGCGGGCCCGTAGGGTCCCGCATAGAGACTAACAGTGCTATATATATAGGAAACGGGGCTTCTGGGATCTCACTACCCCTATATAGGTATATACTCCTATAATATCACATATCTCGTAGTTCCTAAATAGGTAACTTCCGGTACGCCTAATATCCGGTATATAGAGGTATATATATAGTAGGAAACCTCTACGGAGTAGGTCTACTTAGGGCGGATTATACTCTTACTTAGTAAGTATAATCACGGTTTCTCTTTTCCCTAAATACCTAGGGCTTCTAGAGTATAGGATACTATACGTAACCTAATGATAGATTTGCTAGTTGGCTCTCGATAGCCTATTAGTGTGCCTGGTGGGTTACTACTGATTGGTGATGGATAGGTCCGTAACAGACCATACTAGTAGTGATTTAGGCTATACTAATAGTATTTATCTAAAGATTAAAGACTAAATAATATTTTTAAAAAAGAAGAAGCTAACGTATTTCACTACCGAGCTGGATAAACCCCCGAGCTAGACACCCCACCCAACCTATTAAATTTAAATGCATTTATCCTAACCATAACGCCATTAAATTAAATCAACTAACTAACTGGTCTATCTAGACATGTTTCTCTTCTATGTCCTAGTAATCTATATATTCTATACCCCTAGGGGGGGGGGGGGGCGCGTACGTGGCTAGATAGCCGATTCTCTAGGTATGCCGGGGCCGGGGGGAGGTGCTTTAGTTGCTTCCTATTGCTATATAATTAATATAGAGGCTTCTTAAACTAAGAGGCCTTCTTTAGCGGGTATCTGCCTCCGGGATCTAGTACGCTTTTACTTCTACTTCTTATTAGCGGCGCGTAATTCCTTATTTTCGTTAGCGAGTAAGATAGTACCTTATATTATAAGACGGAAGCCTTTTATAAGCTAGTTTAATATACGATCTAATAGGCTAGGTAGGCTCCGAGATCTTATACGAAGTAAAGCTTTAATTAATAAAGCTTACCGATATAGTTCTTTCTCTATAAAGGGTGTTTTTAGGGTAAAATTCCGGCTCGATTTACTACCCCGGCTAGCTAGGGGGGTCGGGGTTCGAAGCTAGATATTAAGCTTAGAAATCACTCGGTCGGGTCTAAATAGTATTAAACCGGCTACTACGAAGCTATTTTTAATAGTCTCCGATTTAAAAGCTTTAATTTATATCTAGGGGTATACTTCGAGGAAGTTAAGTTTATTAATATAGTTAATCCTAGTCTATATTTTTAACTTAACTATCCGACCGTACGTATATTTTAATACTACGAAATAACTAATATTAAGAGGTTATAAAAGATAAGATAAATACGCTAGTATATAGATTAGTATAACTTTATTTTACTTATAAAGTTTATTAAATTTAGGTATTAAATAACTTCTATAGCCGTCGAGTATTAAAAGCCGAGACACCCCCTTTATATATAAAGAAGTAGTCGGAATAAAGAGCTTTTTAAGCTAACGAAGGCTAATTTTATCGGAAGTCTAGCTATTAAGACTAACTTCGAAACGCTAATCCTCTAGAAGGCCGTTAAACTATAATTTAATAAAGATTTTATTTTTAAAAACTATATATAGAGAAAGGGCCTAGCTAAAAGTATTTATATATCTAACTACTATTATCTATTTACGATTTCTAGGTTATAAAACCGGCCTCCGACTATAGTATTTACTCTACGTAATAACCTTTATAGTTATAGTTAACCCTATTATAAAACTAGTCTCGTCGAAGTTATAGATATCGTTAGGGTCGATTCTAAATTAAAGGATAGTCTTTCAAACTAGATTAAACTACTCCTTAATAATTTTAGGGTCTTTATATTTCGTACGCTTATAGTTATACTATTTCGAGAACCGGGAGGAGAGTGTTATGATATAGTCAGACGTGAGGCCATTCCTAGATTGGTGCCTTAGGCCTATAGGAGGTTTGACCTCTCCGGAGGGGGATCGCCTATATTTCCCTATCCTTCCGAGAAGGGCTCCCCGCGGGAACGAGACCCCGCTCTACGTATTATATTTCCTCCCGCTATTAATATAAGGAGACTATATATAAATTAGATAATATAGAGGAAGCCTAACGGCTCTTTAAGAAATAGTCTTTGACTTTTAGGAACTACCTATCTTATTACCTTCTCCTACCTAATTAATAGGTACCTACCCTAACTTATAGAGTATCTTTTAATAATTCTATTTCTTCTTCTTTAATTACCTAGGAGAATAGTACTAAGAACTCGCTCTACTCCTATTATAGAGGAGATACCGAACCCTCCCTAAACTACTAGGGAAATACCCCCTACTAAAGCTATTTCCTAGGCTAACCTAGTCGAACTAATTACCGACTTTAATATAAATCTTATAGCGACTTAAGCTACTATAGAGAAGCTATAGAGACTTAAGGACCTCTAAGATTAGGTTAAGACTCTTAAATCTTAGCTTATAGGCCGAACCCTAAACGAACCCCTAATAAGCCCCTACCGAGATATCTACGATACCTCTAGTAGGGACTAAGAAATTAAACTTAAGAGTATATCTATATTTACCCTTAACTATACCTTATAATAACGCTAAGAATAGCTCTTAGATCTATAATAATAATTTAAAGAAGCGCTAAGGCGCTACTATAACGATTAGACCTAGATTCTTAGAGTATTTAGTAATATAGATATAACCTATAGGTAGAGATAATATAGATACGTTAATAAAAAGATACTAGTTCTACTATAAAACCTTAAGGAAGACTAGCTCTATTTTAAGGACTAGACCTTAACCCTTATTAAGAATACGGCTATCTTAGAATCCGAGGTAATAGGCTAACTTAAGAAGGCCCGCTAATAGAGAGATAAGGACCCTCGAGAATTCTATATATATCTTAATACCCTAAAATATTATTTCCTAAGAATAGTAGAAAAAGAGAGGGCTCTTTCTTTCTTTATAAAATTCTTATATAACCTCTAAAACAAAATCCGCTATTATATTATTAAACTCCCTAAAACCTAGGAAGATATAATTAATATCGCGTATTACTTCTAGGATCTTAAGAAATCGGAGTCGAATTATAAACGAAAACGTACCGAAATTATTAAGAATACGCTATAAAAAAGAAACTCTAATCGAAATTCTTAGAAGCTCTAATTTATAGGAAAATTAAAATCTAAAGAAGATAAAGATATACTATTAGATAGGCGCCTAAACCCTATTAGGGATAATAGGAAATATAATTAATACTTTAATTATAAGAGCGAAAAGTATTACTCTAATAAATACTTAAACCCTTCTAAGGGCTAAATAACTATAATAATATAGTTAGCCTTATAAGGAAATAATAGTAAGATAGAGTAACTTCTATACCTCTATCTTTTCCTATAATAGGAACTAGAACTCGGCTTTACCTTCCGATTACCGCCTAGAACGATCTCGAAACCTACGCGGATCTTAATAGTAGAGCTAAAGTTAACTTTATAAGCTTCTAATTTATTAAAAGGTATAAACTTAACTAAGCGAAACTTACTACGCCTCTCCTTTACGCTATTAACTAAAGGATAATACTAACTTATAGGGTATAGACTATCCTACTAAAAGCTACCGATTTAAAGGGTACTATTTATCGATTTACCTACGTCTATATAGTAATCGACTAAGACCCCTAACTCTCCGAAAGCCCTATCCTTCTCTCTATAATAATAATTTATAATCTTAATATCTATATTATAGGACGAAGTAGCCTCTAGTAGTTCGGAATATCTTCTATCGAAATACTACCTCTAGCCTACTTTACTAAGGAAATCCGTAATCTTATATACGTCTTCGCTATAGTTAAACTACCCGAAGAAGTATAGCTACCTATTAATTATAATACCGCTAAAGTATCGCCGGAATATTACTAATTACCTACCGAACTAGTATAGTTCCGAGACTTCTTCTTATTCTAAAACTCGAAAATCTTACCCTCCTCGAACGAGTATAACTATACTATCGATCTAACTCTAAGAGTAAAGGTCCTATTTAGTCCTATATACCCCTTATTATAAAAG
Organism: Penicillium hordei; assembly: GCF_028827395.1. Taxonomy (NCBI): domain Eukaryota; kingdom Fungi; phylum Ascomycota; class Eurotiomycetes; order Eurotiales; family Aspergillaceae; genus Penicillium; species Penicillium hordei. The sequence continues at coordinate 4,137,922 of NW_026623147.1, read as the reverse complement.
AAGCTTATAGAGCTACGAAAATACCTTAACGAAAACCTTTAAAATAGTCGAATCTATAAATCTAAGAGCCCTACTAGGGCCCCTATCTTATTTATACTAAAATCCGATAGGAGCTTATAGCTCTATATCGACTACTAGGGACTTAATAAGGTTTCGGTAAAAAATCGGTATCTATTACCTCTTATTTCGGAGATTTTAGACTAACTTTCCGGCTCTAAGATCTTTAGTAAAATCGATATTTAAGATATTTACTACTAAATCCGTATTAAAGAAGGCGATAAGTAGAAAACCGTATTCTAAACCTATTATAGATACTATAAATATATAGTTATATCCTTTAGTCTTATAAACGCTCTAGTAATCTTTTAAATTATATTTATATAGCGCTTTATAACGTTCTCGATATCTTTTCGGTAGCGTATCTCGATAATATCCTTATATTCTCCTTAGACTAGGAATTATATATAAATTACCTCTACTAGGTAATAAAACGACTATAAAAAGTAGGCCTCTATACTAAGCCTAGTAAGTACGTTTTCTACTAAGACTAAGTCGACTTCTTAAGGTTTATTATATCCTTAAGAGGCGTTTCGATAGACCCTTACTAAGTTACTAATATTACTTTATAGGAGATTCCTAAGTCCTATTAGGATATCTAGATATTCCTAGGATTTTATAATTTCTATTATAGGTTTATTAGAGATTACTCCCGAATTATATTACCGCTTATAGCCTTATTAAAAAATAATAAAAATAGGCGAAAGCTAGGCTAGATTAATCTAATACTTAGTAAGAAGGTAGCCTTTTACCGCCTAATCGCCGCCTTTTAGTTAGCGCCTCTCCTCCGATACTTTAACCTATTAAGACCGATTCGGCTAGAAATAGATATATCGGATAGCGCTATAGCTAGGATTCTCTTCTAACTAAATAAGAATAAGGTATAGTATCTAATAGCTTTCTAATTACGAAAGTTTAGTAAAATAGAGACCTTTTATAGAATATTAGATTAAGAGCTATTCGCTATTATATACTTATTTAAATACTAGCGATACTACCTCGAGGGAAGTACTTAATTAAAGTATTTTCGGATTATTCGAATCTTTAGGCTTTTATAAAATAGCTAAAGCTTAATAATAGGTAAGTATAGTAGTACTTAGCCCTTACTCTATTTAATTTTATAATAAGATATTACGTTAGGAAAAGTAATCCTATAGATAGACCCTCTCGGCGCTAGCTACCGAGTAATTATAAGATTAACCTAATCTCGCTATTAAGCCGCCGAATAGCTAGCGAATTATAGACGACTAATTACCGTTCTATTAGTCTAGTTACTAACTATAAGTACGCTTACCTTAAATATCCTATATTTCGAAAAGAATAAAGATAGGGACGAATTAATTAGTATAATCGATTAAAGGGAGCTTAGGCGTACGCGCCGTCTCCCTAACGTATAGGTTAGGCTAGCTTACGCCTTTAAGTAAGTATACCTTACTAAGGTAGGTATAGACTTTAAGGAGCTTATTAAGTAACTTTAGGGTAAAGATCTAGAGACTTAGCGCCGAAAGACCGCTATAAAGTCGTCGACTCTAAGATTAAAGGACTAGAGTATTAGGCTTAAGGGCCTTTTATAATTTAAGAAATATATTTATATCTTTATAGGGAGTAATTTAAGAACTAAACTATTAAGTATTTACTATAATAATAACCCCCTAGCTAACTATTTTAGGTATATAAGAATACTTAAGCTAATAAAAAGGAAATACTATTAGCTAAACCTCTACCTAGACGTTACCGAATATATAAGGAATTATTAGATCTATTAAAGCGTTATAATAAGAACGTATAAGCTATATAGAAAGCTCTAATTATTACTAATCCCCTTATAACCTTTTATAGAAATTTTAATAGATTTTATAATAGGCCTACTATTAGTAATATTTAAGGATAAATTAGTCGACGCGATTCTTATTATTATTAATAGGTTTACGAAATAGTCGCTATTCCTCCCTATTTTATTAATAATTACTACTAGATGTTACGGACCTATCCGTCACCAATCAGTGGTGACCCATAGGCACACCAATGGGCCATCGAGAGCCAATAGATCGAGATCACGTGCTACGTATCTGGCAGAAAAGGGTTCGCTAGAAGGTAGCTATTACCGGCCCTCGCGGGGCAAATGGCAATTCTACCTTATAACAATATCGATCACCCGTGACCGCCTAGAACACGTAACCGTGACTCTAGGACCTACTCCCGAGGAGTATATCTGGGGAGTCACTAGCGACTCTAGTAGTGACTCTAAGGGAGTCACTTAGGGAGTAGGAAACGAAGGATATATAAGGATACTCCCTTATATATTTAGTTTAGTTCTTTGTCTTAAATCATATATTGTTACTTATGTTTACCTTTTAGATTGCTATGACTCTTTACTTAATTATAACTTAATAATACTTACGAGTAGACTAATACTCTGGTATAGATCTACTCGGCGCTCTACCTAGTATTAGTTCCTTAATCGCTTAAAAGGACTTAGGCTACTATAAGGCCCTACGCGGTATTAGCTTAGTTAAGACCTAATTACTAACGTTGGACTATTCGAGGAGTATTAAGGTAAGTATACCCTAAACCTATCTAACCTAACTATGACTAGTTAGCTAGTATATAATATATTTAAGACCGTCTCGAATCAAGTTTCGAGTCACGATAAGCAATATATCTTACGTTAGTACTAGGAAGAAACCCGTTTAGGAATAAGTCACTCTACCTATAGAGGATCCTAACTCTAACGTCGAAAGAGACAATACTATTATAGAATAGAAGCGAAAGATTAGCGAACTTAAGTATAACCTTAAAAAGGTTATAGATTAGCTTAGTAACTTAGGTAAGCAAAGCGGTACTAAGTTTAGCGAGGTCGACGACTACCTCGAGTAGATTAAGGCTTAAATCAATATATCCGTACCTATTAGTACTATCTAGGCACTACGATTACCTAAAGCTAAGTTCTTTAAGGGAAACCGAATCAAACTTCGAGGATTCCTTATTTAGATAGATATATACCTCGATATAAATAGCGCTAAGATACCTAACGAAGCCGGTAAGGTGATTTTTATATTAACCTACCTATATAGATAAGTATAGGATTAGTTCGAACCTTATATCCGTGACTATTATAGAAAGAAACCTAAAGAATAGTCGGATACTACGATAAATATCTTTAGCGAGTATCGTAACTTCCGTCGATACCTCGAGAATACATTCGGAGATATCGACGCTATAAGAATAGCCTAGAAAAAGTTATAACGAATCCGATAAACCGGAACTATATTAAGCTATACCTCTAAATTCTTATAAATCATCTCTTACTTAGATTGACCGGATAGAGTATACCTTCCTTACTTCGAAGCTAGGATAAAATCCGACGTTAAGGACGAACTCGCGCGAATAGATTAGCCGGAGGAGCTTAATCAACTTATTAAGATTATAGTTAAGATCGATAATTGTAATAGCGAGCGAAGAAAGGAACGATACGAAATAGAACTATAGAAGCGCGGAAAGATATATAGCTTCAACCGATTTAGTGGACGCCGCGATAAGGTAATACTATAGGATAATGATCTATATAGCCCGAAGCTAATAGAGTTAGACGCTACTTATAACGAGTAGAAGGAGCGTTGTAATAAGAATCTTTACTTTACCTACGGGAAACTAGGATACTATACGAAGGAATATAAATAGAAGAAACTATATAAGAAACGGCAATATATATAGGCGATACGCGAAGTACTACGAGCGACCTAAGAGGGAAAGGCTACTACTAGTATAAATACTAGCGCCGAAGGAATAAGCGCTAGTTAGGAATACTAGGAGGAAATATACCCTAACGAGTAATAGGGCGACCTAGGAGGGTAGGTTAGGACCCTTATCGATAGTCTTAGAAGTAGTAGGCAAGTCGCTATAGACCTAAGAGACGAGCTCTTAGAAGATCTTATAGGTAGGCACTAAGGCCTCGACCTAGAAGAGATAATAGCGGGCAACCTATATATTAAAGGGTTAGCTAACGAGCTAGAACTCGATTATCTAGAAATCGATTGGGATACGGTAGAAAGTTAAGGGTAGATATAGTATATGCCCTAGGCACTAATCTAGGATCTAGTAGGACTTAAGGCTAGGGAGGACCTCGGTCGGCGGTTATAAGACCTACTAGGTCTAGAGATTATGGTTATAGGAATAGAGAAGTCCTAGGACTATAATCGTCTTAGGACGAACGATATAGGACCCGCGGATATATAGAACCTAATCCCCGGAGCTAATAGTAATCTAGGAACGCTAGATACGCTTCCTAGAATAGATTAAACTATCCTAGAAACACTAATAGAAAGCCCTATAAATCATTATAATGATAAAGAAGCTAAAGAGCTTATAGGATATCTCGAAGGAAAGATATAGCCTAGTAGACTAGACTAGCACCTTATTAATATAATTAAGGAGGGCGACGATCTAGTAAGATGCCCTTATGAAAATTCTACTTACGCGTGTAAAGGATATACGTAATACCTAGGATATAGTAAGATAGCTAGTATTATATACTATAACAAAACGTATACTATTTATAGGTTAGTAAAGTTAGATTATAGTATCGAACTAAAACCACTATGGTAGATAAAGAAGCTATAATAGACGAAAGAATACTAGGGAATTTGGTATAATAGGCGCTAGATATACGACTACGAGGGTCGACTAATAATATATCTAGCGGTAATAACGTTAGGAATGTATATTAAGTTATATACGATCCTATCTAGGGGGAAGGTATAGACTCTTATCGACTTAGGAGCTACTAATAACTTTATAAACCTAAGGTTTAAGGAAGATCGATAAGTTACGACCGAACCCCTACTATATATAATACTAGTTATAGGACTCGACGGAGAAGTACTCTTAGGAGGAGTTAGCGAGGAAACTATTATATTGCCTATATCTATCTATAGATACCTAGAATTGATATAGTTTAATATCTTAGAAATAGGAGACTATGATATTATTTTAGGTATTCTATAGCTTAAGAAGTATAACCCGAGTATTGATTAGTAGTCGGGATATATCTTATTTGATAGATATATATATATAGAAATATACGACGAATACGAGATACGTCGATAGAAGTCTGCCTAATAAAACGAGCGTAGTAAATAGTCCCGAAGTAAGAGGACTAAAGTATTAGTTATAGGCGCCGCCCTAGACACTATAGAATAATCACTAGATATATCCGACTAAGAGTTAAAGGACTATATAATAATTAAATATAAGAAGCTATATATAACTAGCGACGAACCTAGGATTCCGGAGGAATACTAGGAGTTTACGGATATTTTTATAGTACTAGCCGATAGAGTATTACCGAAATATAGACCCTTTAATTATAAGATTAATATTATAGAAGGTACTAAACTAACTTTTATACCTATCTATTAGTTGTTATAGAAGGAGTCCGATATACTTAAAGAATATATCTAGGAAAACCTACGAAAAGGATATATCCGAGTCTCGAAGTTAGCGGCTAGATATCCTATTATCTTTATACTAAAGAAGGACGGGAGTCTTCGACTTTATATAGATTACCGATATTTAAATTCGATTACTATTAAAGATCGATACCCGCTACCTTTAATTAACGAAATATAAGATAGGATTAGATATACTAAGTACTTCTCGAAGTATGATATTACTAATACCTACTACCGTATTAGGATTAAGCTAGGCTATAAATAGAAAACGGTATTTAGAACTAAGTTCGGATATTATAAATATAAGGTTATACCTTTCGGCCTTACTAACGCACTAGTAATATTCTAACGCTTTATCTTTAAAGTAATTGAGGAATATTTAGATATCTTCGTTATTATATATCTAGATGATATTTTAGTCTTCTTAGAGATACTCGAAGACTATATCAAATACAACCGACTTATATTATAAAAGCTAAGAGAAGTAGAAGTCACTCTTAAACTAAAGAAATACGAATTCTACGTTTAGGAAACGACTTTCCTCGGATACTATATTACCCCTAAAGGACTAGGGATAGAAGAAGATAAGGTTAAAAGTATTATAGAATAGCCGATACCTAAAAATATAAAGGAAGTATAACAATTTCTTAGTCTAGCTAACTATTACCGAAAGATTATCGATAGATATACTAGAGTCGTATTAGGACTCTACTATCTTACTAAGAAAGATTAGAAATTTATATAGAATAAGGTAGTAGACAAATCGTTCTAGGACCTTAAGAAACTATTTAATAAAAGAATAATCGTGGCTACGTTTAGCTACGACCGACTAATTATCATAGAAACCGATATATTAGACTATACTCTAGGAGTAAGACTAACGTAACTAGGAATTAACGGTAAGTACCGACTAGTTATATTTTAGTCGAGGAAAATGGTTCTAGTAGAACTTAACTACGATATATATAATAAAGAACTATTAGCTATAGTATCAGCGTTCTAAGTCTAGAGAGTATATCTAGAAGGAGCAAAGTATATAGTGACGGTTAAGACCGATTATAAGAATCTTATATTCTTTACTATAACGAAGAAGTTAATAAGATGATAAGCGCGATAGGCCGAAACCCTTATATAATACGATTTTAAAATCGAATACTATAAAGGAATAGAAAACGGATAAGCCGACGCTTTAAGTAGACGACTAGACTATAAATTAGGAACTAAGGTAGTGGATCCTACCGTATTAAGATAAAACTCTAATAGTACTATTTCGTATAATAAATAGTTACTAGCTATGACGATAGAAGTTAAGGATGACGACTTCTTATAAAAAGTTAAAGACGTATTAGAGGAAGATACGATTAATTAACTTATTAAGAAGGGTAGAAAACTCACTAAGAACGACTAAGGATTACTCTATATATATAGATTGATATATATCCTAAGTAAGCTAAGAGAAGAGGTTATACGTCGATACCACGATAATATCTTATATAGATATATAGGAGTAGAAAAAACTATCGAATATATTATACGAAATTACTATTTTCTAAATATATAGCGAAAGGTTCGATTCTATATCCGCGTTTACGATATATACTAACGAAATAAACCTATACAATACGTACCTTACGGAGAATTATAATTATCTAAGACGCTAACCTAACTATAGGAATAGATTATAATAGACTTTATTACAAAGCTACTAGTCTTAGATAGATATAATATGATTATAGTTATAGTCGATAGGCTTACTAAGTACGCCTATATAATTCCGACTATAGAAACCATTAATACTAATCAAATAGCGAATATTATACTTCGATATATAGTTACGAATTATAGGATACCGAGTAAGATTATATTAGATAAAGATAAGCTATTTATATCGAATATATAGAAGTCTTTTATAGACTAGATAGGTATTAAGCTTAGACTCTCTACCGTATACCACCTATAAACTAACGGTTAGACGGAAAGAGTGAATTAGATAGTGAAATAGTACCTACGATACTACGTGAACTACTAGCAAGATAACTAGGTAGGACTACTACCGACAATATAGCTAGTATATAATAATATAGTATACTTTACGACTAACGAAATACTATTCTTTACGAATTATAGATATAATCTAATAGTATTCGGAGAACTAATTAATAAGATAGCTATAGTAGAATCAGCGAGACTAAAGGCTAGCGGACTAAGAAAGTTATATACGTAACTAGCTAGAGATATTAACTTTATCAATCTATATATAAAGAAATATTATAACGACTACTATAGAGAGGGACCTAACCTTAAGGAGGGAGAAAAGGTTTACCTATTACGACGTAATATTAAAACTAAGCGACCTAGTAATAAATTAGACTACCTACGACTAGGACTATTTAAGATTAAGGAAAAATTAGGACCAGTAAATTATCGCTTAAAGCTACCCGAAAGTATATAAAAACTCTATATAGTATTTTATATCTCGTTACTCAAACTAGCACTAGACAACGCCGAAATTATAACTAATATAGAAATCGAAGAAACTAAAGACGAATATAAAGTCGAACGAATCCTATCGGATAGATAGTATAATAGTTAGTAATAACTCTTAGTTTAGTAGAAAGGGTATCCTACCTTAGAAAATATATAGGAACCTATCTAGAACCTAAGGGGCTACCACTAGCTCGTTTAGTAGTATTACTAATAGGCGAAAAGGACCCCTATATAGCGGAAGGTACGGAAGAATCGCTAATAAAGAAAGATAAGTCTATCCCCTCTAGGACGGAAGGGGATAAGGGACTAAATATCTAAGTTAGAATAGGATTCTCTAACGTAGCGGTAAGAACCTAAGTATCGGCGAGACGATCTAGCTTAGCGAGGTCCTTAGTACTAGGAGGATCCTTAGTATCTAACTACTCTATAACCACCGAGTTATGATTTAATATCTAACTACCACAATCTTTAAGAAACTATTATTATTTCTAAAGGCGAAGTATTTTCGATATCGCCTGATTTATTTGTTAAGAGTATTTAAGCTATTATTTTTAGGCCTACTCTAACTCTAACGCTACTTTCTAGCGATCGCGCTTAAGCGACTCCTATTTACGATTATTATAAAAACGCTTTATATACTTATAACTACGACGAGTATACTCTATACAATTCTAACTCTTAGAATCTATAACGTAGTTAATAAAATTATTAGAATAATACTTATAAGGAGTATCGATAATAGAACCGGCCGCGAGAATAGTATTATATTAACGTAATCTATTCTTCTTATATACCTCGTTAGAAATAGGTATAATATAGAAGTAATATAAAAAAAAAAACGGTATCACTTACTAAAGGGGGGAACTATAGCTTTATAAGTCTCGGGGACGAAACTCCTAGGAAGAGGGGAGGTGATATTATAGACCTATCCGTCACTAATCAGTAGTGACCTATAGGTATACTAATAGGCTATCGAGAGCCAATAGATCGAGATCACGTACTACGTATCTAGTAGAAAAGGGTTCGCTAGAAGGTAGCCATTACCGGCCCTCGCGGGGTAAATAGCAATTCTACCTTATAATAATATCGATTACCCGTGACCGCCTAGAATACGTAACCGTAACTCTAGGACCTACTCCCGAGGAGTATATCCGGGGAGTCACTAGCGACTCCAGTAGTGACTCTAAGGGAGTCACTTAGGGAGTAGGAAACGAAGGATATATAAGGACACTCCCTCATATACTTAGTTTAGTTCTTCGTCTTAAATCATATATTGTTACTTATGTTTACCTTTTGGATTACTATGACTCTTTACTTGATTATAACTTAATAACACTTACGAGTAGACTAATACTCCGGTATAGATCTACTCGGCGCTCTATCTAGCATCAGTTCCTTAATCGCTTAAAAGGACTTAGGCTACTGTAAGGCCCTGCGCGGCATTAGCTCAGTTGAGACCCGATCACTGACGTTGGACCATTCGAGGAGTATTAAGGCAAGTATACCCTGAACCCATCTAACCTAACTGTGACCAGTTAGCTAGTGCGTAACACTAGAGACCTCGCTAAACTATTTTATAACTATATTAAACTATACTTTAGACCCCTTAAGGGTATTATATCCGACTATAGATTACTATTTATAAGTAAGTTCTAGTTAAAACTATACTACCTATTATAAATACGCTTTAGGCTTTTAATAGCGTTTTACTTATAAACCGATAGATAAATAGAATATATAAACTAAACGCTTAAATATTACCTCCGGTACTTTATAAACGATAAGTCTTATAGGCTTCTTTACTAAGATCTACTAAATTCGTATATAATAATACTATTAATATAATAACTAGTATATCTCTATTCTAGGCCTTATTAGGATACTTATCTAACTTCTAGTAACGTTTAGAGGGCGAAACTCCTTATAGAAAGGTTTTAATAGCGTCCGCGCGAGTTAAGAAATTAGAAAATCTTTACTAGAAATTATAGGAATACTAGCGAAAAGTAAACGAAACTATAGTAAAATATTATAATAAAGACTACGTTCTAATATAATTTAAAAAGGGAGATCTTATTAGCCTATTAATAAAAAACCTTAGATTTAAAAAGAGTAGAAAATTAATACCCTACTTTATTAGCCCTTTTTACGTTTTATAGGCTATTAGAAAATAAGCTTACCGCCTAAGCTTACCTTAGTAATATAATTAAATCTATAATATCTTCTATATAACCCTCCTCGAACTATAGAGAAAACTACTTAGAAAGGGTAGCGAATCCCTACTAATACCCGATTTAGAAGATAAAGAAGAATATAAAGTCGAAGAAGTATATAATAAAAAATAAATTAAGGATAAAAAATACTTTCTTATTAAATAGAAAGGATAGCTCTTAGAATATAACTAATAGGCTCTCTAAAGAGATATAAAAAATATAATTAAAGTAATATACTTTTACTAGAAGCGGAAAAAAGAGAAAAAAACCTTTAGTTATTATAAAGAGATAGCGAAACTACCCTAAAAGATAAGAGAAACCTAGCTAATAAATAAAAAAGGGGATATCGAAATAGTAGTATAATAAAAATATCTAAAAATATAATTAGGCCTACTCTTAAATCTCCTTTAAGAGAATAGGGAAATCTATTATAGTCCGCTCCTCTATCTTATTACCCCCGATAGAAGTATTATTATTTATATTAGAGTCTAGGGTATCTTAAGCCTTATAAACCTCCGCCGAAATACCTTCGAAAAATACCCGCTTTATTAGGGTCTATAAAATATATCCCTTATCTCTAGATAAAAGATATATTAGTCCCTTTAAAAAATAGGTTACTCTTTACTCCTAGATATTAAAGAAATTAGAGGTAGCGATAGGAGGGAACGCGGATTAGCGGCCTATAAGAAATATATTATAGTCGGTATAGGTTTACTACCGAAACTATAGTTAGAGAACGCCGAAAACCTTATTTAAAACTACCTTATTATATATCTTAACCTAGGTCTTATTACCGGTTAACCTATACTCCTTATAATAAGCTTACTCTAAAGCGTCGAAGGATTTATAGAGCTCTATTATTTTCTTAGCGACTATTTAACGAGTTTCTATAGAAAATAGCTATTCTAGCTCGCTACTATCCTCCTTAATACTATTAATATTAATCTAATTTAGCTAGAATACTTTATAGACCTACGCTAATATATTACTTAAGTCCTAATAGTCGCCGAGTACTATAATCGCGGCCTAAGAATTATTAGCCGCTACCTCTATATATAAAACTTAGCGAAACCTATAGGAATATATATCGAAGCGCGGCTAAAATACTACTTATACGCGATAGAAGCCTTAGCGTTTATTATATAGTTAATTTTAAAAGGGCGAGTCTAGTCCTCCTTCTACTCGGCGATTATAGTACGTAGGTAGTATATATACTAGAGGATCCTAATATAAACTAAGGCCTCTAAAAGAGGGCGGGTATTATATATAGGGTTTCGTCGAGGTATCGTAATATTTCCGGTACCTCGAAACCGAAGAAGAGCTAATAAAACGACGATTTTAATAAAGAGAAAAGAGAGGGAAATAAGATATAAAGAGTAGAAGTAAAATAAAGAGAGGCTATAGGATTATAATAAAAGAATACGTCCCCTATTCTTATAGGCGAGATCTTACTTTATTTGCCTACCTTACGCTCCTACCTATTTTATATCGTTTACCCTATTATATACTTCCTCCTAATTACCTATTACCCCGCGTAAGGGTACGCGATTCTTAAAGGAGGGATGATTTATTATAATATAATTAGACGTAAGGCTATTCCTAGATTAGTACCTTAGGCCTATAGGAGGTTTAACCTTTCCGGAGGGGGATCGCCTATATTTCCCTATCCTTCCGAGAAGGGCTCCCTACGGGAACGAGACCCCGCTCTACGTATTATATTTCCTCCCGCTATTAATATAGGGAGACTATATATAAATTGGACAATATAGAGGAAGCCTAACGGCTCTTTAAGAAACAGTCTTTGACTTTTAGGAACCACCTATCTTGTTACCTTCTCCTACCTGATTGATAGGCACCTACCCTGACTTATAGAGTATCTTTTAATAGAGAGGAGAGGATATCGTTTTACGAATTTTATAACCTAATTTTAGCCGACTAAAAGAACTAGGGTAGTTCTACGCTTTTAAAGAAGAAGATCTACTGTTTCTCGTACTATAGAGGGCCGAGGGGCTACTCTACGAGAGTCTATAGAGAGGATCTATTTTTAAAGAGATTCCTCTTTAATTTCCGTCAATTTAGAGTAATTAGCGCGTAAAGTCGCGTAGTATTATATCCTATTAATTCGGTGGCGAAGAGTTATACGTAGTATATTAAAACGGCGCGCTATTTCACGAATTGAAGAGATTTCTTGATTCTTAAAAGCCTAGATAGCTAGTAAGACCCTACCCTCTTGCTCTATTGAATTTTTAGAGCTCCGGGGGCGTATTGGTAGCATAGTGGGTGGTTGAAGAAGAAGGGGTTAAATTAATTGACGCGTTTTGGATGGGGTAGGCCACTCGGTGGTGAAATACGTTAACTACTTATATCTTAGTTATATAATATAATTATATAAGCTATAAGAGTTACCTAATACTACTTCCCTACTAAAATATTATAACCTACTCCTAGGGTATAATATTATATCTGCTAAACTGCTAATAGAACTAATACTAGGTAGAGCGCCGAGTAGATCTATACCGAGGTATTAGTCTACTCGTAAGTGACTATCGAAGTTGTAATATATAATTCTAATTTAGATACGTATAATAAGGATCGGGTTTCGGTACTTCTTATTTAAGATTAAGGTAGTAGAGATAGACCGGTATAATTATAATAAGGGCTTATAAATACTAAAGTATATTCTTATATAGTATCTATAGTACGTTATCCCGCGTATAAAATTATAGGAGTAGCTATATAGAATTAGGATTAGATTTATAGAGGTAGACTATAATAAGATCATATCTAACCTATAGGCTATCCGCTACGTAGTCAACTTTATATACCGAATAGGTCTCCTCTAGTAGTTATAATATATAGAACCTAAGAAGGACGAGGACGACGAACCGATAGGTATTAGCTAATAACGACAAATAATACTATAAAAACGAGAACTTAGCTATAGTCGACAACTATGCTAATCAACTAGCTAGGACAACGTCATTATCAATTAAAACTAAGGTAGGGGAGGGTATAGAGAAAGAGAGAGAGGGAGAGAGAAAGAGGGAGAGAGAAAGAGGGAGAGAGAAAGAGGGTTAGAAGGTAGAGGGTGCACTCTATATCTATCAATATATATTAATTTCTTATATATGGGATTACGTGTTTGAGGGGTTCTGTGGGTTATAGGAATGGGCTGATTCCGCACTCTTTACGATCAGTATCTGTGTACTCTAAGGGATGGACTGCATTTCGTGGTCCCAGCTCGGCGTTTGGCTTCGAGTTCTTGCTTCAGTTGGATGAAGCGCCTGCAGTCATACGCAAATAGTTAGACTGCAACAGGTTAATTGAACTTTGATTGATTGATTGATTGATTCTGGTATCTCAACCGTTCACTCCTTCCATTAATATCAATCAGTAGCTGACAGCCAACCTCAGGTTTTCTTCCATCCAACCCATCCCCACAAACACTCATGTAGGAATCATTGATCCAATATACAACAAAGGCCCACTCTTCTGGTACCGCTCGATCGGAGTATTCGAACAGAGCTGGAGGAGCAACACGCGCTCAGTAAGGAAGGAAGGAATTGTGCTCCCGTTTGCGGGAGATGTGCTTTTTGGGATAGCGCAGACAGTTACAGGAGAGAAGCCGATGTACCTCGATTGAATTTTAACGTATTTGGGTGACGTGGCGAGGGCGGGATACTCCCCGGCTAGGGCTGTATATGCGCAGATTATGGAGGCGCATGGTCAAACGCCAGAGTTTAGGAACGAAATTTTGGAAGAGTGGATGCTGCAGGCTGTTTCTGGGGGGTACCTTTTTGCAAAGCCTAGTAGACTAGAGAAGAGAGTGGAAGAGGCGAACGACCAGTTTAGAAGGTAGGGGTTTTTGTTCAGACCCCTTCCTGAGGAAAAGTGACGTTAAGATGGCAATTGACAGGGAAAAGTGCTGGAATGGAAGATGAAGAACGGGAATTTTGATCGTAAACGGAATACGATATTGCATGCTGCAGCAACATCTGGGGCTGTTGATGCGTTGCAGGGTCTAATGGATGATAGAAAGATAACCGTGGACGAGGAGAATGAAAATGCCGAGACACCATTGTATAAGGCGTTTCAAGCAGGACTTACGAAAGTGATTGAGGTTCCGCTTGGCCATGATGCGAATGCATCCTGTAGAACTCAGCAGAAGATCACTCCTCTGCATTGGCTGTTTATGATCCCCGAGGGTTCGATCTGTGAAATCACAAAACGGTTGATTGAAAGAGGGGCAGATATCAATGCAGTGATGGAGCCCGTCAAGGAATACAACAGTGGATATCCAGAAAAGATCGAGATACTTCATTAGTATGTTTTTCTTCTCCGTGTCAACATCGAACTAACAGGTCAGCCCGTTTGAACTTCCACATAGGTCACCTCTTCACTGGGCATTTTTCTTCCGCAATATGATGGCCATCGACGCTCTCATTTCCCTTGGGGCCAATGTCAACGTAGTCTATCATGGGTTAGATCCGTCAACTACTCCGCTTTCATTGGTAGCGTACTTTGGGGAACCTATGATAGCCAAATATTTGACATCTCATGGTGCAGACGGCGCTTTATTGGGCTCAGTGGGACGAAATAACTTGCACTGAATCACCAAGTATTTCCCTGACCGACATGGATACCTGCGTCATCACTGGCATTATTGGAACCGGCATGGAACTTGGGAGCATCATTTAGCGCAGATCGCGGATTTAGTCAATATATTGGTCGAGGCTGATGCAGACATCAACGCTAAGGACAAGGGAAAACCTTGTTTAGCCCCTATTGCAGCGGCAGCCGATCGAGGATGCTGGGATGGGGGTATAATATGTGCACTGTTGGATGCTGGAGCTGATTTGGGGGGATCAGTTCTGACCACGGGAGATGCAGTCCTGCATTCATGGGCGTCTATCGTTGGACCACGTCTGGATTATCCCGATTCATACATACCGACATTAACAAAGATAGTGAAGGCTATACCAAATCTTGACATCTGCATCCGGTTCGAAGAGGCTACTCCGCTCCATAAGTTGACAACCATGTACCACCCAGAGGACGAATTCGAGGCTGCATGCAAGATTTTTCTCAGTCACCCCCGTCCAGCAGACATCAATGCAAAGACCCGCCGCGGTGATTTCCCACTATATATTGCTCTGGAAATGAACCGATCCTGCACGACGCGGCCGATTCTTGCTCGAGAACGGGGCCGGTCCCCTCGTTCTCAACTACCGAGGGCGAGACATCTTCTATTCAATTGCCAACAACCTTGTTTCGACTGACCAAGACAGTCACGACCTCATCCAGCATTTTCTCCTCCATCTCAGCCCTGGTATCCAAAGGGCCGACACAAAGTACTACCTCCACACCCCTAGCAGCAATGAACCCCTCTTCGCCGCCACAGAGAGCGGAAAACCGCTCACATTAAACTTCCTCCTCTCTCTCGGTCTCGCCAGCTACATAAATAAGCCCAACACATCGAAGTCCCCACCATGGACCCCACTAGATCGAGTTCTCCACTCCGCCGAGCTCGGCCGCCGTGCACATATGCGGAGATTGGCATCATACAAACCTGGTGGAGCACGCACCAAAGCGCTGGAGCAAAAACCTCGTCTACGATGGAATCTAAGGTCCACCAGCAGGTGCAGCTGAGTCGTACAAGTCATTTCCAGAGGTCATCCGGATTCTTCGAGATGCGGGAGCTAAACGGACATGTGAGTTGGAGGGTACAAAGGTAGATTATATTGAGCAACCGAGGGAGTGGGACGAGAAAGAAATTCAAAATTATGGATTTACAGTGGAAACGCAATCGAATGTGGAAGCATGGAGGGAATTGTATGAATTGGCTGGGGGCGTGTTGATGGGTAAGTGACAAGTCCTGTATGTACCTCTAGGGCTGGACTGATCACATGCATGATTAGTCGTCTTGTCTTTTCTGACAAATCACCCATTTCTGCCCTTGAACCTGGGCGAAAGCTCAAAGGTTCAACATTGATGGTATTATATTGCATAACTACATAGTTGTTAACTGTACACATATGTATGTATACATGGGAAAAGTCGCCTGTTTTTATATTTTATATTTTATATTCTACGGCTAATTATTCTTACCCTCCTAGTTACAACACCAAGAGGGAAATATGGAAAAAAAAAGAAGTATCTACAAAGACTTTGAAAACGACCAATCCGTTTAAAATACAGTGAACCCTAGTTATAACGAACTTGGATATAACGAATACCTGGATTTAACGAAATAAAACCGGTGCTTCATTTGATCCGCCATAGTAATAACGAATTTTTCTCGTTACTACGAATTTCGTTATTTCATCATTTCCCCCATACAAAATTCGTTATAAAGAGGTTTTGTTACGTCATTTTGTATCGATATTAACCAATGAAATGCCTCGCTATTTAATCACGTGATAATTAGCCAGTTTCAGCCAATCAAAATACCTCACCTCTCGATCCTCACCTCCTAGAAAAGTGGCTCTACTAGAGTAGTTAATTAGTGTGCTTGATAGACATGAAAGGTTAGTAGAAGCGAGGGAATGAAGGGTATAGAAGCAGAATGATATCAGGGACCTTTATAGGGTATAAAATTGTATTTAAGCCAGAGATACTACATGATATATATTATATATGGCACCTGGATTTTACGAATACCTGGATTTAACGAATATTTTACCGTGTTTCATTTAATTCGTTATAACTAGGTTTTACTGTAATACATTATGTTGTATATACTTCACCCTGGACAGTTCGATCTAATCTCTTCCTCGGGATATCCGGCAAACTCGGAGTGGCAAAGTGCGGGATGTGAAAGGCTTAGTCAACCAATCAGAGTGGCTGATATTCACCTTATCCTCGGCCTCCCCAATTCCCTTAAATTCCACCTTTGGATCTTCCAAGGTTGTTCCTTAGACTCTTGTCTCCATCTCTCTCTTTTCCTTTCCCTTTCCCTTTCCCTATCTCAAACATGTCTTTCTCAAATTTGGTCTCCGACATTGCATTTCGTGATACTCGTGTAGATGATGGCAGCTCGCAAATCTCTCACGCTCGATCTCACCGGTCTCACGCGACCGCTCGGTCGTATACCAGCACCGCAGCCACGAGCGTCAGCATTTCGGGCGAAGTTTCCAGCCAGTTACATTCTGGATATAGCCATCCCCTAACTAGAGCATGGCAGGCCGACAGGCAATTGACAAAGGTCCGCCCTCCACGTCATGAGACACATAATGAATGGCACTGGCAACTCAATCGCTAATACATTATGTCTATAGGATATGCTCATCTATCCGTTGTTCATCACGGACAATCCTGACGAGGAGACATCAATTCCTTCGTTGCCCAATCAATACCGCCGTGGAATCAATCGCCTGGTTCCTTTTCTCGCCCCCCTTGTTCGGAAGGGGCTACGCTCGGTAATGCTATTTGGTGTTCCGCTTCAGCCATCCGCCAAAGATGCATTGGGAACTGCCGCAGATGACCCCGATGGCCCTGTGATTCAAGCTATCCGTCTTCTCCGATCTCGTTTCCCTCAACTTTATATCACAACCGATGTATGCCTCTGCGAGTATACGTCGCACGGTCACTGTGGTATCTTACGAGAAGATGGAACCCTCGACAATGCGCAATCCGTTGATCGGATCTCCGATGTAGCTATTGCCTACGCGGCAGCTGGGGCTCACTGCGTGGCCCCATCAGACATGAACGATGGAAGAATCCGGGCTATCAAGCTCAAGTTGATTGAAGCTGGTGTGGCACACCGTGTACTTTTAATGTCTTACAGTGCCAAATTCAGCGGCTGCTTATATGGGCCGTTCCGTGATGCAGCTGGCTCCTGTCCCTCATTCGGGGATCGTCGGTGCTACCAGCTTCCCCCAGGCGGTCGCGGTCTTGCCCGACGTGCGATACAGAGAGACATGGCCGAAGGTGCAGATATTATCATGGTGAAGCCTGCCAGCAGCTACCTTGACATCATTCGGGATGCCAAAGATTTGGCACCAGATCTTCCAGTAGCCGCCTACCAGGTCAGCGGTGAATTTGCAATGATCCACGCCGCTGCCAAGGCCGGTGTCTTCAATCTCAAGGATATGGCCTTCGAAAGCACCGAAGGCATATTAAGAGCAGGCGCTGGGATTGTGATCAGCTATTTCGTCCCTGAATTCCTCGATTGGCTTTAGTTCACTCAAGTCGCCATTTTTCTCCTCTCCTTACACTTTCTTCACTCCAAAAGTGCGATTTTCGGGCCTCTCATTTCCGTGTGATTACTATTGACTGCATTTTTATATCTGACTTCTATCGTGGGTCTGATGTATTAAACATAAAATGCTACTCGAAACTGAATAGATTCCCCTTTATGTGAACATGATGTTTCCATTTTCTTGGTTGTTAACGATTACCCCTTATTACA
The DNA here is from genome assembly GCF_028827395.1 of Penicillium hordei. NCBI lineage: Eukaryota > Fungi > Ascomycota > Eurotiomycetes > Eurotiales > Aspergillaceae > Penicillium > Penicillium hordei. Next base: position 4,119,308 of record NW_026623147.1, on the reverse strand, counting down.
ATCTTATTAATTTCTTCTTTTCTTTTCTCTCTCTGCTAAATCGATAGTATATCAGATATTTGCTTTCTATAATTAACAAGTATCAAACTTTGCAGCAGAATCGAGTTTGAATTGAGGTAAATAATGCAGAGACATTGTGTATAGACTGCAAGATGACATCCGGTTCGCCGCACAAAACGCTAATAACATACAAATGTAAAGAAAAACCGGTCGTCAGCGACAGTGGATATCAAAATCAAAAACAATAAAATCAGAAAAAAAATAAAAAAAAATAAAAAAAATTAAATAAAAAAAAATAAACTCAAATGGAACCAGAAGAAACCCATGGGGGAGGTCATGATTTTGTTCCCCCATCTATAGGCGTTGGTAGACCCAACACCGTACTAGAAGGTCATTCGGCATTTCCACGTACAAAAAATCAGTACACATCATTTCGTTCACATAGCAAAGCTAGGTTTTGACCCCTGAAACATGTAACCCGCAATGTTCGTGTTGACAATCTCTCCTGGGGCCACATAAACGCCACGGGCAAGACGAACCCCCGGGTAGATGATGCACCCCGCGCCCACATAACAATCTTCTTCAATGATGACTTGCCGACCTTGATACCGACTTTGCGAGCCTTTGCGCTCTTGCATGTTGGGATGAGCAGTTGAACTAATTATTTTGACGTTGGGCCCTATCCAGGTATGAGCACCGATGCGGATGACACAGTCATCCACAAACAGGCAATTCTCCGAGATCATGACGTCTTCCCCGATGTGGAGATTATAACCGTAATGGCAACTAAAAGGAGCCTCAACGACCGCCCCTTGACCAATGGATCCGGCAGAGCGAGCCACGCCGGTTCCAGCTGGCGAGTTGACAATAGAAGATGCCGGGGGCACGATGACCTCTTTCAGGAGGCGGTTTTGCTCTTTCGAACTGATGCCGTTGAGCGGATTGCAGGCGTTGTTAAATTTCCATAGTGCGCCTCGGCAACGATCTCTTTCCTCCACGAGGTGGACGTCAAATGGTCGGTAGAGTTTGCCTCTGATCATTTTTTCCTTCTCGGTCTCGTCACTCGATACGGTACGGCCAGAAAGCTGATGCTCGATACTAAGTGCCATCCGAGCCTGCGCCTGGGGACTATGGGTATCCACAGCCGCCGCGGGCAACGTTCGTTGCTCGGGCCCATTTTGGAACAAGGGCATATTGGATTTAGGATGAGATGGATGACTGAGGTCCCGAAGTGAAGAGATGACTGGATAGTCAGGTTTGGGACGTCCTTCCCGCGACAGCTCATGAATGGGTGGAACTTCCCGATAATCGACGACTTTCGCCATGGGTTCGGACGTATAAGGGGGATGGCTGGTATTGGACCCAGGCCCCGGAGCGGCACCTGGCCAAGCTTGCTTTGACCACGCATGGTTGGATGGTGTAACTGTTGGGCTGGTGTTGTATTGTTGCGCGGGTCGGTCATTCTCTTCCACCACCAGGGGCCTGATTTTTGTCGCGTCGACATGCTCCACTAGGCTAGGCCGGTCTTGGTGTCGAGGTGTTTCTTGCATATACGAGCCATTGATGTCTGAATAGCCTTCTTTGGATTGTAAAGGGATTGGGGCTTTTGTACTAGATGGCTTTTGCCAGGTGCTTCGGGATGAATACCCTTCACATAGGAAACCCCCACGAAGACAGTTGTTGCCTACAATGCATCATTAATGTCGTTCCTTCGGTTGAATTTGGACAGGGAAAAATTTAAGGAAACAAAAAAAAAGGCCGCCGGGGGGGGGGGGGGAGCTAGAGCGGTTAGGAGTGGACTTACACGCTGGATGTTGCTCGTCGCATTTCTTTTTTCTGCGGCGACAGGTCATACAGCCTGTCTTCGTTCGGTTACTAAATACGCGCTTTCTCTTTGGAGCCACCTGCATTGCTCCATGTCGATCTGGCGCATAACTAGGAGAGGACGGTTGTTGAGTACCGGGGGTCGAGCGATTTGTCATGGACCTTTCTTGGCCTGTCTCGCGTTGAAGAGCGTCTGCTAGGTGGGCATCCGATGCATCGATTTGCTGGGCCCGTTGTGCCTGGGTGATCAGCTGAGAATCATATTCTGACCAAGGACTATTGGCGGAAGTCTGGCCTGCATCATTGCCCTCGGACCGATGAGACGGTGTTGCAGAATGATTGCCACGCTCCATCTCCGAGACCGATCCTGGCATGCTGCCATTCGGATTGGGTTGGCTACTCTCGGCAGGTCGGTTTACCGGGCTCCTGGAGGCGTTTGCGGAATCTCGTTCTCGGGACTCTGATCTCTTTCTCTTGTTTTTGTTGTGAGAACTGGGCGAAGATCTTTGTGAACACTTTTCTTGATCATTGGCAGGCTCATCCCGATCATCTCGATGACTGGAATCTAAATTGGTCTTTTCCTGGGCCGGTATACGTTCTCCGTTAGGGATAGAACTGGATGTTGACCCATGGCTATTCCCATTCCCGGGGATCACGGATTCTCTGCCATTAACTGCAGTGAATCGGGATGGGCTGTGCTCCGTCCCCGTTTCGGCCCCAGAGTCATGACTACCATTCATGACTGTTGCAGCAGCAAGAGCCGTCATGATAGGAAGCCAAGAAACAAGTAAAAGGAACCAGAGAACACGAAGAATAGGGTCAAGGTTACACCGAGAGGTGTAAGAAACTATTCAAGTATATGGGTCTAGGCAAAAGTTGCAACTCAATTGCCAAGAAATAGGCCCCAAACATGAGTTTCAAAGAGAAGAGAAGAGAAGCTTTCAAAGTCCCGGAAATACCTAAGTACTTCCAATATCTTAGTCAACCCTTTGTTGGGGGGTGTTTGCGTGGAATTTCAAGTTAAGTCAGGTGGGGCGAGAAGATCGGGAGATTATCAGATAGTATACAAAGATATGTGTTGAAAAAGAGTATTCAACGAAGAGAGGGGTGGGGGAGGGCGGGTTTTTAATAGAGAAAAAAAAAGTGAAAAAAAGAGCATATAAATGAAAAAGAAATAGTAAAAGGCTCAAATATAAAGAAGAGAAGAAGAGAGAGAGAGAGAGAGAGAGAGAGAGAGAGAGAGAAAGCCAAAGGAGAAGGGAAGAGACGGAAAATGGGGGAGAAGAGGGAGGGGGGGGGGGGAAGAAGAGACTAATAAAAGAGAAGGAAAACACCGAGCTAGGACCCTTTCTCTCTCTCTCTCTCTCCCTCTCTCTCTCTCTCTTTTATGAAAAGTACAAAATAAAAAATAAATAAAAAATAAAAAAAATGAGTTGTAATCTCCAACTGAGAAAGAAAAAATAAAAAAAGGGAAAGGGGAAGTTGACGCGCGATCGGCAATGACGGCGTCACAGGCAGCACCCAATCGGAGAAGCGATCAGCCGTGTCCTAATGAGGCGCGGGTCTGAGACATGGCCCATCCGCTTTGGACTTGTCTGCGCGCGTCCCTTCCTTTTTTTCCCCTCCCCAATTTCCTTTTTGCCCACATTCGCCATTGGCGCCCGTGTACGCGGTGTCCAGCGCATAAGGGCGGTTATGCGCTTAAAGAGTATTCGACTTTTATTATTAATTTTGGGGTATATATTTATCATATATTTCTATTTGAATTCTCCCTTTGAATCTCATTTTTGATCCTCTTTGTCTTAAATTCTTCTCAAGCCTGAAGTTTTCATGGATCTGGCGCCCATCTCGGGAATTATTTGATGACTGCAGCGTGCCGCGGCGCTAGGACTAAGGAACTAAAATCACTAGAGGAGTCGGCTGAGCACGGATGCCCTTATGGGCGCTTTCAGTGAGTTTAGACGACTTTTTCTGTTTTAATCAAATACATACAACTCTAGAGTACACCGAGTATATACTTTTAGATTATATCTATTGTCTTATATATACCTATATGTAAATATTATATTATACATGTATATAAACTGTGGGCACCTGATTCAGCCCAACTCTCAGAATTCTATCACTATCACTATCACTTTTTCTCAATAATAGCACCTATCATAAATAATGTAAAATTTAAAGGGTAAAACGTATAATAATAATATCCAATGGGATATGAATGCAGAGGACATTACCTAGGTACATATGTATATACAGCCCTGGAGCCCTTCCCAGGCGCCCAGGTGAGAGCTTTGTGCTGACTAAGACCTCGACGAGACCCCAAGAGATCCAAGTTCAAACAGTCCAACGCGCTCTCACCGCCAGAGTCTGCGATAGCTTCCTTTTTTTGACTCCCAATCTCGTGCTTTTTTTTACTGCCTTCAGAGTCTGGTAAGCCTTGATCTGGACTCACTTCCCCCTTATCCCCCCCCCCCCCCCCCCCATCCAATCATTTCTCGTTCTGACATCGTGCTGACCCCCCAACCCCTCTAAAGGATCTCTACCCCACCGATCGCACTTGCTTCTTATTCCCCCTCCATTATTTGATACTGCCCTGCAGCCGCCCTGGCACCCCCATATCCTATCAAGGCGGTTCCCATCAATCTTCACTCTTGACTCTCGTGTCTCAAACCCCATTCCGTCATCAGAGGCGACATCGCCAGCCTGCGCCGGGATGTCGATTTCGGTACAAGAGCTGGACAACACGGTCCGAGCTTTGTTTGAAGGCAAAGGTGCCGTGGTAAGTTTGAAACCATCTACTCTACACTCGGATTACACAATTCGTGGATTCTCTCTACCCCCTCTCCGTGAAGCTCTGGGAACAATAACACTGACACCCATGACCGCGTCTAGCAAAATCAAGCACAGCAGACTTTGACCGAAGTAAGCGCGCAGCCCCCTCTTGTAACCTCATATGAATTGAAAGCTAATCATCCATGTGCTCTCCAGTTCAAACAAAATCCCGATGCCTGGGTCACCGTGGGCAATATCCTCCAAGAGGCCTCATACCTTCAAACCAAATGTGTGTTTTGAGTCTTCGGCAGTTCCCCCCCCCCCAAATACTTTCAGATGCCTGGAAAAAAGACTTGCTGATCTTAATAGACATTGCTCTCCAAGTCTTGGACAATGTGATTATGACACGGTGGAAGGTCCTACCAAGAGACCAATGCCAGGGTAAGAACCACAATAACCTCGTGGTTTTGTCTCCCGCCCTATACTAAGATTATTCTTCATAGGTATCCGCAATTTTATTGTCAGATTTATTCTCGAGAATTCCGAGTCCGAAGAGAAGATCCAAGCGGAGCGCCCTCTATTGAACAAGCTCAATCTCGTTCTCGTCTCCATCCTAAAGCAAGAATGGCCGCACAACTGGCCCACCTTCATCAACGAGATCATTTCTTCTTGCCATGCCAGCCTTTCAATCTGTGAAAATAACATGACCATTCTCCGTCTATTGTCTGAGGAAGTCTTCGATTTTTCGCAAGATCAAATGACCTCGGCCAAAGCACGGAACTTGAAAACTTCCATGACCTCGGAATTTGCGTCGATCTTCCAATTGTGCTCCGAGGTTCTCAACACTGCAAACCAGCCCAGTTTGGTGAAAGCGACCCTGGAAACTCTCCTTCGATTTTTGAACTGGATCCCGTTGGGCTACATTTTCGAAACCCCGATTATCAACACTCTCCTCACCCGATTTCTCGGAGAGCCCGAGTTCCGAAACGTGACTTTGAAGTGTCTGACTGAGATTGGCGGCTTGCAAATTGGCACTCCCTACAACTATGACGAACGATTGGTGCACATGTTCACCGAGACCCTTACCACCGTTTCCAATGTCATTCCTCTGTCTCTGGACCTGAAGCAGACATATGCTATGAGTAATGGAAGAGACCAAGAGTTTGTATCAAACTTGGCTTTGTTCCTCTCGAGCTTTTTCAGTGCCCACCTGGATGTATGCTCCTCCTTTTCTCCAGCCTTTGTTTTGTTTTTGGTTTTTTTTTACTGACTTCTACTTTCTTTTCTAGCTCATCGAAAAGTTGCCTAACCAAGATTACCTCACGCACGCACATTTCTATTTGATTCGCGTCAGTCAGATCGATGATCGGGAGGTGTTCAAGATTTGCTTGGACTACTGGACAAGGCTCGTGCAGGAACTTTACGAAGAGATGCAGCAGCTCCCAATTACCGACATCAACCCGCTGGTATCCATGAGCGTTAGTGGGTTAGCGAACGGTGGCGCTCCCAATCCCACTACCCTAGCAAACTACCCCTTGCGCAAGCACAAGTACGAGACTGTGTTAACAAACCTTCGCACCGTCATGATCGAGAAGATGGTCCGCCCAGAAGAGGTCTTGGTTGTTGAAAACGACGAGGGTGAAATTGTGCGCGAGTTCGTCAAGGAAAGCGATACTATCCAACTTTACAAGACGATACGCGAGTGCTTGGTCTATCTGACCCATCTGGATGTGGTCGATACGGAGACCATCATGATTGATAAACTGGCTAAGCAGGTTGATGGGACCGAATGGTCGTGGGTGAACTGCAACACGCTGTGCTGGGCTATCGGTTCCATCTCGGGAGCTATGAACGAGGAAACCGAGAAACGCTTCCTGGTAACCGTAATCAAGGATCTTCTTGGCCTCACAGAGCAGAAGCGTGGAAAGGACAACAAAGCCGTGGTGGCGAGTAACATCATGTACATCGTGGGGCAATATCCCCGGTTCTTGAAGGCTCACTGGAAGTTCCTGAAGACGGTCGTCAACAAGCTTTTCGAGTTTATGCACGAAACACACGAAGGTGTCCAAGACATGGCTTGCGATACCTTCATCAAGATCGCCAACAAGTGCAGACGGCACTTCGTGGCACTCCAACCTGGTGAAAGCGAACCTTTTATTGAAGAAATTGTCCGAAACATGAGGAAGATCACCATGGACCTTTCCCCACAACAGATTCATACTTTCTACGAAGCCTGTGGTTACATGATCTCCGCTCAAGGCCAAAAGGGTCTCCAAGACCGCTTGACCGAGAACCTGATGGCGCTCCCCAACACTGCCTGGGATCAGATTATCGCCGAGGCAAATCAAAACCCGGCCATTCTCCAAGATGCTAACACCATCAAGATTGTCGGAAACATCATGAAGACTAATGTTGCAGCTTGCTCCTCGATTGGTACCTACTTTTATTCTCAGATTGGCCGGATCTATCACGACATGTTGAATATGTACCGTGCTGCCAGCCAGCTGATTAATGATGCTGTTGCAAGTGACGGTAAGTAATCCGATTCACCGTTAATGAACGCCCCAATTCCGCCCCCCTTTTTTTTCCCTTTCTTTTTGACTGACACCCAAACAGGAGCCATCGCCCCAAAAACCCCCAAGGTTCGAGGACTTCGAACGATCAAGAAAGAAATCTTGAAGCTCATCGACACCTACGTGGACAAGTCAGATGACCTCGAGATGGTCAATGCGAGCATGGTACCGCCGCTCATGGAGGCCGTGCTGATTGACTATGCCCGGAACGTCCCCGATGCACGAGAGGCTGAAGTCTTGAATGCCATGACTACGATCATCCACAAGCTTCACGTATGTTCCTTCTTCCTATTTGTCTGGCTTGATGGCTAGGAATTCCCTTGATTTGATGACCTGGCACATCGCATACTTGTACCTTGCTAACGAGTTAATTAGAATCTGATGGAGGATAAGATCCCAGCCATCATGGACAGTGTTTTCAACTGCACTCTTGAAATGATCAACAAGGACTTCCACGAATACCCTGAGCACCGTGTCGAGTTCTTCAAACTGCTTCAAGCTGTCAACCTGTACTGTTTCCAAGCACTTCTGAAGCTCGATGCTGCGCAGTTCAAGTTTGTTATCGATTCATGCATGTGGGCATCGAAACATGACAACCGTGAGGTGGAGAACACTGGTCTTACAATGTGCCTGGAGCTGATGAACAACATGGCCGAAACTGACCAGCAAACCTCGAGCATTTTCTTCCGCGAGTTCTACATTGCAATTCTTCAGGACGTCTTTTTTGTCCTCACGGATAGTGACCATAAGGCTGGTAAGTAATGTCCTTTGTCCTTGTTACGAAGCAGGAAACTTATGTGATCTTTAGGATTCAAATCCCAGGCCATGCTTTTGTCGCGCATGTTTTACTTTGTGGAATCTGGCAAAATCCAGGAGCCCATCTATTCCCCCGATCAAGCCCCGGTTGGAACTTCAAACAAGGACTTCTTGCAGGAGCACATCGCAAATCTCCTCAAGAATGCATTCAGTAATCTTCAAGAGTAAGTTCCCTCGGTGTCAATTTGAAACCATGCAAGACCGTACTAACTTTTCTCACCAGAGCACAAATCAAGCAGTTTGTTCTTGGATTGTTTGCATACACCGATGATCTAAACAAATTCAAGACTCACCTTCGTGATTTCTTGATTTCCCTGAAAGAGTTCTCCGATGATAACGCGGAGCTGTATGCGGAAGAACGGGAACAAGCGGTGCGCGATGCCCAGGTCGCCGAGCGCGACCGAGCCATGAAGGTCGGAGGCCTATTGAAGCCATCGGAGATGGACCAGGAGGATGAGCTATGACTGGACCAAGAACTACGCACCGAGTTTGTTGCTGCCTCTACTGGTTCTCCTGGGCATGAGCCAGAATCAAGGTTGACCTCCCAAAATGACGGCCTTGATGGCTGGTCATTCTACGAGCTCTAGATCACAGGAAGCCATATGTTGCTGCAACATAGGAATCTTTGCTCTGGAAAGATGTGTGTGAATTTATCCTTTTATCTTTTCTTTTTTTATCCCCCCTTCTTTGGTTGGCTATCGGGCATGCGAGATAGACCCATTCCCTGGCTGCGCGGGTTCAAGGTTGGTGCATCACGGCTCTCTACATCGAACGGATTTACCAATTTTATCCTATGTGTAATTTGCCTATCCAAGGCACGAGCTTGTTTGATAGCTTTTAACGTCAAATGATCAAAAAATATCTCCAATTCAAAGATGTGAAGTGGACAATCCGTAAGTTTAGAGTAATCCGTACTCCATTTTCACCTGTATTTTAACTACACCATGATTAACGACATGTAAAGAAGACATAGAAAAAGACCAAGAAAGACTGCTATAAAAAAAAAGACGTCTCGAGGCATAAGCCGACAACATCCAGATCAGAGGGCGGTGAATCCTTATCAGTTGCATCATCAGAAAAAAAAGTACTTTGTAGTCAGTCGCCTTCAGACTGATTTTATGATTCTTTCTTTGATTCTTGAATTCATCTCACTCCATCCCCCATCACAATGTCTCGAACACGCCAGCCAATGGGCCCAAACTCATTTCAAACCACCGCAGTGTCCTCCCAAGACTCAACAGCCCACATTCCAACCCTCAGATTACGTGCAGAAGCACCAACTGACACCAGCGAAGCAACATCGTCTTCTCGGCGAATCAGATGGAGTGAAGATGTTGTAGATAATGAGGGCATGGGCAAAAAGAGCTCAAAAGGTATGGATCTATTTTATCTATTCGATTTACCCCCGATTCATCCCCGCAAACAGCAACGTCTAACCGCCACCAGTATGCTGCATCTATCACAAAGCCCGGCCAGTGGGAGAAAGTAGCTCAGAAGAGTCCTCATCCAGCTCATCTGAGAGCGACAGCGAGAGCGAAGACGACCGTCGCACTGCCAGAGTCAACCAGGCTCGCCACACACACTCACACAACGGACGGGACCCCCACGGCGAGCGCGAGCACGCGTCCCACCCTGATCAAGGGTGTTGCCCCGGAGATCAAAAATCTAAACTGAAACGCAATCGCCGGAAGCCGAGTCCGAATGCATATGAGAAAATGCCCAAGTCATCGAGGAATCAGAATCAAAGTCAACATCATGCGCGGGGTACTTGATCCTGCTTTTGGGAGGGGAGGGATTTTGAGTGGCAAGACGATGAGAGGGAACATGGAACTGAGCAAAGCTTGGATTTAGGGCCCGATGCACGGCAATGCGAGTCATCCCGACTGTGACGGATCTATGTCTACGCGCGGTGTATGACATTTGCACGACGTTGGGGCACACTCCATCCGGTGGGTGGCATGCAGGAAATTTTTACAATGGCATGATCAAGGTGTCAGGGGAAAGCACGCCAGCCCATGTTACGGCGTGCTACACGCGATGCGACGGTTGAACGGTTATTGAGAGCTACTTGGCCTACTCGAAACATGTAGATGGGCAAGATAATGAAATTTGGATTGAAAAGATAGGGATCGCAGTGAGGGGGTATCTGAAACATAACTGCAGCCCGGCCCGGTCTATAATGATTGTACATAGGTGAAGCAAAAGCGGATTTCATACCATCATACTTTTTCTCCTTGCAGCAACTCGCTGGCCACGCCTGACTTCACTGGTGTCCATTGTAGAACCATTTGGTCCCGGTCCAAATGAATCTTCGTCTTCCGGGGAGCCGATTGGGGATTGAGGTTCAATATGTTCGATGTCGTATTGTGCCATGTTTGCAGCTGTATTGTGGGGGTTTGACGAATGACGTCGCGTCTGACGCTTCGAATTCAATGGTTTTTGTGATACCTGGGCGGAGATATCTGCGAGACTGTCCTCAATCTCTTTCTTGAGGCCAGAGCTTGCGTTTCCCGCATTACTGTCGTCCTTTGGGGCCGACGAAACCTTGCGTTTTCTCCGGGAGACCATTGCTAGCAACTGTTCTGAGCTATCCACGGATGGCAGATCTGAACTCTGCGCCGCAAGAGTGAAATCAGCAGGAAGATGAGAATGGGTGCCATGGGGTTGGGCGCCCTCCCCTGCGCCGTCCAAACTATCCCGACCTGCCTGGAAACTGGAGGATCTTCGCGATCCAAGTGCAACAGCGTCGATCATTTCCTTGGTAGGGCGGCGCATCTTGTCCCGCAGGTTAGGCTCTGCATAGCTAACCACAGCACCACGACGTCGGGAAGGCCGAATTGCAGACTCTTCTGGGTTCATTGCATTCGGATGCGGTGACAGAGCTGGTTGGTGTGAGGCTGGCTCTTCCAGCTGGGGAGGGGCAGGGCGATTGGCGCGCTTTTCTTTGTTTGAAGGGGTGACTCTGGACACTCGCGGCTTTTGATTGGCAGTCGTGTCACTGAGTTTCTCGACATCCTTGCCTTTCTGTGGCGAGTTGATATTCTCGTCGCCCTTAGTGGACCTCTGCATAAGCTTAGAGTCCTGGTACGAAGACATGCGGGCCTTTTTGGGAGAGCCTAGATTGGAGTTTGCACTCTCTGTTCCGGTTGTTAGCTACACTCATTGTAGAGGGCAGAACTAAAAGACAGCACCACATACTTGGTTCTAGGACCTTCCGCATAGACAGGATAGGGGTTTTTGATCCTCTTGTCACTTCAACATGACTTTTAGCGGGTGACTGCTCTCGCTGTGTATCTTCAAATAGGTTTGTTTTCTTTTTTAGGTTATGGCTGGGCCGGGTGAATTGGAATTCATCATCTTCGACATTAAGATTGGACGTGAATCGGTCATCGTCTTCGGGTATGTATTTGCGCTTCGTTGTAGTCGATGTTGTATGCTGTGTTGTATCGATGGGTGGACTTGGTTGCCGATCTGTTGGCGCGGGGCTAATTTCAGGCGCAATGATCGAACTCGACTTTTTCTTCTTCTTGCGGGTCTCGAGAGTTGGAGGAAGAAATGGCTCGGGTTCTTCGGGTATATCATCGTGGATTTGGCCCCTAAATGTTGATTCTGGCGATGGACTCGAATGCTCAATGGGTGCATCTCCTTCCTCCGGCATAAAGCTGAACTGTGGCGGAGAATCCAGAATGCTGTGGTCGTCGTGGACCAAGCTGTCGAGCTCTTGGGGGCTAAAGAAGGTGTTAGCAACTCGAAACGGCTCAAAAAAAACCCCAAAATTCTTACTCCAATGTCCGCCGAGGGTAATGTTTGTCCTCAATAATGGCAGGAAGCCTTCCATCTTCGCCTTCCATTATGTCTTCTGTCCTAGGTCTCGACTCTGCCGCCTGCTTTGGCCTATCGGTCTGTTCGTTGCAAAGCTTGCCCACCTTGCGAGGTAATGAGCCCAAATCTGTTGCCAGATTGCTCAACTCGGCTAGTTTGGCATCTAGCTTGGATTTGATATCGTATATTCCATTATGCAGCATTTTCCCTGCTTCCAGTCTTTCGGTTTCCTGTGTAAGGTTGATGACCTGTTTTCGAAGTAACACATTTTCCGAAAGTAGATGTGATACTTCTGACTCTAGGCTGCGAATACGAAGAGATTGCAAGGAATTCACCCTCGCGATCTCACGGTTTTGTCGCACAAATCGTCGCTTCACTAAATAGAAACAAAGAGACCCCACGTCAACTAATAACTCAAATATTTTAATACGGTGGTAGATTGCGCGAACTTACAGGCATCAATGGACTCGGCAGGAGCCGCATAGTCGTTCAACCGAGCCATGATGTAGGCTGGGGGCAGCGACCACTGCGTAATCAGATGGATTTGAAAGGCAATCCTGGTGTGCAGGTGGAATAGAATTGAAGTTTATATCGAGTCGAGTCCACAGATCACACACCCGGAAATGACTGGGTGTGTTGGGGAGGGTGTTGGGTCTTGAGTATGGGAATACAAAAAGAGAGACAGAAGGTAAACAGCATCGAATGCCAAGCCCTTGTTGATGTTTGTCCGGTTTTGGTTTAGCCTGCCCAGTGTTTGGATGACTCAGCTCCCCTCCCCACCTGACCCTTCCTGGGCAGCTCTGTTATCCAACAGGTACGAGACTTTGAGAGTGATCGCGTTCTTTGTACCTGCTTCTTCGTTTCGCTACAAACTTTCTCATGGCATACTCCTCCCGACCAACCTCGATGCTTCCAGGCGCTCCTGGCTCGTCTATGCGCCAGCCCAGTGGTTCGCAATCGCAGCAATCTTCGGCGCTGTCGGCCCGCATTGCAGCCAAAAAGGCGGAGCTAGAGAACCTACGACAACTACGTGATCTGAGTGGGACATTGGCGATTCAGATGCAAGCTTTGGATAGTAAGATCTCCACGCTGAAAGATGGCACCGAAGGTTTGGCCTACCTGTCCCTTGATTCGGCCTCGCCGGTCGCTAATTGTATCCTCTGTCAATTAGCTGTTGCATACGTGCTTTCCAACTGGGATAATGTGATTCGGGCCATCACCCTCGCCTCGAGTAAGCGTTACTTTTTCTAACCTTGGAATACCGTGGCTGATTTTTATCCTATGATAGGCAAGGCAGGCGGACTCTATGAACCTGAGTCGGATAGTAAGAATGTGGAGAAACCGCGCAACGACCTGCCATCAACGCTGGTTCGCATTCCAGCTGAGCCACGTGATAGGACTGGGGAGTGAATCAGTGACATGTCTCTCTTCGACTCCGGCTGAAACACCCTGAATGGTCTCGTCTTTTGGGGCCTGAATCATTGGGATTTTTCTAGGCACCCCACGCATCCCATGCATCCTACTCGATATTTCTCTCTTGGTTATCTCGCCCATGTGTGTACCGGGCTACCAGAATTGACGGATGTATTTTGAGAATGCACTCGGACCTACCTCCCCACCCCCAAGGTTGGCCCCAGTATAACCAATGAGCGGCCCCCGACGGAAAGATTCTCAAAAGAACAGTCGAATTCTTCGGGGTCCAATCATGGGACTTCTAGTCATCTTTCGCAGAAAGGGTGCGATTCTGAGAATGAACGAGAATCGATTTCTTGCGTGGCCAGCTGATTCCTATGCAGAGTTTTGGCGCATGCAATAAAGATGGTTATCTCGAAATGGCAGACAAATCAAAAGACAAAAGACGGGGATTAAGGAGATCATTTCTTTCCCGGGTCCCCCCCCCTCCGTTCTAGTTTCTTTTGAAACTTCTGCACTACTGCAAAGACAATCATTGGTACAGGAATAGCTGCATTGCAGGAATATGACTGGATGTCTGAATGATGATGTGATTGGCGCATGATAGAAGTGTGTAGCTCAGTATGTACACTAGATACACTAGCACTATATTACATGGGTCATCGTTACAAGTTAATAGAATCTAGGTTTATTTTTCAGGCATCATGAGACCAGGGGAAGAGCTGAAAGGCGCTATGATGCCCTGAGGAAAACTCTTTTATTACCAGTTCGAGGTTCCTGCAGGGGCGAACAGACTCTTCTATTTAGGTACATACGTAGAGATATGTGTGTATATGTATATATATATATATATATGTATATATATGTATACATACGTACCTGAATACCTAGGTTAAAGGTACTATTAGTTTTGATGTTGCATATAAACTATATAGCGTGATCATAATTTAGGTACCTATCTATTGAGTACCTCAATACCTTCTCAATACCTCGTATCTCTCCTTTTTTTTCTTTCTTTTTTTTTAAGCGCCCCAAGCACAACAAATGCCAACGCCCCTCTTTTTTTCTACGTGGACTTCGATTCGACATGCGCGATATTTCCCCGCAATAGCCGTGGGATTTTGTACCTACATATTAATTAATTCTTTTATTTCTATTTCCATTTCTCTTAAGAGAACGGAGTACCCTGTTGCCCATTCCATTGCGTGGTATGGCATGATCGCTGTGTGACACTTCAACAATGTCAGTATTATGAGGTGATCGTTAGGCTTTACCTTTTAACACTTCACCTTTTAAGCTTTGATCTTTCTCTCTATATACAATCCTCATATCTCTAAATCTATCAACCTTACCTTACCTTTCGACGTTACCTCCCAACCTCAATCTCCTATTACTATCATTACTATCATCACCATCACTATCACGATCATTACACCTAAACCTAACACTCTTACTCTTTACCATGTCGACTGAATGGTCTTTGGACTTCTGCCTGGTTTGTGATCGTCAGACCCTGGGCGCTCCGTACTGCTCCCAAACGTGCCGTTTAGCGGAGCTGGATGACATATCGGATGGAATGTCACGAAGATCGAGTGCATCGTCTACACATTGGTCTGAAATCAACCAGGCCCAAGCTCGAGCCGAGGCCAATACCCCAGACGCCCATAATTCCTCTCGAATCCTATCTGTCTCCTCATCCCAAACCTCACTCTCTTCGCTGAAGAGCAACACATCCAATGTCAATGTGGCCGATCGGCTCCAGGATGAATTGCGTGATTATGCATCTTGTTTCGACCAAGTTCGCGACCTGAAACGGCGCATGACTACCACATAATTTCAATTCGAACTCGAACTCGAAAACTTGTTCTCGAACCCATCCCCCACATCTGAATGAGGCCGAGGGCACCCAAATGCATGCAGCCCCTCATGCTGCTTTCTGATTCATTTTGCATATACTGGGAAATAAGGCGTCATTGTTGGAAAAGATAAACCATTTTCTTGTTGATTTTTTTTTTCTTTCTGTTTTTTCTTGTGGATCAACCCTGTCTTGGTCTTTCTTACGAATCCATACCCCCTCCCGCCCCCCCAACTGTTATATATGTCATGATCATCGGAGTTGAATCCAGGCCCAAGTGTCTCGTCTAATTAGTTATCTAACCAGACTGCCTATAATCAAAATTGGAAATTTGGATGATATATATGTATATGTATATATATATATTTAAAAAAAGAAGCACCTTGATGTTCTCAGTAGAACATGCCCAAGCCTCGATTTGGGTATGTTAAGTGTGTCATGTCAATTTCCCACGTCAGTCCAAGGTGGGTACCCTGAGGAATGTGTCCGATGTTAACCGTCCAACCGGGAATGCTAGATATGTCAACTAGAACACTCGACCCATCGACAGCTGTATGGAACCAGCAATTCGAGATGCAAGCGCAAGCAGCTCTAGCCCAAATCCACAAGATACCCCTCGAACATCGCTCGACCGGATTTGGCTCTGTGCAGAACCAAGTCCCTTCCCGCACAACTTGATACCAAAGACCAGGTGGACGCCATTCACTGCGCAAGGACCTTCGACAGAGCCTTTTCATTCTTCGGCACAAATCGGACCTTATATTTTTGAGGGATGGCCACCAAACTGGTCGGATCCGAGTTATCCCGGAGAGGGTGGCAGACTGTTTTGTCATGAGGTTCAAGGCGGAAGCTGTTGAGGGTGCGGATGAAGACGAGGTAGAGCTCACGATTGGCTAGCAGCGAGCCGGCGCACATTCGGTAGCCCATACCGTATGTAAAGAGAGGCGCATCGGACTGCTCGAGCCAGCGTTCGGGACGGAACTCATCCGGGTCAGTCCACACCTCGGGGTCTATGAAGGATTAGACGTGCTTTGCGGATTCAATTGCCCAGGCAGATATCAGATTTTATTTTGACTCACCCATGTTGCATGCCCAGGCATTCAAAAAGAACACTGTACCCTTGGGAATGGTGATTCCCTGATAGGTGATATCCTTGATCGAGGTGCGAGGAAGCGCTAATCGCAGCACGGTGAAGAATCTAGGGTATTGTTGGTTAGTTCAAAAGTCCTTCCAGAGCTCGTTGGCAGGAAACCAAAAAACATACCGAAGACATTCTTTGACCAGAGCTGCAATATACGCACACTTCTGATCATCATCAGAAGAGCACATGGGCTCATCCTCGCCATACATCTCCTGGATGGCCTTGGCCGCCCGATCCTGGATATCAGGACGCTGGGCCAGCAAACCCAGACTCCATGCAACCAAAGTGGTGACGGTATCAAGACCACCAGAAAGCATAGTCAGACTAATCGATGTCAACTCCTCACTATTCAGCTTAGCCTCCTTATCCATGATAACGTTGGCCTGGATACAAGGCTTATGTGTCCCCTTTGCCATGCGATCATCCAAGTCACTGTTAAGCGCATCGAGATACTTATCACGACGGATTCTCATCTGGGCAGCTTTCTTCGAGTTGGAGCTAAACGGGTTCAACCGCAGCAGAGGGATATAATCCTGTAGGTTTCCGGTGGTGCTTCGGAACCGACTAATCTCTTCTTCCACCTCGGTGATTTCATCGAACAAGTCCTCTTCCTGTGAGGCAATACGCACGCCCCAGTTCAGAGTCAACGCCAAACTCAAGCTCAGACGTTGGATCATTGGCATGGGGTCGACGGGTGTCTTCCCATGGTTTCCATATCTGTGCAGCTCTTCCACAAAGGCCTTTGACTCGACATCCAGGTGCGACACGTACGTGTCGACAGAGGGGCGGTTGAGAGCCGACGCGGCGCCCTTTCTGCGTCTCTTCAAGGAATCACTGTAGGGTGAGGTACCGATTGTCGTTCCAGCCGTATTGGAAACAATCTAAGTGAGTTAATTATCAGATTTAATTCTATAAAATAAATAAAAAAGAAATAAGAGAAAAAAAAGCCACTAACCTTATGAAAAGTATAAGTCTCAGGCCTGGAGCTCAAGGCCTGCGCATTCTGACTGAAAAGCACCTTTGCCGATGCAGCAGAGTTGACCACGATGACTGGGATGTTCCCCAGCTGGATCTGATAAACGGCGCCGTACTTTTTCGACCACAGGCGATACCTTTCCGCGGCATCTGTGCGAATCTGTGCCAGATTTCCAACCAAGGGCAATCCGCGCGGACCCTTCATACCCTTGACGCGGGCGGAATCACGAATGAACTCATTCAGAATGACATAGAGAATAGGGACGAGGAGGGCTGCGGCGGCTAGCGAGTGGTGGGGATACTCAATCACGCTGCCTTGTAGTGATGCCAGGACAGCGGCGATAGCCATGGTGCTGGATAGTTATGGAATAGACTGTGTCTTGGAAGACTATACAAACATAGTCATAAATATATCATAAAAAAAGGTGTAAACCTATCAGGACTGGGGGATATATAAGTATATTAGAAGTATCGCAGCCCTAAGGTTTTCAGGGTTTCCACTGAATGGAACATTTCCGTGTTGTGAAGGTCGTTCAAGCCGCGATATTCTCCCAATGTCCCTCTTTTTTTTTACCCCACACTACCCCAGGTCTTGCCAGACCTTGTCCAGCTTTCTGCAGACATACGATGGTGCTCAGCCGAGGGCGTTCCGCAACTGCGGAATCCTTCCGCTTAGCAGACCCGAAGGTATGACTTGTAGTTGCATTGGTCACATATATACGGAGTATACCCCGTATATATATCATAGTCAGTATTAGGTTGTTTTCATGTTGTTTGGATGAATTTGAATATCATGTGTGATTTTGTATTGTATTTCTAGAAGTTGCCTTACTTTCCCGAGATATTTTGTTGGTTTTGCGTATATATACGTCTCTCCTCGAATTCTTCTTTCACATTGGGAGTTATGGCCTTGGCAGTTGGGTTGGACTTGACGTAAATGCCAGAGATATGAATACCCTCCCATTTAGTTATTGAGTGGACTGGGGACACTCAAACCAACAACAGGGGTATTAATGCTGGACCCTTTTTTTTTTTTTTTTCAAAGGATACTTCCCTCTGAACTATTGTTCATCAAAAGGCCGTTAGTTTTTGAATAGTACAATAGTACTTGTATAGTTTATAGTACGATATGATCGAGAACACGCTATTGTTGAATAAGGGGCTAGTGAAGATCATATCCACTTGCGCAAGGACTTAAAAGACCTTCTAGAAAGAAGAGCCTCGACCAAATTTACCAAATTTTTCATAACCGGATTCAGATTTCATCTGGACTCCGTAATGTCAAGAGATGATGACATTCTTGAGCAAAACCGGAATTCCAAGGGATTGGCATAGGTGGGGCCAAGGATAAAGTTGTGCACAGGGGGAATTGAACATATTCCAGTGGAAGTAGCCAGTGGACGTAGCCAGTGGAGATCCAATGGACACTAACGGGCCCCCTGGACTCCGTGGGGGCGATATGGCAGTTCGTGACTGGTCAATGGTTATGGAGCTCGCAGTCAGGTGGCCACGAAGAGATTGATCGAGTCCAGACCTTTTGTAGATCTGCACTGCCGGAGATAAAAACGGCATGGAATAAGACGCAGAATCGGCTTCCCGATATTGTTTATACCTGAATACATAAATATATTGGTAATCCTTGGTGGTTTTGGGAAATTGAGAGTTGAGAGTTGAGAGTTGAGAGTTGGAAGTTGGAAGTTGGAAGTTGGAAGTTAGAAGTTGGACGTCGGAATTCAAAGGAAATTTCTTCGCGTCATGTGTAGAGAGAGCCGGATGGGGTTCCCGAGCCAATATGAGAAATAAGAAAAAACAGGCGTATGGGACATCTCCACTGTCCACTGTCCACTGTCCACTGCCAAGGTTGCTCCAATGGTGAGCTGCCGTGCACCCATGACGCAGAGTGTACTCGTGACACCCCTGTATTCATAGTGGAAGGTGTAGCGATCAAAGTATCTGATACTGTGGACGAAAGTCGCAAATCTTGCCTTTCATAGATTTGGTGTTATTTGGTGGAAAAATAAATAATAAAAGGAAAAGGGAAATGGGAAAAGGGAAAAAGGGAAATTCCCATAGCTATCTCTTGGTCTTCCCGCCTCGCCTCCAGTATTCTTCTCTCTTCTCAACTTCTCTGCGGACTTCCTCTCCTCTCTTCTTCTTCTCTCCGAACTTCCTCTCCTCCAATCCTCCAATTATTCTATCCTTATTTTGGGCACATATTCTTATTAAGAATCCCCGGCATATTTGAACACCTTAAAACACATTACATCACCGTATATTCGGAACACCGCAGATAATGGCCGCTCGGCACTCGCGCAAGCTCTTGAGACCTCTCCTTTACACATCCGCGGCGGCCGCCGCAGGAGCAGGTGTTCTCTACATTTCTTATCGTCCGCGAAATATTCCGGGCCTCGAAGCCCCCGCCGTTCCCCCGCCAGGTTACCGTGAAGGCAAACTGGTCCCGCCCAGTTTCCCCTCAATCAAGTCTCGCCTCGAGCAGATTCAGGACCTCAAGCGCAGTAATGACGAGGAGGAATATGATTTGCTCATCATTGGTGGTGGAGCCACTGGAGCTGGTATCGCACTAGATGCCGCCACCCGAGGCCTGAAGGTCGCGGTGGTGGAGAGAGACGATTTCAGTTCGGGTACCAGTAGTAAGAGTACCAAGCTGGTACACGGTGGTGTCCGTTACCTGGAAAAGGCCGTTTGGGAGTTGGACTACAACCAGTGAGTTTTTTTGGGGGCGGGCGGGGAAACCTTTGAAGGTCAAAATGACCGCATATCAGCGCATCCTTGCTAACAATCGCATCGCAGATATGCGCTAGTCAAGGAGGCTCTAAGAGAGCGCAAGTACTTCCTGAACACAGCCCCCCATCTGTCATCATGGCTGCCAATTATGGTGCCCGTTCAGAAATGGTGGCAGGCTCCCTATTTCTGGGCCGGTACCAAGGCCTATGACTTCTTGGCTGGTTCCGAGGGGATTGAGACCTCGTACTTCCTAACCAAGAGTAAGGCCATTGACGCATTCCCCATGTTGAAGCGTGACAACATCATTGGAGCCATGGTGTACTATGGTGAGTTACGAACCCGCACTGTGCAAAGAAATTATTTTGGCTAATTCCCGACAAGATGGTGCACACAACGACTCTCGCATGAACGTCTCCCTCGCCATGACTGCTGCGCTCTACGGTACCACCGTAGTGAACCACTTGGAGGTCACCGGACTGAACAAGGATGCATCCGGCAAGCTGTGCGGTGCGCGCGCCAAGGACATCGTCACAGAGAAGGATGGCCAGGTCGCCAAGGAGTTCAACATTCGCGCCAAGGGTATCATCAATGCCACTGGTCCCTTCTCGGATTCTATCCGCAAGATGGATGAGCCCAATGTCAAGGAGATTGTGGCCCCCAGTGCTGGTGTTCACATCATCCTGCCTGGTTACTTCAGTCCCTCAAACATGGGTCTAATTGACCCTTCCACATCGGATGGACGTGTGATCTTCTTCCTACCGTGGCAAGGTAACACCATCGCTGGTACCACCGACCAGCCCTGTGAGATTGAGGCCCAGCCCCAGCCCACGGAGAAGGACATCAACTGGATTCTTTCGGAGATTCGTGGCTACATCGCCCCCGATATTACTGTGGACCGAAGCGACGTCCTTGCTGCCTGGTCTGGTATTCGTCCCTTGGTGCGCGATCCCAAGGTGAAGAACTCGGAGGCTCTCGTCCGCAACCACTTGGTGACTGTCTCTCAGTCTGGACTGTTGACTTGCGCCGGTGGTAAGTGGACTACTTACCGCCAGATGGCCGAGGAGGCTGTGGATGAGGCGATTAACGTGTTCAAGCTCAAGCCCCGCCAACTCACCAGTCTCCCCGATATCAGTGGTGTCGGCGGCAGTGGTCTGGTTGCTGACGGTGCTGTTCTCGACGGTAGCTGCCAGACCCACCAGGTGCGCCTCATCGGTGCCCACGGTTTCTCCAAGACCCTCTTCATCAACCTTATCCAGCACTTCGGTCTCGAGACCGACGTGGCCAAGCACCTCACTGAGTCGTACGGTGACCGCGCGTGGCAGGTCGCTGCCTTGTCTTCCCCTACTAGCGAACGTTTCCCCGTGCGCGGCTGCCGCATCTCCCCCATGTACCCCTTCATTGATGGTGAGGTCCGCTACGCCGTCCGTCACGAGTATGCCCAGACTGCTGTCGATGTGATTGCCCGTCGCACCCGTCTTGCTTTCCTGAACGCCGAGGCCGCTCTCGAGTCCCTCCCCACCGTGATTGACATGATGGGTGAGGAATTGGAGTGGACCACTGCCCGCAAGGATCTCGAGTGGAAGGATTCCTTGACTTACCTTTCGTCCATGGGTCTGCCTAAGAGCTTCATGGGTCTTTCGCGTCATGAAGTCCAGAACGGCCGTGTCAAGCAAGTCGATGATGTCGAGCGTGCGACTTACTCTCGTAATGGTATGTTTTTTGAAACTTCCAAATAATTCAATGAACCACAGTGCTGACCATCGTAGAATCTCCTGCGGACATGATTGAGAGCGACGTGCGTGCTACTACTGCAGCTCCTGTAGCAACACCCTCGCTTAATTAGATGACGTGTGGTATATATAGATCGGACCTGTATAAATAGAAGCGTTCCTTGTTTTTTTTTTCCTCTTTTTTTGGGTTTTAATATTGATTTACTGTCATTGACACTTAAAAACAGAGACTGGGACAAAAAAGATTCCCCAGACCCTAAAATGACGCTTTCCAAAAAAACAAAAAGACAAAAAGACATCCATCCACATTCGGAAAGTGCCACCCCGAACTTGCTAGTCTCAATCTTTTCAATCTCTCGATCCCTTCAGTCCCTTTAGTTCCTTCATGTCAATTCCTTTGTATTTTGTCAACCACACATCATGAAGCCCAATCAGTCTGATGTTGATCTTCAATCGCTGAGCTTTGTGAGGCACAAGTTGGATTCGGATAAAGAGTCCGCCTTACCAAAGCTAGAGTTGGAGGAACAGGATCCCTTTGGAGATGAAAGCCAAGCTGGCGTAAAATACAAGACCATGGCGTGGTGGTGAGTGTCTAGTTCCAACCGCTAGGGCAAAGCTGATCATTTAACAGGCAGGCCGGCATGAGTAAGTCTATGTCTTGCATATTGCCCGGCTTTCTCTAACAGATCCGGTCAGTTATGATCGCAGAAACCATCTCCCTTGGTATTCTCGCGCTGCCCAAAGCGCTTGCGGTACTAGGTCTTATTCCGTGCAATCTCCTCCCCGTTGACTGCAGAGGCTGAGCTAATCTGTTTATTCAGCGGCATCCTCACCATCTTTGGGGTTGGGACAGTCTCGACGTATACTGCATATACCATTGGGCAATTCAAATGCCGCCATGTTCAAGTACACAGTATGGCTGATGCCGGTGATCTTCTGATGGGAGGGATCGGACGGAGTACACTGGACGTGGCCCAGCTCATCTTTTTTGTATTGGTGATGGGGAGCCATATCCTCACTTTCTCGATCATGATGAACGTCCTTACTGAACATTCCTCTTGCACCATCATCTTTTCGGTTGTCGGTTTACTCGCCTCGTTCATGTTGACCCTCCCACGGCGACTAGAGAGACTCTCTCACATCTCCTCCGTGAGCTTTGTGAGTATTGTCGGAGCGGTTCTCACTGGTATGATTGGGGTTACCCTTGTCAAACAAGGACCAGTGCATGTCCCGGCCTTTTCTCCTTTGCCCAAAGTGCACGATGCATGTCTTGCTATTGCAAATATCATCTTTGCCTACGCAGGACATGTTGCGTTCTTTACCCTTTTCTCTGAGCTCAAGGAGCTCCAGGATTTCCCGAAGGCTCTGGCGCTTTTGCAGATGAGTGAAATGGTCTTGTATACGGTGGCTGCTATTGTGATATACGCCTATATTGGACCGACTGTCAACTCACCTGCTCTCAATTCTGCAGGACAATTATTTCGCAAGATTTCCTATGCAATCGCAATACCCACAGCACGTACCTGTTCCCCCGTGGACTTCTTCGGATATGAGCTAACCATTGGATAGATTGTGATCGGGGGTGTGGTGAACGCCCATGTTGCCGTCAAGTTCATTTACGTCCGGGTCTTCCGGGGCACCAATTCGATGCATAGCCAGTCACTCATGGCGCGGTTGGTGTGGGCTGCGATATGTGCGGTGCTTTGGATCTTGTCGTGGATCATCGCCGAGGGAATACCGGTTTTCAACGATGTACTAGGGCTTGCGGTGTGTACTACCTATCTGACCCTGCCCTTGACCCTAACTCTGACTCCAACCAGAATCGAGTACTAATCATTCATATTAGAGCTCGTTATTTGCTAGTTGGTTTTCATTTGGACTACCTGGGCTATTTTGGCTCTATTTGAACCGGAGTTGTTGGTTCCTGACCAGGCGACAGAGGGTGTTGTTTTGCTTCAATATCTTTCTGGTGTTTCTTGGATTTCTCATTGTTAGTTACGTTCGGCTGTGATTCGCTGGTGCAAATTAACTTACATCACCAGTGCATTGTCGGGCTGTATTCGTCCATTCGGTCGATCTTTCACAGCCTTCGCGAGAGTGTTGGGGGAGGCAGCTTCTCATGTGCTGACAACTCTCTCTACTGAGCCAGACTCAGAGCCACGGAGGAATTGATTAGGGGGGGTGGGGGTGAGCAATTACAATTGGGGCACAGCATTAGCGTGGTTGCAAGTACGAGGATACGAGGAACACAAGACGCAGGGAACTAACCAGCTGCATTGTATATGAATATATGAATAAATTGAGTTCTCCTGCACTATTTCACCAATGTAGGCGACACGCAAGAGACTCTGCAACTGCCACTCTTTGGCCAAGTGAATATGTGTCAAATATCACAAGGTAGCCTTGTCCTCTCGGAGCAAAGTGTAGTTTTAGGGATGCCAGGGAAGACTAATAACACTTTTTTTTGACAAGGATGAGTGGTGCGGAGAAAGAATAGGATTATACTTCACTTGTTCCATTGTCCTTTTAGGAGGATCAAACCATACCATACCCTGATCTCGGGACGTTAGGTGAGATAGTATAATAGTACCTAGTTAGGTAGTAGTTAGGTTCTTGTATTGCCCCAAGGCATCACGTGATATATTCAGAAATCACGTTAATATCCCACTATTATATCTACAAATAATCGATTTAAGCCTTTGAGGCCGGGTTCACTCAAGTCCGGGACTCCATTCTATGGTTTTTTTTTATTATTATTTTTTTAAAAAAAGTGAGGAGTGGACTAAACTAGGGGAAATTGCCCGACATAACGAATGTGGATGCTACAGAAGACATTAACAGTACGTGGCTCATACGCACTAATGAATGACTCGCAGGGTAACGGGGGTTAGTGGCCTCGGGGAATTGGCTGCAGCTAGTAAGGTCACATACCCGTTAGTAACACTATCTCGGACTAAATTAATATACGGATATAGTTGTCTAGGGATGAAATGAAAAAAAAAGCAAAACAAAACAAAACGACATAATTGAATCCAAAGTCTAAGAAGCGGGGAGATATAGCCCGTAGTCAACAGTAATATAACCAGTACTCCGTACTCCATATATAGCTAAAATATACTTATGTAGAATATCCGCCTTCTCATAAATGATTCTTATTAAATTATATTTTTAGCACCAGGTCTCCCATATATTGGGTTCCCCTCTTTTTTTTTTGCGTAGAAGCCCGACGCATGTATTGTGTCCCAATCAAGACAGGGATCAAGACAAACCCACACTTATTCCCTGTACACCAAAGGCGAAAAAGGGCGAGGAAAAAGCGGAACGGACAACAGCAAGGCATACGTGCATGCTATCACCACACCATTTCCTCTACAACTGGGGAGAAGGGTGAGACCAGGTAACCCGGACCTTCTATTTGCTGGATTTGTTGTATATTCCAAGTCACTTGGACTCGCTCCAATCCCAATGATGCCCCTCCAAAGGCAAATCCCGAGTCGCCTTTTTGCCCTGCATGGACTGTAGAACAGCTGTGTTGATCTTCGGGCAGATTTCACATGGGAAATAAAGCGGTATATCCCAGAATCTGATTCTGGTTCTGGTTCTAGTATCTGGTTCAAAGCTGGGACGGTGCCATGGGATACCAGTACCAGGTACTATGCAAGTAGCATGAGATAGAGGATAGCAATGGGCCCCCGCAATGCAGGACATTGGGCACCTTCGAACCCACACTCCCTGTATCGCAAAAGTTCCAGAGACATCATGTGGAACCCTGGAAAAAGAAAATGGCCCCTCTCGGCTAGTGCCAACGTGTACCGATAAACAGGCAATTCAGGTGTAGCTAGTTGGCCACGCCACCGCAATTCGTGGCTCCTTGGTAATTGTTCCAGAAACGGGCCACGGCTCTCTGGGCGACGGGCGAGCCACGGTAGCGTGTGGTGAGGAAGTAATTAAAGAGGGCGAACTCGTCTGGCGTGAGCACATAGCTATCTGGTTGGGCCTGGATGCGATTCCAGAGTTCGGTAATGGCTGCTTCCAGGACGGCGGCGGATTGGGCATTCACAGGACCATCTTCGCATTCTCGAGCGTGTTCTAGGGCCTGTCGAATCTCCGGCCAGCTTCTAGATAGAGGAAGGTTGGGCATATCGTTGAAGAGGGTGTTTAGGTATTCAGCTAGGGAGGGGGCGCTGTGTTTGGAAGTTGTTGAGGGAGGGGGTTTTTTTTTTTTTTTTCAAGATGGAGGTGTTTTTTAGGGGGGGGGGGGGGGGGGGAACTTGGAAAGAAATGGGAAGATGTGCGCCGTGAAGGGCTCGATCCAAGCGAAAAGCGTTTCAGGCCAAGTAGAATACGGAAGAGATGAGAGACTGTGCATAAGACCAAAACAAGAAAATCCGAATGTTTTTTTCTTTTCCGATTAAAATGGGAATCAGGTGTGGAGCAACGGGAGAGGGAGAGGGGAAAAACCGGGCCAGTCCCGAAATGCTATGTTCATAAGTGTGACATGCGATGGAAAGGTAAATGCAAGATTAGTTGGACCTATAGGCTGTGGGACATTCAGGAACCAGGTCGGACTTCACTCCGAAATTGAAGGTAACAGATAGAGAAGTATTCCGTCTATGGGTCTCCGTTGCAGAGGTAGAAAGTTGAAATGGGACCACACTCTGGCGAGACATCCTGGAAAGACACATAATCCATAAGGCCACAAGGATGTAGTTTGCATGGGCTCAGGATTGCGCCGCGCTCCCTTGGCGTAACGGTTTTTTCGGGCAATTTTAATGACATGCTCCGGCTAGGATCGAACTAAGCCGTCTTGGACCCAGATGAGACGGTGGAGCCGGTGGAAACGGTGGAAACTGTAATGAACGTTGGTGATGATTCGTCGATGAGTGATAGGGTTCAAGGGTCAGGGTCGCTTAAAGCCATGGACTATAAGGGACCAATTGGGGTTGGAGGAAAAGGGGGAAAGATATTAATGGCGCCAGAGCAATATCCGGTGCATCAGTTAAGTGGAACCCGTTCTGGTCCTTGCGGTTTGAGGCTCGGGGGGCTTTGGATTCCCCGAAGCATTCCAATCATTGGCGAGTTCGATATAAACACTGCGTTAGCGTCTTCCTTTTCTAGCCCGGTCTTCCCACTTACCCATTTATTCTATTTGAATTTATCCAATTGGTGAAATGGTCTCGGCCGGTGATCTCTCTTTCGGTCATTTTGGGAACGATGCTTGCCGACATGGGACATGGATATATACTGGTCTCCGAGACATCACACATGTCCTTTTGTCCTTTCGGGAGCATTTCACTGATCTCAGGGGTTCGTCCGAAACCAAAACGCCGTGGAAGATCAAAATTGTCGGGTATCCTTTCCGATGCAGTCCAGTCACATAATCACATTTTGATTCTGGATCAATCCCGAGGTCACAGTCGGTTCAACTCCTTTTTTAATATTTCTTCCTCTTTTTTTTTTTCTCTCTCTCGTTGTCTTTACCTCTTTCGACAAGAGGCAACGTGTCGACATCAAATGACGCATCAAATGACGCATCTGATGCGTTCTGGCAAGTCCACATGCCATTGTTTGGGGTGCAGTTGTGTGTTGTGTGAATTTAGCCCTTCAGTATGATCTCGTTTCCCCGAATATATCGAGCTTGACAGATATTGTGGGATACAATATCCCAAACAAGCCCTCAGAAGGGCATCGAGATTGGAAGGCGATTGACCAAAACATAGCCAATTTTTCCAGAATATTTCAACTCCGGCTCAGATATGCTCTTCTAGAGAGCACTTTGAGAGTGTTCTACCAGAGACCTCAGAGAGCCGGAGAGAGAAGTGCAAAGACAAAAAGCAGAATGGAAAAGCGGGATGTGCCTGGGATGTGCCTGGAACGCGGTCCGCACAAAGCCCAACTCTAAAAGGGAACCTTCGATTTCGCCCTTTTCAAGCATCTTCCCTTTAACACACTTCCTACATTGCTTCCTATCTACTCTCTAGGTCAGCTCTGCCAAACAACTCTACCACACAGTAGGTTCTGGAGCAGAAATGGTAATCCCATGAAGCCTGTGCGAGAAGGAGCAACAACGATGTCCGATAAAAAGTACTTACTATGGTAGAGGGACCAGGGCATATTCCCGGTCTTGGCCGTATAGTATCATGAGGTCACGGAGTTTTTTGAAATCTGCTACAGCTGCATCAGAGATTGAAGTCATCTCAAGGGTTAAACTTTGACCTTGTGCACTAATACCAAACACAATAGGACCCCAAGATCCACCCCTAATGATGAGAAGCGAGCTCGGAAGACATTCGAACTTCTTCGTGAAATGCAACAATTGTGCCAGACACTACGTCAAATGCAAGTTGGAAGTCGCTGCGAAGTTTCAAACCCGCATCTGCGAGGAAGACTCCCCAAATTGTGGAAACACATCGTCCGAACTAAAACAGCCTGCACAAGGCGGTACTCGGTGAAGATGTGGCACGGCTTCTGTTAGCTGTCATTTTTGGAATAGGGCCCAAGCAGCATCCTAATCACCAACCCGCCTGGGACGATGAACGAGATCTTATGGCTAGGAACCCTGAGCAATTCTCACCTGATCCTTTAGACAGCATTGGCAACGTGATTCTTCTGAGTCAGTGATGGTATACATTGCCCTACCGGCCTGACTATTCGTTTGCCCGTTTGAATCTCTTCCCGAACCGGTGTGTTAGCCTGGAACAACTTTCGTTGACGGAGAGAATGATACCGACATGGTACACAATGGAATTATTGATCAATTGGGCCAGTTGATTTCTTCGATAGTGCCATTCATCACATAGTTCAATACAGAAATATCATTTGTTCTATATTCAATAGCTCAAGTCTATCTTTGCTTTTAATTGTTGCTGCTTGAATCTGCCGATGAGCAACCGCCGGGCTCTTTATTACGTACTAGCCTCTAGATTCCTATATCAATTATAAGGCTTCACGTCTTTTGCTCATTCTGTTCCGTTTGTTTCGCCGTGCTCTTGCATTCTAAAGCTACTAATTACACCCATGAGTGCAGGTTCTATGCCTGAAAACCATGTATATATTGTGAATTTATATATAGTGTACAATGCCAAAGCCGAGATTCTTTTAGAATGTTCGTAGTATTTGAGCAAGTTCACATTCCTATCCTGAAAAACAAGAGTTATACAGTGTACTCAGTCTCCTGGTCTTGCTTTTTATACAACGATAACTACAGCTGTAATGTCCGGATGCAGGTGTCTCTACACGACATCAGCATGAAATCTCAAGCTCGATTGATTTGACCAGAAACCAGCATTAGGGATTTCGCAAGTTGATTTTCCGGCCTCGCCTGGCCAAATCGACCTCTGGCTTCGAGATCTATACCGCTGACTAAGCCACAAGATAGTCTCGAGATAAAGATTCCCCCACCAGCGCCATTTCAACTTTTGACCTGCGCCGATCATTGTTCGAACCCAATTTGCCTGAAGATTCTTTGAAAGCAAAGAAGAAGGATCGGATACTGACATTATGGTTTTCTATTTCACATCGACTGTCGTGGAACCTTCCGCCTTTATTTATGTCGGCAAGGACAAATTCGAGAGTATGCCTGTGACTTGGTCAATCTAGGGGATAAACTTGTTAACAATGGTGTTAGACGAGGATCTCATAAAATATGGATTGGACAATGATGTCTGGTATGTTCCCCGGTATACCTTTGCAGAATTTTGGGACTGATATTCTTGCGCAACAGGGTCAGTCTTTCCCGCTCCGGCTTGCGATAGCGCCAATTGCCCTAATACCTCTATACACTTGCAGTTCCACGTCGACAATTTGTCAAGTGCACACGTCTATGTGCGCCTTCGAGAAGGCGAAACATGGGACAACATCGCCCAGCCGCTTCTAGAGGATTGCGCCCAACTCACGAAGGCGAACTCCATTGAAGGTCAGTCCTCGACATGAACCCAAGGATTTCATCCTGGTGGAGACTGACTTCTGGAAAGGAAACAAGAAAGACAACATCACCATAATCTACACACCATGGTCAAACCTGAAGAAAGACGGGTCAATGGCGGCCGGTCAAGTCACATTCCATAATCACAAGCTGGTCCGCAAGGTCTATGTGAAGCAGCGTGAAAACCCAATTGTCAACCGGCTGAACAAGACCCGAGTCGAGAAATACCCCGATCTCCGAGCCGAGAAGGAAGAGGACACGAAGAAGAAGCAGCGCGGTGACCGTAAGACCCGAGATGAACAACGTGCGAAGGAAAAGAAGAAGCAGCAAGAGTATGAACAGCTGAAGTGGCAGAAAGACCATGCATATGACGATATGTTCACAGAAGAGAATCTGGAGGCCAGCAACAACCAGGACCGTGATGAGAATTTCCTCGACGATTTCATGTGATGAGCACTGATATCTTTTCTAATGGAAGATAACCTTTTCCTGTGTGTTAACTTTGAACCGCCAGCGAAGTGAAAATTATACCCTCTACATACTACATAGCATATACCACGGAGGGACACCTGATATGAGTACGACAAAACAGTCCTGCTCTTCTCTCTCTTGATACCTCTTCTGACCTTTTTAGGTCATGTGTAATGAGATATAGTGAGATAGATAAAGGGCTTCACTAACCTCTCAAAGCCCTACGCCATGTCAGAAGAACCCTAGGATTCTTTTCCAATCGGCATACACCATAGGGGATTTCCTTTGGCATACTATGGGGGAATTATAGGCTTGTAGTGTATCATATACGTATGAATAAGTATAGAACGACAAAGGATTCAAACATGACAAGGTAGATACAGGCCAAATAAACACATCAAATTAGAAGCAAATATATATATATATATTATATATATATCAAAAAAATTAGCCTGTGGAATGGAGGTTGATAGATTAATCATCTGGGAATAGCCCTGGAGGGCGGAAAGGGCGCTAGCCCCGGCCGTGTTGACAGCTTGCCCCGTAACCGAATTCATCATCTTCCTCCCCCAAGGTCTTTTCAAACACCACACAGCATGAGCGAGGGAATTCCACCATCTGCTACCCCAAGTAAGGACATCCCCTTTGTGAATTGGAACCCACTGACCCCGCAAAGGCGCAAAGTCCAAGAAGAACAAGAAGAAGGCCGCAAAAGCCAAAGCCGACTCCAAGGCTGACGAGCATCCAGAGGATGCGCCCGCCGATCACAATGACACTGATGTATGTGATGAACTCCCACCCTGGTTGTTATTCACCTTTGCTGACGTCTCACAAGAACGAACCCCATGATGCCAACGAAGACCCCAGACCAGTGCCAGAATCCAATGGCGCCAAGCCCGACACAATAGATGGTAGTCTACCAGATCGGTCTGCCAATAACCAGGAGCCCGTAGCTACTGGAGATACCCCCTCAGGAAACGATATCCAGTCCAACCCCGCTTCCGATGGCACCGAGCCAAAGGACCGATTCGATGCACTTGTTCGAGATCGCGACTCGTTGCGCGCCGAAGTAGCTGACATG
The DNA here is from genome assembly GCF_028827395.1 of Penicillium hordei. Taxonomy (NCBI): domain Eukaryota; kingdom Fungi; phylum Ascomycota; class Eurotiomycetes; order Eurotiales; family Aspergillaceae; genus Penicillium; species Penicillium hordei. Next base: position 4,088,163 of record NW_026623147.1, on the reverse strand, counting down.
CGAAAATCATTGGAAGAGATTCAGTCCAAGCACACCGCTGACATGGAGGCCCTGCAACAGAAATTGGACGACGCGGAGAGCAGAAAGGAGCAGGCAGAAACGCAGTTCCAGGTGCTCCTGGAACGAGTTAACACCATCAAATCGCAACTAGGGGAGCGGCTCAAGGAGGATGCGGTGCGTGGACCAGAATTCACTACTTGGGATATTTGGCTAATCTTGCTTGCCCTTTAGGAGGAATTGTCTCTAGCACGATCACAAATCGAAGACCTCGAAGACGAGAACAACAACTTGAAGGATGAGCTCGATTCAAAGTCCACCCAGCTGATAGAACTATCGGGCGACTCAGTGGAGAAAGAGAAGGAGCTATCCACTCTTCGAGACCGGACAAACTTATCCCAACAGAATTGGTTGAAGGAGAAGGAGGAATTGCTCGAGCAAGAGTCATACCTCCAGTCGGAGTTTGAGCAAGCGAAGGAGGCTATGCATAATTGGGAAATTCTTGCCATGGAGGAGCGATCTATCCGGGAGAACCTGAACGAGAAGGTCGGGGATCTGGAGGAGCAGCTCAGCAGTTTGAGAGAGGGATATGAACGAGCCACCCATGAACGCGACACCCAACAGTCAACAGTTGATGGCCTCCAGCGGGCGTTGCAGGAAATCCAATTGGCGCGAAAGCAAGAGCTGCGGGAGCTTGTCGAGAGCTCTGATTCTCAACTCGAGGACCTTCGACGCTCTCTGCGGGAAGCACAGAAGCAGGCCACCGAGGCCGATAAGGGTCTCCAAAATGCCCAGGAAGAGATTGAGCGAGTCCGGCCATTCGAGAAAGAGGTCAAAGAGAAGAACCTTCTTATTGGAAAACTACGGCATGAAGCAGTTACGTTGAATGACCATCTAACGAAAGCCCTACGATTCCTCAAGAAAGGAAAGGCGGAGGATAATGTTGACAGGTATGTTCTTGTGACATCCACTCAATTCCATACTGACACCATACAGACATATTGTCACCAACCATTTTTTGCACTTCCTTGCTCTAGACCGATCTGATCCGAAGAAATTCCAAATACTGCAACTGATCGCTGCACTCCTAGGCTGGAACGATGGTGAGTGTTGCAAACCAAATACGAAGAATTCCTGGAGCCCATCTAATTATTAAAAATAGAGCAACGTGAACAGGCAGGTCTTGCCCGCCCGGGGACATCGAGTATGCCTGGGAAGCTCCGAGTCCCGGGCACTCCCCTCCGCACCCCGAGCACCCCAAACCTGGCAACGGAGTTCATGGATAATAGTGCCTCCAGTAAAGAGACGTTAGCCGAACTATGGTCTAATTTCCTTGAGCAAGAAGCGGAGGTGGGTAACATGAATCCATCGCGACGAGGAAGCCACCAGGGGCCTCTTAAATGATAGGGTGGGGAAATGTATAAAGCAGGAACGGCATAGAACTTGGGATATTGATACTTTGATACTTTGTTCTCTTTGATAATCGCATGTAACTAGTTATGTACTCCATATACGTCGTTACATTCATGGATACTCCGCACAAAGCCAGAAGTGCCAAGAGATATGGGTTTCTTCCGCCTTCCTAATAAATAAACAGGCTAAGCTGGATTTGGATGGAACAAAGCCGTCTTCAGCTAAATAATCAGTTTTGATTTCAATCCTTACATGCCTCTCTCATATTTCCGTGCCTTCTCAGCGTTCTATAGACCATTCGTCCGTTCTACTCACTCTGCATCTACAATGGCCTCCACTGGTAAGTAAGGCTGCTTCATGGCAGAACATAACCCCACCGTTCGACGTAGACATACTGACGTGACCACTTTTGTACTAAAGCCTACCGCCCTATTGTGATTTCAGGCCCATCGGGGACTGGAAAGTCGACTCTACTCAAGCGATTGTTCGCCGAGTATCCTGATACGTTTGGATTTTCTATCTCGGGTCAGTGCCCCAATAGCGACAAGAGGAGGGATGGAATGAATTCGCGCACAGCTTTGCTCACATGTGCCCTAAATAGAAACCACACGATCCCCGAGACCCGGCGAGCAAGATGGCCGTGAATATAACTTTGTCACAAAAGACGCATTCCTCGACCTAGTGGCCAAGAACGGGTTTATTGAACATGGTGGGTTACACTACTAGCTTTAAGATGAAAGATCGGACTTCAATTAACCGGCAGAGCAGCTCAATTCGGCGGGAATTACTATGGAACATCCATTCAGGCTGTCAGGAACATCGCTGAGAAGAAGCGTATCTGCATACTGGACATTGAGATGGAAGGAGTCAAGCAGGTGAAGCGGACGGATCTCAATGCGGTAAAGTGCCCTAGGCCATCCGACAATAGGACTTTACTAATGGTTTATAGCGTTTCTTGTTCCTTGCGCCGCCTTCTCTCGAGGTGCTGGAGCAGCGCCTCCGTGGCCGTGGCACCGAAACCGAAGAATCTCTCCAGAAAAGACTCAACCAAGCTCAGAACGAGCTTGAGTATGCAAAGCAGCCTGCGGCCCACGATAAGATCGTTGTTAATGATGATCTGGAGAAAGCATATGTTGAGTTGCGGGATTGGGTTGTTGACGGTGGTAAGTTCGGTGCGCAATAGTACGCACTACATTACATATGGGAAATGTGATTTAGGTCGATATCATGCCCAGCAAGGCGACCGCCCCGCTTGGTATCTTTCAATCCAAGAATAGAAGTTGCTCTCGTCAAGTTAATTAAGAAAACTAAGTACATGGAAAGCACCAGAGATGGCACGAGCACTGGAGTGCCAATTCTCTTTTTCCCCGGCAATACAAGCTCGATGGGTCTCCCAGGAAGACACAAGATGGGATGTAGGATACAAACGAAAACAAACGCAAAAAGGAAAAAAAAAGGAAAAATGGGATATCTGCAAGGGCCTGCTGGCGTCAAAAGAGGACAGTAAGTTTTCGGAGAGGGCCGTCGCGCAACGGTCACAGCGCTCGCATCAGACATGAAAGATCACCGAGTTTAGTATCCGTTCATGGCTGCGCGCTGCGAGTTGCGGCTCAGCTCCCGGTCCGCGGAGGGGCTGATGGGCCGGCTGCCACCGGTGTGGCCCCCGGCAGCGCTGCTTTCCTTCAGGGCTAGCAACTGCTTGGCACGGAAGGTCTCGTAGTGAATCTGGCTGGTAGTCTCGACCAGATCCTGAAGGTGGGTGCGGGTCAGGAAGTTGCGTAGGTAGACAAATTCACAGTGGTTCTCGTCCTCGACGTTGATGACACCCCAGCGGTTCTGGCGGCCGCGAACCTGCTTGCCGTTGACAACAATGGTCTTCTCACTGCCGACAATCGAGAAAGGAATGATGTCCTGTAACTAGAGGTTAATCTCGAGTTATGACAGCTCTGCCGGGGTCGAGCATACCTTGATCTGAGCGTTGATAGCACGCTCCTCATCATCGAGCTCGTCATTATCGTAAGGGTACATCTTCAGGTTGTGGAAGGAGAACTCCTCCTTGATGCGCTCCTTGAACGCCTGACGCTCTTCGAGCGTAAGAGAGTCGGACTTGGCAATAACGGGAACAACGTTGACGACATCGGACAGCTTCTTCAGAACAACGATATCGATAGGCTTCAGGCTATGCGGGGTCAAAGGGGTTAGTCTAAATGAGCTCCAAGGAAGCCAAGGAATGGGCGGGGCAAACTCACGCATGGCCGGAGGGCTGAATGAAGAACAAGCAGCAGTGAACACGAGTATCTTGGATGTAACGCTCACGCTGAGCGGTGAGTTCCTTGCGGAGGTATGCCGAGTGCTGATCCTTGATGTACTTGACAATGGGGTCCCAGCTGATCATGATTAGCCTAGACCCAGTAGCTCCAGCATGATGGGATTCAACTTACCATCGGTCGTTGTTGACCTGATCACCGTAACCAGGTGTGTCAACAATGTTCAAGCGGAGACGCACGCCGTTCTCCTCAATAACTAGTCGCTCGTCAGCCATTCCGCATCGAGCACAATTCCCCGATAATAAACGTACTGTGCGACTCTGTCTTGATCTCGGTGGTGGAGCGAACGGGCTCGGAGGGGGTCAAACGGCCCTTGGAGTCAATCAGGTGGGATGCGAAGATAGTGTTGATCAGAGTCGATTTTCCAAGACCAGTTTGGCCTATCGCGTAAGAAATTAGCCGTGGTCATTCTAGTGGGGGAGAGGTATCGCCCAGCACATACCGACACACATAACATTGAACTGGAAGCCACGCTTCAACAGCTTGCGCTCAATTTGTGAGGTAATGCTGTCAAAACCAACATGGCTATGAGGGAAAACAGTGGGCTGTTGAGCCGAAGCTGCGGTGGTGGCCATTATGAAGAGATTAAAGGTGAAAGGCAGAAATCAAAGCCCGCAATCCCAGAAAGACCCGAAGAGAAGAAGTACAAAAGTATGTAGTTTGAAGCAAGAGCACTTGGGACACCCCCCTTATTATCGTCCTCTTTCCCGAACTCAGGGGTGGGCTATCCCTAATCGGGACTAGCGTCTCTCCAGAAAACTACCCTTCACTTTTGCTTCACTTTGATCTCTGTGATAGCTCTCCCACCACATTACCACACTTAAAAAAAGAAAGCACATCCCCCATTCGAAACAATTCGTGCTTGAATCTATTTACAAATGGCATTGCGCCTTCTACCTTTCGCTCCGGCAACCATGTCGCGCTCACTTCTTTCCGAGTCCCTCCAATTCCCCCGACTCGCTCGGTTCCTCCCGATTACACCCATCGCGACCAGTGGGTTCCTACAACCGGTTTCGATCGCTCTCAATATCCCATCTCTTCTCTCAGATCTTTGGGATTCCGTCCTGCGCGCCGTTCCTAAGAAGAAGACCTCCCACATGAAGAAGCGTCATCGACAAATGGCCGGCAAGGCCCTCAAAGATGTGAAGAGCCTTAATAAATGCCCGGGCTGTGGTCAGATCAAGCGTGCCCATCTCCTGTGCCCCAACTGTGTCAAAGGTAGGATTTGAGCCCAAGCCGGAACATATTTGGTTATCGCAGAAAAGCTGACTAGTCAACAGACATCAAGGAATCGTGGAGGACCCTCGACATGGCATGAGAGAGCACTGTAAGGAATAAAGGTTTGCCTTGGGGGGAGGGAGAATCAGGATCAACATTCTCAGAACCCAATCTTCAAGCCCCCCAAAAAAAAGAGGTTGTATTTCTAGAATTGGTTGTGGATACATGCTGCATGGCAACTGGCGTCTGGGTTTTTGCGGGGGAAATGTTTCAATATGACTTTTATAACAATTCGATCTAGTAGGTCGAATTTAAATGCTGGATCTTTTCAATTGACTCTTTTTTTTTTACCATTTAAATCCGAAAGCCAAAGGGGATCCCATTCTAGGTGTTATAGTTACGCCGGTCCGGGTGGAAATAATCGGATATGTTCATGTTATTACGACTTGAGCGCTCTAGTTATATTTGTGAAAATTGTCCGCCTCTATTTATCTCACTAGCTTTGTAGTCATGTACATATATAGCCCAGACAGGAGCCCTAGAAGTACTAACTACATGGGTGGTTAATAGCAAGTACAGAGCGAGACTATCTCGAGTATCCCGACCTTGATTGGCTTACTAGCTTAATTATTTTACTTGACATCCAATAATATACAGATACCTAGGTCAGTAGAGTAGATATGAGACAGTATATATAACATTTGATAATGTCGGTGGTATATCATCGCACCTCTATCGTGAAGAAAAAAAAGGCGATGAAAGGCGGAACGGGCCTTCGGGCCCCAACGTCATTGCTCCTCCGCAAGTAAAGTCTCGACACAGCCGTGAAAGAGCACGGCATCGTCAACATGGTAAGATCATACTAAAAAATGATGAATCTCATTACTAATTGACAATTTTCAGTCGAAGCAATACCTCTCGAGAGGTTCTGCGGACAATGGTGAGCTTCCCGATGCGCATTATCCTGGATGACATCCATAATTTGGCTAATATTCTGTTTTGTAGCGCACCTTGTTGATATCTTCTCGCTGGCTATAACCGACAAGCAAATTCTATCTACCTCGGGTGCCTCCTCTATTAAAGTGCATTCCACCACGGATGCTGACTTTCCCCTGGTGCAGTCCATTGATGGTGCCCACACCATTGGTTGCCATCACATCGTGACCAATGGGAATGGCTCCCGTGCAATCACCGCTGGATTTGATGGCGAAATCAAGGTCTGGTCTTGTCAGGATGGCCATTGGGCTGCAGACACAAAACTGACTGGTGAGCATTGCCCCTCTTTGATAGCCCACAAGGTGCAATGAGGCTAACAAGAAGACAGCCGACCTCACAGGTGCCGATGCCTGGGCCATAGCTCTTTCTGAAGATGGCCAATATCTTGCTGGTGTCACGCAGGAGGGGCGCATCAATGTATGGGATTTGGCTGCCGATGGCACTCGGATTCGAGACCATGAGACCAAAGGTAACTTTGGCACTTGCATCGACTTGGTGAGATCTCAAATCCTGCAGTCAGGCAAGTGCGCCCTGCTAACTTTAGTGGTTAGTCTCCCGACGGTCGATTGATCGCTTCAGGTCATGACGATGGCGCCGTCTACATCTTCACTACTGAAACCGGCCGCATGCCATTCTCTCTGTTAGGTAAGTAAAGTTGGCTGGGCCGAGCAGAAACACAAGTGCTAATTCGGCCTAGGCTTGGTCAATCCCGTACGAGCTGTGGCTTTCTCGCCCAAAAGCAAGATTCTAGCAGCTGCTGGCGACTCCAAGGTTATTGTACTGTACGATACTTCCTCTGGCGAACAAATCGCCAATCTCTCAGGGCACTCTGCCTGGATCTTGTCTCTTTCCTGGAGCGACACAGGCGAGTACCTTCTAAGCAGGTCAGTTAATATTCCATGCATTCATATGATGACAAGCTGACATTTCCAAGTTCGTTTGACGGCAAGGTCAAGGTTTGGTCCATGGAGACAAAGACCTGTGTTGCTACCCACTCAGAAACAGACAAAGCCGTTTGGAACGCAAAGTGGCTTCCCAAGGTCGGCAAGACAGAAGGGTTTGCCACCGCTGGCGCAAACCGCAGCATTGCATTCTACCGCGAGGCTACTGGGTAGAAGGAGTAGTTGAAAATGGGGTATTGCAGAAATGTCCTTACAACTGCGTGACGATTTCAATGGAACCTAGGAAACTTTTCGAACTATGCATAAAAATCATGAATTCGTATCGGAACAATAACAATAACCCAAATGGCCTTGTACTTGTCCTTAGTTCATCGCTTCAACAAACAACTTGCGCATCCGTTTCAAGAACGCCCCGAAGTCTCGGTCATCGTTGACGAGATCTACCACATGCTCCAAACCATCCCGGTCAACCTTGGGGCGCGTATGGAAAACTTCGTAGTCGCGACTGGCGGTTCCCAATTCAAACCAGGCCTCTGCCTCCCAGTCCTTCTCCAATAGATGGCTGTAGACAAACTTTAACCGGTCCTCACGACCGGCGCCTTCAATTCGAATACAAAGGTAATCCTGCCAAAACTCTAACTCTGGGAAATTGAGACGAGATTGCGCATCTAAATGCTGTGCGTGAGACTTTTGTGCCTCGACTTTTTGACTGATAGCCTTCTGAGTCTCGGCGATTTGCTGCTTTAGGCGGTCGCGTTTGGCAAGGCGGGAATCGCGTTCTAAGGTGATAGATGAGATAGCTGCGTGCATTTCAGCAGCCTCGGCTGCTTCCTTTTGGAGGGTTTGTTCATGGGTTTGTGATTTGAGATTGAGAATTTCGATATCGCGCTGTCGCATGCGCTCGTCCTCTGGCAGGTTGTGTTAGGCACAGTGGTGGGAAGTGGGAGGAGGGGGCGGCAAAATTACCAACTCATACCTTCATATTCAGCCAGATTAATGTGGAACTGGTTTCGTTCCTCCAAGACTCGTTTGCGACCGCGCTCAATGAACGCGTCGAACTTCACTGTGAATTGTGCCATGGTATTACGCAGGTCCTCGAATCCAAAGTTGATGCTGGGCAATGAGTCTGCCATTGATGGCGCATCCGCCGAGGCGAGCGGTGGGCGCATGCCACTTGTCGAAAGTGATGGTTCAAATGAAGAAGTCATAGTATCTGAGAATTAAATTGTGAATGTTGAGTATTGAATGGTGCAGGTTGAAGTTGACGCGGGGACAATGCCAGAGTTGTTTTGGGTTGCGGCGCAACAACTCCGAGTCTTATCGATAAGAACCAAAAAACTTTCTGTGCTCTAGGCTTTCTTTTGCCGCATATCCTCACATTATGCGCATATGTATATGACCAAGTGGACTCTTACTGTTGCACCAGTATCGATATGGTTTGGTCAGGTCCTGAACTGATCGCAAGAAGCAAAGAAAGATCCGATGGATGAACATTCAGGCAGTGCTCTCCACTATGGGCACGTAGGACGAGCTGTCTACCTTCCTGAGGAGCAGGACTGGACATTTACTCGCTCCTTTGCTAGGCGTAGGTAATCGAGCCTCCTTCCTTGGAAACCAACTAACATGTTCGCAAGCCCCGTCGATCGAGTATACCGGTGTCACCAAGACAACCATCCCATCGCCTTTCTGCCCACCGAAAGCTCGACCAATACAAAGAGTAGCCGAGAAAAACCCCAGGAAAGTGATCACAAGCGCGCATCCCGATTTGGCGGCATCATGGTCCTCAATTCGCGCTGAACCTTTGTCCAAAACTGTGACGACTATAACCGAGAAATATGATCCGGAGATCTCTGAACTCTTCGATATCGGCTATGCAGTGGACCAAAGGCGCCATGACAAAAGGCTGCGCTCAGTTCCAATTGCGGTGGCCGTTACCGGAGAATCTCGTAATATAATCTCATTCCGAACACTGGAAGAGGAAATTTTGGAGTTGAGCTCTCCACGGAAGTTAGCATTTCGTGCTCCATCAATCAGCAACATTGAATTGTCTGAATGGTCCAATTCTGGCGCACCAGTACGTCAAGTACGTTTTGCACGTCCCTTGGAGGAGACGCCCATGTTCATGGCTGCTCGTCTTCCCACAAGGACTACAATATTCCGACCTCTTTACCACTGGGACCCTGTGCCTATGCACGTCCCGGAAGATGCTATACTGGGATCCTCCGCCCCCCTAAAAAACTCGCGGCTGGATGCGAATCCCATTGTAGAGGTACCTGTGTCGCGGACAGGTGGCTTCTCACATGCCGATGTGACCTTCAACCCCTGGTATCAGAGACAATTCGCCATTGTAGATACCAGAGGCAAATGGAGTGTCTGGGAGATCACCGGCAGGCAGCGACTTCAGCAGTCTACTTGGGCTGCCGAGTTCGTCAAATCAGGCTCGCTACCATTGCGGGATTATAAACGCAAACATAGTTGCCCTCGCCTTGATGGCTGGGCATCTATCGTGTGGGTCCATAATGTTGGATCGATAGTTGTCTCCAATCGTCACAGTGTCATAATCTATGCCTTCACAGACAACCAGGTTCCACCACGCACGGTTGAGTTGGGAATGGCAAAGCAATCTGAGTGGGTTCTAGACGTTCAAAGAAACCCACGCAAGCCATCACAGTTCTTCGTCCTGACGACAACTCGGATATCATGGTTTGATCTCGGGGCCCTACCAGGCGATGATGATACAAGTCTTTCTTTATACCCTCAAGTTTCCTGGAAGCACTTTCGAGACCCTGAAGACACAACTTTGCGACTTAGTGACATAGTCGTATACCAAGGTATGTGCTAGTGTGCCTGAACACGGGATTCAAATACTAAGTCATCATCTAGATGTGTATCTCGTTCTGTATTCACAGATCACTCGGCTGGTACAGGCATTTCCATGTCCCTTTATATCCGACGAAGAGACCGAGTGTATATCTGTACCCGATCCCCTAGTGCTAGATGTGCCCCTGTTGGACGAGATACCGCCAACTAAACGTGACTCTATTGTGCGATTCTCGAGATTTGTATTTAAAGAGATTGCCCACTCTGTTACACCATTGGGTAGGAATTTCTATAACGCCCACTTGCCACTGATCAAGCTTTTCTGGATGGATTCCGATTTTGCCGTTCACGAATCCACTTTCACAGGTCCACGCGGAGATCCAGACGAGCCCGACTTGTTTCGTCAAAGTAGTGTCTTGCGGTTAAGAAGGCGTTATGCTCCGACATCCTATATCAGACCCACCGATGACTTTATTGTGAATGATTGGGACGAATCAGCGACAAAGAAAACGACTGTTCGTCGTTGCAAGCCCAAAATGGGCCGCATTGATACAAGATCGGACTTGCAGTGGACCTTGGATTTATCTGGCGTCTACAAAATAGCGACAGGGAAGATGGAAATACGTCCAAAAAAGCAAAAGAAGAGACGAAGGCCCAAACCAAGGACATTTGATGGGTTGATAGCAATTCTACAAGGCGAAATAGCGAATGGATCGAAGCGACGTCCAGGCAGGACGATGGTTGAATTGACCGGCAAGAGAATTTTGCCTGGGGGTCTTGATGAAAGTGCAGATGATGTGAAACGACTCATCTCAGCACTGGTGCCCAAATACGGGGACCCCGACGCTCACTGTCGGTATATGCTTCTACCAGTCCCATCCTCAAACGGGAGGTATGGCATACCGGCCAAATTGTCAGCCGAAGCAGACAGGGATCTTCTAAATACCTATGATCGAATGATCGATGATTGGATGTCTACCCTGCCTCGTATCATCCCCGTGCAGACACGACTCATGAAAGAGACACTCATTCGGGGAGTTGCTGCCGATCTCATCCTTTCACGCCTAATCAAAATCTCTACCTCGTTGGATAGCATCTTACTATCCAAACCCCCAGATCCGGTCGATGACCTCGCAATTAAAAAGGCCAATGAGAAGGCCGCAGCACAGAACAAATACCAATCGAGCTACTTCGCACTCTTATCCTCACAGACCCCTGCAAGCCAGTCATTAATGGCCAAAAGCCGAACCTTTGGATCCCGACGGGACACGACGCCAGTCCAGCAATCCAAATACACCACAGTCCCAGTCCTGGGCGGCCTCTCAGCGTTCATCACATTCAAATCCCCACGTCCAACACCACGGAAGGTGGCAAACCTGCTCTCCCACTGGCCGGTGGGGACCAATCCCCAACACTATACATGGGACAGAATCGAAGACGAGGAGACGCGGAATTCCAAGGCGCGCACATCCAAAAATAGACGGAAGAAGCGCTCACAGACTCGTGACCAATCCCTTCCTTCGACTCCGGCAGTCCCTATGGTCCGAACATGGGGCAGTCAGCCACTCGCACCTCCCCGAATCAACATCAGCAGTAGCCAGCTGGATGGTATGCCGATGACCCAGATGGAGCGGGGAGCTTTTGGAACTCGCACACTCAAGAAACCGAAAAAGAAGAAGAGAGCCGCTGGATTTTAGATATGGCTTATATATCCAATAATTCAACAATACATATACATATTCCTTAACTAGTATACCTTAGAGTATATATATTAGTATATCATCTTACTATAAAAGATATGGTTCAACCAATGGCGAATATGGCTCATTCACCAAGGGATGAAGTCTGACAAATCCAGAATACCAGGGAAAATATACTCCGTATATAGATGGACAGGATAGTAAATATATCATCTGCTTTTCTCTGTTTCTCTTCAACTATTTCCCTCTTCAATGGTTATTTATCTGAAACAACCTCAAAAGTCCACTGTGTTATCCGCCAAGCATCTTCTTCCCCTCCTCTCAACTAACAACACCCCACACCAACACAAATAAATCAGTTTCCCACCATGTCTGATCACCAGTACAAGTTCAATGTGACTATGACCTGCGGCGGATGCTCTGGCGCCGTGGAGCGTGTCCTCAAAAAGCTGGAAGGTAAGCGACGCGTAGCCTGTTTCATCGCCTTTGATCCTAACACGCTGGTCTTTAGGCGTCAAGACCTTCGATGTCAGCCTCGAGTCCCAGACGGTCAATGTTACCACCGAGCCTACTCTTTCCTACGATGATGTGCTAGAGAAGATTAAGAAGACTGGCAAGACTGTGAACAGCGGAGAGGCGGATGGGGAGAGCAAGGGGGTTTAAATCCTCTCTTTTGCTCATGGTGTTTCCGGTCTTATATATCCTTTTTTTCTTTTTTTGCATGAGGCCTGGAAGTCAACTCCAACGAGCCTAGGCAACTTGTCTAAGCTCGTGGAACCCAGGCTCTAGACTAGACTAGACTGGACTGCTAGGCAGTGCTAGGCAGAAAACATACCAACAGCATGCATCCCAACCTTTGGAAGGTTCTAAGGTTGCTCTGGAATTCCCATGACTAAATGACCATGATGATGTACAATGAAATAGATATAAGATGGGGGAACCGTAGCTCCCGATTCAAATTGGTATTGAGACCCATGATGAGAGAGTTTCTAAGAATATGCACAAGGGTATCATGAACAACAACGCAACGCAATGCGAATACAAAACATCTCGCAACAAATGGGGAATATGATAGGAAGGTGGAACTGATTAATCAACAATGACAACATGTCTTCCATCAAGGACGGAATAGTAGGGTGAGCGTGGTTCAACCCTTTGAACGTAGACTGGGCGATCTTGCTCCATGGTTTGGGATGAGGGAGGGTAATTGTAGGACGGTCTATATCTGCGTTAGTTGGGAACTTCTCAAGACATAAGGGAAAAATTTGTGTTGTTGAACTGGTTGGTTTCCCCCAATGAAGGCTTACCGCGAGGAGTTGAACCCGCCATTGGCTGGTCTTTCATGAGGGACCTGAGGGGGGGACACGTGAGGCTGGATTTTTCCTATGACAGAGTCTGAAAAGGTGCGAAGGTGGTCATGGGAAGGAGCCACTCGCGGTCCTATGGGCAATGGGCCACGTTGATCAGGCGAAACCTGGGTCTGAGACAGATTTTTTGTACCAATGTAATCAAGGTTTCTGGTCCGGGTGGACGGGGAAGGGTCTCCAATGGGCTTGACTTCGGGTTCTGTTCGCCTGGAGACGTATTCATATGGAAGAGGCTCACGGTGGTCAACATGCCGGACAAAGTCCTCGGCATATAGGTTCCTGTCTGGATGAACATTCTCTCGTAAAGGGCGGCCACCATCGATGCCGGTGTGCCGAATGGCCCGCAAGTCTTTCGGAACACGATCTGAACGGAAACTACGATCACCGTGGTAAGGATACCACGGTCCAGAATTAGAAAAGGCTGGAGCCGCTCTAAACGTGCGATCCCCTTCCGAGATAATGGCACTGGTATTGGAAAGCCCGGCCTGGGATTGAGGCTCGTGCGGTCCGCTAATGGGGTGTCGACCCAAGACTGGCCTTGTTTCTAGGCCATGCTGTATGTTGGAATAAGAGAGCGAGTTCACGTTCCTTTCCCGCTGGTGTCCTACAACAGGGGTTTGTTCCACTGGCTGATAGTCCCGACGGAAATGAGGCTGGTCCTGGAGTCGATGGTCCGTGACAAGCTCAACGCGATGATAAGAGTGTGGCACGAATCCTTCGGAAACAGGAAGTCCCATCTGCCTCGCACTCCACGGGTCTGGGCGGGGATCCGTCCGAGAACCTTCGCGATATGTTAAACGCCTTCTTTTGCTCGCGTGTTCGCTGTCACCTTCCTTTTCGATAACATCGGGGTGATGCATCATCTCTCCTTGAGGACGCCCTGGCGTGACCGATCGGAGGGACATTTTGTTGGTCATATGGACCAAAGGATGTGCACCGTCAGCCCGCCGGCTTTCTGATGGCCGGGAATTTTCAATCGAGGGCAAGATGGAATCCTGTGTGCTGGAACCTGGTCTCAGAAGAGGGGAACTGACGGAGTCAGTGCGGCGTCCCACCGGGGTCAATTTCTGACGGTTTTCCTTTGGTCCGCTCACAAACACAGGTGCATTGGTCCTGTCCGACTGAGGAGGCAGTCTTTCCTGTCGAAATCTGGGCTCCATCCTGGAGGGAGGAACATCCTGCGAGTGGGTCATGTTCCCAATTCTAGGTCCAGAGATTTCTTCTAGAATTTGTAACTCGGGTGATTCCTGATTAGTTAGTCCAGTTGGCCTGGCGTTCAGTTCATGGGTGGAGTGTTTTTGTTTGGCCTCCAAATGAGGATAGTTCTCCTGGACACCTACATGTCTCTTGGCCATCTGTCGGTCCATTAGTGGAATAGCGAGCATTCGATGTGCTTGGTTATCATTATTGGCTGAGCCTGGAGCGACTCGCCGATGAACCTCCGCGTGCTGGGGAACTATATCCTGGCGCCTAGCAGCGGGTACTTCCTGAGTAGTAGTACGCTGCTCGGCATATCGTGGGCTTTGCTTTTCAGCTGGGGCAACAGAAAACCTGGGCTGTTCAATACCCTGTATACCCTCTTTGTATTCCTTGACAGCGCGGGTCCATGCTTTGTACCTGTTAAATCCTCGACGGTTGATAGTGTCTGTGGCGGGGGCCCTTGTGACAAATCGGAACCCAGGCGGCGCTTCCTCGGATAGTTCCCGTGGAAGATCCCGGTCAAGAGGTGTGCTGTTGATAGGTTGATACCGGATCTCGTGGGCCCGAGTATCGCTTGGGAGTATTTCCACACTGGTGTTTTGATGCCCCGCTGAAGTAACCGTATCTTCTTCTGATTCACTGTCTTCATCGTCCGAGATAACGATCACCTCGCGGAAAACATCTTCCAGCACTGTTTGGCCATTCTCATCGTCCCCTCGCCACTCAATGACTTTTGCTAGAGTTGTGTGTTCAACAACCCCTCTGGCTTCATGGAATGAAGTGGTTTTTAGGAGGCGATCGTAGTCAGTGTAGACATGTCGAACGTGAGCAACCACAGCAAGTTGGGCTCTGCGGGCCAAAGGCAATTCGGTGGCCGTCCCAACCTTTTTCTGGCCCTTTTTTTCGATATCAGGTTTTCCACGTCCTCATTTCTTAGATCAATATGGGTGCATACGTACCTTTTGAAAAGCTGTCTTGATAATCTGATTCAAATCTTTGTCTGGTATATTCGGAAAAAGATCCTTTAAGGCGTCTCGTGCTTCTGTGTTGAGGGTTATTTGAGAAATTTCAGAATCAGCCCGCTCGGGATTCTCTATCCTGTCTGTGGGAAAGGTACTAGGCACTGTTTTACCAGTACTTGTGAGGTAGAACCCCAGTTCTGAGCAAACGGCTGCCACCACAGTACTAGGAAAATGATATCCTATCCGATGAACATGCTGGGAAAGGTTATGATGGCGATGGTGTGGGGTAGTCTAGAAAAGAAAATAAGCAGTGATGATCATTAGGAACCAAATAGGGTTCTCACCGATACTGCATAAATTTGAAGACCCTCGTCTCGACACCGCTCCTTACAAGTTGTAGTGAGTTGGGGATTTCCTGCAGGAATGAAGGTGTAACCGCTTGGTGCTTGGGCTTCAAAACAAATCTGTATATTGTTGTTAATCACTTGGCCAAGCTGAAGTGGAGAAGATACATACCACACTCCGAAGCTTTTTCTTTTCTTGGGTCACAGATTCCATAATAACTTTATGCCTTCTTGCTCTCCTTTGGATTGCCCGGCCAGGACCATGCCTGACCGAGGCCGAGGCAGCCCTCCTTATGACACGGGCCATACTTCTGGTTCGGCTTATCGCAGAACCTCGCGAAGATGAAGATTTCAGCACATCATTTAAGAGATGTATCAGACGTATGATATGAACGGGTAGGTGATATGTATCCCCTGATATGGGCCAGAGTGTAAAGAGTTTGGTCAATTCAGGGCAAAGTCACGTCTAGTGCACCGCAGCAACGCAAAGAGTACGAAGTAAAGGCACCCCGCGGTCGCCCGAAATAGAAACAGCGTCCTTGGTTTGTGAGCCCTTTGAGTCAACCCTTGAGCAAAAGCAAAAGGAGCAAGTAGCAAGAGAGAAAAAAAAGACAGAAAGAAGAACGAGAATATTGGGAGGAAAGATGGGGGAGAGAGAAAGAGACAGAGAGAGACAGAGGAGGGTTTGATAAGATTGCTATTGCGGCCCAAGTCACCTCTCCCGATCAGGCTAGTACTGCCTGAGGCTTCAACCTTTCCCCAACTTTGACCGTCTTTTACTCTTCCTTTCCTCCAATACCAATCCAACATTTGCACTCAACACATCGGATCTCCGTTGATTCCGCCTGATTCCGTCTGATTGCACATCTGCCGTAAATTCGTTGGCTCGGACTTGTCCAATAGATCGGACATGAACACTTCAATCCAAACCATGAAGGTGGATCAACGAGCCATGGTCCGCGCATACCGTCACCTCTATCGACAGGGGTTGAAAGCGATTCAGTATTCGACGCCGGGTCGCCATATGCTTCTAAAATCCTTACGACAATCCTATCGT
Source organism: Penicillium hordei (assembly GCF_028827395.1). Taxonomy (NCBI): domain Eukaryota; kingdom Fungi; phylum Ascomycota; class Eurotiomycetes; order Eurotiales; family Aspergillaceae; genus Penicillium; species Penicillium hordei. The sequence continues at coordinate 4,071,860 of NW_026623147.1, read as the reverse complement.
TCCTCTCCCTCTGAAGAGTTTAATCCTGCCAAAATCAACAACACCCTTCGTTTTCTCGAACGAGCTACCGAGGTTGCGGGCATGGAACACAAGATCTTGAAGAACCTTCTGCTAGCTAGATATTGGGAACAAGGTCACCTTGTGAGAGAGTCCCGCGTGTGAGTGACCCCCCAACAGAAGTGGAGAAAAAAACCGCTAACTTGGCCTCAGTCCACGATCCCTGGGACTAGGTCATGTAGAGAACCAGTTGCGGACAAGCGCCTTTGACCATTACAATTTGACACTTGACCGTTTGAATGAGAGTCTAGGGACATGTCTCAGATGATTCGAACTCCTCAGTTCTCGACTTTTCCCTCGGTGCTGATCCGACCCGCTACGCCAGATTGTGCATCCGTTAGGCCTCAGTGCTTCCCTTGGGCATGAATCCACATCGACGCGAGGCAGCTCGCCCAAAAAGGGTGCTTGCACATACTGGGTATTGCCGTGATCAGAACACCGGTACATATCTCAAGGATTCCGTAAGACACGATGACCTGTCCTGCCTCTGGGTCAGCGTCGTGCGTTGTATTTCGGGACAATCCTATGGTGTACAACACATTATGTCAATGGCACTCTACATGCCTTGGCATTCAATACAACGTCGTAGAACCAATCCTCGTCTCCAAACTTGGGACTCATTGGTAGATATTATTGGTTGTTGGGCGTAATAATGGCTCTGCAAGACAACATTGATTGGAAAGTCTACATGCTAGAATACTCTGAGCAAATTCTAAACCAAAATGATAGTCCATTCTCTTTCCTAATATTCGCTGATATTTCAAGTCCAATCGAGTCCAACTAAAAATCGTGCAATCGGTTCAGGCTCCAGCCCCAGACAGAGCATGTGACGATGATTCAGCATCGGAGGCGGTGCCCGTGGACGTCACATGTCACGATGTTTGCTGTTTCAGCTCCAAGTTTGGGTTTGATTTTGCTTGATTTCAAGCATCTAAAAGTGATCTAGTGAGATGCTGGTTTACAATCCTTCATGAGTGGTTTCATTTCCTCGTTGCTGATCCAAATCGGAATACGATCCCCCTTACCACCCCAACCGAGCAGCCTACCAAATAGCGACCAAGCTACATTCCACCTGAACGAACCGACAGACCCCTCGAGTGATAGTGACCACAAATTTTTTTCTCAGCCGGGCCAAAATCACGAACATAAATCGAACTGCGGAGATGCGGGTGCGGGGTCCCTGCATAGCCTTCCTTTCTTCACAACCCTACCCAAAGAGATGGATGGCCGAAACTTGCAACCGGAGGACACTCGATCAGTGACACACAACACACTCAGGTCCATCCAAAACGTAGCTGCGACTACAGACGGCTCATTTGAACCCACACGTGAAATCGGCGTCACCGTGCAGGACAATTCATCGAATTCACAAGCTTCACACCCCAGCGAAGCGCTGAACTCGCATAATGAGCCACAATATGCAGCTTCGGCGATATCCATCGGTGAGCCTAGACAATCTTTGGACAATGCCTTTGATCCGGAGGAATTGACACATTCTTTACTTCCGGCGGATGATGGGATGGGAGTTCTAAGAAGCAAGATCATCGCAATCAGGGAGTTGCAGCTCACCAATGTTGAAAAGGCGCGAATGGTTCACGGTCTCATGACAGAAGGTTACAACACGTCCCGTGAGCTTCCAAGTACCCCTGGCATGAGGGTATTCTCAACTACATCGAGTCTACGGAGCTTGGGGCTGCCAACAAACCCAGAGGTTCCCCGGGCCTCGGAGATCAATGCTTCTAGACCATGCTCACCATACTCCGAATCAGCTCCTCTGTACGAGAGCACCTTCAATCTCACACCTGAAGACCTGCAGCCCACTTTCGTGCCCAAGGCAGAAACAGAACAACCAGAACTTGAAACTGGGGACGAAGACGGTGACACGGAAGAACAAGAAGGGATTCCTTTGGGATGTGTGCACTATCAGCGTAATGTAAAACTTGAGTGCCACACTTGCAAAAAATGGTATACCTGCCGCTTCTGCCATGACGAAGTGGAAGACCACTCACTCATTCGTCGAGACACCGAGAACATGCTTTGTATGCTATGTGGGCATGCACAGCCTGCAGCGCAGAACTGCAGACAGTGCAACGAGCAAACTGCACAATATTATTGCGAGATTTGCAAGCTCTGGGATAACGACAGCAAAAAGAGCATCTATCATTGCAGCGACTGCGGTATATGTCGAATTGGACAGGGACTGGGGAAGGATTTCTTCCATTGCCAGGTAAGGGCTCCGATATAGCTTAGACGATGCTGGTACTGACAACATTATAGACATGCTCTGTTTGCCTTCCTATGTGCATTGAAAACACTCATCGTTGCATTGAACGCTCCACCCAGTGTGACTGTCCCATATGTGGCGACTACATGTTCACTTCTCCAGAAACTGTCGTCGTCATGCGATGTGGCCACAGTATTCACCACAAGTGTCTCTCGGAGTACTCCAAAAGTTCTTACCGATGTCCCCTTTGTAGCAAGACCATCACCAACATGGAATCGACATTCCGAAACCTGGATCGCACCATCGAGAGCCAGCCTATGCCCGACGAGTTCAAGGATACCAAAGGCCTTATTTACTGCAACGATTGCGGTTCGAAGTCCGTTGTCAAGTATCACTGGCTCGGCTTAAGATGTGATCTGTATGTACTTTTTGAGAGAAAAAGACGATCAACACCTGCTAATAAGATCTAGATGTGAGTCGTACAATACGGCCCAACTTCGCATTTCGCATGGAGATATGTCTTCTCAACCCGAGGAAGACGCCGGGGGAGAACTCCTTTCTCGGCCTCGATCATCTTCACTCATTGAAAATGATGGCTCGATGTCGTCTTCCATGGCAGCATTAAATGTCAATAACACATCGATTCCTCATTCACGGCTCAGCGTCCCGACATCCCCCGAACCCGCTAGACGATTATCATCCTATAACATCACACGAGGCCGTGCTGTCTCGCCCGTCGTCAGCAACTACTTTGGACTACCAACTGAGCGTGAACCAGAGAAACCTTCGTCTATGCCCTTTTTTGGAGGTCTATCTCGTGGCGAGAATGAGGACTATGGTGCATTGAATTTCTTGAGCAAGAAGCTTACATACCGCTATGGACTGTTTGGCGGTGAAACTAAATCAACTGAAGACGTATTGGAAGCTAGGAATGAAGAAGACGGTGAGTCTTCTGACGCGGCTGAATCGGATGGTTCTCATGATACCGAGGACGACGATGAAGAGGAGGAGGAAGAAGAAGAAGAAGAAGAAGATCAAGATCACATCCAGATTTTCGGCCATCAATGAGGCCGATGCGGATCCTTACACGTGAGCCCAGATGACTGGTGGGTTGATTTATCGTCCGTGAAATGTGACCCAACAGCCATCTTTGCACTCATCAATTAACCCCGGTCAAACCGCGCACCGAGCAATGAACACTGTCCAACCCTTGACCACAATCCTACCGATCCCGGTCCTTGGGGTTCGATCTCAGAAGCATCTGTATACCGGTGCCTATCCCTGACTGGCCTGCACCGGGAAAGAGATAAGGGTCTTCTAGGCCGATTCAAAATTTCAGATGATAGCTCCGTCATTTTGTGTACCCTTACACATGTGGTGACTACAAAAGGTGCCTTTGATCTGATGATTCATGGTTCGACATCAACACACAGTCAACCAGGCAATGGCCAACTCAACGCACCTCGGGGATGTTGGTTTTCCTTACATCAAGCAGCTGGCTTCGCTGCAGCATAGCGCTCACTTCTTTTTTGGGTTTCAAAGTACACTGATATCACGACGCAACGATAGCAATTTTATTGAAACTTTCTATCTTACTTGGCTTACACTAAATTTCTTCATTGGTCATCTGTAGTCTCGGTGCCTATACCAACTCGCCAATCTGATTGAATCAGACAGATGACCTCACCAGTCACTGGAAAGCATGGTCTTGAACCGCATCCTCCACATGAGCAACCGGGGGTTTTATCCTCTATTCATGATGGCCATGGCTTCACATTTCTCAAAAGTTCCTTCAGATTCCCCAACCGCGACATTATCCGGACCCCCATTATATTGGAGACGCGCCAGGCGATGTAGGGCAACTTGTGGAAGGAAATTCCATAGCCGGACCAGAAGGTTGTAAATCCCAGATACGTTCGAGCCATCAGATCTCAGAATCGATGATTGAAATCACTGAAAAGGCAGACGATGAAATGGGGACCCTCCCGTTGATCTTTGCGACTGATGATCCCCGGGTGGGCGAAGTCATGGCAGGTGACTCCAATTCCAGCTTTCGTGCTCTCTGCCCCATGTGGCCAAGCCACATCCACACTAACAATGCAGACCAATTGTGTACTGCATGGTAGATCATTCATGGGAAGAGCGTCTCAAGGTAAAGTAAATATCTCAAGAATCCATGTAGTAACATGAAAATCATTTGATACAGATAACGATCTTCGATCCTAAGGTTCCTCTACAAGAGGTACGGGCCAACCCTGATCAGTATATGGCTACCATCGCCGAGAATGGATCCAACGGCGAACTTGACACGTCGCATTGGAATAGGCAGACTGTATCCGAGGGTAATAATGACCATGTTGGCGAGAGCAGGGGTTTGTCCCTCGTGCTTCGTGCTTTGTGCCATATATCTATTATACAACCTTGGAAGCTATAAATAGGGAAGATCGATCTTCGGGCTTATCTATTATCACGCTTACCTCAGCTTCTGCTTGCAGCCACGAGATTCCATTTCGAGAAGATCCATCGGAACATTCCTGGTTTCATCATGTCGTGCTTTGGGTTAGCTATTTAGCTTATTTAGCTATTTGAGCTGATTTCATCTACTTCACTTGATCCATCTGATCTCCTTTTTTTCCCCCTACTAAATTTCCCATTCTGAAACGAGGAACGAGGCACGGATCCCTCGCCCCCCCCAGCCGAGTGATGTGCATGTCTTTTACTTCTTGAATTCAACCTTTCTAAATTGCTCCTTTATTCTTCTTAAAAGACTTGAGATCACTCGACTGGGATTCTATAACCTAGTGAAATCCCTGTGAACAACCGCCATCCAAATCTCTTATCAGTACTGCCCCGCCGATTCTCCCTTCGCTTTATCAGCTCCGCGTCGCACCCGCGTCACTCCGTACTATGATCCGTCGCAATTCCGACATCGAGATCCAGCTTCCGGATGCTGGTCCAACACCTCTTTCACCCGAATCCTTGAGCGATCTCGACGTAGAGATGCTCTCTGAGGAGCCGACCCTTCCCTTAAGTCTCCCACCACACATTGCAGCCCGGTTCTACCGCAAAAGCAGCAAGGCCCGCCGTTCCTCCGCCGCCTCATCGCGACGAAGCTCAGTCTCCTCCTTGCACTCCCATAATTCGACCGGGTCCTCGAATGGCTCGTTAAGTGCGGATCATATTGCTCAACACCTCCGCCGCACGTCCATTTTGGAGAGCCGAAAGGCACGACTCGCGGATCGTGCATTACATGCGGAGAAAGTGAGGCTGCGAGCCGCTCTGGCTAAAGCAGCTACAAGAAATCTACAATTCGAAGAGAGAGCGTTGGCTGCCCAGCAGGCCCGGGAGCGTCTGCTCGCCGATATCACCGCCAAGTGCGAGGATCAAGTCAAACGCGCCAAGAAGAAAGCCGAGGATCAGCGAGAGAAGAAAGCTGCCGAACAAGCTCGCTTGCGTCTGGAAATGGCAGAGAAGTTTGCAGAGGCAGAGAAACGGCGCACATTATACCAGCAAACCCACCGCCGCCAACGTACTAGCAGCTTGCCAGCCACCGAGGAAAAGAAGATGTCCCGAGAGGTCACCAAGTCCGTTGCGCAGGATGCGGCTGCGCGGAAGATCCAGCGCGTATGGAGAACCCATAACGCAAAGACGGTTATGCAGCAGTTCCAGTCGTTGAACCTGTCGGTAGACCGAGTTCGCGACATGGCCTTTGAAGAAGTTGGTGCTCTCCTTTCTAACGGCAAGTTGCTCGATACTATGACGAACGTCCTCCGGCTCTGTGGTCTGCAGGATATGGAAGGCGGCGCGTTAGGTGAGAAGGGTGCAGTACGCACATTCCTCAGCAGCTATCTCATTGTCACTCATCCAAAAGAAGTTTTGAGCAGCAATGGAGACCAGGAGCAAGATCTGATTGCCAAGGCCCGGGAGCTGCTGGTAGCCTTTGACCAGGTCACGGCGCTGCTATCGTCAGGCTGTTGCTCTCCATCTGTGATCACTGCGGATCTCCAAACTTTATGTGAATCACACAACGTGTTTTTCTCTGCTTTCCATGCCTGGAAGTCCCACGACTCTAGTGTACTGATTGAGATCATGGTTGCACAGTTTGTCGAATTGGAGTTGATTTGGCAGACGGTCAAGAATGACAAAGCTGGCGGTGCTGCAGAAGACTACAGACTGGGTATCCGACAAAACCAGGTCCTTTTGCTCGCCCGTCTGAAGAGACTTGCGGGGCCTGATAGGCACATGGAACTGATCAGAGATTCATTGAAGAAAGCCAAGCGGGAGAAGAAGAGGGCTTCCTCCAAGCAAGCTATTCCTCGGTCTGCTGAGACTGCTCCTCCAACCACGGAAGCTACGCAGAGTGTCACATCCCCCATTAGCGAGTCATTCAACAACATCGATGCCGCAGTATTCCAAGAGCTGGACAAGCAGCGGACATCTCCCCACGAGAGATTCACCAAAATACTCACCCCTCTCCCTGAAAATCGGGAGCTGGTGCATGAACTCCTCATCAACAAAGAGTTCAAGATCGAGGAAGCACCGTACACTGAACCGCGCAGACAGATTATGAAGCAGATGTGCGACACAATGAGAAAAGGGGTCGAAGCTGGACACGGCACCAACTGGACTGTCGCAATGGCCACAGTGATCCAAGATCGCTTGCTGCGCTCACTCCAACGGGGCAATTCCCTTTACGTGATAATCAGCGAAGGCTTAGACCCAAAACTGGTCCAGGGACAGTGCGAGGCTGGCACATTCTCCTATGATAATTTCTTCGAGTTCATGAACCACATCTTACCACGCCTATGTGCTCCTTACCGGGATCCTGTGGTCAAGGCATACATTGAGGATACTTCAGGCGATGCTATCGACCGGCTGGCTCGATTGATGAGCATCATTGACCTGCTATCACTCGACCAGACGAATTTCATGATCCAGCTTGCTGCACCCCAGCTCATCGAAGAAGCTCCGGGTTATGAGAAGCGGGCATTCGACCGAGACGTTACAGACGGAACCATCGGCCTGGGCAAGACCCGACGATTTTGGCGCATTCATCATAAGATCATCGTTGATGAGATGAAGAAGCGAGACCCGGAAGGTGTCCAAGGGGAACCACACCCACCATCAGCACGAGTCTACGCCCAAGGCCTTGCCGACACCGTGCTAAGCAATGCGATCGTGTCCGAGGATCTAGTTCCAGAGACTCTGAGCCTCGATCGCCAACGACTTGAACGGCTGCATGCCAGGGCATTCCAAATTGTAGCAACTGCTTCCATTCTGTTGACGGCTAAGAACCTACTCAAGCGAGACGCACGGTCTCAATGGAAACCCGAAGCAGACCGGATCTTGTCTCTAGACTTCAACGAGATCAGCCCAGAGCGAGTACAGTCTATCCTGGAGTCAACGCATCCGATGCCACCAGCTGCGAGCGCCCAACTTGCAGCTACGATCAAACGAGTCCTCGGACCCGTCGCCACGGCATGTCTCGCAGCCGCACCCCAGCTCGCGGTGGTGACTTCAGAGACCTCTGCCTCAGACTCGAATGGAAGCACAACCTCCGCGGCTAGCTTCTCGGATCCGGTGACGAAACTCATCCTCTCCCGCCTTCGCAGCCACGTCCTATCGCGTCTCAGCGCATCGAGTGCCTCTGAACGGGTGCGGGCTACTACCACGGCCAGTCAAAATCTAGCTGGAGCAGGTATGCCGGAGTTTGTCAATGAAGTTGGGAAGTTGGTGGAAGAATTAGAGAAGGTCCGGGAGGTGGATTGGCTTTGCCATGGGGTGATATACGAAGGTTTATATGAAGAAGGCGTTCCAGCACAGTGAAGGCGTTTTAGAGGAGCATATATAATGCTGTCTTTTTCTTTTGTTTTTGTCCTTTTGTTTTCCATTTTTGGACTTTGGAGGTTGGACTTTGGACAGGGCAGATTGGCAGGGTATACAACTAGTTTCTAGGGTTTGTGTATGGAGTAATGACACCTGATTTCTATAATTATTTCTATACCGTATCATGGATAGTAATGTAGAATATCCCAAGCCTGAAGTGTTCAATCTATAAAATATCTCCAATATAAACTTGGAAAGTCACTATCTAATCAGCAACCCCCCACATCAAAATTCCAACCTCACGACAACATCCCTCCATTCCCTTTCCCTCCAATCTCTCCAATACCTTCAATCCTCAACGGGAAAATATAAATCAAAATGTCTCCAAAAGTCACAATAACACACCTATCCGACCTAACACCCCCTTCTCAAGAACGAACCTGGCTCACAGCCCCGCACCCCACCCTCCCCATAGTCGCAACCTGCAGTTCAGACAAGACCATCCGAGTCTACTCCCTCACAAATTTCACCCTCCTTTCCACAATCACCGGTGGCCACAAGCGCTCCGTCCGCACAGCAGCATGGAAGCCAAACATGGCGGGGGAGTCCGTCCTCGCGACAGGCAGTTTCGACGCAACAGTTGGCATCTGGCGGCGGTGGGATAGTTACGGACAGGAAGACGGTGTCGGGCTTGGGATGAACAGTGACGATAAACAGATCCCAACCGATACTTTGACGGAAGCTCCCAACGGTACCGATACCGATACCGCAGGCCGCGAAGAAGACGAAGAAGAATGGCGGTTCGCAGTCCTTCTCGATGGTCACGACAGCGAAGTCAAGTCCGTATCATGGTCTGCGTCAGGGATGCTGCTGGCGACATGCTCACGCGACAAGTCAATCTGGATCTGGGAGGATCTGGACGATGGCGACAACAACTTCGAGACCGTTGCTGTGATGCAGGAGCACGGGGGCGATGTGAAGTGTGTTTCATGGCATCCTTCAGAGGAATGTCTTGCTAGCGGGAGCTACGACGATACCATCCGGCTGTGGCGGGAGGATCTGGATGATTGGGGCCAGGTAGCATGTATCAAGGGCCATGAGGGGACAGTTTGGTTTTTGGATTGGGAGGGGGAAGAAGCAGAGGAGAAATGGAATGGGCCTAACTCTGAATCCGTTTCCGAGTCTGAGCTGAGCGCTTTACAAACTCAGTGGCGTTCCCAGAGAGCGCTTTCCGGCCCGCGCCTCCTCTCCTGCTCGGACGACCGCACCGTACGCGTGTGGCGACGCCTGCCGAAGGAATCGCAACAGACGGGGGCACTGTCTTCTGCGGCGACGGGTATCCCGAGTATCATCCGGCCTACTGGGACGGATGAGGTTTGGGAGGAGGATGCTGTGCTCCCGCATGCACATGAACTGCCTGTTTATGCTGTTGCGTGGAGTAAGAGGACTGGGCTTGTTGCTTCGACTAGTGCAGATGGGCGGATTGCAATTTATGAAGAGCGGTTTGTTACACTAGAGCAGGAGCAGCAGGCTGATTCAGATGCTATGAATACTACGTCTGGTGATGTGCTGCAGACGGAGTGGGTGCTTGTTGGTGTTCAGGATGGAGCGCATGGGATTTACGAGATTAACCATGTTGCTTGGGCCAAGAGGGCGGATCGGGGGTCTGGGGGTGAGGAGGAGGTGCTTGTTTCGACGGCTGATGATGGGAGCGTCAAGGTTTGGACTGTGACGCGGTGATTTTCTTTTGGAATTGGCATATGTTGGATCTGAATCGCTTATAGACAAAAAGGCTTGGTGTATTTAGAGGCCAGACAAATGAAGAGTACATAGTCAATATATCACCGGGACATTGCGAAGTGAAGGATAGAGCTATATATCAGCCCATAGGTAAATGCTACTTAGAGACCGTGTTATCCTCAGATTCATACATCAAGCCAGATTCGGACGCAGAGAATATGAGGCGATGGAACGTAAGATGAATGTAGCGAATATATCGGCAATCCTCTGCCAGCCTTCTCGCGTTGATTGAAATATCACCCAGGACCACTCGCCCTGTATATCCAGCTGGTAGAACCAATAATCCAAGTCGTCACTCAAAACCCCCTAGACAGTATAACCCGACTGGCCTCTTCGTTTTCTGCTCGCTTGCACCATGACCATATAGGCCAAGAGTTGACCACGTTTATTCCGATGGTCTATATTCAGTTTGCCTAGCGCTGAGCTGGGCATCTTCCCTGACCACAACCAGGTAACATGCCATGTGGTCTTTTTCTCCGATGGAAAGACTAAAATCAGCCTTGCCGATGTAACTGTAGGATGTGTATAAACCCTTGGCTATCAAGAGCGTGATAGACAGCCAATATTAGGGCGTCAATACGGCAGTGGGATTTGGTTGTAGGCCGATCATACTTCTGAAGGCAATGTACTATATAATAATGTAGTTAGAATAGTTTCAAGTAGTCAAGGAGCGATGAGATACCAAACTTGGGGAGGAAGACTGATGATCGCATTTGGAAATTGCCAGAGTCGATAGCCGTGGTCTGGTTTAATCCCAAAAGATAATCTGGCCTGGTGTGCTGTCATATCGTAGGGCTCCAAACGAGGGAGTTGATCTGGAATCTCGAGTTCTTTGTACTGGGTCATTCGTTGCAAATTTTTATACCAAGGCTTGAGCCCCTTGGGTATAGATACGTTGCCTGGCATTTTGCAAACGAAGAAGACAGCAGAGAGCAGAGAGCAGAGAGGAGAGAGTTGTAGAGTTAGAAGTACCTGAAGTACTTGAACATCGTTAGTAATTCGTCATTCGCAACCTAATAAGGAAATTAAGTTATGAGAGATATCAGAATGAAAAATCATATTTAGAATGAGATCAAGACCCCAGAACACCGCCTACTTTATGCAGATGCCAAAAATCATTTCGAAAACTTCAAATCCCCCTTCCAGAAACCCCCCCCCCACTTATTGTGAAGACTGACGGTTTTCACCGGTTTCCGGATGCGAGACATGATCATCGTCATCGCTAGCTTCGCCAACAGCGTAATGATCCCGCGTAATCTCAGGAGAATGAAGCTGGTCGAGCTCGGACTCATCGAAATCACCAGCTTCAACATCAGGACCAGAACGCTTGCTCTGGAATCGGTTGAGAATGGATGTGCTGTCCGACAAATCATTATTCGAGACGCCCTTGTAGCCCCGGCGAGCACGACGACTACGCCAGATGAAAAAGCCCCAAGCGATCACACCGATAATCACAACGACGAGGACAGCTTCGCCGGACTTGGCATACGCGCGCATCTCAGTCTGCTTCAGCCTCTCCTTCTCATTCTGTTCGGCGGCAGTGCTGTTAGCCTGTCCGCCGACAGCAGTCTGAGGCAACTTCTCGCCGTCGATACGTGAATCGGAAGGCTGGCCGCCGATGCTGGCGATATCGACCTTCATGAAGCGGTCGAGCATGTCGCGGGTCTGGCGGGGGTTGTCAAATGGAACCATGTGGCTGGAGTTGTAGAAGAGCACGTAAGTGAGGTTACGGGCGGATTGGTAGATGCCAGCGGGTTCGTCTTCGAAAGTCCAGTCGTGCCGCGGGGCCCACACGCCGGGGGAAGTTTCGAAGCCGGTGCCACCCTTCCAGTTCATGTTGTGAATCAGAGTTTCTGTTCCGATGTGGTTGCAAATGAGGTCTTTGTCGCCGCTGAAGAGCAGAACGTTGATGCCCGATTCGATCAACCCTGGGAGCAGGTCGACGGAGGGGATGGAGTTCTTTGCGGTGAAGGTCAGATGGACCATACCAGAGCATTCTGTCCAGCCGGATTTCTTTGCAGGGTTGATGTTCAGGGCTTTGACGACGTCCGGTCGCTGGAGATACGGCTCGATGTTTTTCAGGTCGGGGGGCCAGTTCAGGCCACAGGATTGGGCCTCGTCCTTGAGACGAACATCGTACATGTTGTAACACTGGTGATTTTCGGTGGTGAGATCGAGGAATTGTTGCAAGACTAACTCGCACGCGGCTATATTCAGTTTGTTCTTTGCGCCGGCGGTCTCCAGCTTCGAGAGACAGACTTCGTTGAGTGCGTTTAGGTTGTGCTGGAGGGTTGTACCCGGTTGAAGGAGGCCTTCCCTCTCGATGAACTTAAAGTACGAAGGGTACTGGTCTGTAGGAGAGATCCAACCGTTACCGATGAGTAAGCCCTTGATAGGCCACTTTGTGCCTCCGTCCTCGGCAAGGCCCTTGTTGCGATCTTGAATAGCCTTTGCAATATATGGGATGTGCTGGCCAGCATACGATTCACCGGCGATATATAGCTGCAACGCAGTTAGAGATAGAATCAAGGCAGTAGAGGACAAGGCAAAACGTACGTCATCGTTCGCATACTCGGGGAATAGTTCAAAGAACTTTTCCAAGAAAGTAATGAAGTGAGCGGCCATTTCATCCAGCTCATGGAGATAGCTATTGGTGTTTGCATAGCTGAACCCGGTACCGACGGGGTTATCGACGAAGAGCAGGTTGGCAAACTCATCCCACCTGCCCTCGTTGTACTTTAACGTATGGTCGTCCTGGAGTCGGTAGGGCCCAACTTCCATCAATGCGCCATCCATAGAGCTACATCCTGGCCCCCCATTCAGCCAAATGACAGTGCGTTGTCGGTTTGCGATGTGACGATTCTGGAAATGCCAGAAGAACAGGTTGCCGTTGATGTCGGGATCGACCTCGATATGTCTAGAGTTGGCGCGTTAGAAAAGGCCCACAAGTTCGAAGCAATCCAACTTCATAACCTACCCCGCGTGCATCTTCAATAAAGGGCCTTCCGGCGCCCCGGGTAACGAGTGCACATAATAATCAGCAGCGGAACTGGCCGATACCAACGGGCTCAACAGCAGCGATAATGCGGATAGTAACATCGCGGTGGTGCCGCCCTTCGTGGAAGAAGGGAGGAATGGTATTGAGAGCATTTCAGCAGTCCAAGGTGGGTATCATCAGAATCAAGGTTGAGGTAAATAGTCGAATAGATATCCCAGGAGGGATTCGTCGGTGCAAATCAACAGATCATCGGAGTTGGACAGGTAGGACGACACGGAAGGATGATTGGGATAGGAGAGAGACAGATGAAGTGATAGGATGTTTATAAAGAAACAGCAAACCCCCCAAAGAAAGGGAAGCCAAGGAGGTTAAGGTGTTAGTGTACAGAGTGTACAAAGTGTATGCAGTCGAATGACGGAGTTCAAAGGAAGTTCGAGGCTGGCGTGGCCTGTGGAGTAATTACTGGTAATTACTGGTAATTACGAGTGGAGTGGATGAAAGGCACAGCCACTTACTGCCTTGACAGAGATAATTCTGTATTTATTGTATTCTTTATATAGATCTTTCTTATAATCCATTGGAGTGATTTAGATCTATTTAGCATATTAACATATTGACTATAGATATCTACTCAAATTAACCATAACTCCATATATGTATTTTTCTATATATCCACCTAAATCTGAATCAAAAAGGTGAAACTTCCCCCATTCGACATCAAACCATTGAAACACGCCCAGGCCTTCTTCAGCCACCTTATTATCGTTTAATTTTGGGGGATCTTCAACTAGTACAAATGTTGTATGTTGTATGTTGTATTGTATCACTGGTATGTACCAGCCTAGAAGAAATCAATCGACTTGTCGGCATCCTTCTTAATAAGATCCACCATCCCCTGAACTGTTAGCTTCTTGTTTCTCTCCCGCAATTCAATCGTCTTACATCGGGCATGATAGGCTGCTCATTGGCATCCTTGACATAGCGGAAAGGCATTTCGGTGCGCTCGTGCTCATTGATGAGCAATTCCGGGTAGTCGACATATTGAATCTCCTCAAGGGGTACTGGGCAGAATCAGCGTACAGCACTTATATCATCTAGACTCTTTCGTACTCACTCTTCTCGTGAACAACCAATCGAGTAACTCGCACAGCAGTATCGGTGGTCATCTGCTTAGGCCCCAATCGGCGGCCGACATATCCCTTCTTCCTCAATTCCGAGGTACGGTCTACAAAGTCAGTCACTCGCCGATGTGCATAGAGAAAACAAGTACATACCTCTAGGCGGGTCATCGCCTGCAGATGCAGTTAACAATAAAAGGGTCAGTCTGAACTCAATCCACATATATATATATTATATATCGCGGGGTAAAAAAAAAATAAAAATTTCATACCGAGGATACCACCGAACAAAAAGACCTCAAAGGTATCACCATCCTCGGGACTCAACTCGGCCGTAGCGGAAGGGTCCAACAAGCAAACTTTATCCTTGCGGTCGGCGAAAATCTCTTCGACACTACGGTGCTCGACCTCGAGGCCCTTGGTGACGGCCAGATCTGCGGGCATCTGCAGCTCGGCGGGCACAGAGCTGAGCAAGAATCTTGCCCCGCGGTCGTGGGATTCACGCGCAATGCAGGCATATTCGAGCGTGGACCATGGGCCCAGCTCGGGATCCAAATGTTCGACTACGAAGGTGGGTTGGGTCATGGTGGGTGTTGGAAGAGAGGGACGTCACAGAAGCGGGAAAAATGAAGAATTGAAGAAGTTCAAGGTTCGGTTCCACACTGGCAGGTGACGAGGTTATAATTGATCTTATGAACCAATTATACTATTATCTTCAGGTGAGCCTTGGGATAAGGATGGGATGTCCTTGGGATGACCACAGAAGGTTGTTAGATACGATAATTAAAGGGTTTTATGTGCGTCCTTGACCTAGGTACACACTCAGTGTGAATAGTATGATACCATTCACTATTTTCATAGAAAAGAATAGAATAAAATAGAATATATAATTGCAGGATAAAATAGCATAGCATCGCATAACATCGCATAACATATTGAAATACACAGATATCCTAAATATATCTCTGAAAACACCATACGTAGTTATCCAGGGAGAAGTTCCCAGAACGTCATCTCCCTATAGCCAATAGTGACCATCTCCGATTCCTCACATCTGGGATTTTATTTAAATATTGTGATTGTGACTGTTCCTCTATTATTTATTACTCTATTACTCTATTACTTTATTACTTTATTCTATTATTTCTGTTTCTCTCTCTCCCGTCTTACCCTCTCGGCCACACATCAACTTCTCCCCGCCTTATCTTTCCCGCTTCAATTCCCCCTCCAACTTCACAACTTCAACTTCAACTTTCTTCAACCATCCATCATGAATCCCCATCAGCAGAATAAAGTGGACATCAACGTAAGTCTTCTCATTCTTCCATCTGATCATTATTAACAATTCCCCAGTCCCTGAGTCCAGAGGAGCAGCGCTTGCTACGCCTCTACGGCAAGATGCCCACCAAGAAGGACGTCCTCCAGAACAAGCTCAAGGCAAGCCCAACACCCAATCCCACCCAACATATCATATTAACACTGAATTTCCTATAGGAACGCAAATACTTTGATTCAGGTGACTACGCCCTCAGCAAAGCTGGCAAAGCTTCCGACGTAGGCGTCACCAACATCGGGTCACGCCACCCAGTGCCGGAGAACATCCCGCACCTCACCTCAACCTCACCGGGCGCTACCAGCTCTACCAACAACGGCAGTGTCAGCTCCCAAGGTGGGCAGCAGATCCCCGGCAGCATCAGCGGACACCCTGGCTCAACCGGGTTCCAAAGCCGTGGCTCAATCAAGGAAGGAGGTAGCTACCTACACCGTGGTACTAGTATCAGCGAGGGTGAGGCAGGCTCTGGTCTGGCCTCTGGATCGGTGCAGGGTGAACAAGAACTTAGTGTCAGCCCCCCTGCTGCGAGAGAGGGTGTTCCGATCCGTCGGTAGGCGATGATACATCTTGCACTACACTGGGTGGCTGTGGCTGTTCTGAGGAAGGCGATCGTTGCACATGCATATCTTTTGAAGGGGGTCTGTGATTTTACTTTCAAAAGCCTGGCGCTATGGGAATTTCGTTTTGTTTCTTTTTTTTTTCTTTCAAATGACTTTTGTGAATGGGAAGGGGGGGGGTGGGGGTGGAATAGGATAGGGGTGCACTGCAGGACAGAGTGAGAGTGTTTGGACTGTGTGTTGATATGGCAGGTGTTTTGTTCTCCGGGACATTCGCTGCCCAGTCAAGCACTGCTTTCGCTCTTCAGTGTCTTGACTTTCTTTATTTTCCTCCAATTATCACCATTTACCATTTAACTTATCAGCAATTTGTGGCATTCGGTTTCTTTTCTTTTTCTTTTTCGACTTCTGTTCTCCTTGTTTATATCTAGTCCATACGACAAGGCCCTTGTTTATGATAATTGACCTGTGTCCCTTTGGCTTTCCAATCTCGCAATAATTTGTCTACGTTCTGTCTGTTTATGTCTGCCTATATTTCTAAGGTATTCGGCTATCATGGTATATCCTGATTTCGATACCTTTGTTACTTCAATGCTGCGTTATATCATCCAATTTGCTCCAAGGTCATGTATCGAAGTCGTTTTATACATTTATCGTCTACTATAGCCACATAGTGTGTAAGAGTTATTATAATAGTTTGGAAGAACTTGTATATTTTATTTCTAGATGGAGCCAACTAGATCATATTGTTAATGGTAGAAGCTATATCAGTGGGCTATTCTTGCATATAGAAATTGAGCTTTCCACTGCACATATCTACATTCGATGAGTATTTGATGAGTATCACACTAAAAATCTAGAAAGAAAAGGACAAAAAGAGTGAAACAATACATAGGATATCTGTTAGTTGTATGTAGTTTAGTTTAGTATGTCAACATAGTGGATATCTGATTCGGAATTATAAGATCTGTGTATTCCTATAATAAAAAGAAAATAATAGATAATTAATAACCATTAGCATCTTTTCGAGTGTTTCTAGTGTTTCTAGTGTTTCTAATGTTTCTAGGCCCTAAATTAGTTAAATTAGTATAGCCTAGGTAGAAAAATGGGGTGCTCCGACCGCCAGTCTAGCTGTAACACTCTTTAAAAGGAATTTCTTTTGTTATTCTGTTTATTTGATTTATTTAATCTCCTTCGTCTATCTTGTTTTTTCTTTTTTTTTCCCCCAAAGGGTCTCTACTTCTCTTCCAGGTGACCCACGTGAAGTGTCTTGAAAAAGCGATAAGCTCGAAAGAGAGAGAGAGAGAAAAAAAAAAAAAGAAAACAGTGTGTTTCTCCCCCTCCTTAACTTCTCTACCCCCATCCAGACTCTGAACACGACAGTCGACTCAGATCCCATCCCCATCCCCTCGCGTACCCAACCCCCTACGGCGGTCCGATGTGGCTCTTTCGAGTCTTTTCGTCGGCCTTGTTCCTCGCCATCACCGTCTCGTCCATCCCACTAGCTTTCGATGTGGGCGGCAAGACATGTGGCCTGGCCTTTTCGCTATCCTTAGCGGCCTTTTACTTCCTGGTATCGCTGTTGAAGGTCACCACCCCTGACCGATCGTGGTTCCGTTCTTCCATCATTGCCGTTCTCCGTTTCATACAATGGGCCGTCATCTTGGTCCTTTTGATTTGGTCGCTGAATCGATTCTCGGTTGATGCCGACAGTACAGGCACGGGATGGGTGGAGCGCACTTTCAGCGGCAAGAGGGCGCAGGACTCTTCTATTCAGGAATGGCTCTTTGGTCGCGACGGCCTGGTGGAAACCGTGACCCTCGGCAACTGGGATAGACTTCTGAGATGGTCCACCCCGGTCTTCCAGCTGGCAGAGGGCTTCTGCAGTTTACTGGTCATCCAGGCTGCTGGGCAAATTACCCGCTGGCTTGTCAACCGAGGTGGACGCAGCGATAGCTGGATGGTATGTTTTCTTTTGGTTTCCCTAGGGATATCACGATAAAAACTAACCCTTGTCTTAGATCGGCCTCTTGGTCTTGTCCGCTACAATTATCTCCAGCTCGGTTTACTTCCTCTGGCGTGTTTTGCAATTCCCCGAAATCTCCAATGTCGATGCCGCCTTGATTGGAGTCTCTGTCACATGCGCCGTCATTCTGTGTGCCTGGGGGATTGGAAGTGGTCGCGGTAATCCAGTTGAAAGCTCTCTCCTCTTCGCCTACATCGTGCTCTGCATCTACCAGATATTCACGGACTATCAGCCATCGCACCCTGTGGAACAAATCCCCTCGCCCTCGCAGGTCGGAGACTTCCCTCCGCTGCCTCCCATTATCATGGCATCGTACACAACCTTGATGCACGCGGTGTCTCTTCTGCCTTCGATTATCCACGCAGGCTTCAACGTTATTACCGCCGTTTTCGGCGCTGTCACGCCCTCCGTCCTCATCTCGCTCGCCTACCGCCTGCTCGTACTGTATGCATCGACGCGCATCATCCCAGCTGTCCGCGAATCTGGCGCCCGTGCGCTTTCCCAAGAGGCTTCCATCGATGACACCGACGCAGCAGGCCAAGTGCTGGGATTCTTGAGCTACTTTGCCCCGAGCATTCTCATCGCTGTCTACACCAGTCTCCTCATGCAACACTTCGCATCAGCCTCACAGGCAATGGGTGGCAGCGGTGAATGGTGGAGCAGCCAAGGCAACGGTGGTGGTAACCCATGGCGGTGGATTAATCTTGCTTGCACGATATCCCTATACGCGGTCGAGCTATGGTTAGGGGAAACTAACGATCTTGACAACGGAGTGGCAGGCCACTGGAAAACCGACTGAATGACGACCTGCCAGAGTCAATGACTGCTAAATCAATATGCCTACGCTTTCCTCTTTATTATTGCTCTAGCAATAGCGCAGCAGGAATCCGAAGCCCCATCGAATCGGCCTTCTTGATTCCTTCGCTGTGGTATATTACTGCACGAGTCCATTCGGCCACCGGCCTACCAAGTGATCTATCCCGCAGCAACCTTGACAACGAAAACGCCACCCATCGGCGATTCGGCTGGGAATTTCGCCAATGACCTTCCACCTTCGCTACAGCTACGGTAGAGCGAGTCCTTCGGAATAATTTCGATCGTCTGACGCCATATATCACCGGTCTCGCTTTTGATTGGACTTGGTCTCACGTCACTCCGTCCCTTCTCTTCCTTGCTTCCTTGCGAAGCATACCCTTCTCGATTTCTATATGGGTGTATTTGGTTGTCTCGTGTCTCGAGGCAAACAGCGCTCCGTTCAATATCCCACACCCCTTTTCACGACTCGACGATA
The DNA here is from genome assembly GCF_028827395.1 of Penicillium hordei. Classification (NCBI taxonomy): domain Eukaryota; kingdom Fungi; phylum Ascomycota; class Eurotiomycetes; order Eurotiales; family Aspergillaceae; genus Penicillium; species Penicillium hordei. The sequence continues at coordinate 4,052,630 of NW_026623147.1, read as the reverse complement.
TCAGATAAACCTGTTGCTTTTTCCTCTTTTCCCTCTCTGTGTCTTCCATATCCACCCTGAATTACCACTGTTTATCCAGTTCGGCACTTATACCCTCTGCTGTCCACGCTCAACCTTCCTATTCACAGCTTCCTGGTTTTTTTCTTCCCCCGCTCCCCTCAACTGAATCTTGCTCCATCCCCACACACGCACACACAGCCCGATGGTCTCATGCCATTACTTGTACATAGGATACCTGGTTCTTTCTTCTCTTGTATTTCTTGCCAGGCGCTGGGTGGCGGTTAATAGATATTCGATTTTCTTTCTAGAATTGACTCGAGTGCTATAGAGTTGGACCGTTGTAGTCCTATGGAAAACCATTGATTTATTCGATCTTTCCATGCCTATTCAAGCCAGGCAGCACATCCCCGTTTCTTTCAGCTTTGCTTTCTCAAATCCATTCGAGTTTCAGTCCATTTATCTCTATTAGGTACAAGAGTAGTCACATAAGCTCGGTGCAACCTGTTCAATAATTCCAATAACCTGATTCGTCTGGGCTTAAGATGATTAGTGACGTTATTCTAGATCTTATGCATCGAGAGCTGATAGTCACGTGCTATTCTTCAGCCCTTGATCCAAGCCCTAATAACCCGATATGGCAACGCAGATAAGAAACTCAGCCAGCCAGAGCGCAGCAATTAATACGTGAAGACCAGCAGACCATTCCCTTTTATTTTGAATGCTCAGATTTAACAACTACTTCAAAATGGCCGAAAACGTAGCAAAGAAGCTCAAGACCTCGTCCCCCTTGATCGGGACACACAAGTGAGTGCAGTATTCCTGAAATTGCTACCCATCTAGCTCAATCTGCTCTTATACTGATTAAAACAGCGGCCACTTCCACGCCGACGAGGCCCTGGCCGTCTACCTCCTCCGTCTGCTCCCCACATACGCCTCCTCCCCTCTCGTCCGCACGCGCGACCCCGCCGAGTTGGAGAAATGCCACACTGTCGTCGACGTGGGCGGCGTGTACGACCCCGCCATCCACCGGTATGACCACCACCAGCGGACCTTCTCAACGACCTTCCCGCAGCGTGCCACCAAGCTCTCCTCCGCTGGCCTGGTGTACATGCACTTCGGTAAGGCGATCCTCGCCCAGAAGCTGTCCCTGCCCGTGGAGCATGCCGACGTAGACCTGCTATACGAGAAGCTGTACACGGACTTCATCGAAGCGATTGACGCCAACGACAACGGTATCTCCGCATACGACCAGGCTGCGCTTGCCGCCGCCGGAGTCGAGAAGCGCTTCAAGAACGGCGGCATCACGCTCGCCTCGATGGTCGGCGACATGAACAACCCAGACCCCACCAGCCCTCCCGGCGAGCCCCAGGACGAGGACAGCCTCTTCGGACGCGCCAGCACGCTCATCGGCAATGCTTTCGCACGCAAGATGCACCACGCCTGCACATCCTGGATGCCTGCCCGCTCAACCGTCGGCTCCGCTTACGCCTCGCGCAAGGACACCCACCCCTCCGGCCGTATCATCGTCCTTCCCCAGGGCGGCGTGCCCTGGAAGGAGCACCTGTACAACTTCGAGGCCGAGGCTTCCGGAACCAAGGAGATTGACCCCGCCGCCCAAGTTTACTACGTTCTTTACCCCGAGAACGCTACCGAGGGAGCCAAGTGGCGCGTGCAGTGCGTTTCCGTCTCCGAGAGCAGCTTTGAGTCTCGCAAGCCTCTGCCTGAGACGTGGCGCGGTGTACGTGACCAGGACCTTGATGGTGTTATGGCTGCAGAGGCTGAGAAGAATGGCCAAAGCAAGATGCCCGAGGGTGCGGTCTTTGTTCACGCTAGTGGGTTCATTGGTGGCCACAAGACGAAAGAGGGTGCTATGGCTATGGCTGAGCGCAGCCTTGAGCTCTAGGTCTTTCGGTGGTTTGATGATAACTAAAGACTAAAATAAAAAAGCTGCATTTTTGATGAAATGAGACATCCAAAGGAAATCTATGATTTATTTTGACACGACTATTTTCCCTTTGTAACTCGGGGTCTTCGGGCATGATTGTAAATAATCAATTTGGTCTTGCATGAAACCACTGGACATCACGAACGTCTGTCGTCAGTAGAACGCCCGGGATGGCTCTTCGGGGCTTCCCTACTTTGGTGTCCAAGATATAGTAGACGAGTCTTGATACGTCTGGAGCATCAAAGTCAGACTTCCAATTGAGCCTGATTGTCGTTTATCAGTGGCAAACGAGCGAGAAGCCTTGGTATTCGGAGGGCGTAAACCAAGCCTGTGAGAATGGGTCTCGAATGATCTTTCTCAGGCTTTGTGCAATGGCGCTCCAGATATTGGAGTATTTTCCCACGTGTTGACCGAAGTGAGTGCTTTGTTACTAACGAAGGACTAGCTTTTGGCGCTCTAATCCAAGGGCATCGGTAGAGTCCGGGAGTCGACCGTCTGGTATGCCTACCGATTTGGTGAAGCATGACCAAGCCCTCAGTGACGAATGTTCAATGCACTGATATCTTCAATGCTTCCAGAACCATCTCCAGAAGTCGTCATATCCTTGGGTTCAGCTTGGGTGGCCGAATCCTCGCGCTCGCCCATTGCACGTTGGATGAGCTTCGCCTTCGTGGCGGCACCTTTGAGACGCTCGTCTACGTCATTGACAGCTTCTTCCGTGTTACTCATATCTAGAGTAGCCGGGTCGACGAGTTCAAGAAGTGTCTGGAGATTTCTGGCCAGTCGAGTGCTGTGTGGTGGAAGACTGGGCATGTCTTTGCAGATAGAGGGATCAAGAGAAAGCGTATCCGTTGTGCTATCCACCTGCGAGGCGGCGCCTTCGGACGATTTCATGTCGAGTCTCTGGGCCCAGACTAATGCCTTGCCATACAAGCGTCCCATCTCAACAAACTTCTCGAAGCCTTTCTCAACCGCAAAAACACTGCCTTCGGTATATCCAGTAGCAGCTCCATCCGCGGTGCCTAGCTCATATCCCTCATTGTAGAATTGCTCCTCCAGATCAAGGAGACTGTCCAGAATATTGTGCTCCATTGCAGATATAAGAATAAGACAGATATGAGTCAAAAGTTGAAGAATCCAATTGATAACGTTTTTTCTTTTCTTTTTTTTTTGATATGCGCGGGGCATGTGACGAGATGCCCACTTTCCGATTTTCCCGCCTTTGCCCCTCCAACAAAGACGTTCTCCTCTTCAAACACCACAAGATGACGGATCCCATATTGCCCAAAGCTGGCGAGCGCAATATCCTCGTGACGAGCGCTTTGCCATACGTGAACAATGTCCCCCATCTGGGTAACGTCGTGGGCTCCGTGCTGAGTGCTGATGTATTCGCTAGGTATGAGTCAACCCCATACAGAATACAGCATTGCGCCATGAAACTGACAGCTACTCAATAGATACCACAAGGCCTGTGGTCGACGCACATTGTACATCTGCGGTACAGATGAATACGGAACCGCAACCGAAACGAAGGCGCTGGAAGAGAAGATGTCGCCGGAGGATCTGTGCGCCAAATACAATAAGATCCACCAAGATGTCTACGAATGGTTCAACATCGGCTTCGATCACTTCGGTCGTACCCCCACACAGAAGCACACCGAGATCTCCCAGTCGATCTTCAAGCGCCTGCACGAGAACGGCTTCCTCGGCGAGCGCACCGCCGAACAGCCCTTCTGCGAGAAGCACGGCTCGTTCCTAGCTGATCGCTTCGTGGAGGGTGAATGCCCCCGCTGCCACTACGACGATGCCCGTGGAGACCAGTGTGACAAGTGCGGTCACCTACTTGATCCCTTTGATCTCATCAACCCCCGCTGCAAGCTTGACGGTGCTTCCCCCGTCCGCCGTGAGACGAAACACATCCACATCCTGCTTGACAAGCTCCAACCGGAGATCGAGAAATGGGCTCACCCCGCTATTGAGAAGGGTAACTGGCCTAGGAATTCCCGCATTATTACCGAGTCCTGGTTGAAGGAGGGCTTGAAGGATCGTGGTATCACCCGAGACTTGAAGTGGGGTGTTCCCGTCCCGCTGGAGGGATACGAGAACAAGGTTCTCTACGTGTGGTTCGAGGCTTGCATCGGCTACCCCTCGATCACTGCCAACTACACAGACGACTGGGAGAAGTGGTGGCGCAACCCGGAGGATGTGCAGCTGTGGCAGTTCCTGGGCAAGGACAACGTGCCCTTCCACAGTGTGATCTTCCCCGGTACACAGATCGGCACGAGAGATAAGTGGACCATGCTGCACCACCTAAGCACGACCGAGTACCTCAACTACGAAGGCGGCAAGTTTAGCAAGTCGCGCGGCGTGGGTGTGTTCGGCACGAACGCCCGTGAAACCGGCGTTTCCGCCGATGTGTGGCGTTACTTCCTGCTCAAGAACCGCCCAGAGACTGGCGACACTCAGTTCGAGTGGGGTCCCTTCGTGGACAGCAACAATGGTGAGCTCCTCGCCAAGCTCGGTAACCTCGTCAACCGCGTCATCAAGCTTGTCACCGCCTCTTACGGCTCCGTCATTCCGGAATTCACCGTGCCAGAGACCTTCAACCCATTCCTAGAGGAAGTCACCGAACACCTGCGCCAGTACCACGAAGACCTGGAAGGTGCGCACCTCCGCGCCGGTGTGCAGACAGCCATGCGCATCGCCGAGGCGGGTAACGGACTGATCCAAGCGAACCGACTCGACAATGCTTTGATTGCGAACGAGCCCGAGCGTGCAGCCGCCGTCGTCGGCACAGTGCTCAACCTGATCCACCTGCTGTCCAGCGTGTTCTCGCCATACATGCCTGCAACCTCCAAGTCGATTCTGGAGCAGCTGAACGCACCCTTCCAGTACATCCCCAGTGTGGAAGAGCTCCAGTCCGGCTGGAAGCCTACTTCCCTGAAGGCCGGCCACAAGATTGGCAAGGCCGCTTACCTGTTCACGCGTATTGATCCCAAGAATGCGGATGAGTGGCGTGAGATGTTTGGTGGCTCGCAGGCTGACCGGAAGAAGAAGGAGGATGAGGCTGCTAAGCTGGCTGCGAAGAAGGCTGCTGCTAAGGCTAAGAAGAAGGAGAAGAAGGAGAAGGGCCGTGCTGGTGCTCCTGAAGGTGGTGTTGAGGGGTCTGCTAAGGGTGGGGCGGAGAAGGTTTCCGTTACCACTGAAGGCAAGAATGATGAGGCTGTTGAGAAGATTGCTGATGGGGTGGCGCAGGTTACTCTGCCTACCTCGTAGATGGTCAGGTCTTCAACGGGGTGGTCTAGATAAGAAAATACATGTAAGGCGTGTTGTAGGAGCTTTCTTTTTTATAATTCTCTATGAGAGATGTTGTGAATGGGTCATGAACGGGGATCATTTTCTGGGCATATTCAACTGGCTTGGGAATTCTTCCTTTTTTTATAGGTATCATACGCATGGATGCAATGAAGGTGTTTTGTTTTTGAAGGCTCGATCCTGGATGTCTCGTCTACTTGTTCCTGCTTAGCTCTACAATCTATATTCATAGTAGGGCTACATCTCCCAAGGTCCTAACAGACCCTTCCAAGAAAGAAAATAGCCAGGCTGGCAAAAGAAATCCCATTTGCACTTAATCAAAACACGCCGATATGGTAAAAATTTCATTACATGCTCGTTGTAGCGATGGGACACGAAAGCGATTGGCGAAAAAATGTCCCACCTATCCCACGCAAAAAAGAAAAAAAAGCTCAGGTCCAAATCAACGCTTGCGCGTACTCGGTCTGGGCTTTGTCTCATCAGGCCCGATAGGGTGCAGCATGACCTTGTTGGTAGTCTGCTGGGTATTGATGGAGTAACCCTTGCTCCAGTCGTAGCTGACAGAGTAAGCGAAGATATTTCCAGTACGGTTGAAAGCGGTGGTAGTGATAGGGCCTCCGACAGCGGGGTAACCCTTGAGACGGTGCTTCGCATCCTTATCCCAGAAGTGGAAAGTACCGTCTGCACCTGCAGTGCTGAAGGTTCCGTGAATGGGGTGGAAAGAGATAGCGTTAACGGAATAGATATTGCAGACATCGCGGTTTGCGGGCGGGTTTTCACGGTGGCACTTGAAGGAGAAGTTCGAGGCGGAATCCTTCTCCTCGACGTACTGAATAGCACAACGGCCCTCGACGGAGCCGACCGCGAAGCCCGAGGCATCTGAAAAGCAGCTGACTACCCGCGTCTGCCACTTGAGGGGTGATTGCATAGTCTTGTAGAACTTTGTTGGCTGGTCGAGGTTGATGATATTGATGTAACGGTCTGCGGTGCCGACAACGAGAAGCTTGTTCTTGACGTCCATGGTGTAGATACGCTCCTGGCACTCGACGGAAGCGATTGCGGTCGACTGGCGCAAGTCCCAGTATTTGACTGTCTTGTCCCACGATCCGGTGATCAGGAGTGGGGATCCGCCCACGGAGGGATTGGGGATCATATGGCAGCTTCGAATTGGGGCGTCGTGGGCGGCAACTTGGGTTGTCGTGCCTGAGCCGAGATCAAGCATGCGGGCTGCCTTGTCGGCACCGGCACCGACGACCTTGGTTCCATCCTATAAGAGAGAAAAAAAAGAGGATGTCAGTTTCTGTGCATAGAAGTTGAGTTGTTGGGTGCGAATATGTGGGGGTTGGTGAGAAGGAGTGTGAGCTTACTGGAGACCAGCAGCAGTTCAGCACGGGAGCTTCATGCTCGAAGAGTGCCTTTCCTTCACTTTGTCCCTGGTCGTTGATTTCGTAGATGCGGACTTTCTTATCCCACGAGGCGACGGCTAAGTGCTCGCTGGTAGGCGAGAAGCGGAGATCCGAGATGCCATCCTCGGGGGGAGTGTTGAGGGCGACGTCCTTGGAGATGTCGCCGGTGGTGTTTGTCTGGCCTGCCGAGGCCGACGACGCGCCGGCGCCGAAAAGTGACATTTGAAAGGGCGCGAGAGGTGTGATATGGTAAAGGGTATCGAGGAGGTGATGAAAGGATGGGAACAGAAAACAAAGGCAAAGCTGAATTCACAGCTGGGGAGTCATGCAGAGAAGAAAGAAAGTCGAGCTCAGTGGAGAAAGGAAGAGACAGAGAAGTCGATGATAATTGTAGCTCGACAGAAAGCGATGCGCGATGCCGGCAGAAAATATATCTCACCGCCTTTGTATCTGTGGATCTTATACTTCAACCTTCACTCGAGTATTCTACTTTAATCATCTTCCAACTTTTGTCTTTACGTTTTTATTGAAATCACTTGGGCATACTTATTCTTTATTTATACGCTCATTCCATTGACAAAGCTATAGCTATGTAGCTGTCCATAGATACCGTGAGTCACGACTATCAAGGCAGCATTGTCGGACTGCAGTTATCCGCTCGGTAACCATTCTGATAGATGATGTTACTGGATGAAGTTTTACTGGTCAGTTTAAGGCATTTGGAGAGATTGAACTAGAAGATAAGACTCGATTCAACCTTCACTTTCCCGGTATCGCCATGCAATATCTATACGAATGTCAAAAAGTTTATACCGAGTCATAAGTGGCCGTTTGCCCAATACCTTTATATTCTCTTATCTTCTAGGTGAATTGTAAATATGAATTGAAGGTTAACCAAGATTGAGTTGTTTCATATTTTTGTGGTCCAAGAGATGGTTGAGCTTAGATGATGAGTATATATACAGTATAATATCCAATATCCCGACGTGGTATACCTGTTCGACTATTAAATCAGATATCTTGAGTCTATTAGGCTGCAAATCCAGTTTATAGGACACTTTGTCATTAAAACAGGTCCCTTGAGTCCAGATCAGTGTGATGAGATAATGGCGGTTAATTACGCCATACAGGAATCTTCATTAAGAGTAAGAACCCTACCTAGGTAAGGATTGGATTGGTTTGCCAGGTATTACCTAAGGTATTGCTATTGTATTGTACGAAATGACCTCACGTGGTCAGTAGTAGATTAGAGAGTGGTACGATGGAATTAAGTACCATATAGTCAGGTGACACAGTCATACGATAGTTATAGTTATAGTATATTAATATATTAATATTATATTACTAACTAGTTAGTTAACATGATATACCAATATACCAATGTACCAATGTACCAATATGATGTACGAACTAACTAGTTAGTTAACATGATATACCAATATACCAATATACCAATGTACCAATGTACCAATGTACCAATATGATGTACTAACTAATTAATATACGAACTAATATACGAACTAATATATACTAATATAGTATATGAGGGCTATATAAGGGCTATATAAGAGTGATCTGCCGTTAATAAAGTGGAGCCCAAATGCGGGGTGCAGCACTAAGATTGGCCAAGATTAACAATGTTGATGTCAGTTCAATCCGGGGGAGGCCGGTTGTCTTGTATGATATTTATATGTAATATGTATCTATACCTGTATCTATGAAGATAATGATGATGGTGTAGTAATAATTCAATAGTATAAATATTAGTTGAATAGATAATATATAGTAGAATGGTGAAACCAAAAGATATAGAAAAGGGTACTTCCTTGTTATAGACAAACACCAGATAACCAAAGTAACATGACACTCATGACGATGGACTCTGCACCCCCTCTCACACAACCTTGGTCACCTGCCTTCCCCCTCTTCTTTCCTTCTTCCATCTCCTGATCTTTGATTCATCTCCTGATTCATCTGAGAGTATATTCCTCATCCCATCTTGATCCTTTCCCATCTCTAACTTGATCAGATACACTCTGCAAACATGTCTGTTCCTTTAACCAAAGTCGATTCGGCCATCGCTGGCTTGTCCATATCCGATGAGAAACCCAAGATTGAGAAGGAGGTCAAGGCCAAGACCCACAGGCGGACCTCCTCAACGGTAGAAGGTATCTGGAACATCAAGGACCTTGGTAAGTACATCGTCAATCTCAGTTAAGGAACCTATCCTGATGGTACTTCAGAAGAGCAAAAGATGGACCTTGAACTACCAATCGAAACACAGAAGACTGGGTGGTCAGTATCTCATCTCAATTCCTCACATATTGATCAGTCTCACTGACGTCTGTCCAGGAAACTCAACACCTCCCCCTCAACCATTGAAGACAAAGATATCCTCAAAATGTTCCTCGTCACTCCACCCGTCAAGAAGATTGACCTACACTTCCCCCTTGGCCTAGAAGTCACCGCACGGAACCTCAAGGGCGTCACGATCAAGGACGCATTGGATGCCATCTACAAACAGTTCAAGAAGAAGGTCAGTGGTTCTACAGTATAGAATACAGAGAGCCCATGATGACTGACGTGACCCCGCTAGGCGGATGATGAACTCGACAAACCCTACCTCGCTGGCTTCGAGTGGGACAAGGAAGAGTGCTGGACCCGGTTGGTCGTGCACCAGAAGAAGGAGGGTGCACCACAGCCAAGCAAAAAGTCCAAGAAGAAGTCCAAGGACGAGGCATAGATTGGCACCAGCCCATGAACCCGGGTATTCATTCCATCACATGACCATGAACACAGACCAGTGTCTCCGGATGACCTCTTCAATTTCTTCTACCTTTTATCCCTTCACTTTACCAATCATGATAATGGATGTTCTTACCGGGGACTATTGACTCCCCTCTGCAATTTTATGTTCTGCTTTTCTACGGTCCCGTTTGGCTGCTCTGTGTTCACTGCGTTTCCAATGTAGAAACAAGAATTAGGAGGGCGCCAGGGATTTCGTATTTTGATTTTATCTTGTCTATCTTATTTCTGTCATTTTTGTCTGGCCCGGCTTTGATGTATCTACCCTGGGTGGACCGGTATGTGCCGTTCACTCCTTCTGACGCCTAGTGGAGATCAAATTAAATAATTACCAGCTATCCGTTTCCAATGTAGGTGTTGTAAGGGAGATATTGTGTCGGAAACCAAGTGAGGAGACATTACTAGTCCGAATGGACATGTCGAGCCACGCTATACCTTGATATCCACAACTTCACAGTGTACTTGGGCATATCCTATAGATTCATGAGAAGAAAGACAATGTTTCTGTGCTCTACACAGATTCTAATCCCAAAGTGACCCCCAAGACTTCCGCCCTCTCAAAAAGGCCTCATCGGAATACTTTGGCTTCATCCCCAGCCTAGTATACGCCGCCTTAACATTATTCACAACATCACATTCCAAACTCGACACATAATAACCACGACCCCTAGACGTTTCTCCCAGACGAGTATAAAACACTAAATCCAGATCATGAACACCAAAGAGCCCCAGGTCTCCTCGAATCCGTTGAGGGAGGAGTTCCTGTCCCCAGACCATCTCCGTTGCGGAGTATTCATCCTGATCCCATCTATCGCCGAAGACCAGTGCTTCAAAGACGATATCCATTCGTAGGCCACTGGCTGGTTCTTTTTGGTCGCCCTTTAGGGTGATTATGGATGTCAGCTAGGGTTCTTTGCAGGAGGAAATTGACAAATGATATATGTGTGTATGTAAACAAATACAAAGATCATTATGTAGAGATAGATAACCATATGTATATATTATGTAAAGAAGCAGACCTGAATACTCACCAACGCTTCATAAATGTACAAATACTGTCCGCCATGTCCGACATTACTCCTTAGCAGCGATAGCGTATTCACCGGCGGCTGCTGGACCAGCATACGGCGCCAGCTAGCCTCCGGTCTGATATATGCGTCCCATTTATGCGGGTTCCGGACCATGTCGAAGGTGGTGAATGTGAGCTTGGAATTGATTTTGTCGTTTATTGTGTCGGCTTCCGGATCGTTCTTTTTATTGGTACTTCCTCCATTGCTAGACCCGGATCGGTAGAAGATTGACGGGAAGGTTTCTGCTAGGAGTGGATTCTGGGTCTTTGTTTTATTCATGCCGTTTTCGAGGGGACGGAAGAATAGGGCCCATTGAATTTGCGGGGAGGAGTTGATGAAATGGGACCAGGCGTGGCAGATTCGGGTTGCTTTTGTGAGGAGGGTGCGGGTGTCCAGGTTGAGGAGGATTAGTTCGAAGATTTCGGGGATGGAGAGGGCGTGGGATTGGGCTGAAGCTGGGGGAGGGGCCATTGGGGTTAAGAAGAAGAAGAAGAATATGAGCTGTTGAAATCCAGTCTAGGAGGTTTTAGGGGCTCTTTGCCAGATTGGGCACAATTGAGCCTCACATGTACACGTGATGGGGTTTTTTTTTTATCTTAGCAGGATTATTTGAATTTTGGATGTGTTAGATGGACATATTTGGAATTATGTAGAGATTGTAGAGATGGATGTAATCGAGTATATACAGTGGTTGTAAGGAGGAAGAATAACGATTCACTTCTCACCGAGAACGACCCGAACTCCCAAAGAGAACCAGGACGATCTCGTCAAGTATCGTAAAAGCAAGATGGGTATTAAGATGCTGGTTATTCAGCGTAGCAAAAATGCGACGGGCTGCAGCCTGTGCATTAGCTCTGCCGACGACATTACCCGCCAGATCCGGTATGAGCGTAGCCAAGACCACAGTGGCCTCGGCACGACTATTGAGACGGTCTGCGGCAGAACGAGGCGGGGCTTTACGGAGTACGCCGCCGGGCCAGAGGGTATCGCGAGCGAGAGCAAGGTACTTGATAAGCGAGTCATCCTGTACCAGGCCGCGCGCTCCGTCGCGGACCTTGCGCTCTATTGTTCCGCCGAGGAGCTGGTGCAGGACGACGACGACAGCACGACCGCGCAGCCAGTTATTGCCGCGGTTCAGCTCGAACGCTTCGAGGAAGAGATCGCAGATGGGTTTGATGAATGGCTCAAGCTCACGATCTTCGAAGGCGTTTAGTTCCGCTTCGGCTTCGGCGGCTGTGGCGGCATCTTCGGTTGCGAGGCTAGAGTCTGGGACTGTCGTGTTGCTGGCTTGCTGGGTGGCCGCTGAGATGAGGTTCTGGCCTGCGGTAGACAGTTGGTCTAGGACACCGAAGTTGCCAAGGAAGTCATCCATGCCATCTGCGACGGAGTTGTAGATGCGTGTAACAAGGTCTTTGGTTTCCCCTTCATTGTCGCGGGCATTTTCCTTACGGGGAAGTATGGCACGCTGAGAGAGGAATGCACGTAGATCGCGGCTGCGACAGACCTCCGGTAGGAGAATGAGTCTCTGCAGATAGGCTTCGAGAGCGAGTCGCCGTTTGTGAAGGAACTCTTTCTGTAGCTTCATCACAACGCGTCGCCGGGGGAATTCCAAGTGCCGGACAGAGGGGTAGCGTTGGCGTAGCTTCTGATGCAGATCATGGAACTCGCTGTATCGCCGTGCAACGACCCACGATGCAGCGGGCATTTGTTCGCCGGCATTTCTTCGAACCTCCACGACGTCTAGATAACTAGTTAGCCTGGTCACACACGGTACATTAGGAGGTTCTCTTACACATTGCGAATTCACGGCCATCATCCTCTTCTTTGCCTACAACAGTAGATTTGAGGCTGACAGTCGACCGCCCAAACAAGCTGTTATCGCTTTCCTGGAGGATGTACTGCTGCCGCTGCATTTCCTTGCGGTGCATTTCGCGCTGAATGCTGGCCTTGGACTTGCGCAGGATTCTCAGTTCCGCAGTGTTGTTTGTCAGTTCTGCTTTGCGTGTCAATGCTTGGACCACAGAGTCCTGGGCTGCAAGCTTGTCGATATCCACTGAAAGCGCCTCAATCGCTTCTGTTAGACCCAAGTCACCCGGTGCAGCTTCGTGCACTTCATCTGCTGAGTCCTTTTCATCCACGCCGTCTGGTTCTTCGTATTCATCTTCGATGAATTTTTGTTGATCCGGAAATAAGTCGTCATCAAATACACCAAGTCGCGATGCATGATCCACCAGACCAAGCGATGCGATGCTTTTCTTTGTTCTCTCATTCCGGTTGTCAACTTGAGGAATTTCGGACGAGCTTCGCGACGAAAGAACAGGACGTTCCGGCCCAAACAGACCGGCAACATCTCCTTTGAGGTCTTCGATTCTTCCATTTTTCGGCTCATTGGTAATGATATCGTTAAGCGCTGCCTCCATAGTTTCTAGGACTTGGCTTTGGCTCTGGCTAGCATCATTCTCGCCATTCTGGGAATCCTTGCCCAAACTATGGGTAGATGTGGCGAGATTGTCGGTGTCATAGTCGTCATCAAAAAGATGAGCAGATCGTTCTGAATCTATTGATCGCCGTGGTGAATCGTCATCATCGAACAATTTCCCCATGCCCCGCACATCACTAGACGAGACAGCGGCTCGTCGCAAATCTCTGGATGGTCTCAATCCCGGCTGGGAGGTTGTTCGTGACAATAAGGGGGGAGAGGTCGCCTCTCGGGAGTTTCAAAAGTGACTGCTATGGGAGAGGATTGACGAACTGACGCCTGGGCAGCGGATGCTTCATCGGATGCAAGATACTTCCAGTATAGATCAGACTCCTTGAACTTTGGATAATAAGTATCTTGGAGAAGCTCTAGAATGGCAGACTGAGTTGTCAGAACCACCATTCGCGCTTTTCGGTATTGTTCCGGGGTGGCACGCTTTCCTGCACTCAGGAATGTCTTGACTGCTCGGCGAGACTCCTCAGAAACCTTTAGTTCGGGTTTTGATAGATAGGTTTCACTGATGAGGGCTAGGTCGTTTCTGTCTGCTGGCTTCCATGCTAATGAAGTGGGCACTGCCTCATCTCCAAAGTCATCTTCAAGTGGGTTGCGGAATCCATCCACAACAACCCAGAATTGAACAAGCGACATCAGCTTTTGGCGGTCCATAAATTCCATGAAATAAGAAAGTCCAGATGCGTTGTGCATCACGTCAATCAGTGACGATTCATGCGTTCTAGGTGGGATCTCGGGTCGAAGGTCTAACGCTGGAGGTACATGGGAGTCCTCGCCAGGTCTCGCAAGTTTCGCCACTTTCTGATCAAGAACACGTTTGCCTGTTTCAAGGCGCTTCAAATAGACCTGATCCTGGCCTTCTACCACACTCTCTTGCTTCAATTGACTGGAAACGAGGGCACGGAACCGACGGGCATCGGAAAGGTTATTACATTTCCTGATTGCCCTCACAAAGCGCTCAAATGCTCGCTCTGAATCGGTTGCGGACAGTCGTGGGAATGGTTGCCCACGCTTGGACTTAGGTGTGGGTGACGCATGCTGGTCCAAAGCGGCGCGCAGTTTGCGTACAGTCTTCCGATCCTGTAAGGCCGTACGACCATATGCTTCCATTAGTTGGTTCCATGTATCTGGATCTGATAATGAAGTAACTATCGGAATAAGAACAGCGCATGAGATGATTTCGCGAATCAGAACCGACACAATACGACTGTTCAGAACACTTTCCGGAAATAGCTGGGGTAAAAGGCCAACCGCTAGCTTGCGCAGGTACTCCTGTTGAACAGACTTTCGATCGGACACAGATGTTGCAACAGCAGGATGTAAGCGACCTTCACGGTATTTGTTTGCAATGGCCAGATCAAGCTCTCCAGACTCGGTCACATTTCGATTGAGATTGCGTCCGCGAATTGAACGTTCGGCAATGTCAAATTCCTTGAGATGCGATGTCACGATAGGAAAGATGCGCGATACGATCAGCGAGACCATGTCCTCCGCAACTAACCTATCCCGGAGGTTTTCAAGGGCGATACGGATCGTTCGATCAACTTCATTGACAAATATGGGGTTCGGGCTGATACTGTGATACCACGAGGAAATAAAGTCTCGGGTTATGAAAGATAAAAGTTCGTCGATCCCTTCCGATACGACAAAAGACTGAGGATAGAGTGGCCGGGGCCGGTATCGTGTGCTCCGGCGGACATTCAGCACTTCTTTTCGCCATTGGTTGGGTTTTATGAAAGCCACCGAAACTTTCTTGGTGTCGACTTTGTCATTCTGATGCCGGATTGTCAATGCGACAACTCCAAAAAGTCCTACGGAAGATAGGATGGCACCCAGTGTCACGGCATATCCTAGATAGCGGAGGATCGGCAGCCAGCGAACCACAAGACCCCAAGCGATGAATACGCCGACGCCCGCCAGAACGAGGTCGCGGCGACTAAGGGCCATTCTCCCCACTCTCTTGTCAAAGCTCCACGTCTCATAACGATCACTCCCGGGAACTTGGGAGCGAACGGCTCGGCATAGTACTGTGGTCACGGTCAACCTGGCCTGATTGGCGATGAAGCTCTCGTTCGTGTCGAGCGTCCTGGAATGAAGTCGATATGTGATACAATGTCCCTAGGAGTCAGAAGAGAAGGGATAAAGACGTGGATCTCAGCTGTACTGGTATCAAAAAGGAAGAGCCAAGGAGTCGAGAAAGAAACAATCCCGTGACCGTGCGAGAGGAACCTACGGGTGGACGTCATTTTTGTTTACTTAAGCTGTTAATCCGGGGCCCAACATGTCTTTCCCCTCTTCTTCTTTTTCTTCTTCTTCATCTTCTTTCTTCCTTCTTCCTATTCTCTTCTCTTCACTCTTTCTGGTTTAACGGTTTTTGCGCCATGGCCTCTCTTACGGATTTTGTCGATTTTTCCTCCAAGCCTTTACTATGTAAGTTGGCCTTTACAAAATCTCAACAATTTGCATGTGATTGACCCCAACAGGGTCCGCTGCGACTATTGCTTTTAACCCAATTTTTTGGAAGTGAGTGACAATTTTGGTTGAGAAAACCACAATGGCAATTATTCTGTCCATGAGCAATAGCTAATCTGAGCTTTCTAGCATTGTTGCCCGCGCAGGTTGGCCAACTCCACCCAAGGACTGTTGCATTCGACCTTGGCTAACCGCTGAACAGAGTACCGCAACCACTTCTTGACCCGCCTCTTCGGAGGCGCATACAATGGCTGCTACGTCCTTGCAGTCACCATCTTTTCCCTCGGGATTCTCCGTGACCATATCTACCAACTCGCTCTAGCTGACCAGCCCTTCTACGCTCCTGTCCACCAACCCATCGTTGGAGGTATCCTGTTTACTATCGGTTCCGTCCTGGTTCTCTCCAGCATGTGGGCTCTTGGTGTGACCGGTACCTACCTTGGCGACTACTTCGGTATTCTTATGGACGCTCCTGTCACCGGGTTCCCTTTCAACGTGACCGGCTCGCCGATGTACTGGGGTAGCACGTTGAACTTCCTTGGTGTTGCACTGTACCACGGCAAGGTTGCTGGTATTCTTCTGACTGCCCAGGTCTTTATCCTGTACTGGTTCGCTCTCGGCTGGGAAGAGTAAGTATTAATTTTTGAAGCATTCCTAGAGCTAAACTGACTGTCTCTAGCCCCTTCACTGCTGAGATCTACGCCAAGCGTGAGCGCGAACGTGCCAAGAAGCAGGGCGGCAAGAAGCAGTAAGCGCCATGAATGTATACCAGGATTGGCCAGGACATTCAACATCCACAATCCGAACACCAAAAGAGAGGCCGGGTTGCTTCAGACAACTTGACACCCAAAAAGTCTAGGGTTGCCCACGACAAGTTTCCAGCACATGGATGCATCCGAATCTTCAACGATGCTGGACCTGTAGACGATAGATCTTTGCCTTGTCCTTGATACTGGGGATGAGTATAACAGGACAAGGCCCCACTGTGATTTCCCTTACGCGACTACAAAAGATATAATTCAATCAACCCATCGCGCCAAACCTGCAGTACGACTGTGAATCAGTAGACCTTTGTTGCTTACTTGTGATTGCTGAGTATGTGCAAGGGACTCTGGAAGTATTGTGTCTGTTTTATGGGAAAAGGAGAGAGATATCTACAGCGGGCAAAAGATGCTCCAGACAAAAACCCTTGAATCTAAGACATCTAATACTGTACAATTATGTTCTCTCTGTCTCTTCCCATGCACTATGCTTCGATCATGAAGAGCAGAACAGCAAAGCGACGACCACTGAACAACAATCTAAGCAACTAAGAAAGATATGGTATGTTTATAAAGGCCTAGATAGATCATCTTACTTCAATGCCTGGTTTGTTTGGCTCCCTCCTAGCATTTAGTTAGCTTCTGTTTGTAGAGAATCAATCCTTCTCTCTTCTTTGCTCTTTTGTCAGGACCATATATTAGACCGACCCAAAAAGCTTTCGCCGCATTCACACATGCATCTACTAGGGTATGTGCCCTAGTTAAGAGGACCTAGTCATGAGCTCAGTTGTCAGAGTGTTATACTACATCCCAATGCCTTAGCCTGATCTCGGTCTATACTCAATTCCTCAATTTTTCTACGCAATACTCCGGCTAATAGAAGGCCGTTTGTCTAGAGACGCGCGTTCCTAGTCTTTGGGGACATATAAGTACGCTCGACTTTCCTCTTCACTTCTCGGGTCATCAACCTCAGTCAATACCTTGAGACCCAAAAGCGGCAAGCTGCAGCAAAACCCACGCAAAGAGCCAGTTCGACTGCCAGTTTTCCGCCAATACCATTGCATATGTACCATTTGATGTATGGCCGGCTTACCCTTCCACTTGCACCTGCTCGCAGGTGACGAGCAAGTGAAGAACAAATGAGAGAAGAAGCCCATGACTACAGTCATTGGATACATTTGCACAAGTCACCTAGTAGCCCGCAGTTTGGCAAGCGAAAAAGACAAATCAAGAACTAATCAAAGCCAAAAGAGACTTCCAACATGTCAACTCGCTAGGCATGACCCTCTTCAGTCCATCGGGGTGGACTAAACCAGGATACTACCATACCTCGCCCTTTGACAAAGACTCGAGCTATAAAGATCTCCAGGGACTACCGATACTCTTTTCTGGTCTTTCTACTCTGGACCTTTAGGGTGGGAGGAAGACCTTCACGGCGAGGGTCATGCTGGATGGTTTACATTGTGCTTTGGATTCGCCTACGCTATGAGATCATCTATCCCACAACTTGAGCTTGTTGGAACCAGTGTTGAGTTCGGTCATCAACAGATATCCCGGTCATTGGCTAGGATGAACAAAGCCTTGGAACGACTGGTGAAAATCACGATGAACTCGTCTTGTTGAGGCAGAGGCCAGCCTGGAGGAACGTACTCGATGATTCGAAGTTCAGATACAGGAATGGCGGAAACATGCAAGCAGGGAGCACTGAGAAACCACTTCCGATGTCCAGTGTGATCTTTTAAGAGGCGTGCCCCCTAGCTCAATTACACTCGACGGATTGGAGTTCCGAGACAGGAATGGTGAACACCGCAATCAGGGAAGAATGTTTCCCGTTGCTATATCCCCCGAAAAGAAAGAAGAGATGGCAGATTGGGGAGGCAGAACAACAGGAAGGGAAGATGAAAGGAAACAAAACCACGTGAAGCAGAAGAGAGTGAAGCTGTGACCGGGGAGATGAACATACCCACAGAAGAAGAAGAAGCACATCCAAGACTCGAATACAAACTATTTAGAACTTTCAGCATCTACTTCGCCTAGTAGATGAATTCAAAAAAAAAAAAAAAAAAAAAGGGCATTCGCCAGGTCCATGGTGTCACCGTATACCTCGGTATGCTGAGAAGACTCGACCTGGGCAAAGACTGTGCCAACATACCCAGGAACCAGTGAACCACTGGCATCACTGTGGAAGGCGCAAATCAAAGCTGAAGACATAGAAGACCTGATGCACTCCCTCATATGAGGGCGTGATAACCACGACTTGCCATACCCAGACATGACATTGACAACCTTGCGCGCGGGATCTTGGTATGGAAGTCCTGGAAGACGAGAAACAGAGTCGCCGAAAGACAGAGAGTCAAGGTTTGACCGTCAAGTTGACCGTCAATCTGACAGCTTGAACCGAACCCCTTCCCCTCCAATAGAGGACATTGTTCGACTATGCTAGGGGAAGAAGTACAGATACCGAATTGTGGCAGTGATCATCAATGCCGTATCATTGCTTAGATACCAAAACGTCTACAGCTGTAGAGGCGTGGCGGTTATGATCTCAAGATTGTCATGGGCAGGCAGGACGAGGCCCAGGAAGACGATGATCAGATCAAGAAGCAAACCTACAACGATGATGCCGAGATTGAGGGCCAGAACAACAACAATACCAATGATGAGGGCAAAGAAGGACAAAAGCAACATAATAGCCCCTGGACAGTCTCACCATGCACGCATTGTCTCCTCTCCAAGTGGACGTGCGTGCCCTACTGGGATGGCTCAAGGACATTCCAGATGTTAGTTTTTTGACGTAGATTAATGAAAAATGTCTTGTTGGGCCCAGAAACAGTAACCAAAATCATGATTATTATAGAAATGAGGGTATATACCGACGCCACAGGAATCAAAGAACCCAAAGAAACAGAGACAAGAGACAGGGTAGTATGTAGAGTTCGTATCACCAGGAAGAGACCAGAACATGACAATGCCAGAGGGCCCAAGATCAAAAGAGAAGAAGAAGCAAAGAAGCAAAGTGGAATACCACTGCCAACGGCCCATCTCTCACTGCCGCCTTCCTCTCCCCCTCTTCCCCTGTGTCCGACTCTCATCAACAGTCTCAACCTCATCCTCATCAGTCCCCTTCTTCAAATCCTCTCCCTCAGCCAGTCCCCATTGCTCACGGTCATACCAGTCCTCGCCATCACTCATCTCGCCAACATGTCCCTCAGCCTTACACCACTCTAGAACATCAGCTTTCATGCGGCACGATCTATTCAGCGAATCAAGCATGTGCTCAACCCCGCGCACCGTCTCTTCTTGCTTCTGGATATACGACCAGAGCAGCCGGCGGGTTTCCTCGGCTTCAGCGGCGGGGAGGCCGAAGTTGGGATCGGGGCGGATATTGTCCGGGACGAGGAAGAGGGGATGCGGAGTTGGGAGTGGGAAGGCTGTGTCGGAGATTGGGGAACCGTTTTCAGTTTCGTTTGGGTTGACAGCGTTGGTTTGCGCGCGCGTTGTCATTCGCCGTGGCGGTTCTGGTGAGTCGCCATCGTGCATTTCGAGGTCTTGTTCTGTGTCGTCGTTGAGTTCGGTTGTATCGACGAGATCGGCATCTTTCGTCGTGTCCATGTCTTGTTTCCCGTTGGGGGGTGGGTTTGTGCTTGTCCCGGCTGCATCGCTGTTGTTGCTCTCCTGGGCGGGAGTCGAGGTGTTAGGGTGAGGTGGGAGGTCTTTGACGGTGGCATCGGTCTCTTCCGATTTAAGCTGCAGGCCGTTCCTGGTGGGTTCGCCCTGTGCTGGGACCTCGACCATTTCCACGTCATTCTGCGTTGAACTGGGCTGGGCTTTTGTCCCGTTCTGTGCCGGTTGGGGGTCCTGTGTGGCTATTGATGCAGGTACCTTTTGTGCCGCGTCCTGCGGGTCATTGAGGTCTCTAGCGGTGGACGGAGTACCATTCTCACTTGCACCTTGACCGGCATATACACTCGGGTCATTACTAGCAAGCCTAGAGTCGAATATCAAGTGATCATTGGGCGTCTCGAGCGCACCGCACGGCATCCAACCGCTATCACCGAGGAATTGCCTATGCAAGTTCCTGGCGCGCCAGAGCAAAGCCCGTTCCTGGCGGAGCTTGTGTTCGACCGCCGCTGTCATCTTCTCCAGGGCTTCCGACGTGTATGCTTGGGACATAGAAGGATGGGTGGGGAGTTCGGAAGGATGCTTCAATGGACACAGAAGAGCTAGAAGGGGGGGAAAGGAAGAAACAGGTCAGTTATCCTCAGGCAGTACTCAAAACAGGAGAGAAAGAACTTACTCTCAAGCGCAATCCCAGAGAAAGGGTTCTCTTCAGCAGCAACAGCATCAGCCTCGGAATCTTCATCATCCTCATCAAGCTCGTCTCCCTCTGAATCGTAGCGAACCGGGTTCGGCTGAAGGATGTAGCGCGTATAGCCAGCGTGATCGACTCTCTAATTACCGGCCAAAGGTCAGTTTCCATAAAATACTGGTCCCATCTCATCGCCACAACACCCAAGTCCCGAGATTGGCAAACTACACACCTGCTTGTAGTAATCCTCGGCGTTGATGTAGCCCAATGCACCCTCGCTCACATACTTCGCATTGGCATGCATTTTGTTCCCCCGG
Organism: Penicillium hordei; assembly: GCF_028827395.1. Classification (NCBI taxonomy): domain Eukaryota; kingdom Fungi; phylum Ascomycota; class Eurotiomycetes; order Eurotiales; family Aspergillaceae; genus Penicillium; species Penicillium hordei. Next base: position 4,031,739 of record NW_026623147.1, on the reverse strand, counting down.
TTGGTCGGCGCCATGATCGGGTCGTCCGGGCCATTATCTGGTGAAGAAAGATGTCAGAAAACGATTCTGCTTGAAAAGACAGACAGCTTGGTCAGTAACTTACCATCACGCTCTCTGCGCAAGGCCCGCTTCATTCCGATGATGGTATCGGCGATCAACGCCGCTTGCGCCGCCATAGTTACGGTGTCAGCGACGAGGCTGTCGGGTTAGACAAGTTTAATTGCGCGTTGGAGGGGGTTTCTCGGGCAAATGAGGCGTGGGAACGGATTCCCGAGGAGGGGGAAAATAATCGGCTGGGTATTTCGATGCTGAGGCTTCAATTACAGGTGTAGATACTGCAGAGATCAAGGGAAGTGAGCTGTTATGTCTTTGAGTGACTGTGATGAAGCTCTCTGACGGCAAGACATGCGGAAGACCGATCGCCGCTAGCCTCATTAGGAAATCCGGGTTATGTGATAAGGGTTGAACACGTGACATATCCTCATCTATACATAGCAAGTAGTGTATGAAGTTGGGGATCTGTATTCTTTGTACAATATTTGCTTATTATGAGACAGTCCAATTCATCTACAGCATGTATCTCAGATTCTAGTCATATCATTCAATCGTCGGCATCAACCCATACTAGAACCCCCTTCTTGTCCGATTTCATATCCCCCGTTGGAAGGACGCGAAGCGTTTTGTTGAAGTAGGTATCAATAACCACCAGCTGTGGCTGAATCCATAAGCCGCGCTTCGCCGCAAACAAATTGAAGTTCACTGTATGACGACTCAGCGGCACAAGCTGCACAACGGTAGTCTTTGGCCCGCTAAAGGCAAAGTGCTCGCTAGCTTCCATGACCAGATTGAAGGTGAGGAAGTGGGTGGAGGAGTTCTCGAGTACATAATCCATATGGATCAACCCTGGCATATTGTTGGATGGGGTAGCCGATGCAAGGACTCGAGGCTCGCCCATGGGGACGACGAATCGGGGAATATCGAGGACGGTGGTTGTAACTGAGTTTTTGGCGTCAAAGGAAGCTGCAGTTTCAGATGATTGCCGACGCCAATTGATCTCCAATGCGCAGGTAAGCGCAGTTGGTCGACGGTCTCCGAGGATGAGCTTCTGGATATCGAGGCAGAAGTTGGATTCTCGCAGTTCTTCTGGTGCGAGATGGGCTGTTTCTGGACTGACAAGCTCTTCCGAGTGAACCTCGCAAATGGCTCCCCCGTTGGCTTCGAGAAGAATCAGGGAGATCTTGTCAATTACCAGCGGCTCCAGTGCAAAGGAAACTACCTTGGAATTAAGGCACCACTTCTGGAACAGGCCTGCAGGACTTAGTGCAGAGCCATCCTCGAGTAGGTCATCGCTAACTGCGAAGAAATTGGGCCATGACTGAGGGTGAATTGCAGGCAAGAATTCATAGTTTGCTTCGAACGGCCGAATAAACGACAGGTCAACAGTGATTTTTTTCATAATCGGGGTCTGGATATCAGACACCAAATGGTACACAGCCGAAACTTCCAACGTGAAATCCGTAGCCTCCTGGGTATCGGCCAGCACGATTGTGATTGTTTTGTTAGAAGAGCGCTCCAGAACACCCACAGATCGTTTCAAGTAATGAGATGGCCCCTCAATCGGGGTGCTGGCGCCTGATTCAAGGAGTTCGGAGTTGCCATCGCCGTCGAGCCACTGTATTTGAGCTGTGGACTCGGCGCCGAAGAGTCTGATTTCAGCAGATACATCGGCAGCTTCGTCTTCTTCATTGTGTATACCAATCTGAAGCGTCACCAGTTCATTGGTATAGTAGGTCTCCTTCAGGTTGGGAGTTGTGAGGCGAATCTTGGGAGGCTTAGGCATAACCTTGCATCTGCCAGTATCCCGATCCTTGCCCACTCTTCTGCGGGTCACGCCCTTTTGGGTCTGCTGCCACCAGAATGATTCACGCTGATCTGGCTCGGTGATCGCATAACCCAAATCAAATTGTTCTTCTTCGATCAACATGGTGATTGAAGCAACCCTGGCTTCACCAGCTTCGCGAGGAATACAGGTGAGGTTGAAGATTTTGGTCTGGGAGGGCCCCAGAGTCAGATCTGCTATACCCACCAATGCGGTCAGTCCACCGGCTGGGGATTGGACAACAGTATCAGGGTTGCTCGGCTCGCGGAGTGGAAGAGTTGCGATGCGGCATGGCGTTGTGGTGTCAGCATCCTGATTCTGGTCAGATTGAACCTTTACTGGGCGGAGACATCCTTCGAAAACCAGTTTGACCTCTGAAAGCCGGATAGGAGCCGAGGATTTATGAGCACAGGATGTAATGGAAAGTTGGGCCTGTAGGGGTTCCCCAACGTTGCCATCGGATTTCTCGAACACCAATGATGCGGTCACTTTGAAGACAGGGGTCAGTGCAATCTTTGCATTACGGGTTTGCCAACTTACGACTTGTTAATACATCCTCTGCGCGAAGGATAAGAGAAGGCTTTGGCTTTTCTGAAGGCAAACTTTCAAGACTCCTGTGGATGTCATAATGCCACGAAGGTCTTGGTTTGAAAGCTATCGGAATGAATATTAAAATTGGAAGACAATACGCACAGAATAAATGGAATTAACTCACTCTTGTTCAGCAGCTCCCAGTCCAGTCGCAAGACTGTCTCACTGTCCTGCACCCTGAGAGCACATTCTCTGAGTGCCCATCCGAAATTGACCATTAGATGCCACCACCCTGAGCGGCGCCAGCTAAGAGTAGACCACAGCGGCTGGAGAATGCCATGCGCTTCGGACCATGAACCAATGCGCATATACTCCTCGGCTGCCTCAAGACTCAAGCTCTCAACTTTCCTCATTTGGTGGCGTTTTGCAAATTCCTTAATGGCAGCCTTTAGCGTGCTCAATATTAGACCAGAGTGGTCGAAGCCAGTTCGTCCTTCTTGGGGTGCCTCCACATGAGTATCGGGAACAAGATATGTGTCGTACAAGTAGGATTTGTTTGCAAGTTGTGAGGCAGGTGATTGCCCGGGGGCCATGCGATCTTCCATGGGAATATCATGGGCAAGCGCGCGTCGGATCATTGTATGTTTCGCTGAACGGTGTAGCCAGTAGCCCTCGTGGTGGAGGTTTTCCCAGGATCCGACTCTTTCCCCGGTTGGAATTGATTTCTCGGGTAAAGTATAGAGATCTCCAGGCTGTTCAGGAGAGATTTCGCTGGAAAGAGACGGAATTTCGGCTCGGCGGATGAGCTGTGCCATTACCATCGACCAGCGCGCCTCCCATGCCTCCCATCCATAGTGTTTACTGCCCTTTCCTCTGCGATTGACAATATCCTTTACACGGATTCTGTGGTCAACCCAAAACCGAGCTGCGGCGGTCGTCTGGGCCGTCCATAACAGACAGCGTATAATCCGAATGGCAAGAGCGTCGGCCAAGAGGCGCGCATCGTTAAATCGAGGATTCCAGCCCGCAATAATTTCGAAAACTTCATGTCCAAATAGAGTGTCATACGCACTCTCATAGTTCCGACAGGCTGCATCCATTTCTTGGCGAAACTCGGCAAGGATTCCCAGCTTGAATTCATACCGTACGTTCCAGCCTTGAGATGATAGGGTCTGAGAAGTTCCGGTCGTTGGCGGTGCAGTTGGAGGAGGGATACTGCCCCTGTTACGTTTGCGCCTGGCATGCTTGGACAGATCCCGATAGTATTCAACGACCGACGGTTGCAGTAGAGAGAAGAGTGATTTCACAAAGTCTTGCAGTTCCGAGGAAATCGCGTCTGGTGGGATCACAAATATCGACCTGGAGTCAAGGTTTGTTGCCCGCCGAATCCCCGCAATGCGATCATCAATCTCGCCCTCATAGCCGCCTTCTTCTCCCTCTTCTGATATCAAAACAACCACAAATCGCGTCTTGTACCCGGAGGATTGCCATTCTTTTTTCAAGCTGTTGATCTCGATCTTGAGTTGATTGTCTCGTAGCGAGTTCATATTCGGGTCCAATGAGAATGGGAAGAAATTGATCACTGCTGCTGGAACCAGGTCTTGGTGTTTAGTTACCCATAAAGGGGTGAGCAAGCCATCTGGGAAAGTTGGGGAACCCGGTGACAAAGGCGATATCGGCGAGTGGAGGACATAGTGTGCGCTCGGTTCCGAGTGTCCATTGTCCTGGCCATCGCTAGGAGTAGTTGGTGGTGAAGGTATAGGGGGGTCAGCTTTTCGTGGAGGGAGTCTGCATGACTGTGTCATTGTTAGCAAGCAGTCCGCAGTACGATGTTGTGAAACCAACGGGGTTAGAATCATCGAGTATCAACGTACGCGACCAGAACTTTTGATACGGTAACCAATATTCGCAATCGTAGTATTCCCGCTTACAGTCACTCTGGACTTCCATGGCATCTGAGAGCTATCTTCCTCTAGAAGCAGGCTCCGGAGCTCCTCCGCAACAGCCCCGCTCAGAGGTGGGAAATCTGAGAATATATGGGTCCCCTTCTCTAGTAGCAGAGGATAGCTCGAGGATACTTCAGTGTCATTTTGGGGATCTGCCTCCAGTCCTGAGAGTAGGATTAGAGGCAGATTGTGATTGACGTAGTCTTCGGGGTAGGCGTCCATTGCGGGCAATGGCTGTTTCGCAGCGCGGTCACCTCATGTCTAGAGGATAGTGGAGACCTGGGGATTTCAGGAGCAAGATATAAGAACTAGGCTGTTAACGAGACTAAGGCCCAAATATGGTTTGGGGTTTCAATGATGTTTTGGAGTAAGATAGGCAATGGGCTGGGGGATACTGCCATCTGGCCATGGTGGGCGGTCAACTATGTTTACTTCGATCAGATGGCCAGGGAGTTGACCATCGATAGATGTATTGTATTATTATATTTTATTCTTTGGCATGATTAGACTTTAGGTTACATATATAAAATAGACACATCCAAATGAACTTATATATTGTGGTAAATATCAGATGTTTAATTGTCTAGGTTATAATCGGCGATTATATGCCCGAATACATAGATCCGCTATATATATATATGTGTACTACTATTCTTCCGTTTTTACTATTTCACGTTCTAACATTTTATATTCACATTTATAGAACTTGAAGCATATAACAGTAGTTGGATAACAGCTGGGTTTCTATTTCCTTCGTCTATAATATGAGTTGATCAGCATTATCCTCGCATAGCCGAGCCTATCTAACCTATTAATCGCCTATTAAGGGGTACTTCCAGAAGGAGTAATTTGGAATCCACGTGGAATCTCAAATACTTGGACCTTAGGGTTGGTTGATAATGAGGAGTCTTGTATCTTATATCTGTACTCTGTACTCTGTACTTCGTACTCCCTACTCCGTAGTCGCCCTCGATATTGATCTTTCTATTATATATTTCCTCCCCCCCCCTACATATACTTAGTGTTATCGGCAAATTAAGATCCCCCCAGTGGAGAAAAAGGCGTGAACGCTAATGGATCTCAAAAAAAAAAAAAAAAAAAAGCAACTCCCTTTTCCTCCTCTTCTTTACAGTTAATGTTTTATTTTATTTTATTTTATTTTATACTTTCTTTTCATACTCGGTATAACCGGGATCCCTTCTTTTAATCTTCTTACGCTCACTCTCAATCTTTTTTTTTTTAATCTCAACATCTCAAATACTGTAAGGGGAAGGGAATTGTGTTTACGAACCAACCCTTATCAAACAACCGCATGCAGTAGATCATGCGCGTACCCATTTTAACCTGCATCCGATACTTGAAGTTTGTTTGTTCCAAGGGTCACACCCTTAGACTATTGAACTATGTCGAACGAAAACCCCATCCAGGCAGAATCGGCCCTGCTTAGTCGTCGCCGACGTCGTAAATCGCTGCCTTCGCGCAATGGAACTGATCCAACCTCGCCTGAAGTCATTTCCTCCCTCATTTCCTCCCTTTCTACCATCTCCGTGCCTCTAAACTCGCACTTTGACACCGTCCCGAAGTTCGATACCGAATCAGATCCAGCATTGCCAGAAGTACCGCGCACAGCGCCTGTTCACTCCTTTCCTCCCTCCGAGCAACATGGGTTTGGAATGAGTTACGGCGCCTACAAGCCAGCGGTCGAACCACCCGCGCCGGAAAACCCATTTTTGCACCCCGACGATGCGGCCTCGCCCCCTGTCATTCGTATGGCCAGGGCGCCCCCGTCACCAAAGTCCCCTCGATCGCCCAGATTCAAGCATTTTAGAACGACCGACTCATCCTCCACTCGCCCAGCCTCGAGGGAATCCTATACATCTGTGATGGCCGTCCCAGAGTCTTCCTCATTTGGAACGATCAGCACAGAACCTGGCCCCCGCCTGTCAACCCCGAGCATTGCTTCGAATAGTTCTGCAGGGCGGGCAAAAAGCTTAAAGGGTCAATTTAGTCTATTGAAGAGGTCATCACGAGAATTCATGGGCGAAAAGGATCCACATGTCGACCGCTTGCGAAAAACTACCAGCTACAACGACAGTCTACGACACAACGTCCCGCGCAGCCGAGCAAGCTTGCGATCATTGCATTCCATGGCAGAACTTACAGAGGAGGCTCGTCCTGCGGATGTCAAGGAAGAGCCATACGAAGAGAAAGTCGCGAGAACCCCACCCACTAAAGATTATCAATCATTCCACGGTACCCCAGATGCTAGCAAACCCGGCGGAATTGGAAGCGGTAGAATCATTCCAACTCGCGACTCCTCTCTGCGACATCGGCATAGCCAGTCGTCCAGCTCGAAAAAGCATCGCTCTGCTCGTCATAGTCGATACTCTTCCACGGCTAGCAAAGAGTTCAACACAGATAATGGCACACCGGGAACGAGCAATGATGCAGAACAGGTGACCCGCCGGATCCAAGAGTTAAAAGACCAGCAACAGAAGATCAAGACCGAATTGGAAGTGGGAAACAGCCCTGAATCCCCGACTAAGACAAGCCCCGTGAAGCAGGCAAAGGCTTCAAAGGTTTCGCGCGTTCTAGGACATGAGGTCGATCGGGCCATGCAGAATGGACTAGTTCGCGATCGGCCATCTTTTAACGACAGTGCTCCTTCTCCAAACGTGATGACAGGGAAAAGTCGCAGCGGGAACCGACTAGGAGCACCACTCGCATCGAAGTCTACCAATCTACCACCGCAGTTGCCCAAGTCGTCCACGGAAAACCCGGATTCTGAGAGAGCTAGGTACAGGCAGTCCCTCGAGCCAATCATGCCAACTACCCATCGCCGCACTCCATCCGGTCATCTGTCCCATGTGTCGAATGGACGTCCCTCATACAGCACCGAACGACCATCGAGTGCGGATTCAATCGATCTTGCTGTTGACGACTACATCTTTTCGCCGAAGCTGACCCAGAGAGTGATCCACCCAACCACTGGCCGCTCCATCGCATTCTCTGAAGTCGGTGATCCGAAGGGCCATGTCGTGCTTTGCTGTGTCGGCATGGGTCTCACTCGGTATCTGATGGCATTTTATGATGAGTTGGCGCGGACGCTCAATCTACGACTGGTGACATTGGATCGCCCTGGCGTTGGCGAGAGCGGCCCGCATCAGGGAGACGAGCCGACCACCCCTCTCAGCTGGCCCGGTAAGCAAGACTGTCCCGAGAGATTCTAATCCCGCGCTAATCAGTAACAGATGATGTTGCAATCGTTTGCAACCACCTCAGAGTGACCAAATTTTCCATTCTTGCTCATTCCGCCGGCGCAATCTACGCTCTTGCCACGGCTCTCCGAATTCCGCAGCACATTCGTGGCCGCATTCATCTCTTAGCCCCATGGATCCCCCCATCTCAGTTGTCTACTATCGGCTCCAAGAAGGATCCCGCGCCCACCAACGCGGTTCCTTACTCCCAAAAAATTCTCCGTGCTCTTCCCACGTCCCTTCTCAAAGTAGCCAATTCAAGCTTTATGAGTGCCACTAGTGCCAGCATCACCACCAGTCTACCCAAGTCCCCACGACGGGCCAAGCGCAAGCCTACCACTAAAGAAACTTCCCATGCGAATGCCATCCCTCCCGTACCGCCTATACCTTCCGTTGAAAACAACCTACAGACCCAGCGAGTGGACATCGTACCGAATATTAAACCGTCCGCTTCGACCATCGCTTCGCACAGAAAAAGTGACACCACTCTCGCATCTCGCGCAAAGTCTCCAGAAGACGAAGTCGAACGGCAGCGTGACTATGATACGCGTCTTACCTACAAGATCTGGGAGCTGGCTACTACCAACGCCAACCCGGCGGTTGATTTGTTGATCTGCCTCGAGCGTCGCCAAACAATTGGGTTCCGCTACGTGGACATCACACGATCAGTGGTGATCCATCATGGTAGCAAAGACCCCCGCGTTCCAGTGGAAAATATCCAGTGGCTTGGCAAGACAATGCGCCGCTGTGAGGTCCGGATCCTCGAAGGGGAAGGCCACGGCCTCATGGCATCTGCTGGTGTCATGGGAAATGTCTTGACCGAGATTGCCAAGGAGTGGGAGGACTGGACAATCCTTGTCCAAGGCAAACGCAGAGCCACTGCCAGCCATGCTACACGGCCTGGACTCTCGATTCAAACTTGATCTCCCCAGTCTGCTGTCCTTTCCCCTTTTATCTGATGTCTTCGACGTCCACTACACCTTCAGCCCTGGTGGCTTATCTACCACTAATCACCCTCACTCTCGTTTCCACAGGCTAGATTGCAGCCGGTCTGCGGTCCCCACTGTTCTGACCTACTCCCTTGAACTTATATATCCTATCATTTATTCTTACCCCATTTCTTACCTATCCACATACACCTACTGGTGCGAGGTTCATGCCCTCGCCATGATTTACCGTCGACATGGGTTTTGCCTTTGAACAAAAGAGCCCGTCTGATTTAGCATAATACCCAGTCATGCCATATTCTAATAAATATTGATAATTTCACTTTGATCTACATAGTAAAAATCGAAATAAGCGTCAGACATATAAAACAAGCATAATATGTACATCATAGCTCCGCCAAGCATCAGCGCTCAGACGGGGCAAACCCGCAAATCAGGGATAACATGCCCTTGGCCCCTTGACCCCACTTCTCCTGACCTGTTTGGAGCTTTTGATCTTTTGATTGTCAGTTTTGGAAGATTCTGGATCAAATGTGCAAGTGCAGGACGCTCCCAATACCCTAAACTGTTAAGCTCTGCCGGAAACGGAGGAATTCTTGGCTTCTGGAACACGTCACGTTCTCTCCAAGTCGCCTCCTTCACTTGAACATTTTGGATTCAACTTGTTTGATTCAAGTCACAAGCCACACGGCTATAAGCAAACTTCTCCATGCCTTCTTCACAACGGCGGCTTCGACTGATTGTCGTTGCGGTTATCGCGGTTCTTTTCATGGTATTTTACTACACTGTACGTTCCCAGATCTCCCTCTTTCGCCCAGTTTCTTCAGATATCTGATGCGATGCAATCAAATCCACAGGGCGATGCAAGCAAAATCCAAAACCAAAAGTTTTATCGGTCAACCCTCGACGCAATGAAAGCGAAAGAGCAAGCCAAACAAGCCAAGGACCAAGAGAAGATCCAGCATCCCGTGCATGCGCCCGGACAGAATGGCCCTGCCGGTTCGGGTGCAGGTGATAAGGTGCCCGTCGCTGAGGTCGAGAAAGCTGCTGTTCCTCCTGCTACAGGGAATGAAGATACGGAGGAGATCCCGATTGCCGGACGGACAAAGATGACCGTTCCCAAGAAGGGGAGCCAGGATACGCCGTCAGAGATCCAGTTGGAGATCAAGAGCGAGGAGGAGAAGGAGCGCGAGGAAAAAGTGAAGAGAGAGCGCGAAGAGAAAGAGAGGAAAGAGGCTGAGGCGACAACAGAGCTTAATGCGATTCTTAAGCGGGCTCCAGGTATGTTTCTGTTCCCCATTCTCCATTTCTTGGCCGTATCCAAGACTAACCGCATCCAGTCATCGTTTTCTCCAAATCCTACTGTCCCTACAGCAAGAAAGCCAAGTTGATCTTGCTGGAGCACTACTCTATCGAGCCGAAACCGTTCGTGGTCGAATTGGACAAACACCCGCTTGGACCGTATCTGCAGGCCCTGCTAGCACAGAGTACGGGGCGTCGCACAGTGCCCAATGTGCTCGTGAGTGGGAAGAGTATAGGCGGTGGAGACGATATTGCGGCATTGGATCAGAGCGACGAGCTGGCTTCGACGCTGCGACAAATGGGCGGGAAATGGATCGTGGATGTGTCGCACCGGGAGGTTGAGAAATCACTGTGAGGTTAGTATTGTAAAACAATTTTCAAATTTCGATAGCCATAGCTCATAGCCCTGGCAGAAAATCAGGGGGGAAGGGAGAGATATGGTTGTTGCAGCTCATTGCATTGTACATAGTAGCGAACTTGCTCAGGAACTCCAGGCTCCAGCTTAATATTTACCACATGTACCTCTACTTGGCAATCACTTAAATAAAACCGGTGGAGCAAGTACTGATACAAGCCGCGATAAGACGATAAGCTGATAAGGAACCCTAATTGCGCTAGACCCAAAATGGCCCTAAGCGACGCACAACCCCGTGACATCCAATTTCGCTCCACCACCAAGTCCATTCGAATTTTGAACCTCCCCGACATCGACAATCTACACCCCCGGCAACCACCAAAAGTCACGTCAAGATGCGGTACATTCACTCCGAGGAACGGTTGCCCATTCTGGACAATGGTGAGCGAATTTCTTTTTTTTTATGATGGAGGAAGCCGGTCGCACACAATACAACTTCGCTTTTGAGGGCACGAAATTCAACACGCAAGCTTAGCACGACACACGATCAATATCCAGCACCAATGCAGCAAAAGCAGGAGGGAATGTTGTGTGGGATCGGCGACTCGCACACCTACCGGACAATTCTTGATTTTGATTCTTCAAAATATTGAATTTCACAAAAAAAAAGAAATGGCCATGAACTAACCCGAATCTTTTTTTGCTCTATAGTGAAGGTCCAGATTCGCTCCCGTATCGTGACTGTCGAGGGTCCCCGCGGCAAGCTCGTCAAGGATCTCTCCCACATTGCCGTCACCTTCGGCCGCCCCGAGCAGAACGTTATCTCCATCGAGCTGCACCACGGTGCCCGCAAGGGTGTTGCTACTCTCCGTACCGTCCGCACCATCATTAACAACCTGATGATCGGTGTTACCCGTGGCTTCAAGTACAAGATGCGTTACGTCTACGCTCACTTCCCCATCAACGTCAACATTGAGCCCAACCCAGAGACTGGCCGCTCTATTGTGGAGATCCGGTATGGAACCCTTGAACCTACGCTTTTGTTTTCCCGTTATGATATTCGGAAATATATCGTGAAATTCAATTGTGATGGAACTCGCGCTAACGTTTTGTTATTAGCAACTTCCTCGGTGAGAAGTACGTCCGCCGCATCACTGCCCAGCCCGATGTCGACATTGCTCCCTCCGCCAACGTCAAGGATGAGCTCATCCTCACCGGTAACTCCCTCGAGGGCGTGTCCCAGTCCGCCGCCGACATCCAGCAGATCTGCCGTGTCCGTAACAAGGATATCCGTAAGGTTAGTTACACGAACATAATTACTTTCACCGGGAGGACCCGAGTCTGAATTTATACTGACCATCTGCAGTTCTTGGACGGTCTTTACGTGTCGGAGAAGGGCAACATCATTGAAGAGTAAATGTGCTGCTTGGGAATGTATGGGGTGTCCGGGAGAGGTTTCTTTAATTTCGCCTACTTGCATATAGGGAAGCAAAGCGAAATGTCAAAAACAAAACGACCCTTTTGAAATTCACTGATTCCCTTACGCGAATAACGTCTTTGTATGTGGCATGTAGAAATGTGCGCCCGTGGCAATTCCATTATACTTGATTACTTTAATACTCTTAAGTATTGAGTAGAGAGAAATATGTACTACATTTATTTGTCACGGGACAGTTGTGGTTGAAGATGAAGATCCGGGGGAATCTGGATTGATCAGCTTCAACTCCCCAAACTTCAACCCACACAATTCCTTCCTCAGACCAATCGAGTCCAATTCATCTCCATAACACAGCTACGCTCGAATACATATCACACTTGATCACTCAATATACTATCAATCGACTATCACTACCGCAATCTCAACCGCCAATTCCCTTGCGTGAGGCGCGTGACGTTGTAGCATGTGAAAACGATACCCGGGCCCGCATGTGCACCTCTCCCTCCACCAGCCACAACGCAGACATATCTCTCGAATGAAAACAAAAATGGGGTCCTGGTGGCTTGGACTGTGGAAGATTGCTGGTGCGATCTGGAATATGGTGCTTGATGTTGCTCAGTTCTGGAGAGACGTGAGTATTGTTCTCCAATCCTAGCCTGGGTGTCTTGCATGCGGGGAGAGCTCTGAGCCTGAGATGGCAAAAGACGAAAGAGACACAAGACATAACATCGGATTCTGTTTTCAGTCTGATCTTGAGCTAATAAATGTCCTCTAGAAACTATTATCATGGTGGCATTCCAAATCCCCTCGAGATCGGCTCTTCCATACGCTAGCCAACGCGCAGAGCTACGAGGAGTGGGAAGAGGCGGCATTTGAGCTCGACGAGCTACAAAGTAAAGATCTATGGTATGAAGTCAAACAACGCCAATTGAACCCTACTCAATACCCAATGTACCAAACCACCATCTAATCATCCACACAGGCGCCAAAATCCCGTTAGCCGACACTATGACTACCGACTAATCCTCGGTCGACTTGAAGCACTGATGAACGCGCGAGAGTCAGAAGATATCCTAACACTAGTCAACTTGCTCCGGTCGGGGCTAGTGCGCAATCTGGGCAACATAACCAGCACGAAGCTATTTACGCACGCGTACGCGGGAACCAAGCTTCTAATAGACGACTACATTACGCAAGTAGCTCTGTCAATCCAGTACGTGACATCGGTGCCAGGAGCACCGATGCACCCGAGCGGGTTTAGCTCGCAAGCGAAGCTGGAGCTGCTGCACGATACGCGGCAGGCGTTTGGGCGGACGACGCTGCTGCTGCAGGGTGGGTCTGCGTTCGGGCTGTGTCATCTTGGTGTTGTGAAGGCGCTGCATTTGCAGGGTCTGTTACCACGGATTATTACAGGTACTGCAACTGGGGCGATGATTGCTGCGCTTGTGGGGATTCATTCTGAGGGTGAGTTGTTGCCGTTGCTTGATGGGGAGGGGATTGATCTTTCTGCTTTTGAGAGGCGGAAGATGGTGAATGGTGGGGATAGGGGCAACTCTGATTCGAGTTGGGTTGGGACCTTTTATCGAAGGATGAGGAGGTTGCTGAAGAAGGGGTATTTGTTTGACGTTGGTGTTTTGGAGGAATGTGTTCGGGCTAATGTTGGGGATCTTACGTTTGAAGAGGCGTATGCGAGGTCGAAGCGCATTTTGAATATCACCGTTGCGACGACGGGGAAGAATGGGACGCCGAATCTGTTGAATTACTTGACTGCGCCGAATGTGGTATGTATTTCTCGCCTTCTCCTTGCCAGTGCCAGTGATATCTAACATCGTTTCCAGCTCATCTGGTCTGCAGCCGTAGCATCCAACGCCTCTTCCTCAGGCCTCTACTCACCGGTGACGATCTACTGTAAAGACGAAACAGGTACAATAGTCCCATGGCCACACACACAAGATGCAGTCTTCCGACCCTGGCGACACGTCCAATACAACGAAGGCGAATCCCCCCTCTCACGAATCTCGGAACTCTTCAACGTAAACCACTTCATCGTCTCCCAAGCTCGACCTTACCTAGTCCCATTTCTGCGGTCAGAACTGAACCTCCTAGACCGGCGCCAAACAGGTTGGAACAACCTCTCCCGCTCCGCAATGCGACTAGTAATCGTTGAACTACGCCACCGACTCCGCCAACTCGACTACCTAGGCGTGCTACCCGCCCCATTGAGCAGACTCCTCATCGATGAGACAATCCCCGGGCCGAACCTAACTCTCGTGCCAGACTTGTGTTTCTGGGATCTGAGGAAACTATTCCAGAGCCCGACAAAAGATCGCGTCTCTGAGTGGGCGCTTAAGGGAGAGAGGGGAGTTTGGCCGGCGATTAGTGCACTGAAGGTTCGAGAGGCGGTTGAGATTGAGCTTGATAGGGGGTATCAGCTTGTGAGGCGGCGTAGACCGAGTGATGCTTCGGTTTCGGTGTCTGTTCCGAAGCAGGTTAATGCTATGAATGAGGGTGTTCCTAGGCGTCGGAGATGTGGGAGTGAGAATGAGGAAGAGATCCTTGCTGATCGAGAGTAATTTTGGTTATAGAGTTGCTATAACTAATTCGTATTCTTCTTATATAGGTAGTTGCATATGCATGTAATTATGAGGTGTTCTTTGTACAGAGTAAGATGTTTTGACTCGGGAAACATATTAGGATACTACCCAGTACTGCGATACACTCAATACACTCAGGACATCCACAATCGTGTTTTCAACATTCTGATTGAGTCCCTCTACGGCCCCCCAAGTAATACATCAGCCGCGCATGCTCCGTCGGCCGCATCTGCGGACAGCCCCGCAACAATGAATTGGGCTACGTTCCATATGCTCTGCCACCATGCCGTGTCGCCCAAGCTGGACCGGTTCCTTCGACGCTCCCCATCAAGTGTTCTCTCGGCCGACATCTCTCATTTCACCGAGCGCGGCGATGATAATGGGTTTGGCCTTTTCTGGTCCCGGACCACTGAGGACCCGTCAGCCTCTGTGCCCACGAATCGCGTTGCAATGGCTCGCTACCTCGCCCACCAGAGCCCCCGACTCCGCTATCTTCTCCACATCCTTGTCCAGCAAGGTGTATTCGACTCGGCTAGCTCTCAGCCACGCTTCCTGATCTTCTGCCCAGGCCTCTGACTCTATGGCTTGTCCAAATGTTCCTCAGCACCCTCCCATTGGATTTTGTGGTGATCCGTGCTGGCATGCCTACCAATCTCCGTTCCACTGCGATTGCCCGCTTCAATGACCCCGGTTCATCCACGCAGGCCCTTGTGACCACATACAATTGCGGTGCGACCGGTCTCAATATGCACTCGCAGTGCAGTCGAATTATCCTCGTGGAGTCCGCGCTGAACCATAACTCTCTCTTCCAGACCATTGGACGTATCCACCGCCGTGGTCAACGCGAGGAGCAGCGTGCGTGGGTACTTTTTATGGACCACACCATTCAGAGATATATGGAGTTCAACAATACCACAAAGGTCCTCCCGCAGATTGCTGCACAATACCGCCCCTTCCTAGAGAAACAGATCTCACCGTCAGTCGATAATCGTGACGATACAATTGAGCGACTCGCCAATCAGCTGCTGAACCACATGCTTGGTATAGGTCCGGATTGTGTGAATCGGTTGAAGATGGAAGACTACAAAGACCTAGGTTTGGAAGGTAAAAGCAAGAGTGGCCGGCAATTCTCCTTGCGTGGCTCCAGTAAACGGCTGGCCAGCGATCCCGCCTCCCCAGGCGCCTCGACCCACAAACGGGCAGCCACCGACCTAGCCTCCCCATCTTTGCTGTCGACCTGAGGATCAAACCTCGTGCTTCCAATCCTGCCGTCATCTACCGATAAACCCATGGCTGGAAATCCCGACTATTCCCCTGCCCGCGGGCAAAACGCCAAGTTCGGTGGAGATGGGGCAGACGATGAGGGTTATATTCATTCTAAGTCCATCGATGCAACTGATTCCGTAAGTGCTCGAACACAAGCGTCTGATCTCTCCAACCCAACTGGCTTATAATATAACGTATGAAGAGTTCCACCGGTGCTATATCCTCGTTCTCGAAGCTCCATAGTTGAGAATGTTGCAGGACTAAATTTTCTCCGTCAAATAAAGCTTGAATGATCCTTCCGTGCTGTTCGCCCATATAGGAGAGGACTAATTGCGGAGCGAAGCGAAGCAATATAAATCACAAGGCCTCGGGTGTCCTATCACGTGACCGTTCTTTTCTCCTATGGAGGTCTCAAATCCATAGTTTCCATGTGGTGAAAAAGTAATCGCTGAGAACTGGCAGAATAGCTTACCCGGCAGAATAAATATATACTAGTCCTAATCTAGTTAGATAGTTAGATCACGTGATATATACCAATCCACTCCGAATTAGACGGCGGTTACGTAAGTACTATACTATTCGCAGCCTTACCATAAACCAGATACTAAACCAGATACTAAACGAGATACTAAACCAGATGCTAAACTATATCTACTCTATATATTAATCTAGATAGGTTACTATTACCACAATACGCTTCCCTCCGCAAGGACTATCTGGAGGCCAAAGGCCATCGAGATCCCTAGTAACTAAAGATAGGTATTAGTATGATTTAAGACGATCATACGGTATAGGCTACTTACTGGATGGATCGTATATCTCCGAAAGGGCCTATGAGATGTTCGAATAAGCATCATATTCACAATAGCCCTTACTTCATGTCGAGTAAGACTCTGGTCGGCATGGTTTGCGGGGACGTGTGCGATAGTTTCTATAATTGTATGTGGTATAGGCGTAGGTGACCCTTCGTTACTATCATCTAGGAGACTCTCAATCTGCCAACGTAAACCAAAAGCGCGCTGACAAGTCGGAGGGTCGTTTCTCTTGCTTTCTAACCTAGTTAATATTAGTATATATATTTAAAACCCTTAAGACCCTCTACTTACCACTTATTACGAAGAGACCCAAGGCTAAGAAGAGAAGGGTATCCCCTTTGCAAAGCGGTCATATGCCACTTAATATAGTACTTTGTTTCGAGGGCATGGGTATGCCACTGGTCCGGTCCTGATACTGCCATAGCTTCCTCATAAGCGATCCTTGTAAGCCTAAGAGGATCTTCTATATTTAGATAGCTTATAAGGACTCGTCTTAAGATAGAATCGAAGTCTGGGCGATTATCTATCTTTGGAGGGGTACATTCCGATATTGACAAAGGGTGTATTAGATGTTTTTGGACTCTCTCAGGGTAAGGTAGGAAAAAGCATGGTTTAAATTATAAAATCCCATTATCTGTTATTCCCACTTAAAAAGCTTGGATTCCGATACCTCGAAGATTGTAAGGGGAGATAAAGAAGGATTCGCAGTCGTTGACTCGTTGATAGAGGCTCTTAAGAACATCATGTCGCCTGATTAGGGTTTGTGTATCTATCCCTATAGAGAAAAATAGGGAGATCATGAAAAATGGAGAGAAAAAGGATGAAGCGTGGGAGGAATCATCCGTGTCAGTTGGAGGGGTCACAAACTGAATATGACAGAAATCTGGCGTACAGAAATGCGTGGTATATGGATCAATAACACGTTATACTTTAACATGGCGGTTTGAAGATTTTCCGAGTCCATACAAGTTGCATATATTATTTAGTCAGCTATGTCGGCATATTATAGAAAAAAGCGGATTCGTATTACTTTAGTTAAGAGCCATACACATCTTTTATAACTAAATATTTTCTATATGTTGTTATATATGTGACGATCTGGGTTGTCTTTTCGGCCGAATACTTTCTGCTAGAGGTTTCCGCCTTAACGCCGTTTATATTGTTTATCTAATTATAATAGGAACCTATAAGGATCCTACTTTAGAGATTCTTTCTCTCTCTTTCTTTTATGACAGAAAGCTGGCGTACGAACAACGTATGGTATAGATGACCAATGTTGAAGACTCTAACTAAAGTGACAAAACCCGCTATTTCAACAATCTGTGCGGACCATGATGACTAACTGTAATATGCACTTTTGTATGGTATGTCTGGTACCCAATTTCACATGATGTTTCCGGTATATTACCTGGTTTCTACCATGTATTCAGACTTGGTATTCGACAATTGAGGCTGGGAAGTATAAACTTGTCCCGGATAATAATTTCACCGAATCAGCTAGTGACCCACATCGGTTCCGTGGGCTGGTCCACCTGTGGGTCTCTATCCCCTCTTAGCCTCGTCTTCCTGAACCTTCTATTCCTTCTTTATCGCTTCCATGGCCAATAGCTCACCCGACTACAAGAAACTCTTTCTGGAGGAGAAAGAGAGACGGAAGCAGGCAGAAGAGAGACAAAATCAAGCAGAAGAGAGACAAAATCAGGCAGAAGAGGGACGGAAGCAGGCAGAAGCGAGACAAAATCAAGCAGAAGAGAGACGGAAGGAGGCAGAAGAGAGACGGAAGCAGGCAGAGGATGAAGGGAGATTGGATAGAGAGCGCAACCGCCCAACAACTTTCGTGGAATTCATCCGACTTTTTGCCCCAACTTATTATCGCGACCGCTGAGAGTTGAATTGCCATCTAGATCGACTACAGGGACAATACCCCTTCCAACTGGAAAGTATTGCCCTTCGCGACTAGAATTGTGGACGGACTGTTCAGCTCGACAGCAAGAGATTTATAATTCTGTGTGCAACTATCTACAGCCAGCTGAGGAGGACCAAGCACGACTGTTCACACCACTGAATGCCCTCGAAGAAAATGCAAAACAATTCGGCTACCGGTCAATGAGCAGCGAGCAAGCCGTCCAGAACTACGAGCGAAATGCTGTGGAGAATTACGTCCATAATATAATCCAGGAGTTATGCAACATTAATAGCGCGCGAGAGGAATTTGGACTTGGAGATGGGATCCAGTTTGAGAATCATACAAATTTGCTCGAGGCAGATGAAGGCGTCGAATCGAGTGCAGGTCAGCCATCGGAAATAGAACGCCCAAAAGCCGATTCGTTTTTTTTCATCCACCGAGTCGACGGCAATACTCACACCCTCCTTGCTACAGCCGAATACAAGCCGCCTCACAAGCTTTCCATGGAAGACTTTTGCCTAGGACTACGGGAAATGGATTTGTACAAAGATATAGTCAGGTCAAACAAAATCCCAACGGACAAGGAAGCGAAGTTAAGGTACGATGCAGAGCGACTCGTTTGCTCCGCTATTGTTCAAGAATATCATGTGATGATCCAGGAGGGACTCGAGTACTCCTACGTGACCACTGGGATCGCCCGTGTTCTTCTCCGTGTGCCTCATGATAACCCCAGCACCCTTTACTATCACTTTTGTGATCCCAATTCAGAAGTGGACCTGGAAGCAGAGAATGAGTTCCAAGAGCCGAAGACTTCTATTGCCAGAGTGCTATGTCTATGCTTAATGGCATTCCGTTCATCTATACGTGACCATGAATGGAGACATCGAGCCCGCCAAAACCTTCGAATCTGGGGCTCCAACTTTAGTCGCACCCAGTCTGAGGTTCCCAACTCTGATAGCACGTATTTGGAGTACACAAGTCCAGAATCCGGTTCGGCTTATGAACCATCGTCATCCCCCCTAGTATCTCCGCCGGAACCGGCGACCGAGGGCCGTCGAGTGCCTATAAGGCCACGAGGAGCCTGTGCGCCCACAAATGACCGGCACCGCACGCAGTCGCCAGAATCGTCAGGCTCCGACTCCAACCAAGCAATGAGACGTAAACGGGGCTTCAGCCAAGTCACATCTTCCCCGTCTACCCAACAAGTGGGTCGGAAGGAAGACGATAGGAGATATCACGATAGTCAGTCCCGACGCGATGCTCAATTCTGCACCCAGAGGTGTCTCCTCGGGCTGCAGACCGGGGGTAACCTAGATGACAGCTGTCCAAACGTAATGCTTCACCGTCAGGACCCAAATGACCCCAAACATCCTATCACCTCGGATGATTTAGTACGTTTACTAAATGAACAACTGGACGACAATATCGACCGATGCATACCGTTCGGACGTTGTGGGTCATACGGTGCACCATTCAAACTGACTTGCATCGTATATGGCTATACAGTCATCGGGAAAGGAACCACGTCGAACCTATGGAAACAAGTATCTAGCGAAGCGCAGGTATATCGAATCCTACGGAGAGCGCAAGGTTCAGCGGTGCCTGTTTTCCTCGGTACAATAGATTTGGCCAAAATCTATTTTCTACACAGGGCTGGAGAGATTCGTCACATGCTAATCATGGGCTGGGGAGGCGAGAACACTGCCGATATGGAGATGGAACCATGGCTTAGCCGGGAAATCCGGAGATCCACGAAAGAAATCAAGGCGTTGGGGGTTGTTCATAATGACCTTCGATATGACAATATTCTTTGGAATAATGAGCTTGGACGAGCGTTGATTATCGACTTCCATCGCGCTACTTTGCATACTCGGCCACTTAAGCGATCACGACCTGAGAAAAGGAAGTTGCCGAGACCAGAGTCGGGAGGTGTAAAGCGTTTGCGCTTGAAAGCGGAGGACTGATTATGTGAAGAACTATATATAACCTTAGGAACCTCAGTAGGGTTCCGAGAGTCTGTACTTGTATCAAAATGACTATCGTATGGATTAGGCCTTGGCTCAGGACTGCACTAAATTAAAGTTTGGTGTTGGGGGTGCTACCTATTTAGGTTAGAGGATTACCTAGATAGGACAGTGATAGACTTCTAATCTGTATATTGTATATATATTGTATATACTATAGTCATTTGGGCCTAGTACAGTATCGGGTAAAGGCTGACTAATGCCACCATCAAGGGCTCCCTGCAAGTCAGTGCTTCTCAGCTTTCTCCAACCATTACCACTGCGCCTTCCCCAGATCCTGACCGAATGATCTATGATCTGCCTTTAGTTCGATTTAACTCAACACTATCCACATTGCTGGCAATCCCTTTGAGGACCTACTGCGCACTGCTTTTTTTATGGACCCCACCACTTCGTCTATCAATTCCGGTGCTTCCGTAGAAGCCAGGTCTATTGAACGCCCGGAATTAAAACTAATGCGCTACGAGTAGCCTATAAATTCTAGCTGAGCGCAGTACGTTCCGCCTTTCGATAATCTGTCTTCTCCCCACTTTCTTTCATCCTCCGGCAATTGCTAGCATCACGCCCCTTCGGTATTTTTCATGGCGGCTACCCAGGTTACAGGGGAAGGCTCTGTCATTTCCCCCACGGACCTACCAGTCAACGCTTCCGGCAAATCCAACAAACCAGATAAGGGCAAGAAACAACCAGTTGAGTACGACCTCGACCAATGCATCGCAGCAATAAAGGGGGAAAAGGTCCCGTCCGATTTAAGCTCTTTTTGGCATCGTAGAGCAGTCGTCCGCGGGATCCGTGATTCACTCCAATTTGCAACAAGCCCGGCAATCATCGAGCTATGCTCCGGCGACGATAGCCAAGCTCATCAGTTTTCGCGCGCACGCAATGCTCGCCTGATAATGAGTGATATAATTCCCGATATACAAGACCCTGCCACAGAGCCATACTGCATTTGGTATCCAGAACCTGCATCGGAAGAAACCTACCGTGAGGTTGCCCGTCGATATCCATCTATGCGCTATCAAGTCGGCCGAGCATGTGCTACTGCTTGGTATACGGGTCTTTATAAAGAATTGGATCTTCTACCGGACGTATCTATTGCTGAAGAAGCCCGCGATGTTGACGAAGACGCCGATATCTACAAAATTATTATGTCAGCTCCTCGACGATACGTTATCATGGATGATTTCTCTCGGTCTATTGATCTTGAAAGCCCACAAACACCTGCGTTTCTGAATGGCAATATGAAGCCTAGGCGGGCTTTGGGCCAACGTGCTCTCCCTCCCAAAAACTTGCCAGACACGACTGCAGACGATATTGACATTGAGGAGGATGGATTTATTGGGTTACAAAACATCGGCTTACTAGAACGCGATACTACACTCGGCCCAGGAGACTCAGGGCAATTATGGATGCCTCTTCCGCCTGATCTTCCACTTGAGAAACGCCTTCTAACGCAAGTGGCTGCGTGGGAGGGTAATGTGGATAGATACTCTCGATTGATGCATCCACGTAGGCTCAGAACGGAAACTGAATATAATTGTATTCTTCGTGGAATTTATCACCATACAACTTTTGCTAGATGGTGGGCCTATCAGCTGGAAACCAACCCTAGGCGAAATATTCTCCCGGGCAAATTGCTTAGCGAAGGCAATGAGCGCGAGTGTCAAGAGATTCGTACCGCGATCAATGCTCGCAAAATTATGAACAATGATATCTCTGGTATTAACGATGACTCTGACTGCCTCCCTTGGCTTATCTGGTGGCCGGTAAGGCCACATGAGAACACCTGCAATGAGCTGGCTCGCAAATGTCCGTCTATGAGACACCAAATTGCGATCACCTGTATACTTTGTGACTACGAACTGCTGTTCGTAGCGTTGAAACCCCCTCCACGCGAGTCTCTTTTCGTGGCTGCTAAACAAAGCGGAAACCCGTTCTACCTAAAATTTCTAGAGAAATTTGTTAAGGAGCGTTCTATTGGATCTAGAGAGATCTCAGAGTTTGGACCTTACGATACCACCCTAGAAGCAAGTTTACAGCCTGATTTGGAGCCCAGAGATACTCAAGCTTATTCTTCTATCACCTTTACTGATATGATTGTCCCCTGGGGGGTGCACCCCAGAGGCGAATGGGACGCTCCTGGTATCTACGGGGGCCTGCCAGCCCAAGCGGGAGTTGTGGAGAGATACATGTGGCTGTCAACTGAAACCGCGCAGAAGATTAAAGATGACTGCTGGAAATCCAGCGGAGTCTACGATGGCAGCGCGGATACTGGTCTCTTGCATATTGATGATGATGATTCGGAAAATGAACTTTGGCTGAAACTTTCACGTCCTCCAAAGCGTATGACGTCCTTCGAAATGGAAGACTCGGAGGACGAAAGCTAGTTATATTGAATGAATTGATTCTCACAAACCTTTGCTTCTCTGTATATATACAGTGCGTTGCCCGTTTGCTCTAATCTTGCCTCCTGCGAGGGTTCCTGCCCTGCTGCTATCCTCGCTACTGCCATCCCCGACAAACGAGGTATAACTTAACGTTGAAGTGTAGTAATTGCAGTCAACAAGGAGCTGTCGATTTTGTCTGGAATTTGCGTGATAGGATCTTGCATCAGCCATTCTGTGAGCTGGACGGGCAGAAGGGAGCTGAAGCAGAGTTCCTGTTCCTTATTGTCCAAGGGAACGTATATAGTTAACCCGGTTGGGGTTTCGCTGATATGCAAGCTGCCGATTGATTCTTTCACCTCTGTTACATTTCCATCTTGGGTAATGCTTAAGACAGAGGAGATGCCGTTGGTCATTTCAATGCTGGTTGTGCGAAGCATTTCGTACAGCCTAGCTGGATTGGTCTGGTAGCGAGGACTATTGAATGTTGCCGCAACACTTGGAAGTTCTCGTCAGTGAGAGTCTTGTCAAAAGGAAATGTTGGTTATAACACTCACAGCACAAGACCATGCGCTTTTCGTTTCAAGTCTTGATCACGCCTGGGTATGAGTGGCCTTGTCTCTCCGGGGACAGGGGTGAACTTTCTGACCGCAGTAGACAAGTAGCGATGTGTAAGATTAGCCCACTTAAGGAAGACGCTCAGGTGTCCGACATCCTCGAGGCTGTAATGAAGCAATTTGATGCGGCCCAGAAAGTGTACGGCCAAGTAGTCTTGGTCTGCGATGGCAAACTCAGCACCTGAAGTAACTAGAGATGTTGTACCATCCGTATTGATGATGGGAAGTACGTAGGCCAGCATCAAAGAATCTGGGTCGACATGACTAGATTCTGATTCTGATTCTGTCTGGAGAAGCGCGTTGAGGGACCAGATCTTGTCTTTGATCTCACTGTACGACGCCTGGGGACCGGCTTGGAGTAAGTCGTCATAGACCATTTGCAGAGTCAGCATTTGGACCCCTATACCCTCTATAAAAAATCTTTCCAGATCTTCGTAGTGACCGTTTAGGGTCACTTTACCTCGAATCTCTGTTGTGGACCATAAACACCTCGAGCTCTTGTACCAACCAGGTTCCCCCTTGTTGACCACAAATATCAGGTCCTTGGTCTGGAACTCATTTCTTCAATTTCAAAGTGAGCAGTTATCGATTTGCCACAGGGGTCTGTCTGAGACATACCTGAGTTCATCGGCAAAGGCAAGGATGTCGAGCTTGCTTATCCATTCATATATGGCAAAGACACGATCCAAATCTTCGAAGCCATTATCCCTTATTACCTCAAGCTCGACTATCATGTCCTCCCACGAGAAATCTGGAATTGACATGGTTCTCTTCATGAACCGTGAAAGTTGATCCAGCTGATCTTCGTCAACCAGTTGTGAGTAGCTATGCTTAAGACAATAAGCTGACAACATATCTGATGGACTATCCCATCGAAATGGCTTCCATTTAAACCATTCAGCAGCGTAATTTTTAGGATTACCAGGGTGCGGCATAAAAACTAGATTGTAATGCTCAATGTATTCTCTGTGTAGGATTGTCAGTAGATTGTTTCTAGCTGTTTAGTCTCAATCTCTAACCTGGCTTCGGTCCTTGCGGCCTGTGGGTCTTGTGAACCGAGGCACTTTGAGTCAATCGTAACGTATATATCCAATATGCGTTTCGGGTTTTTCAAATGGAGATCATCGAGATGTTTGCGGTCCTCGGCGTTGATCCACCACAATATCTTAAGAACAAATTCCAAGTCGTCATCCTTGCCAACGGAAAAGACGGAGTGGAGAAACATCCACTTGGGGCTGAGTTCTTCGGAGGAGGCTATCTCATCGATCTTCAAGAAGGGAAATGGTTCGTTCGCTTCCATGAAGCGTGAACAGAGTCGCTGGAGTCTCGGTAGGGGAAGAAAAGTTTGGTCCATGTCCGTCGGTTTAATGTCAGCTATGCAGAAGCTGCTTGCGTCTGTGTCCTTGATCAGTTGTATAAGCTCATCATCTCGACTGATTGAATCGCCATCATATTTCCAAAGATATTCCAGAAAACCAAGAAACCTTTCTGGTCGGTGCTCCGCGATATATCTCAAAGACTCCGAGAGGTCATCCCAATCGCGAGAGACAAGACTTAGTCTTTTATGCACATGAACAAAACGTCGAAGCCAGTTTCTCCATGATCGATGTTCTGAGCTTGGGGTAATTGTAGCATTGAGGTACTCTGGGTGAAGGAAAAACAGTTGGAGGCCGTGTGTGTTGTCCGCAGGGAGAAGTGACTCCGGCCCATAGGGATGACCCGTACGGAGATAAAAGTCTTCTCGATGCGGATACCCTACATGACCATCCTCACTGTGGACGGCTATATCTTTGTAACATGACTCCACCTCATCCACGTGGGTCAAGTACAAGAAGCGTAAATGGGCTATTGAATTCGTCCTACTAACTCGACGCCCGAAGATGTCGTGGTGCATATGAATGTACTGGCGGACCGCATAGACTTTTGCCTCAGTAGCTCCAAGGTGTGCGAACAATCGGTGCCTGTCTTTGTTGGCAACCGCTGTTGGCTCTATGATTTGCATATCCACTCCCGGTGGGACAGGAATCCCGTTTGTGGTTGGCAGGTATATGGACCAAGCGCTGACAGAAACCCATCTGCCAAATCTGAGAGGAATGAGTGCGAGTTTGCCAATAGATCCTTTGTCAACCTGCAACAATAGCCTCGCAAATTGTGAATGCCATTCCGCGCTGGTTATTTCAGACTTCATCCTCGAGGCCGGATTCTCCAAATCGTCTCGTAGCATCCTGATAACCAGATCATGGCTCATGCGTTCGAGGCCATAGCGTTCCAGAGATTTTATACAGTCGGGAGGATACTTGTTCGAGAGAAACGGGTCCAGCGTAGAATCCTCGAGAAGCGGACTTTGATTGTCATCCATAAAATCCGGAGTGGGAATGACAACATCATCGATCTTCCGCAGGCTGTTGCTGTGTTGGGATTTTAAAACGGGAGTCCCATGAATGAGCTGCTTGATTGAGCCAGACAGGTCTGTCCAAAAATTATTTTCATCGCCCTCCGTGGAGGGAAGAAACCTTGGCCATAAATAACACAAGTCTGGATCCTCGCAGAATTCTAAAACAGCCTTGAGAAAAGCTTGTGCAATCCAGGATCGGTGCGCCATGTTTCTTCCGGAATTTGAAATGTCCTGTCGGTTTGCAGTGGTGTCAAAGTCCGAGTGTATTAGGAACTGTGGCAAAGATCAGTAAATTCACATTATGAAGAGGTAATGCTGGTACTGCCCACTTCGAAACTGGACCCCCTGATTGGAAGAAATGCAAAAATATCTTGCTGCTCTAGTAACGGCTCGTTCAGGTGCGTGAGAGGGAACGCTAGGAAAACCTCTGCTCTTAAAGACGCCCGTGTTGCTTCTTCTGTATCGGGTATATTGCTATTGTTGCTTTTTGGAAGATCAGTTGCCACTTGTCTTGTGACATGGTAATGCCTGTATTCCACAGTAATTTGACCATTCTCGTCTGTCAGTTCAGTTTCCAGAGAATGGCGAGAGTCGTGAATGTCTCCAACACAGAATTTCTTGGAGTTTTGCAGTTCCCCGTCCTCATTGTAGAAAAAGACCCGTATCTCTTTCAAATTTCGGAGAAAAAGCAGATATGCCTGCTGAAGATCATTCAGTTGCTTGAATATTGTCTGACGAAGGAAGTCGATTTCCTGCGGATCCCCATCCTCGTGCAGATAAAGTGTCATCCGGGTCAAGGCATTGGGTAGCACATCGGCATCTTCCCACACTGGCTGAACCATTCCGAGACCCTGGTCACCCTTGTGTTGAAAGCAGAATGAAAAATGGCCAGACTGAATGTGCACTTTCCATGTCGCGATGAAAACAGATTTCAATCCGATTCCCTTGGCCCCAATATATCCATGTGAGGCTGACTTGGGGCTCTCCCCGACCGTACAAATGGCGGAAAGGTCACTTGCTGTGAATCCATCCTCATTACATTCGACCACAATGCGATCGGAGTAGATCTTGAATGCGATAAAGGGTGATTCACTTTGAGCGTTGGCATTCGTGAAGCGATTATTGTCCGCATTTTGAAGAAGTTCGAAAACGAAGCAGGCATCACTCGTGGAAATATGCTTGGCCAGGCTAAATGAGACCAATTAGCAAGAATTCAGTACATCGAGACATACTAACGTTTTGATTGCCTGGCCAACCTTTTTGTCCCTGGCGAGCATGCTCTCTTCTACGACGAGTCGCACATTGGGTGCCCTTTGATCCATGATCTCTTTTGTAATGAGCCCATACTCCATTCCAATGTCCATGACGGCATCTTTGGCGTCTTTCTTGTTTCTCATATTGGTAGCTTATGGGAATGAAATTGAATATGAAGAAGGTTATCGAAAGGTGGAAAGGAAGATTCTCCCAGGTAAGCACAGTGACAACGTGCCCAGGTGCTTCAGCTGCAGCTGGACTAATGCATCACCCTCTTAGGGGCTTTGGGAGGTCAATATCACTATGTATGGACTATACGAATAGATTCCTAAATTCCGTGATTAATAAGAATGAACAGTAACTAAATCTCAACAAAATTGTACATATAAGTGAGATATAAATCCCCATCAACCAAGAGCATCCGACTCAGGCGGACCCTTATAATCTATCAATTGTCAGCATCAAAATCCCCAGTACCCAAAGTCCAAAAAACTTACATTTCCTCGCATAACCCACATACCAAACCCCCGAAATCGCCATAAACCCAACAAACACAACCGAAGCATAATTCATCGACACGGCCGTAACCGGCAAAGCAGTTGGCATACTAAACAGCACCAACTCAAACGCAATCCAAGCCAACGCAACAACATTCACAAACCTCCCAAAAATCCCACCACAAGTCCACGGCGCCTTGGCAACCTCCTCACGACCATGCCACAAACTCAAAAAGATAGGGATAGCATAAGCCGCCGCGAGGGCAATAACACCCACCGAAACAAACGCGGTAAACGCACTCGAACTCCCGAGATTAATCAGCCCAAGCAACATCTGAATCCCCGTCAGCAAAACCAATGCCCAAACTGGCACGTCCCAGCGCTCGTCGACGCGCGCCCATACTTTTGCCAGCGGAATAGCGTCGTCTCGGGCGACCGCCCAGGTCGCGCGCGATGCGGCAACGGTTATACTAATTGAGCAGAAGACCGTTATAACCAGGACGAGGGAAATGAGACCGAGACCGCCGGCGGGGGAACCCATGACGCGAGCTAGGATATAAGGGAGGGCTTGGCCTGCTGGGGCATTTATGATATCTTGCAGCGGGGGCAGGGTCGCGCAGATCGGGATGATGAAGAATAGACCGGCTGTTCCGCCGACTGGGACAGAGAGTGCTATTGCGCGGGGCACTTTCACAGCTGGGTTTGCGCATTCTTCTGCCATTGAGGTGATCATTCCTATTGCGGAGAAGGTGTATGCAGCCGGGAGGAGGCCAATGAAGAAGGTGAAGTTTCCCCAGCCGGCGAAGGATTTGTCGTAGTGGGATAGGGTGTAGGATGGTGAGTGGCGGCCCGTATCTGCTTTGACGGAGAGGGCGATTAGGATGATTATTATTGTGAGGAGGGTCCATGATGCGCAGAGGGTGTCAACTAGTGGGAGGTGTTTATTTGCGAAGATGCAGATTGCCAGGGAAGTAAGGCAGACTGCGTAGAAGATTAGGAGAAGCTGCCAGCTGGATGCTGACCAGTCTGGGTGATAGATTGAGACAGTTGCCGAGAGCATGGAGGCGAAACCGAAGTTTACGGAGAGGGTTATGGTCCAGTTTCCGATTAGCCAGATCCAGGCGTTGATGAAGGAGAGGGTTGTTTTGTTGCCGCGGGAGATTTGGAAGGTCCAGTAGTAGGGGCCAGCGGAGGTTGGGTAGCGGGAGGCAAGCTCGGCGAGAGAGAAGGCGATGCATTGATCGAGGACGCAAACGACTATCCAGCCTACGAAGATTGAGAGAGGACCGCCGCCGTAGATGGCGGAGAGGAGGGGCGAACCTTCGCCGTAGGGGATTGCTGCTATGGCGAGGGTTTGGAAGAGGAGGGTTAGGACGGAGCGGTTGCGACGTAGTTCTTGTTTGTAGCCCAGACGGTCTAGTTCGAGATTCTCAATTGTGCCCTTTTCATGGTCTTGGGGGGAAGGGGAAGGAGGTGAAGGGGTAATTTCCTTCTTGAGATCCATGGTGATGGTAGAAGGTCAATAGTTATACAGGATATGTTCAGCAGACGTTGTCTGCAGTTGAGTAGTAGTGGGGGTATATGAATAGTTGACCCCTGCAAGCTATTGGGATAACCGGCAAGAGGAGGGATTTATACACCAGTGATACAAAGTACAGAGTCAATGCGTAACGCAATAATATGCGGAGGTGCAGCGAATAGCATGGATCTCATGTCGTATAACACGCCACCAAAGTACATATGTAAACAATACAGTCCAAAAGTGGAAGAGTCTCGCATTCTGCAATGATAAGTGAAGATAAACGTGGGATTGTGGAGTCTCAAGGATAAAAAGGTGCAACTAGGGCTAGAGGGGGTTTACGGGCATATTATCTTCCTATTGGGTTTCTTCATATCTTCATATCTTCATATCTTCATATATACTAGCAAGATAATAGAAAAGGTCGACTTGGAAGTAAATAAAAGAAGAAAAGATAAGAGAAACCTTGATGCTAAGCCTAACCCTAAAAAGCAACTAAATCCATGCGAGGGGAAGTTCTCCGCATTTGATCTGCGAGATTAGCTTCGAGATGTGATAGGATGTGATAGGATAGGATATACGTGGATAACATATGGGAAATAGAGAATTCATTATGATTTTATGGAAATTAGAGGAAAAGTGAGGTATCAAAAGAATGCGAAAAACCAAAAAAAAAGGGG
Organism: Penicillium hordei; assembly: GCF_028827395.1. NCBI lineage: Eukaryota > Fungi > Ascomycota > Eurotiomycetes > Eurotiales > Aspergillaceae > Penicillium > Penicillium hordei. Next base: position 4,002,133 of record NW_026623147.1, on the reverse strand, counting down.
GAAAAAAAGGGATAAGACCAAACATTACGAACGGTAGCATATGGTACCTAGGAATATGCAGAAAACCCCCTACATGGAAAGAAAAGCAAGACAATTACTGCGCCGTCGACGGCCGGCCCTGAGACCTGCGCGAGTGTAGACTAAGTCGGTGACCGGTAGACGGGGGACCCTCGGTAGCCAACAGGGGCGGGACACTAAATCCATATCCCTCGGTAGTAGCGCTACGATTCTGAGGATCGATCTCCACACGGACGGCAATGTCAAGTCCGCCATACATGCCACTTGCACAGGTGAACCCGTCGGCAGCGCTGTGCGTCGTTCCGGCATCGACTTCGCCCTTGTGCAACGGTGCGTGGCCATCCTTAGGAAGACGATCCAGTTTCGCGGAACTGCCTTCGAGGACACCGGGGTTTCTGGGACTTGGGGCGACAACCTCAGTGAGAATGGCGTAGTTGCGGGATGGCATGGTGACCTTATTCCAGGGGGCGCTCTTCTCCTGGCCGCCGGGCTGCTTGTTGAAGAAGGGCATGAGGGTCTCGTCGCAATCGCGGTCAAGGTGGTGAATTTTGTTTCTGCGGGCGAGGAGATTGGCGACGGCTTGAGGTGGGGGTTTGTTTGTGATAGCGCTGCTGACGACGTTGACGATGAAGCGGTGGTCATTTTCGCCGGAGAGGTTCAGTTTCGGGTTTGAGTAGAAGCGGCCGATGGCGGCAAGGTGGACGTCACCGCCGAGGATGGTTACGCGCACGCTGTGACTGCGGGCAAACTCTTGCAGGCGGTGGACCAGCATCTTGCGCTCGCGCTTGTGCTGGCGCGCGGTGTAGTGGTCGTCCAGGTCGTCGAGGAGATCGACTTGGCCATCGAACTCGTTGAAGAGCCCGCCTGCCACACCGAAGCGCTTGTTCAGTAGCCGGATCGGCGCGATCAGTGGGGACGTGAGGATGTTCTCGAGCCAGGCGAGACGTGGGTATGCGATTGGCACACCTAGCAATACCACCAGGTGCTTGATGTCGCCGTTGGCGTCGACGATCTCACGCTGCAACCGGTCGAAGATGAGATCGTAGGTGTCATCGTAGTTGACCTGATGGCGGGTGCGCTCTGTGCGGGCATCCAGACCCATAAAGGCAATGCGCTTGCCGAAGCGCATGTAGAGACTTCGGCTGCGCTCTTCCACGTACGGACCGGGCCGTTTGCCAATGATCCAGCTGTCGTCCTCGACCTGGTTCCCCAGAACGTAGGTGTTCTCCACTTGACGCGGGTCAACACCGGAAGTTCCATTGACGGCATGCATGGTTTGTGGAGAATCGGTAGTAAATGTCGACTTGGGAGGAGCAATGTGGTGCTGGAAGAGACAGTAATACTTGAAAGCGACACCACCGATACCGCGGAAGACAGCACACTTCATGAAGTGATCCGTGTACGAGCCGAATCCATCAATGATATCATGATCATCCCAGATATTGACCTGGGGGATGCGGCCATTGGCTGTGCGGAATGGTTCAGTGTTGTACCAGCGGACATAGTTGGCATAGTAGTAGTCATCGCAATCCGCACGCATCTTATTATCGAAGTCATGGGTGCGCCTCTTGTGTGGGTTCGAAATCGTAGTCCAGGGCTTGAGCGGGCCATCCACACGAATACCATCGTTGTAGATCTGGTCACCGCCACCAACCATAACATGGAATGGCCTCTCACCATGCACACGCATCACATCGTTCCACAGGTTCGGCCCCACCCAGGCATTCATGTCTGTGCCGACGGAAAAGCCATTGCACGAATGGAACATGATGCGCATGGACTGCTCTTCTGCAGGAACAACGAATTCCCACGCTGTCTGGATCTGGGCCCCGGACTCGTTGTGCAGACCGGGGATGTCGTACGCCCAGCGCGCCTCGAATGCGGCCACTGGCACGGCTAGCGAGAATCGCCAGAAAGCTTTCAGAGGATCCTCGTAAAGCTTGAGGCCTTCGATTGTTTGACTTGTCGGAACTCTGCCATCCTCGTTCTGGGCTCCGCTATCCACGGCGCCCACCTGGCGTAGGCGCAGCTGGGGCTGCTCCTGGGTTGGCTTGGTGACAATCAAGACACTGCCGTGCCAAGTGGTCGTAGCTTCGTAGTGCATGTTCTTGAGGTTGATTAGGGGACCAGAGACGAGCTCAAAACGGTCGTTCGAGCCGCGCGTGATCTGTTGTCCCGTTTCTCCATTTTGAGGCATCCCTGCGATTGCAAACATGCTTGGTTAGTTTGCGCGACTTTCAGATCTTGAGCTGGGCTTCCTATACCGTTGACGGGCTGCGCACTGTACTCGGCCATAATAAGGGCAATTGATGTGATTCAGGGATATCACCGGGGTGTGGGAAAATTAAGAGCCGTGGACTCGAGTCGCAGTCTCACGGGTTATTAAAACACAATTGAGCGAGAATGGGGTAGGGACGAAAGGAAAAGAATTAGGCAGACTCGAATGTGATAGGGCTACAGGGCTGAAAGGGAAAACAAGAAACCAAGCGAGATTGGGAGCTGCAGATCTGTACCTTTGGGCCCGCTGCCTTGGCAATAAAGGAGGTTACAGCTCGACTCAAAACGAACAGCTCTGACGCTGCCAAGACTTTCCGGTCATGACCTGACCAATGGGAGAGAAGATGACAGCAGCCACAATCCAGTTAGCCACGTAGCGCCACATAAGTTGTTTCCGGCTATTCCTGATTGGGTCAGTGAGGGTGGCGGTGCACTACTAGCTTCGATGAGGGTGGGTTTCTTAGATTTTCGTTGATTTTCGTTGATTTCCATGATTTCCATGATTTCATGTTTTGGGCACTTGTACATGCCCAGCCCTACAAAACTATGTATCAAGTGTTTACCGTATATGTCATGGAATAATGCACAGACTTTTATGTACTTTGTACATCAGGTTTCTCCCTATAACCCCGCTCAACCTCGGCCTATCACAACCTTGCTATTCACTGATCTACATGTGGAAACCCTACTTACTACATGCCAAAATCATGGAGCATCTTGAATATTTGTTCTTTGAAACCTTTGAAATAATATTGATGAAGCGCTGAATCAGAACATCCCAACACACAAAACTCGCTCGCGCTGGAAGACAGAACAGAAGCAAAGAATGAAAAGAGCACTTACCAAGACCTGCATCTGCAGCTTCGACCATGACCATGGAGATGAGTGATGTGGAATAATCCTAACAGGACGAGACCTCTTCTCCTTTTGATGAGTCTTGGAAGGCCCTTCTCGTAGCACGACCATATTCTGTCCATGGAACAGACTGGAAGCAACAACCTTCTTCAACTGCCTCTGGCGATACTGCTGGATATTAAGTCCATCACGAACAGCAAACCAAGCATCCCGGGAGCCACCCTCAAGTATATTCCGCAGTTCATCCTGGAGAGGCAAATAAAGCCCACGAAACTCATAAGTCTCCTTAGTGAGGAGCTCAGCGAAGTCATCCACGAACTGCAAGAACTGCACAGCAATAACCATATCCAAGCCAGCCGGGAACCCGCGTGTAGTCAGACCATAGTGGTGCAGGACGCCGATCTCCAGGATCTCAATCTGCTGCTGCATAGTATGGCGAATAACAGCCAGGAAACGCTCGACGGGAACATCAATAACACGCTCGCCCCCACCCTGGTTCCAGACCTGCCAGAGATCCTCGTAGTTCTCAATTGGAGCCTCGGACTCGAAGAAATAACCCTGCAAGCGGTCGGAATTCAGATCGAAGCCGAGCACTAACCTGGCGTTACTAGGTTCGTCCCGCATGTCGGGGACGGGGAGACTCACGAAGAGTACTGTGGGGGTTGTGTTGGCTGGGATATTGCCGAGCTCCGGCTCGTCGTGTAGAGTGACTTGTCTGAAGCCGGTGGTCTCTAGGAGGTGGCACTCTTTCTTGCGATGGAGTTCGTCGCGTTTACTTTCGATGTGTGAGAGGTAGATGTGGTAATCGAACACTCCCCAGGGATGACGCATATTACTGTTCGAAGAAGACGGGAAGGATAGTTCAGGGGATTCAGAGTCCGAATCCTTGGGGGAGTTAGAGTTAGTAGATGTAGAAGGTTTCTCCCACTTAAGGGGATGAATGCGGGCCATCTCATCGTCGAGCTGGGGGAGCTGGGGGCTCTGCATGGCCGTTAGAAAGTTAAGTCTTAGGTGTTTTTGGTTGCTGAAGTAGTGTCTGGTCTTCGGTCGTAGGCGTTGACGAAGGACTGGATGCGATACTCACGATGCTTGGGACAATCTAGAATGATGGTTGTGTTTGGCGCGAGAATCTTTTCGCAGAGTACAAAGGCAATCTCCTTAATGGAATGATGGACAGTGAAGAGTAGGCACAGCAGTAGGATAAAACTCTTGAGCTCAAGGCGTGCGGAGAGGATATGGGAGATGAGCTCGGCGAAGAACTGTGTACTTTCCTCCTCGTAGATGAAGTAATAAATGATGTCGAATAGGTAGAAAGCGATGGCTGCCTGAACCACCTGCACAATACAATGAACAATTACGAAAGTAAAAGATCCAAAGCACAGGACGAAGCCAAAGCAGAGGAAAAATAATATCCAGTCGATGTGTGTAGAAAGGTCCTGGAAAAAATTAGTAAGGGCCATAAGGAGCGCTCACAATAGATGGGGCAGCTTACAATGTAGAAGGAGGCTTATTTGCAACGTTTTGATGAATGAATCTGTCGAACTAAATAGTCAATTGAATTGTGCTTGTGCTTGTGCTTGTGCTTGTGTATGTTGGTTTGCTGTGTTGAGATGGTTGTATGGAATTCTATCCCAAGTCGTGGAGCGGAGGTTCCTTTTTGTAGGATAAATTGGCATTGGACAACTATAGCCTCTCGAAAGAAAGAGAGTGATAACACAAAGGCATTCTAAAGATGTTTATCTGAAGCCCTCGAAGAAAATCTCGAGACTTGACAATAAAGGATACAAAGAGCACAAAGGCCATTCTCTAACAAAGTCGTTGTCTCAAGGGTCCTTTTTGTTAGAATAAGTCTATAGCATTATATTATTGGACTCGGCATTCAACCCATAATGCACTTTTTCTTTTCGGCCGAGTATCAAAGGAAAAGAAAGGAGCCCAAGAGTTTCGTTCCAATGAAACACGAATCGAGTGTACATCGTATAATCAAGATTGAGTAACAAAGAGTCTCTCAGATCAGCGAGGTCGATGATTCATCAATTGATTGTATTAGAACAAAGGACATGGGATGACCTTGGCTCATTTGTCAAGAAATCAAGTGTTTCACGTAGACATAGACTCGATCAAAGACAGGACAAAGGGACAGGACAAGGCCATTCTGGCAATAATGAGTCTTTGTTTCCACCCAAAGTGTGTTCATTGTATCTGAATATTCATAATATAAGAAACCTTGTCCCTTAGTCTTGCGTCTCAGGCCGTCAACTAGCACACTTTTCCTTCATAGAGAAAAACCAGAGCCCCTATCCAAGGCAACCTTATAAACAAAGGCCAAGCCCCTCTACCTTCCACTCAAGCCACTAAGCTGTCTCAGCAGACATGGGACAGAACAGTGTATTCGTCATACGCGCTGACTATATGGAAGGGTTTGACGATGAAACCTGGGTCAACATAAGTTCTCAGTTGTCGGAGGATCCAGACAACGAAGACGCTGACTGGGTCACCGTGGTTCTTCCTGAAGAAATGGAATTTACCCATAGCGACGAAGACATCCTGAGGTATGCCCTTCACCACATCCAAACCAGGCGAGCCATCGTGAGCGAAGTGGCACTGCATAACATGGGGGTGGCTTGCATCTCGATCCCGATCCCAACTAGTACTGCGGACACGGCTACAATCTTGATTCGTGCCGAGACCGATGGGAATAAGTGGCTCGAGTATATTCGTATTGGGATGGCTAATCTTGACCGGAAGGTGATTTTTGGGTGTCGGTAATCTGTGGGCTTTTTAGTTGTAGTACCCAATAGAGAGAGAGATAGAGGGGGAGAGGGGGAGATGGTCAAATTGTGACTGATCCAATGGAATCTGAGAATTATGTCAAGGTAAGAATATGTCGAAGTGATTATTTATTAAAATCAGTACCTAGATGACCATGCACCCCATAATCAGCTCCCAAGTAAATGCGCGTCCAAGTCACTAATACCTCAGGAATATAAATCATACACAATTCTCAAGTACCAAGTACTAAGGACCAAGGACCCGGGCCGAGTATATCACGAGGTGCTGGCTGCAGGAACTGCATGATGGCAGGGCTACTCTTAAAAAGAAATGTATTTTTGGTATTGGAATGGATGCGCATGCTCGTAGGGAAATGGACGAATAGTATGCATAGCCTTCTTCAAGGGTCTGTTGGTTACCGAGGATCATGTACGGATGGCAATATCTATTTTCGACTCAAGGTTTATAGTCTGGACAGTTTGTGGTATAGCATAAGGAAATGAATATTGTATTTTATAGTCTTTCCGAGAGATACTAGAGTAATAGATTTAAATATAGGTCAAGCTACATACCTACGTCGGTGGTTTCAAATCTGACCAGTCATTCCCAGCTTATTGTAAACAACACGCATTTCTCAACTATCACATTTCCCCCCTCCCCAGATACAATCGATATACCTTTACAAATATTATTTGGAAAAGGACAGTTCCTTCCGATGGAAATGCCGGAAAATACTCTGTCCGGCGAGGGGAAATCTGTAACTTGGTAGTATAGTATCTTGATCCAAGTTGATCACCACCAGTTCTACCTGGTAATTTGACAAGCGGTGGTAAGGTCACTGTGGCGAGACGATCGTTCCATATTTTGTCTAGAGTTGACCTAGTCGGCATAATTCTCAAACACTGGATAACTCTCTTACTACGTCGTCCCTGCCCTTCCAATTGATAGTTTACCACTTCTGTCGGGTATGAAATTTATCTTCTTAGTGTCCTTTTGAGGACATTGATAATACAGATAAATGTTTTCTATATACACCGGATTAGTTTACTGGTCGATACAAATATAGACGAGTCCATGGATATTTGCCGATGGGCTCAAAACCACACTTCGGGAAGAACTATACATAGTACAAAGACTATATCTCCACCAAGGATCACAGCCATTGGAAGGATGAAGAAAGTCATTGTAACAATGAAAGGCCTTTGTTATTTCCCATGCAATACTCCAGATATCACATCTCGACTGTCATTTTATAAACCCTCGATGTCCTCGAACCGAGTTCTACGTTACCGGCATCGCCTAGAAAAACATTCTTATATTATCAACACCCAAAGCGCAACTCCTCGCAGAAACAGTGAGTCCCTTAGTCCTTTCCACGCCCACTAACCACCGATATGGCAAGCAATTTCCAACCAAGTGTGTACAAGGGCACGACCGGGCAATATTTCGCCGAGCCCGCCGGCGACCGAAGCGACTACTACTGGGTTACGGTATGGTTCCACAAAGACATCGATCACCGCGGCATTTCGGATTCGACAATCATGATGTCTGTGAAGGGTAGGATTGAAAACGGCGACTTCACTATAGAAGATCAGGCAATGCATGGGATAGGGAAAAAGTGTCTCTCGATCCCTATCAAGCGCGATCCGGATACACTTATGCCCAAGTCGTATACGCCTGATCCTACGCATCCCGATCTTCTTCTTGCTCGCAATCTTGCGGATTATTGGCATGATCAGATCCAGTTTAGGAAGGTTATTCTAGATCAACGGATGATTTTTGTTGATACTCGTCGTAAGACGGTGAGACTAGAAGATATGTTGGATGTGGGAGAAGTGCTGATGGATCCCTGGCGTATTTAGATTATTCTTTGTCTGTTTATTGTATCAGGGTCGACTTCTTCGGACTCGGATCTTTCAGGTTTCTTTGGACGTTAGAGCGATCAATGCACTACTTTTTCCGCCCACGTCTATCTATTCCGTTTTTACAAGAGTCTTCGTAAAAGCATTGCATAATAGACTTGCTTGCATAATTGTCGGGAAAAGAGAAAGAAAGCATCAATGTGGTATAGTTGAGATGCAAGATAGATAAATTAGTAGAAACTAGATATCCAAGAACTGAGAAAGTATTCAAATAATGTTACTAGTTATTAGTTATTAGAGGACTAATAGTCTAACTAATACACAATGTTCTGACAATGCTCTGGCAATATCAACTGCGATTATCTCTAGTCTTCCCCGGGATCTTTCATTCTATACACAAAGCCACTCTTATGACCAAAGGATAAACGTCTCTTCTGATGGAAGTAAATTAAGGATTTGATGGGGAAACAAGACCAAAGAGAAGATAAAAAAAGGGTATAGAGAGGCAGTATACTTCCTCAAAGAACAGAGAAAGGTATTATAGCCATGAAAGAACTAGTTCCTTTTATTGTTGTCACCCAATTCTCAGAAAAAACGGCTTGTACCCTAGTATATAAACCCTCGACGTCCTCGTCTCGGGTCTACCTCACCACCATCATCCTGAGAAGCATTTGCTAACACAAAACAAGGACGAGACCACCTAAGAACACCTCGCATCCATACAACGAGAGGCCTTCATTTATCCAACCACCACAATGCCTTTTTTTCAACCAACTGTATTCCAGTCTAGCCAGCTCGAGAACGGCCACCGATTCCATTTCAAGGACCCCCACAACAGCCAGCCGGGTTGGATCTGGGGTAATGTGGCTCTCCCCGACACCATGAGCATGGATACCAGCGACTTGGAGATTATAGTGCATATATGTGACACCATCGCAGAGAACTTGGTTGGTTGGAGCGATACTGCTCAGCACGGCTTGGGGAAGTATTGCGTCTCGTTCCCTATCCAGATGGAAACGCCCCTGCAAGATAAGAAGAGGCTGATGTTTCAGGTCGAGTACGCTGCACTGTGGTGGGTGAATCTCGTTCGTGCGGGGACTGTTTCTATTGACAAGCACTTCCTTTTCCGGGCCCGTCAGGCGCCCGTATATCCTGAGGATCGGTTGTTGGATGTGCCTTTGCTTTGGCGTAAGCCTGAGTACACGGTTCTAAATCCGTGGTCTTCCGTTACTGTACTACGGTAGATCATGAAGATTGGAGTGAGGTGAGATTTGTGAAGATGGTTTTGGGGTGTTTTATTTTATTTTATTTTTCCTTGGGAGAGTTTGGTAAGTTGAGATATCAGATGTTTTGAATGGAACAATGCAGTGAGAGAACATGGTAATCCAAGTAAATGAGTAGGATGAAAAGGCTAGGATTTGCCGTAGTAACGCCAGTATGATACAATTGGAACCCAAAAATAGGTTACCAGGTCTTTATTGATGAGACTTTAGATCCATCTTGACTGTCTCGCTTTTCTCTCACGCTCTTTCCTTTTCTGCATAAGGGTATATCCACACCCGGCACCAGTCACATACCCACCTAGATGGGCAGCATGGTCCATCTTGGTCAGTCGGGAGAGGGGCCAGGCGCGGAATAAGAACGCTGGAGCTATCAAGCTGAAGATCTCAGTGCCGACCAGGCAGGTGAGGAAAACCCAGCCGTAGGTCCAAATCTGCTCTTGGAGCCCCTGGGGAAGAATCCACATGGTGAGTTTATCACTAGAAAGGGTCAGTATCGATACCACATGGAACAAAGTCCGGAGAGATGGTGGGAGACAAACTTGAAGTGAGACATGCACCATGCGGCGACGATACCGCTGGTTGCAGCACTGGCTCCAAGGGAGGTCATGCCCAGGCGGCCGAGGATTACACTGCGTGTCAATGAGAAGACAGATCCCATGACACCGGAAGCGAAGTAGATAGCCAAAAAGTTTCCACGGCCGATTTCATCGTGGACTGTAGGGAAGGAAAAATTAGAACCCATATTTTTTAGTGCTTCCACTAGCCACAATGCATACCTCTGGTTCCCATAAGTCCCAGAACCATCATATTAGTTCCAAGATGTCTCCATGTCTGATGACTGAATGTGCTTCCAATCATTCCCAGTGAGCTGGGATAGAAAGGCACAATCACAAAGTAACGGTTGAGCAGTTTCCACGCGGGAGGCACGTATTTCCATAGCAAAGTGACTGCTACGTTAGCTGCCACGATGGCGCCCACAGTAGCCACAGCAGGAGGCACATCCGGCATAATGCGGTCCTTTCGTGCTGGGAATTCATATTTCTTGGCAAAGGTATAGCATAGGGCGAGAACCACGATCGAGAACAGAAGCGGAGCGAGTAGACGCTGGGACTGGGAGTTCAAATATGATTAATTAACAACCAAATAATTCCACAGAGCGAGCCATCCTTACATTGGTGATATTCATCGATTCGGGACTCTCGTTGGTAGCAGCAATATGATGCTTCTGGACCCAAGCGAGATACGGCCTTTCGATAGGATCCGCACGGGGACGAGCTAAAAATGTCAACACCAATACCAATCACCCAATCTCGAACCCTAGTATACATACCCTCAGTAAGCGCAGCCTCCTGGTACTGCTGCAGGGAAGTGTTCTTCCCAAACTCGCGCTTCAGCCGTTCGTGTTCTTCTTTCTCGCCATCGAGCCACTCCTGTCGTTTCCGTTCCTGTTCAGCCAACAAGCGCTTCTCATTCCTTTCACGAGCCTCCTTCAAAACACTCTTGCCGTAAGGAGAACCCTCCTCGCCGAGCTCGGCGTCATAAGAACCGCTCTGCGGCTTATACAAACCTAGCTTCTCTGCGCGGCGCACGAGCTTTTCTTCGGCGGCGCGATCCTCGCGCTCAATTCGGGCGAAGATGGCAGCGTCCTCGTCGATGGGGTACTCGTTGCGGAGCCATTCCAGGGCAATATCAAACTGCTGCTTGGTGACAGCGCGAGCAATGTCAATTGGCAAGTCCGCGTCGAGCGTGCCGGTCAGACGGTGGCCGTGTAGGACGGCCAGGAGACGGTTTCCTAGCTTTACGTTGAACTTGGCGGGGCCAAAGATAGCTTTGATCTCAGCATCGGAGAAGGGCTTTTGGCGAGGGTGAACCTCCGAGGGATCCGATTTAGGCTTTGGCTTTGGAGATGCGGCGGATGTACGTTTGAAACGGCGGGGGGTGGAGACCGGGTTGAATCGTTGTGGGGATATCGGGGTTGGAGCTGGCCGAGACGGGCGAGAGAATAGTTGGGATAGAAGGTTCGGGACTGGCAACGTGGATTGGCGCGATGTGCTGTACTTGCGCCATGGGGTAATGCGGAGATCGCGACTGGCAGGCCGGAATGTTACTGGCAGCACGGAGGTGCGGAGCCCTGGGCACGGAGCCCGCCATACGGCCCAGACCGCATTGCTCATATCCTGTGACTGGAGAGCGAGGGCTCGGAGAGAACCACGGAATATGGGGTGGTGGTTGATTGTTCGGAGATCTTTTTGGCGGCATCAATTGACCGCACGGCCGTAGAGTTGTTCCGAGACCGCGGTTGCAGAGGTATAAACCAAGAAGATAGAGAAAAGATAGGAATTGTCTGAATACGCTTTATTCTTTAAAATAGATCATCAGCCTGATCTATAGTATCATAAATTCTACACATCCCCAAACCAATAATACTCCAAACCAACCTTTAACATCTCCCTCCAGAGCTGATCTATAAGCCCCACGTGATGATAACACGATAACAATCCAAACAGCTTTGGAGATCAGCCCGCATCGATCCCAACTTCCCTCACAAAATAACCATCAAAATGTCAACTGAAGCTCTCCCCATAACCCCAGGAGCCTTTGCGGAAGCAATCAAAGAGCTCCCCATTGCAGTCCTCTATGGCAAAGTCTCCGAGCTCACAAACTCCATCGCACACCTGCACCGCTCGAATGATGAGCTCCGTGCATTCTTAACAGAAAGCAACGACTCGGAAGAAGAAAAGAAGGAGCTGGAGGGATATGTCGCCGAAAATGAGGGCGTGGCAGTATCCATGAATGAACGCATCATGTTACTGAAAACCGAGGTCGAGAATCGTGGACAGCCTTGGATTGAGCTTGATGAGCTTAAGATCGACAAGGGACAAGATGCTTTGATAGATGTGCCGGTGACGAATGGAAATGAGACTGAGACCGGGGCTGGACCTGGGGCTGGTGCAGGGCAAGAGTCTAATGATCGGGAGGATGGGGATGGGGTCTATCTGTGACCCATTCGGTGGGTCATCTACGTACAGCCGGCTTTAAGCCGGCTTGGACCGCTCAAATCTTCAAAGGCATTCTTTCAAGTGCGTCAGTGGCTCTCGATCACTGTTATTTGCGGGCGCTTTACTGCATTTGCGTGTGGGTCGAAGATCGACCTATGTCAATTGGCTATGTTTCGCAACATGCGTACTTCACAGTACGATTTACAAGCTCGGATCATAACGGCTAAGAGACGGTCATCCCGACGAATGACTACGCCCAAGCCAGGGACTACTCACGTCTTCTGTGGCCCTAGGCACACAAGAGTCACCAGGTCCAGACAAAACGGAATGTATCTAGTGGATCATTTACAACCCCGAGTCTTGTTATGGGATTATGATCAGATGAAGGTGTTGCAATGAGTAAATAAAAAAAAACATGCAATGACCAGCTGACGCTGGATGAAGATATGCAAGATCATCAAGTAGAATAATTCACAGCGCATGCTAAATGCTCAATCAAAGCCCCGGCTCTGTGTCATATCATCGCAAATTCGCCCTTTTTTTTTTATGGAAATGGCAGAAGGAGAAAGCCAGAATACTAACAAAGTAAGACAGCGCGGCCCAACTCCAGGTTAGCGGACATGTCGTGATCGTCAATGTAAAAACAAAAAGGTGCAACTCCAGACCGGTGGAGCTAAGGGGCGGCCTGCTGGGCCCAGTGGCCACCGTTGAGCGCCTCTGGGGGAACCCGCTGCTGCTTGATGAACAACTCGATCAAGGGCTGCATGGGCTCCATCTCCTTGTCGGACACAAGCCCGTAGTACTTTGAAACGGTGACGAAGTGAACGAAGCACATGTTGAGGACATCGTGCTTGTTAATGTGCCAAAAGGGGTTGAGCCAATGAGCATGGTACAGATGGGCGTAGCAGCGGAACATCTGCTTCATGATACCCTGGCAGTCCTTGTAAAAGGTTGGCGGGAAGCCACTGGACTTGCCGATCCAGTCCTCTGGGTTGGCGGGGTCGGAGGGAGTTGTTGATGCGCCATTGGCCTCTTTGATGGAAGATGTCTCGGGAGTGCCGTTGACTTTTTCGGTAGGGAACATAACAGGGTCGTGGATCTTGCTGACGATCCATTTCTCAACGCGGTTGATGAACTTCGGGGCGGAAATTTTGGCGGCGCGGCCGTCAACAAGCCAGGTATAGGTCAGCCTTGAGAATCGTTAGCTCGGTTCATAATTTACCCCGCCATACTCCACATACCGTCCAGCGGACATTGTTGGGCAAGTGTTTTCATTGCAGATAGGTAGACCGGTTACACTGTTCACCTCCTGGATAACCTGAAGCATGCCGTGGAGTAGACGATATTGTTCAACAACTAAAGCGGAAACACATTAGCCTCCAGGCTCTCAAGATAAGCTTCAAGATTGCTTACTCTGGTGAGCCAGCCACTCGCCCAGCTCCACATTCTTCGGGCAAGCACAAAGGGTCAAGAAGTTGCCCCTCACATTTAGCGGGGCATACTTCTCCTGGAAGAAGTACTTAGGTCCCTCGGGATCGTTCGCTTGAGTCTCTACTGACAGACTGCTAGAGATGGAGGGCGAATTCGACATGGTGGCTTGATGTTGAGGAGTAGAGGCCTGCGCTGGGCTTTTGGGGGGATTGTTGCTCTTGTTGTTTCCTCCCCGGCCAAATCCTTGGCGACTGTGTTCAAAGATAGAGTTAGCAGATGATTGTGGCGAGGTATAGCTGTTTGAGAATGAAGTGGACATATATTCAAGAAATAAGAGTATATGTGAACGGCAGGAGGTGCCAGGAGAGTTATTGGACTTTAAGGAATAGAATGCTCCTTTGTATTTGTGGCGCCGGGGGATTCTTCGTGCAGTATGAGGGGGTAAAGGTAGAAGGAAGACTGAACAGCCGATTGCAACAAGTCCACAATGGCACAACATTACTTACACGCTCTGGAAGAAGGTCGCCATCTTATTGATCTGCAATGCTTCAAATCAAGAAAATAACAGGGATGAGGGACGAGACGGTGAGATGTCCACACGTTGAGGATCCCCTTTTGGTCTGGGCCATCGAGACACTAGTCCTGTTTTTGTCCGGAATCGGATAATCTATAGCCCCGCGCGTCAATCGAATTATGGGAGCTCCGTCGTAAATGGCCGATAGCACAATTGTCAATACACTATTGACGATATATCGGATCGCTTACTTCCAATCTAATATCAAGGATACATTCAATCCCTTCTTTATCGTCACTCTCATCTCTACACACCTACGACCTCGCAACAGCAATAAATTCCATACACCATGTCCTCCGATGAGGAGGGCGTCCGACGCCCCAGCAATGACCATGAGAGCCCTGCGCACAGCAATGCCAATGATTCTGGCGCCGACCAAATGGATGAAGGCGATGATCTCTTCGGCTCGGACGGAGAGGGCGGACTCGATGACATTGAGTATGCAAACCACACCAAAGCGACAATAGCTAGGTACTGATATATTGCTAGACCACACCGCAACCTAGACGATGAACAACTTGACTCAGGCGATGATGAGAACCGCTATGATCGGCGCGAAGACCGAATGGACGATGTGGCCGAGGAGCAGCAGGAAGTCAATGTTGCTGACCAGGACCTTGCTCGGGCGCCAGTGCCATTGACCAACGATGGAGAGGTAAGAGAAGTTTCTACCTTGAAGCCTTTGGTGTTGATCTAACTTAATGTGCTAGGTCTACACAATGCGCGTGCCGGATTTCCTCTCTATCGAAGGAGAAGAATTCAATCCCGAGACTTACGTCCCACCGCCTTATCAGACCGCTGCTACCTCCCTATGCTGGCGCAAGGATCCTGCGGATGACTCCCTTTTGCAGTCTAATGCCCGCATGATCAAATGGGAGGATGGCTCTATCACTCTTCAACTCGCCTCTGCTCCTCTTGAGCAATACCGCATCGCATCCAAACCCCTCGCACCTCTCACCAAGTCCGGCGACTATGACCACAAGCTGGACTCTCACGTTTATCTCGCTGCTGGACTTGAAACAGCCCAGGTTTTCCGATTGACCTCACATATCACCCAAGGTCTGACTATTCTCCCGACTACCTTGGAAACGGACGATGCCGTTCAGCGATTGCAAGAACAATTGGCTGCTGCTGCTCGTGGTAGCAAGCAGACCGCAGCTGGCACTGCGCCGCGCTATGAACTAACAGAGGATCCCGAGTTGGCTGGCAAACGTGCCGAAATGATGGAGAAGGAAGCTATCAAGGCCGAGCGCCGTCGCCAGCAACTTGCTGATCGTGAGGCCGACCGCGGTCGCCGCCATGGCGCTACTCGCACTGGTCCTAGCGGTCTTAGTGTCGGGGGTCTTGAAGATGGCGGTTTGCTTACAACTCGTCCGCGTGCCAAGCCTCGCCGCCAAAACCGCCGCGGCGAGATCTACACCGACGACGAAGAAGAAGAAGATTATTCTCGTGGTGCCCGTAACAGAGAAGACGAGTACGATGAGGACGACGGATTCTTGGTTGGTAGCGATGAGGAGGTTGAGGAAGAAGCCGAAGATGAAGAAGAGGAGCTGGAGGATGAAGACATGGACGCTGAAGGTGAAGACGATGTGGAGGCTGCACCTGCGAAAGCTGCCCGTGGCAAGCCAGAGCCTCAAGCCAGGGACGGTACACCTCCTGCCCGAAAGAAGAACCGCTACGTGGTGGACGATGAGGACGACGAGTGAGCATCTAGCCTTCTACTTCTCTTGCAGCTTCTTTTTCTTTTCGCGTTTTCGATGCAGTTTTCTTGTTACATATCCACATGGTCCGGCGTCATCTACATGGACAGGCATTCGAGGGACAATGGGGCTCATTTCACTGACTTGAATGCTTGTACAACAAAAATTAATGAAATGGTCAATGACATATCAACCTTGATCAAGATACTGTACTACCAAGTTACAGATTTTCCCTCACGGGGGAGAGTATTTTCCGGCATTTCCTTATTTATAAAAAGATAAATGAAAGTAAAAGAGACAAGAATAGTCGGCCACTTACACGGCCTCATTATATCTTTCTAGGTGCACACTGAGTCGTCCGTAGCAGTGACCTTCTTACCACCGCTTGTCAAATTACAGGGAACTGGAAGTGGTCAATCTAGCTTTGTACCAGCGAAGTAATGTAGATTTATAGCGTATCTGATGCCCAATGGTATATAACAATAACTCCATATAGTCTCAAAACATATTCGAAGTGCAGAAATCAGACAAGCCCAAGCTTTGACGAACCAGATTTTTCATGTATAATGCGATTGCGTGTGCCCTTTGTTCGTCGCCGTAACCGGCTCAACGCTCTCGGGATATTCTGATGGATCAAAGTTGAATTTTTTTATCACCTCTCTAGCACTCCCAACCACGCGGAGGCATAAAAATTCCTTGTCTGCAGGATCATCCTGATCTTCTGAGTGAGCTGAGTCCGACGTGGACAATGGATTACACTCTCCAAGTGGATGTTGCCCAGGTTCATGCCAGCGGCGTTGCCGATTCTCGATTTCAATAATCATAGATAGCAGAGCTGGCTGCCAAGAACAAGCAATCATAGCACCTGGCCCAACGGACCCACCAATGACAGCGCGACGAACGACGTCGTGGAGCCATTTTTTCCAAACTTGTGCTGGGTCAGGGCTTTGGAGCACCTCAGACACGAAGTCTGGTGACGCGGACTGCATCCCCAGTTCGACAGCATCGGCTTGTGAGACGCGCAGCCATGAGTCCGCGACGACGGTTAATAGAGTCCCTATGAACATGATATTTTGAAGACCCGTTGCAAAGACCTTAGGACAAACTTGGCAGCGGATCACGTCTCGTGCTGTTCGCGCAGCGATATATAGCGAGCATAGGGTGTGGGAGTTAACGGGGAAGGAGGCAATTGACGTCATGTGGCTGAGGGATAGGTAGAGGTATGATAGACACGGACACCCAGATGTTGTGGAGTCGGAAGAAACGGAGGTGGCAGGAGAGAGCGGGAGAGAGTGCGTAGAAGGGAAGACTGGAGGGGTAGGGAATGGCATTGGCATGGCCGTGGCTTTGGATATGGCCGAAAAATCAGGCCAAGGGGAAGACGATTCAGGAACACCAAGATTTGGCTGTTTCAAACGGTCTGGGCTCCAGGTATGGTTGTGGTCTTCATAGCCTGACAATTGATCTGCGGACTGGGAGTGTGGCAAATTCGTGTGCATACCCGGCCGCCAGAATAATTGCGGACAAAGATGGTCGGCGTCTGAGAAGGCCATTGTGCTTGGACTCATCCCTATTGAAGATTGTTGCGAGTCAACTGGACTGGGCCAAATTTCGGCAAACGATAGCGCTGGGCAGCTGGGCCCCTCATCTTCTGTCCGCGTCCTTTTCTTGGGCGGCCGGCCCATCTGTTTTTGTATGGAATAGTTGCAAGAAAGTGACTGTTTGGTACATCGCGCACAGCCTGCTGGTTCCCCGGAGCATTTGAGCTTTCGCTTTCCTATCGAGCAGCGGACTGGTCAGTCAGAGTTGCGCTACATCGGGTTGTCAGACTTACTACACTCGTCGCATGCTGCATGTCTTTTTGGCTCTGACGAATCATTCGTATTCAAAGGAATACCTCCCTCATACTCAGGTGGTAGCGCCATTGCTTGGCAATATTATTCAAAAAATGGACTCTTTAATAGCTCGAAAACTTTCCTTTGGAACCTCAGAAGTAAAACATTAGCGAAGTCATAGATAGTCCTGATAAGATGGGGGCGGTCATGTGGGCGGTGAGCGCCCCGAGAAATTATCCTAAAAAAAAAAACCTATGGATCTACCGCAACAAGACAACACCCGCTGAACGGCATCATGAACCCAAAGGCGGCTTCAAAGAAGCGCAAGGCTGTCACTCGCGATGTCGAGGAGGAAGCCGGTGTCTTTTCCGGTGACGAATTGAGCAAAAGCAACCTCGATGGAGCCCTGTCGGACAACTCCAAAGATCTTTCGGGCAGCGAAGACGACGACAGCGACTCAGAAGTCGAGCTAGTCGATGACTTCAGTGATTCGGAAGATGGAGAAGATGAATTGGACAGCGACGAGATCCCCTCGGATACAGAGGAAATTAAGCCAGCTGCCGGTGAACCCAACTTCCGCATTGTGAAGGACGCCAACGGAAACGATCGCTACCTCTGGGATGAAATTCACCCAGACGACAACTCGGAACTCTCCGAGGTGGATGAAAATGCCAACACCATTGGCGACATCCCTCTGAAGTTCTACGACGAATATCCCCACATTGGTTACGACATCAATGGAAAGAAAATTATGCGTCCCGCCAAGGGCGAGGCCCTGGATGCGTTGTTGGATAGCATTGAAATCCCCAAGGGCTGGACTGGTCTGACTGACCCCAAGACCGGCAAGCCTCTGGAGCTCAGCCAGGAGGAATTAGAGTTGCTCCGCAAGGTGCAAATGAACGAGGTCCCCTCCGAGGGCTACGACCCATACGAGCCTTTGGTGGAATGGTTCAGCAGCGAAAAGGAGATCATGCCATTGAGCGCCGCACCCGAACCCAAGCGCCGTTTCGTGCCATCCAAGCACGAGCAGAAGCGTGTGATGAAGCTTGTGAAGGCCATCCGCGAGGGCCGCATTCTTCCTTACAAGGCCCCAGAGGAGAGGGAAGACAAGGAGGAGGAACTCATCAACTACGACCTGTGGGCTGACGAAGTCGAGCGACCTGACCACGTCATGCACATCCCAGCACCCAAACTCCCACCCCCTGGCTACGAGGAGAGTTACCACCCACCTGCTGAGTACCTGCCCGATAACAAGGAACGTAAGGAATGGGAACAGACCGATCCCGAGGATCGCGAGAAGAATTACCTGCCCAACGACTTTGGCTCCCTGCGCAGAGTTCCTGGATACGACAACTTCGTCCAAGAGAAGTTCGAGCGTTGCTTGGATCTCTACCTTGCTCCGCGTGTGCGTCGTAGCAAGCTGAACATCGACCCCGAGAGTCTCTTGCCCAAGCTTCCCAGCCCTGAGGAGCTCAAGCCTTTCCCCACTGCCTGTGCCACAGTCTTCCGCGGACACAAGGGCCGTGTGCGCTCTGTCAACGTGGACCCAACTGGAGTCTGGCTGGCTACTGGTGGTGACGACGGTACCGTCCGTGTCTGGGAACTCCTTACAGGTCGCCAACTATGGAGCGTGAAGCTCAGCGATGACGAGGCGGTCAACACTGTCCGCTGGCGTCCGGGCAAGGATGCTGTCATCCTCGCTGCCACCGCAGGAGACGACATCTTCCTCTCCGTTCCTCCCATTGTCGACCCTGAAATCGAGAAGGCCAGTCTGGATCTCCTCGACGCAGGCTGGGGTTTCGCCGCCTCTCGACCGGCCCCCAGTGTCTCAGAGGAAGGCAAGAAAAATGCACCTCCAACCTGGATCCGTCCCTCGTCCGCTCTCGTGGATGCCGGTGTGTGCGTCGTCATTCCCCTCCGCTACGTGCCCAAGACTATCTCCTGGCACCGCCGCGGCGACTACTTCGTGACAGTGTGCTCCGGCGCCTCGACACCCGCCTCCGTCGCAATCTCCATCCACACAGTGAGCAAGCACCTGACACAATTCCCCTTCCGGCGCCGCCTCAAGGGTGGTGGTCCCCCCCAGACCGCCCACTTCCACCCGTCGAAACCCATCCTGTTCGTCGCCAACCAGCGCTCGATCCGCGCATACGATCTCTCGCGCCAGCTCCTCGTCAAGATCCTGCAGCCTGGTGCACGCTGGATCTCGTCGTTCGACATCCACCCGACCTCTTCCAGCGCATCCGGCGGCGACAACATCATCATCGGCTCGTACGATCGTCGTCTGCTCTGGCACGATCTCGACCTATCGCAGCGCCCCTACAAGACCCTCCGCTACCACCGCAAGGCTATCCGTGCCGTCAAGTTCCACCCCAGCGGCCGCTACCCGCTGTTCGCGGATGCTTCCGACGATGGATCCCTGCAGATCTTCCACGGCAGCGTTACTGGAGATATGCTCAGCAATGCTACCATTGTGCCGCTCAAGGTTCTCAAGGGCCACAAGATTACTGGCGAGTTGGGTGTTTTGGATATCGATTGGCACCCGCGCGAGGCGTGGGCTGTCAGTGCTGGTGCCGATGGAACGTGTCGCTTGTGGATGTAATCTTGAGATGCCGTTGCATGATGTCTGACATTTTTCTGGGCGTTTTTCTCTATTTATTTTTTTGTGCATAATCTTCCTTTTGTATAGTTATCTTACAAAAAAGTCGCTTCTTTAACACTTTTTAATTTGTATTATATATATAGATCTTGGGGTTATTGTAGCTCGGTAGTAGTCGAAAGGATGTAGGAAAAAATGGTCCAATGGTCGAATAAAATAACAACTATTCAAGGTATCTATGTCCACAATCCCAAGCAAGAAAAAATGCAAGAAAAATTGGGAGAAAAAAAGAAAACTCTAGATCTAAATATGCATAGATGTACATATACATCCCAAGAGAATACATATACAAACCATCCCCAAACTCAGACCACACCACTACTCCAGTCCCTCCTGAGCTTCTCATACTTCCTCAAATCCGTAACACTAGGCCGAACAAACGACTTAGCAGCAACAAAGTCAAGGAACTTAATACTATCGCGACGCTTGATAGCAGAGTAACCGGCACGACGCAACAAACTACCCAAATCAGCACCACTGAAGCCCTCACACTCCTCGGCGAGCTTGCGCAAATCCTCATTAAACTCAATAGCCAAGTTCCGGAGCAGAGTCTGCAAGATCTCGACACGCTCGAGCGGCGTGGGCAAGTTCACAAAGAGAAGAGTCTCAAGACGACCAGGACGCAGCATAGCAGGATCAATAATATCAGGCCGGTTGGTGGCAGCGATGACATAGATACCCTGGCGACTACTGCCGAGACCATCAAGTTCCGTGAGGAGTGTGTTGACGACACGGGCGGATGCCTCAGAGAGCGTATCGTCACGGCGGGGCACAAGGGCATCGAGCTCATCGAAGAAGATAACACAGGGCACGGAAGAGCGGGCACGGACAAAGACCTGGCGAACAGCGCGCTCAGACTCACCGACGAACTTGTTGAGCAGTTCGGGGCCCTTGACGCTGATGAAGTTTGCACGGGACTCGTTGGCGACGGCCTTTGCGAGGAGGGTTTTACCGCAACCGGGCGGGCCCCAGAGGAGGACACCCGTCGGCGCGGTGATACCGACGTTGGCGTAGATATCGGGGTTCTTGATTGGTTCGACGATGGCAGTGACGAGCTCGTCGCGAATGCCGCCGAGGGCACCAATGTCGGCCCAGGTTGTGTCGGGGATTGTGGCGAAGCCCTCGCGCTTAGAAGAGGGTTGGATCTTGGGGAGTGCTGTGAAAAAGTCTGCGTTGGAGACGAGGACAACTTCTGTTTCGTCGCCGATGGGAGTTTCCTTAGCGTGGTTGATAAGGCGGCGGAGTTCGCGGACTCGCGGGCTAATATCGCCCTCGCCTTCAATTTCCATCTCCATTTCTTCGCCGCTGTTCGACTTCAGGATCGCGAGGTACCGCTTGATGGCGGCTGAGCCAGCGGTCGAGACGAGGTCGTTGAGATCGGCGCCTACGAAGCCGGGGGTTCGTTTGGCTAGTGTCTTGAGGTCGATATCGTCTGCCAGGCGCATTTTGCGGGTGAGTGCGCGTAGGATCTGTTCTCTGACTGGCTCTGAGGGCACGGTCATGTTGATTTCCTTATCGAAACGGCCACCGCGGCGCAGAGCAGCATCGAGACTGTCCGGGCGGTTGGTTGCCGCGAGTACGATAACGGGCTTGCCGTCTGTCTTTTCAAGGGCAATTTCGTCCATGCAGGTCAGGAGCTGGGCGACAATTCGCTTTTCCATCTCTCGCTGAGCGCTCTCGCGCTTCGGCGTAATCGCATCAATCTCGTCGATGAAGATCAAACAGGGAGCAAGACGCTTGGCCTCTTCGAAGTACTCGCGCAGAGCTTTCTCAGATTCACCCGACATTCCTGATACGACCGAAGGCGCAGAGATTGAAATGAAGGGCACACCTAGCTCCGCTGCGAAAGCGTTTGCAATCAGTGTCTTACCGCAACCCGGCGGACCATGTAGCAATACTCCGCGCGGCGGCTGCACGTTTGATGAGAGATAGACCTGCGGCCGGGTCATGGGTAGAATGACCAAGTCCCCAAGTTCCTGAACAACATCATCCAGTCCGCCCAAATCGGCCAGACTGACATGTGTGGGTGGCGAACGATCCGCGGGCTCAGCCTTGCGTCGCTTAGACACGGATTCTCCGCCATGCGTTCTTCTCTTGGACGCAGTGGGTGCCGGTGTGCTAGCTGTGGATTCGGCGATCTTTTTGGCCTTCGTTGTTGCCCACGAGCCAACGACGCTCTGGTTCATTCCATTGGGTTCCTAATATGGATTTTCCAATTAGAATTTCCGTCCCGTTCAAGCAAAATATGCCCACTGCATAACATACCGCAGCGGCGGGCTCCTCAAGTCCCTCAAAGTCCCCCTCCATAGAATCCTCATCGTCTTCACCCATATCAGCTTTGACAACCTCCAATACCCGCTCGAGACTGTCTTCAATAAGTCTCTTCGGTTTCCGGTTCAAACTCGAGTTGGATTTCTTAATTGTGTCATAAATCGCTGGGACTGATAGTCGAATGCGCCCAGTCTCGGGTTGGTCGTCAATAATCTTGCGCACGACCTGGTAGACCTATTTTGGGAGTCAGTCAAAGCCGACAAGACACAATCTTAGAATACATACCTCACGGTCCAGACCCTGACTGAGGGTCGGCCTGCCACCCTTCCTAGGAGGCATGATTTGATATTGGTTGTGCAAAAGAAAAGGCCGCGGGCCCGAAATTTCGGAGATTGAAACATTTGAAAGATCGGCTGAAAATTACACGTAATTACGGGCCCGTTACATAACGTCATTCATGTCTAGGCCCGCATCTACTTGGGGTTCTCCCTTCTCTTCAACAACATGGGAAACACGAGTAGTTCACATAAGATCTCTGCCCAGGATCGGTGAGTGAATACTACCATATATTGTACATATACAATATCCTCAACCCATTCTCAATCCCGCTTGTCAGAGCACACTATTGTTCTCCTCACGAGACCCCCTCATCCCCACCCAGCACGCCTATTGAAGGAACCCAATAGTATGATGTCAGCTAACAAGCAACCTGTGGCATATATATAGGGCAATTCTCGATCTCAAAAACCAACGGGACAGACTGCACCAATACCAACGACGAATAACCGTCCTAACAGACCGCGAAACGGAAATCGCCAAGGAATGTCTCGCACGCGATGATCGGCGGCGAGCACTGCTCGCCCTCCGACGCAAGAAATACCAGGAGTCGCTCCTTGAGAAGACGGATGGACAACTCGCGCAACTGGAGCAGTTAACTGGGCAAGTGGAGTTTGCGCTTGTGCAGAAGGACGTGCTGTTTGGGTTGCAGCAGGGCACGAAGGTGCTGCAGACCATCAATCAAGAGATGGGTGGCATTGAGGGTGTTGAGAGATTGATGGGGGAGACCGAGGAGGCGAGAGTTTATCAGGAGGTACGTTCCTCGTTTCTATCCGATGTTCTTGTGCAGGACGTTGGGATTGGGGTTCAGTGTCACTGACTGTTGTTATAGGAGGTGAGCCAGATGCTGGCGGGTCATTTGACGAACCAAGATGAGGACGAGGTTGAGGATGAGCTGGAGGCTCTGCAGCGGGAACTTGCTGGTCCTGAGATCCTGCCCGATGATGTCGTACTGCCAAGTCCCCCTATTGCTGAGTTGCCTATTGAAGAGCCGGTGCCGGAGTCGACTCCAAGAACCAAGGCTAAGGCTGAGACTCGGACGGCTTTGCCCGCTTAGTAGGGGAGATATGTTGGATCTTCATTGCACAGCACCAAGCATTGCATTATATAGATCCAGAGCATTTTGTGGCGTTGCGGCTTTTTTGTTTTTGTTGCCTATATTGCTGTTAGATTTCATGTTTCCATGGCGTTGGCGGTTGATTCTATTGCTTGTTGTAGAATCCATGGTCTATAGAATATGACATCCTCGGTCCGAGTTTTTACAAATGATACTAAATATAAGAGCTCACTTGACCGGAATAAATACCACAACAAAGAAATAAAATCCATGTAGAAATTCATAGCAGTAGAATAGTATTGTCGTTAATCGTGACTGACCTGTCAAATTCAAATTACACCGAGGCATGCCCATCTCTTCGAAAGAAACCCCAACGAACCCCATCTACTGCCCAGGCATAATCCTACCACCAACACCACTAACACCAGGAATAGAAACATGATCCTGAGGGTTCGCCGCAGCCTCATAGAGGAAATTAACCGGCTCCCGGCTTAACTTCATGAACTGTCCCTTGAAGCCTACATACCCAACCTTAGTGACATCCTCCTCGCCATCACTCCAATTATCCTCGAAGAATAGCGTAACAGAGGTAGTCGCGTTCCAATGGGCACGATTCAGCGGCAATTCAAAGACATCGGCGCCGGGTACTGGCCGCGGAACTTCGATGATTTGAGTCGGGTGCAACTCCGACGCGGTTGAGAAATCCAAATCGTCGCGGTTCTTGAATAGCTTTACCGTCTTTGGGGCGGAGTTTGTAGGCGCTGTGTAGAGGAGGACGGAGTGGACGTTGACTTGGCCGTTGAAGCTGTGTAGAAGCTCGGATTAGTTTTGGGGTTGGCGATAACGGGTGAGGGGTAAGATTGGTGGGGGTTTGGGATTTTTGTGACGTGTTGCGAAGGGGATTGAACAGCCACTAGAAATTGTAGGATAGATGTGTGGAATGAGTGAGACTCACGGGATGGTCATGAGCAGCTGTTCGTCGGCATCGCTCTCAAGTTCGGGCTTGTCGTTTAGTCGCTCGGCCCAGGTTTTCTGGACGATGGATGCGCCAGAGTTTGGGGTTGTCTCTGTCGAGAGTCAGGAATTGCTACCAGTATGTGCGCAAATGATAATAAGGCTCATGCATACCATTCAGGGTTGTAATTAGATCAAAGTTGATCTGAGAGTAGAGGAGGGATTGGATGGCTGGAGTGATATCGTTGGTATGGTCGTGTTCGCCATGGCAGTGGCCATCGTGATCATGATGATGCCCTGACATTGCAAGATATCGATGTAAATTAGATGGTTGTACAGGATTTGAATAATAAGATGAAGATGGGTTTGGAGATTCAAATGTTTGAAATTGAAAGGTGTTTGGGAAGCTCTCCACTCCCGTGACGTCGTTTTACTCTGCTACGTATGTAGTTCATAGCCTGAAGAGATCATATTGTTTGAAATGAGTTCCTCTTTTTTTATATACCAACTTTACAATGTATGTACTATATCTGACTATATCACTGTACAGTAGCCCGAACTGCCTGCCTGTCGCCTTTAGGGCTCTTGGTTTTGCTCGATCTATAAAATGCAATCAACATACTATATCTCAATTCCACAGCCCCCTTAAACGCCTGGGTATTATTGTACATATTCCTCCTTTCTAGCCGAATTCCAGGTGTCATTATTGCCTGACTCGGTAATAATCCGGAGCATACTCCAGCAGATAACTCTTCTCGATCTTAGTGACATCGCGGATATATGTCTTCTCGCCCGTTTGCATGATTTCGTGGAATATGACCCAGTCGGCTTTTCGGTTCTATATTTATGTCAGTAAACCAAACATATATTTCCCCACACATAATCCATGAGCACTTACAAACATCAACGAAGTGGGGTGAGCATGGAGAGTCAGGCCACCACTGACAGTCTTGAAAGTCCCATCCGGTTGCATCTTCGCCGCGTGAGCAAAATAGCCCGTCGTAAGACAACGCCGAATCTGCTCTGGTTGGTTGCTCAGATCGGCTGGGCCATGACGGGATGAAAGTGTTTCATCGACTTGAATCCCAAAGCGTTCCAGGTACCGCTTTAACTGACCTCGAATGCTCACTGCGCGTAGCAGTGCCCGGTAATTCAAGAGGTTATCGCGACACCATTTTGAGTCTTTCTTCCCCTTGGTAACAAAGGCTTGGTACACATTCAGGTACGTCAAATGATCCCCCTCTTCCACGGCGAACTTTCGCCGGTGGCTCTCGGCAGATCTTTTGTCTCCAGCGTGCTGAACCCACACTGTCCCCTGGAGGTTGACCATGGCTGCAATTGTGAGAATTTCGCTTAAACAGTTGAAAGATGGCGCGGTGAGAAGAACTTTGGCCATCATAGGATCTAGAGCAATTTCTGCCATCCGCACTCCAAGCGGTTTTGTGAGTTTGGCATAGTCATCAACCGCGCCGAGAGAGGACAGGAGCTCAAGTGCCCGAATAATAAGTTCTGCCGGCGGGGGTGTCAAGAAGTCGAATCGAACAATGTTGTCGATGCCCAGTGCTTTAAGCTGCATGATGACTGGCGCAAGATTTGACCGCTGAATTTCAGGTACGGTTGCTTCCGGCATCTGCTCGAATGCTTGTTGCGTGTACAGACGGAAACATTTTCCCGGCTTCGTTCTTCCAGCGCGGCCAGCTCGCTGGGTGGCAGATGCTTTTGATATTGGCACTGCGGTCAATGTATCAATACCAGTGTTGGGGTTGTATGCTCTGAGCTTGGCGAAGCCCGAATCAATCACATATACAATCCCGTCGATTGTGACTGAGGCCTCGGCTATGTTGGTCGAGACGATGACCTTTCGGGTGTTTTCTGGAGTCGGCTCGAAGACGTACATTTGTTGTTCTGTGGTGAGTCCAGCATAAAGTGGTAGGGAAAGTAGAGAGGGCGCCTTTGGATGGAGAGTTGCCGCTCTTTCGGATATCAACTGGATCGCAATGTCGATCTCTTCCCGGCCAGTCAAAAAAAGAAGTATGTCGCCTTCTGGTTCTTGGGTATGGATATCAAAGACGGTCTTCACTGCTCGCTCTATGTAATCTTCTGCCGGAGAGTCAAGGAACAGCATATCGACTGGATACATCCGTCCTTCCAGACTAATGATCCGACCAATACTTCCACCCAAATCCGCCGGTTCTGCCTCAGGCTGGTACTCCTCACCGGCAAAGAAACGAAGAAAATCCTCTGCTTGGAGGGTTGCACTACTAACAATAATGCGAAGTTCAGGACGTTTCTTGCGGATCTTCTTCAGAGTTCCAAGAAGCACATCGGTACTGAGAGATCTTTCATGTGCCTCATCGACCATGATCACGGAATACCGTGAAAGTAAAGGATCAACCAAGGCTTCTCTGAGAAGCATTCCATCTGTCAGGAATTTGATCCTTGTTGCAGGAGATGTCAAATCTTCGAATCGGATGGAGTAGCCCACCTCTTCACCGACCTTGCATCGCATCTCTTCGGCTACTCGTGTCGCAACCGTTGTAGCAGCCACCCGCCGGGGCTGGGACAGTGTTAGCCTCTACTTGATTTGAAGTAGGATGAGATCAGTGCGCACCTGTGTAACAGCAATAGTTTTTCCATCCTCGCACCATCCTGCCTGGTCTAGATACTGCGGAAGCTGGGTTGTTTTACCGCTGCCTGTTTGACCTACCACAATAGTGACGGGGTATTTTTCAACCAGGTAGAGCAGGTTCTTCTTATGACGTGCGATAGGTAGTAAAGCAGCCGGTTTATACAGGGCTGGAATGAAAGAGGTCGAGAGCTCCTGTTCTGAAGCCATTTTAGACCAAATTTTAGCCGAGAACGACCTCTGTTGAATTTGAGCCCGGTTGTTAAAAGAAACCAAACTGGATCTGGGCCATTCTGAAAATTCAAGCGCTTTGTAGATTGGCAACTTGAAGGTCGTCGGAGTCCTCGCAAAAACATCGCGATCTGTATAAAGCTTGCCCGCTATCACGTGCGCCCCACGTCACTTGGAGCTTCCCCGATATGTCCTGCGCTCAAACATTCTCAGGCACCACTGTTTCTGTGAATTTCCCTACAGTCACTCTCTATCCTCTATTAGGTCCTGAAGATATTCCAAGATGTCAGAGGAGGACAAGATGGTACGTTTCCTTTGTAAAGGTTATCACTTGTTATCGCATGAGGCTCACGTTCATACACAGAACACTTCCAGCAAGCCCTTGGCTGCCCTTAATTCCCCTAACAGCCCCAGACCTGAGTCGCCGACTACTGCGCGTCCGATGGACTTCGACGATGAGCCCCAGGAGAGCGGAGTTATTACTTCGTCCCCTGTCGCTGCTCAGCCAGCCGCCGCCGAGGCAGCCCCGCCAAAGCCGCCCCGGCCCCTGAACCCAAGAGAACAGTCGGAGAACACCCTTAGGGAGGCATTCCCAAGCATCGAGCCTGGTGTTATTAAAGCGGTCTTGACCGCAAGCAATTGGAATGTCGAGCGGGCGTTCAATGCCCTCCTAGGTTCGTGGGGATCTACTATTTATGAAAGGAGTATGAGCTGACCCGACCTTTGCTTGCAGGTATGACGGACCCCAAGGCTCAAGAGGAAATGACACCGCCACCAAAGCCGCCGCGCCCAACCCAACAGAGCACTGCTGCACAGCGACAACTGGAAGCCGATGAAATGTATGCACGTCAACTATCAGAGCACTACAACGCGGCAGGACGTCGCGCGCCGCCTCCGGGCTGGGAGAGTGACCCCCGATACCAGCGACCCAGAGGAAGCGAGGAGTCGGATGAGAGAGAATACAGCTTCTTTGATGGTATGGGATATGGTGGCTGGTCGAGTGAGCTTGTGCTAATTGGGTGTTTACAGATGATCTACCTGTGATCCGCGAAAACCTCCGCAAGGGTTTCCTGGAGACACAGAGCAAGGTTAATTCGTGGGTAACAAACCTGAAGAAGAGAATTGATGGAGATGATTTGGACGAGGAACCTACCCAGAATCAAAGAGATACCCCCGCGCAGGCCCGGCCCCGACGTAGTGGTGATATGGGCCGTCGCAGTGGCGATCGTGAGCGCTACGACGCAGATCCCCAAGTTTTCAGCGATGATTTCTCTGCTCTTGAGTTGAGGGATGGCGAAGGTAAACATCGATCTTAAGTCTAGTATGATTGGGTTTTGCTAACTGTGCACAGCTCCCCCGGCTCGCCCCCCTCGTCCGGGCCAATCCAGCTTTAAACCCTCCGTGTCTCCTTCGCCAGACAGGCGCAAGGTATCTTTCCAGGATGGACCACCCACGGAGATTGACAACATTTACGATGCGTCCACGCCACCCAAGCGTCTCAGCTCAACAGGCGGCAAGGCGAGCAAATGGCAACCATTGTCCACTGTCGAGCCTTCACCCGTCGCGGAGAACGACCCATTCAGCCTCGGCGACAGCGATGATGAGAAGGAAACCAAGGAATCTAAGACCAAGGAGCAAACCACTGGCTCGGAAGGCGAACAGACCAAGCATGCTACTATCGAGTCAGTGTCCGAAGAAGTGAGTTCCTCCAAGGACCAGGAGACCAAGGGCGCGACCAAACCCGACGAGTCAAAATAATTGCGAATGATGAATTTGAATATCCCCGCTGTCATCTGCGCGAATCACATCTTGCCTATGCTCCCTTTCCCCCCTTTCCTTCCATCCCGTGATCATATTCATTTCCTCTATCGTCCTACTCTGCCAACTCACCTTGTTATGCGCTGCCCACCCCGAGTTTACGATACCTAGTAGAGGTAGCCCAAGACGTTTTCCCAAGCTTTCTAATGTCTCCATAAACCCAAGCCAAATTGAATCTGTATTTGTACCGGAAACAAGCAACAAAACAAAAGGGTATATCTCCGACCGGCCCATCTAGTAACAAATACACGGCCTCAACGCCAAAACCAGAATAAATCAACAGACCTCGTTCGATGCAACAATAGGCAACATGTAACTCAAGGGATTTTGTTAACCCCTGCTGACTCCCTAACGCGATTACTCCACGGCGGGAGCATTACCCACGCGCTTTGAAGAACCAGTCTCCTTGCGCAGATCCTTGATGACAGTCTGTAAAGCAGAAATCAAGTCAGCTACTGGGCACTTTTAATACCGAATGACGCGTGCAGAACGCTATATTGTTAAGATTCGATCCTAATTTGACGGGGAAACGCGTACCGCCAAAGCATCGGGGTTGACCCCGTTTTCAATGAGAGACACACAAAGCGATAGCTCTGTCCGGTCCAGGTTGGTATTCTGTCCAGCATGTCAGATTTGGGAATTATAGTTTTATTTTATTGTAAAGAAGAGAGAATGACGACATGGACTAGGAGTCCTAAATGAATCCCGAATCCTGTCTAGTTTGGGGGGAGGTGAGCACGCACCAGCAGGTCGGAGATCTCCTGAAGGATATCGATGACTTCTCTGGCGGCTTGACGCTTGTCATCGGCCTGGTCTTGGGACTTTGGGGGCATTGTTGATTTTGATATTGAGAGGGGGCCGTTGGAGTGTAAGGTGGTTGAATCTGTGGTTGAAGTTGGGTTGGGTTGATCGTTGTGGGGGAACTTTTCTGCGGCAATCATCTATAAATGGTGCATATTGTATATTGGACGGAGTACTCCGTCCATCAATGTGATATTTTGATATTCTGATGTTTTTTATGGACATCTTCTCTATTGACGTCAGTTTACTTATGAAGGAATTTGCTACTTCACTTGCTCTTATTACTGGTGGATATTCTTAGGTACAGTGCTTATCTTCTACAAAATACTCTGAACTAAAATATACTAAAATATACTAGAAAACATTCATAAAGTACTTAAGAAGTGGGCTGTTTGTGACAAGGCAATACCTAACCATGTTCATGTTAAAGAAATTCATAATTAGAGCATGCGGCCGACATGTATATATTTATACAATATATAGTTCACATATTCGTGCATTCACATATTCTTTCTTCTTCTATTACCCTTGATCTATATTTTCTTGATCTATATTATATGACAGCTACCATCTCTAACCATTTCTAAAATCTGGGAAGTGTTCATATATTGTTCATATAGTACAAATTGCTTAAACTACCTTGTTAATCCTCAAGGAATTGCAACACAATTTGCAGCCCCTCAATCCTTCAGGATGAGGGCATAGTCCACGCTATGGGAGAAATTGACCCATGAAAGGGAATCTTTACCAGTAGTCTTCGATGATTCTCCCGTGCCGGATATTTCCCTTTCGCCCCCAACCCTAATCAACAACCATCTCCGCCCGTGCAGAAAGATCCTATCCAAATAGAGAAAGTGGGACTGAAGAATTAGTGATATGAGTATAAGATATTTATACCTAACTATCCCTTTTAGGATGCTGCCCTGATACTCTCGTATGATCTCATCCAGTTTGTTAGATCAAATTGAACAAGATGGCCAATGCTCGCCTGCAAGAATTTTGCCTGCTAGTCTTTGGAGATATTCACTTTCATTTTGTTGAATGCTTATAGAACACCCCCTAGAGCGTCATTCTTCTATATTTCAGGGTGCTGGCACAGCCAGGAAACCGCAGATATGGACATCGCGGAGATGAACATGACATCTATTTTCGGACCCCCACCGGCGGGATTGGATCTCGCAGAAAGCAGAACTTTCCAAGATACTGCTGTTGTCATGGCTATATGTGTGCTTGCAGTATTCACTATTATCTCCCGGCTTGTTGTGAGGGGATATATCCAGGGAGCGAGGCTGGAAGCCGATGACTGGTTGATTGGGACATCTAGTATTCCACTGATAGCATTGCTTACAGCATCTATTCTTGGTGCGTTTTCAATTTGATTTTACCTATATAAAAAAACAAGACATTAACAGGTATATCCCTAATCAGGCGGCACCTACGGTTTCGGTTTACATGGCTGGAGGATAACAGTGGAGAACATGGTGACAATGAAAAAGGCATGTACAAAAAAACATTCAATACCTCAGAGCCAAATCTAATTGAAAAGTATAGATCCTCTTTGCATACCTTATTGTCTATCTCTTTGAGCTCCTCCTCATCAAGGTCTCAATCCTCATGTTCTATCGCCGAATCTTTGGCATGAACTGGATGATCTGGACCACCCTTCTCGTCTCCTATGGTTGGTCCATAGGAAGCATGATTGCAGCACTATGTGCTTGTGAGCCAATCTCATATTTCTGGAGGGAAATCATTGACACTACGTCTGGCTCAAACCGATATAACTTCTATTATTACTACGTTGGAAACGCAGCTGCCAACGTCGTGACGGATGTTCTTATTCTACTCTTCCCGGTGCCTGTTGTTTGGAGTCTTCAGATGCGCACAAGTCAGAAGATTGGTGTGTGTGGTATACTTCTTCTAGGTGGATTGTATGTCTTCTGAAAAAACCTCTCTTAAAATACCTGCTAATAATACTTTGTCTTAGTATCTGTGTCGTAAGCGGTATTCGCATCCACTACATAACCTACCTCCACAACAATATCGATATCACATGGACACTGGGTGATGTCGCCGTGTGGTCAACCATCGAGCCGTGCATCGGGATTATCTGCGCCTGCCTCCCTGTTATCCAGCCATTCGTCCGCTCGTTGGTCAAGAAAATGCCGAGTTTACCCACACAGCATATCGGGACATCTCGAATGCCCAGTGTTATACAGAGAATATCTCTCCACAAACCTGAAAGCAGAAATTACGATATTGAATCTAGAACGAGCCCTACACGCTTCGGCGACTCAGAAGAAGACCTGGATACCTGGATCCTCTTACTTCGGTCAGGACTCGGGTGGAGATAGAAACAGGCCCAAAAGAGGGATTTAGTGGAGAGCAGAATTTTGATCCTATGGCTATTCGTGTTAAATGAGTTGTGCGCTGGAGTGTTGATTAGTTGATTAGGTGATTAGCTGATTAGGCTGATCTAGTTAATCCTAGAGCCGATGCTCATTTTCTTTGTTTTCGGTGCTCTGTGGAAGTTAATGAATATATGTATATACGTTCCTTTCCGTGAGACTTTTGTTTGCTACGGGCTTTAGTGTATATACCACATACAGCCAGTAATGATACTAAAAAAGAGGCATCCTCTTCTACCTCCGTTTATTTCCCTCAAATTGCCCTTTTTTCCTTTTCCTTTTTCTCATTTTTGTATAACTCAAGACTTCTTTGCTTCACTGTGACAGGCATTGGGTAATAGTGCTGAACCCCGTGCTATGGGCTATTGTCACAATATAGTTGATAATCCGCGAATCCTCGGTATATCCAAATAGCGTTGTCCTACGGAAACGTCCTGCCATCACCGGTAATCTTTTTTAAGCAAGCTATACATTAATAAACATTCATAGAAGAAAAAGTGGAACAGGTAGACATGGATAGTGAGTGGTTCTAATATATTGTTCGGGCTGATGTATCAACATGGGACAAAAATAAAAGTAAATATGAAGCGTGAGGCGAACGGCGACTGGCGATTCGTCCTAAAAGGTCCAGGCAAAACGCGCGTTTGTTCAGACAAGAGCGAAGTAAAAGAACATCAGGCCGTAAACTTCGTTCTTCAACCCTTGTCGCATTTCCTGGGAGCATTATCATCTGCAGCCCCATCAGAATGGAGTCCACCGAGATCGAGATGACGGGATACGCAAGCCCGACGACCATCCACATACCACCGAAAGAACCGAAAGAGTCGCAAGAGGCAAAAGGGCCATCAGCCTGGCAACAATTCCGACGCGGACCTTGCCTTTTCCTTGCCCGCAAGATCTCTGCCCGGCGACCAATTAACCCCGGCGAACCGCCACAAGATCCGGTCACTGTAGTCTGCATCTCAAACACCTACAACGAGCGACCACAGATACCGCCAGGTGACATCCTGATCCACGCCGGCGATATGGCAGCAGATGGATCGCTCGCGGACCTCCAAGCCACACTGAACTGGCTAAAGGAGCAGCCTCACCACATTAAGATTGTGGTGGCGGGTAGACGCGACAGGTACCTCAACAAAATGAAGAAGGGAGGTCCTCACTGGAGACATGGACATCGCCGGAAGGGAAACTGGGGCGACATCATCTATCTGGAGCACCAGCAAATTGTGGTTGCTGCTGAGAACGGACGGCTACTCCGGGTCTTTGGAAGTCCATACTCGCCAACGAGCATTCGTTCCGGGGCTTTCCAGTACCCTCGCGATGAAAATGTTTGGAACAAAATCCCCAACAATCTCGACATTCTCATCACTCACACACCGCCATTCTCTCATCTTGACTCTCTCGAAGGCTGCTGGCATTTGCTGCATAAGTTGTGGAAGAGTCCTCCTCGACTACACGTTTTCGGGTGCGTTTGTGAGCATTATGGAACTGAACGTTTGTGCTATGATGCTCTTCAGAACGCCATGGAGCAGATTGAGGTTGCGGGTGGGGGGTTCTTGAATCTTCTGAAGGTTGTCAAACCGTTTCTGCGGTCTTTTTCCGGCCCCGATATGGAAGCTAAGACTGAGCTCGTGAATGCATGCATTATTAGGGAAGAGTCGGATCCCCACCGTGAACCGATCACAGTTATCATTTGATTTGAACTGGGGAGGAGTCAGTTATGTGCCCAGGTGCTATGCGAAGATGGAATATGACTGGACATGATTCAACATCACTGGACGTCACTCGACATTATTCGACGCGTTATTTACCAATCAATGAAACATCTGCTTCTAATTGAATGTGCATTGACGCGTAGATGTAATTGAGACATTGCCAACTGTAGTTTATAGATGAAGGCGACTCTCATTGGTCGAAACTCACCGGTGGGGGCCATAACACTTTTCGTGACATTCAAGAACCAACCTTGGAACTTCGTACTTTTACACGGCATAAACCGACACAGTTGCAGTGTCAAATAACTGGACCAGGAGTGTGTCAAAGCCGGTTAGTCGTGATCTGGAATGGCGCCTCAGTGCGAAAAGGGAGTGGGAGCAATGGGAGGAATGCCTGGCCTCACCATCTCGGACATTCATTCCTTGAAGAGGAACGAGGCACTAGAGATTCTTGCCCAGATTTCGCGCGTCGAGAAAAAAACCTTCCCCACCAATGAGGCATTCCCATTCAGCGAAGACCTGTGGAGAAAAAAGCCTAACACGCGAGTTCTGTACGCGATTCGAGCCAAGGGATCACAATCTGATCTGATTGCCTATGCGGTCTACGTCCGACAGAAGGGCGTTGCGCTTTTGCACAAAATCTGCGTGACAGAGCCTAACCGCCGTCAAGGTGTAGGACAGGATATGCTGTCCTACATTCAGCAGCGCCTACGAAAGGAGGACTGCCAGTATATACAGCTCTGGGTGGACCAAGCCAGGGAGCCTGCACGCGCCTTGTATCTACGTATTGGATTCGAGGAGCGTGAAGTCATCCCTGATTACTATGCCCCTGGGCGAACAGGCATCAAAATGGTCCTGGATTTAGAAGCGTGATGGTTGAGCCACTGCCGTCAATGGCACCCTTCGGACCTTTTTTCCTTCCACTAAAAATGCTCCTTGCCTTACCGGTCCCTTTCAAATAGGTCCGAGGGGCAATAAGTCATGGTATTTGGGCGCGTCTATGCTCCTTGGCTGTCGCAGGAGCCACCCATGGCTACCCCCTTGCATGGACACGGGCATCTTCGAAACGTGAGATTATAGCGATCGGGCCTGCGTCCATTCTCCGCTGTCATTCTGCTACATACCTCCGTGATATCTAACATATCCAGGTATGGCTTTTTTGAAAGGGCACGCCTTGAATGTCTCCCTGGTCCCTTTGGTGCGGGAGGGACCACGATCCTTTTCTGGAAGATCATGCGTGATACTCTTTCATCTTCGTCCTGAATCTCTTTCTTTCCATCTTGAATACTTCCACTATCTTTTGCCGTGAGACTGGGAGCATCGTTGGCGATCGGTGAGCTAGCTGTGTCTTTTCCAGCTATACACAGTTCATTCAAGTGTGCTCGCATTTGCCCAATCGAGCATGGCGTTCTTTCTCACCATCGTGCTGGCTTACCTGTCAGTCGCCAATGCAGCATCCTTGGCTGCCAATTATCCTATCAACTCGCAATTGCCACCTGTTGCACGAATTTCACAGCCTTTCCGATTTGCATTCGCCCAAAGTACTTTCTCTAACAGTGACTCGCACACTAAATACTCACTATTGGATGCACCATCATGGCTCAAAGTGGATAGCAGCAGTCTCACCCTGTCCGGAACGCCCCATTCAGGAGACAGTGGCGCTATCAAGTTCAAACTTGTGGCATCGAATGGTTCGGCAAAAGACAGCATGGACGTCACTTTAATCGTGACAGCAGACCAGGGACCGACGGTGAAGAAACCGCTTATACCTCAGCTACAGAAATTAGGACCAGTCTCATACCCTGCCACGCTGTTCATCCATCCAGGTCGTCCATTCTCAATTGAGTTCGATCAGGATACCTTCGACAACACGCATCCTGCTACGATCTACTACGGAACCTCGCCGAACAACGCCCCGCTACCTTCTTGGATCAACTTCGACCCGGCAGCGCTAAAATTTGCTGGAAATAGCCCTGCCTTTCCAGGCGCGGAGCCTCAGACATTCACTTTCCAGATGATCGCATCAGATGTAGCTGGGTACAGTGCGGCCAACGTGACATTTGAACTCTCGATCGGTCCCCACATTCTGACATTCAACGAGACTGTTCAAAGTTTCAACCTTACGAGAGGAGAAGAGTTCAACAGCCCCAAATTCACTAGCCTTCTGTCTATAGATGGTTCACCAACTTCTGTCAAAGAGCTGGCAAAAGTCGACGCCAAATTGCCGGATTGGTTGAAGCTGGATAAGGACAATATATCGCTGAGCGGGACGCCACCCGACAATGCCGTGAACCAGAATATCACCATCGCTGTTACCGACTCTTTCCAGGACCAAGCACACATGATGGTTCGCCTAGAATTCTTGAAGCTGTTCCTCGACACCGTCGATGGGTGTGAGGCAGCCATTGGGCAAGACTTCAAGTTCGTGTTCAATCAGTCTATCCTCACCGATGACTCTGTACAATTGGAGGCCGATTTGGACAACGAGCTCACATGGCTTACCTACTTCTCGGACAACAAGACTCTTTACGGACACGTTCCAGATGACATGGATCCCAAGAAGTTCACCATCCCTCTTACTGCATATCAGGGATCGACCGAAGACACGATGGACTTCGTTCTTGATGTCCTCAAAGCCTCGGACACACATTCGAACCCCACAGATCCGTTTACCACTTCATCTGACACCCCCAAGCAGAAGAAGGCTGGCATCATCGCCATCTCAGTCGTTGTCCCTTTTGTGGTAATTTTGAGTCTGCTGATTCTCTTCTGCTGCTGGCGTAGCCGCAAGAACTCACCTACTGTCGAAGAGGGTCAATCCGACAGCAAGATTGCTCCACCACGACCTGTTAGGCCTGATGTTCCTAATTGTCAGCCATCCATGACGAAAAGACCTTCCCACGATGACAATTCCGAAGATTGGATGAGTCCTATCTCACCGTCATCGATTCCCAAGCTCGAACTTGGGCCCGCGTGGAACGTGTCACAATTTGATAAACCTCAACACCCGGTTAACTTTGCTACTCCTGAGCCCGTTATTCCTCCTCGCTCTCCTGCTCGCAACTCTCCTGCTCGCAACTCTCCTGCTCGCAACTCTCCTACTCGCAACTCTCCTACTCGCGACTCTCCCACTCGCGGTGGCTTTGTCCCACTGCGAGACCCCATCATTCAAGATGAAACCCCCGTTCAAGCCGGTTCACCTTCCAAGAAGCAAAACAATCGCCTCTCATACACGAACACGACCAGCCCAATGCGCCGTAGGACCATCAACCGTTCCCGACGAGAGCCATTGAAGACGATCCAGCCGCGAGCCATGAAGCGAGAATCTATCCAATCATCTAAGTCAAGGAGATACTCAAAGCGCTCGAGCGGTATCTCCTCCATTGCCTCTGGACTACCCGTACGATTCAGCGGAGCTGGCCATGGCGCCGGCGGCTTCGGACCTCCCGGCCACGGGGTGGTGCACACATCATGGCAAAATGCGCGAGCCTCAATGTTGGGCGATGAGACCAGCCTAACACAGATGGCACCATCGTTCTCGCGCCCGCCAGCAGCAGGACGCATGCGTCACAGCATGGCATCCAGTATCCCCGAAAACTACAAGCGTATGACCCTACGCACCGTCGATCCCGACGACTCCATCTTCTCTGAAGCCGACTCCCTGGAAGCCTTTGTGCACAGCCGAGCCAAGCACCGCAACTCTTCCAACCCTCTCTTCTCCGCGCAAATCAGCCGGCGCACTTCCTCCGGAATGCGCGCACTCGATCGAAACCGCAGCATGCGCAGCCGCGCCGATACTGTCTCCGTGTCAACCTTCAGCGACGAATTCCGCCAATCCATTCAAGAACGGCCCCTATCGACTGCGATGTCGGCCTCGGAATACGGTGACGACAGTAACACGAACCGCTTCTCCCAATATCAGAACCAGGCCGGTCTGTTTCCCCTTGCTGAGGGTAGCACAAATGGCCAGAGCCAGCTGAGTCTTGCACAAGACTACCGCGGTGCTATCTCCCCGCTACCGCGGTTCTGGAGCGAGAACAGTATGGGCAGTGCTCGGCGGTTGGAGGGCCAGGGCAACAGCAACCCTCAGCGTCACAAAGTAAATGATGAAAATGCTATGCCGCATAGCTCGTCTATGGTCTCGGACCTGGAAGAGCATCTATCGCGCAAGGTCAGCCCTAGTAAGAACGCCAATCATCAGTGGTGGTTGTCGTCGCCTCTTGAGTCCTCGCGGCCGTTGAAGAATACCGATAATCGAGGTCTTCCTATCGCCAGTAGTGGAGAGCTGGCATTTGTTTGAATTTTCTTTCTTTCCAGCTTTCCCCCCTCTGTTCCCCTATCTTATATCTAGATCTATGGGTTTCTCTTTTTTGTCTTTCTGCCTATTGTGTTTCTGGCGTTCTTAGGCATTGCGAGTATGATATCCATTGGCTTTTCTATGGTTGATTGGTTGGTATTGAAGTCTTTTATACTAGTTGATCTAGTTTTGGAGCGAATGATAATATAGTATCTCTCTACATCTGGATTGTTAAGGCGCATTGCATATCACTGAGATTCACCGCTTGGATCTCCGCCTGCACAGTAATTATAACATTATGCACAAGTAGATAAGAGTCCATGAGGCCAAAGAGAAAGGAAGTTATTCCCTGCAAATAGAATAAAGTAGATTTTCCAAGTTCGAAAGTCAGACATCTTCACTATGGCGTGACTGTACAGTGAGTGACTACTGTGTCTAGCCCCTATTTACTTTCTCCTTCAGCCTCAATGAGAATACAACGCACTAAATACTACATAGATATAAGATATACTATCTATCACAGACATCTTTACTAGTAATACTCTCTTGAATTCCAAACCCCTTCAAAACTCCCAATAAACTAGTCTGTTTCCCCATTCACGTGACTCTATAGAGCACGGCGTAACAAAAGCGGTAAACGCAATACCAGGAAATCTCTGCGAGGTCTTCTTAGGACTCGGACTTTCTCTCATAAGCTTCCTTGAAATTGCCTTTCCAATCTTCATCTCTTTACAGAATCCCTATCCTATATTAAAACAAAAGCACAGAGGCAAGAAATCCATCATCCGTCCGTTCCCCACTTATCGCGGGACCCAGACGCGCTGAAAGCCCTGCGCCCTCATCTGACCCTTTCCCTACAGCACCTCCAGCACCTCCAGCATTTTCCACACTTCGATCCGGAAACCTCGATCTCACCCTCTCCCCCCCGAATTATTCAAACTTTGCCAATATGGGTCAAACCCTATCGGAGCCGGTGGTCGAAAAGGTGAGATATTTCGCTTTTTTGATTCACACCCCACACTGGCCCATTGTGACCCTCCAATGTCTCTTCTACGGCCTCGAAACACACCCCCCTTTCTTGGCTTTTGTCATACCCTAGGACCAAGGAGTTATAGAGCGAGTCTCTCTCAAGTCTTCCAGTTGAACGAAGAGTCCGTGCTGTCGCTCGGAGGAATCTTCCTCGGGTTACCATGCGGGGTCTTGGGTAGTCCAGCTGGGTAGTGGGGTGGTTCAACCCAGCAACGAACAGAGATCGCAATCCTACTAGGCAGCCTTGCGTATGTCGTTGAAAAGCATCGAGTGTAACTAACGTGTTATTTCTTCACTTACAGACATCGTCCGAGGGCGGGGATGACTCCTGTGTGTATGGTGTGTCGGCCATGCAGGGCTGGCGAATCAGCATGGAGGACGCCCATGCTACAATCCTTGACCTCCAGGCAAAGTATACCGGCATCACCGACAAACCGACGGATCCGGAACACCGCCTCGCCTTCTTTGGTGTGTATGATGGCCACGGTGGAGACAAGGTGGCATTGTTCACCGGCGAGAACCTGCATAAGATTGTCTCCCGACAGGATGCTTTCGCCAAGGGTGATATTGAACAGGCCTTGAAGGATGGTTTCCTCGCGACCGATAGGGCTATTTTGGAAGGTTTGTGCTGTGTTGTTGTAACCGAGGTACATGATGGATTGCTGACTTGAGCCCAGACCCCCGTTATGAGGAGGAGGTGTCTGGCTGTACTGCTTCCACGGCCATTATCTCACAGAAGAAGATCTGGGTGGTATGTTATGACCTCGAAGAAAGAAAGAAAAAAAAAATATCGGATTGAAGAATTCCAAACTGACTGGTCATAGGCCAACGCTGGTGATTCACGATCCGTCTTGGGTGTCAAGGGACGTGCCAAGCCCCTTTCATTTGACCACAAGCCCCAGAACGAGGGTGAGTGCATGGAATCATTAGGATCGTTACATGAAACAAGATCGGGTCTGACAAATAATTACAATAGGCGAGAAGGCTCGTATCACCGCTGCTGGCGGCTTCGTCGACTTCGGTCGTGTCAATGGCAACCTTGCCCTGTCCCGTGCTATCGGTGACTTTGAATTCAAGAAGAGCCCTGAGCTCTCTCCCGAACAGCAGATCGTCACCGCATACCCCGATGTCACCGTTCACGAGCTGACGGATGATGATGAGTTCCTGGTGATTGCCTGTGATGGTATGTCTTCTGCTATTGCACCCCCTCGCTAGTCTAGATGCTAACCTATCTACAGGTATCTGGGATTGCCAGTCCTCCCAGGCTGTGGTTGAGTTTGTCCGCAGAGGCATTGCTGCCAAGCAGCCCCTCGCCCAGATCTCCGAGAACATGATGGACAACTGCCTTGCCTCCAACAGTGAAACCGGCGGTGTTGGATGTGACAACATGACCATGACCGTCATTGGACTCCTACAAGGCAAGACTAAGGAGGAGTGGTATAACCAGATTGCAGAGCGGGTTGCGAACGGGGATGGACCTTGTGCTCCGCCCGAGTACGGCAAGTCTCCCGAGGAACCCGAAAGCATCCCCACTTCTTCGTGCTGACGGCCAGTTCGTGCAGCCGAGTTCCGCGGCCCCGGGATCCGGAACCAGTTCGAGGATACACCGGATGAATATGACCTGGAGATGGAGCGTTCCCGTGGTTTCAGTGTCCGTTCGGGCCGCATCATCCTCCTGGGTGATGGCACTGAGGTCATCACGGGTCAGAACGACGAGGAGCTTTTTGACCAGACAGAGGAGGACGAGGACCTTACCAACCAGGTGCAGCACGAATCGGGTACCCGGAATGACCGCCAGGCCACCCCAGGTCCTCAGGGGAAACAGGAGAATGGCAGCGGTTCTGCTCAAATATCCGAATCCCCGGCCTCCACTGACGCCGAGAAAGAGAAGTCCGCATCGTAGACTATGAACTTATGAACAGCCTATCGATTGGTCCTCCCTGTTTTGGTTTCACTCTGGTTTTGTTTTCCTTGCCCACTGCCAACGACCCTTTCCCCCACCCCTGATTCCACGATCTATGCCCTGTTTTCCCTCCCCCTTCCTTTGTTTTGCGATTCGTTATCGTTGGGCTCTGGTCCCGAGCCTGTTTACAACACTTTTTTTTTTAAACCTCCCTCGACTTGAAATGGATATTTGTCAAAGACGGGACATGCGGCAAAGAGATTCAGACGGAATTGAATGAGATGCAAGACAAGAGCTTTGAATTTCCATGGAGGGTCGATGTTGAAAGAGAGCCCTTCGCCGGGAGCCAAATGGGCCTTATGAACACTTTTCTTACTTTATGCCATCACCACAACGAGATACCGCAGAAAATGCCCGCTATTGACGAGCTCATTTACCTACACTTCCCTATCCGCTTTTCATTTCGGGTTTTCTTCTTTCTCCTAATCCCCAGTCTATTTCCTACCTGCGGTCATTGACCTGCAGTCTGGCCTATACGAGAGTGAGTACCTGCTAGGGGCGCAAGCTGGTAGAGTTGGGTATTGGTTGAGATTTCGTCCAGGGTGAGCAATGGGCAATGGCAATGGTCATTTACATACCCTTTGGCGTATATCTGATGCATTCAGCGTTTTCTTTGTACCTTGGTAGATGTTGTTTTCATTCCATTTTAAGCAACGGAGTTCTGAGAGAGAAATTCATGTTTGCTGACGTAGGTAAATCCAGGGGCAAAATGGGGAGTGTAATTCCAAGGGCAATGCCAATTCCTTATTTTCTAATAGTAATGGAGTGATGACATACCGATGTCCCACTCTACCCCTGTACCTCGAGGGCTACGTACCTAATCCACACGTGGTCAGTGTAACCACATATAATGCCAAGACTTAATTTGCAAAGTTGAGCCCCTATTTGCAATACTTCGTATTGTAAGATTCAACCCCTGTACACTCTGGACTCCCGGAACTGTGGCTTAAAACAGCGGAGTTGGCGCCCCCACCATTTCCCCAAACAGAAAATTACCAGTTTCCCCTAAAACCGGGTTGCCGTCATTCAGGGTTCAGCATTAATTCTCTCCCTGATTCTCTTTCCCAATCTTTCATTTATTTCCCTAGGAAGAAATCCCTCATTTATTCTCCAGGGCCAAAATACATAATGTCGCCATCTACTTCCCCCGCCGGCAAGCGCAAGCGCAGCGCCTCCCACCTTCCCGCGCCCGTCCCCAAGA
This sequence comes from Penicillium hordei, assembly GCF_028827395.1. Classification (NCBI taxonomy): domain Eukaryota; kingdom Fungi; phylum Ascomycota; class Eurotiomycetes; order Eurotiales; family Aspergillaceae; genus Penicillium; species Penicillium hordei. The sequence goes on along the minus strand of NW_026623147.1, from coordinate 3,959,164 downwards.
ACGTCACAGCCGACCTCCAGCCATCTTCACGCGACGCGTCCGGCGAAGAAGGCGGCGACGACTCAACTGGGCCCAATGCCACCTCCCACAGCGCCAATGGTACCCGCCATCCTTCTAAGCGGGCCCGCAAGGCTGCCACCGCCGATGCCGCAAGCCACACCGAGGTGAACGGGGTCGAGCCGGCCATCAGCAAGGAAGACCCCGGCGAGCCATCCGAGACAACTGCCGCCAGCAGCGATATTGAGGGTGGCCCTCGGTCGCGCCCCGGTTTACATATCGATTTACCCGAAGATGATGAGCCTGTTAGAGAGGAGCAGATAGCTCCCCCGGTCTTTGGGCGCTTGCAGGACCCCGTCGGTTACCGCACTAATCCTCCTCCAACGGGCCGCTCAGTACGTGTATACGCGGACGGTGTGTTTGATTTGTTCCACCTTGGGTAGGTGATCACACGAGCGGACCAAGTTTTTATTTCGGCCCCCAGTTTTCTTCTGGTTTCAGGCTTGCTCAATTGGGTAATGGTGGCTGACTATCACTTTCTAGCCATATGAGACAGCTCGAGCAGGCCAAGAAGGCCTTCCCCGATACTTATCTGATTGTCGGTGTCACTGGCGACGAGGAGACACACCTGCGCAAGGGTCTGACGGTGCTCAGCGGCGCCGAGCGCGCGGAGACTATCCGTCACTGCAAGTGGGTTGACGAGGTCATCCCCTGCTGTCCGTGGATTGTGACACCGGAGTTCCTGTCCGAGCACGAAATCGACTACGTTGCTCACGACGATCTGCCCTACGAGGCCGCTGAGGGTGATGACATCTACGGTCCTATCAAGGAGCAGGGCAAGTTCCTGGTGACGCAGCGCACAGAGGGTGTCAGTACTACTGGTATCATCACACGGTATGTTTCACTTCCCACACTGAATCCGACAGACCAGAGCTAATTATATCTATATGTAGGGTTGTCCGTGACTACGACCAATACATCTCCCGTCAATTCAAGCGTGGCGCCTCCCGCCAAGAACTAAACGTATCCTGGCTGAAGAAGAACGAGCTCGAGATCAAGCGTCATGTCGTCGAGCTGCGGAACAACATTCGCAACAACTGGACCATGACCGGTCAAGAGCTCGGCCGTGAATTGCGCCAGATCTGGCAGAACAGCCGCCCTAACAGCCCCGCGCCCAGTGCCCGCAACAGCATGGACTGGGGCATGCGTGGACCCCTCACCAGCCCGACCGGTGGCAGCAAGTCGCACCTGTCGCGTGTGGGTGCGGAACACAACCGCGCAGATAGCCCCATGGGCTCGCGTCGCAATGAGGATTTCGCTACTGGTTACAGTCTCGGGTTGATCGGAGGTGTGCGTGCTTGGGTAAGTCACATCCCCCAATCACTGGTCATCCAGCGCGGCTATATTTAGCGTAACTCGTACTAACGTGCTTCATGCAGATGGCCCGCAGTCGCCAATCTCTCCAGGAACCCCCCAGCGGCATGCACAGTCCCACTGACGAAGAACTCGAGTCCGAGCACAACAACGGCTACGAGGAGGAGGTGCGTGGCCGTGCCGGTCACGTCTCTGCACAGTAGATGACTTGTTTTGTTGCCTCTGGAACCATGTTGTCCCGACCAAGCTACAAATTGGATGGCAGATAGTCCTGCCATTCTTGTAGCTGCAATTTTACCCTTCCCTCAATACACCTTCACCTCTATTCCTTTGCATATGTATCCATCTTTTCATTTTGCATTCGGTTCGTGTCTTATACTTTTTACAAATTGTGCCGTAACCGGCGGTTTTTCCTATGTCGGGCGCTTGGTGTCTTTTTTTTCCCTTCTTTTTTCTTTCTTTTCTGTGAATGGGCTGTATGCTGGACTTGGTTGGTTCGGCTTCGACACAGGCTTTTTTTGTCTTGTGATATTCTTTTTTCGTTGTGATTTTCGCTTTGGTTGTGTTTTGGCAGTTTCAACGCTCTTCCTTCCCCTTAATACTCCAATGAACTTGTTTCCTGTTTGATGTCTTTGTATGTGGTCTTGATGATGATTGGTGTTAGTTGATCTAACCCTTGTCATTTGATCATGATCATGATCATGGTCTTTGATCTTGGTCTATCCAAGGCTATTCCTTGTTTCCTTGTTTCCTTGTTTCCCTGTTTGTTTTGGTTTGTTCATAAAAGCTGCAATTGATGAACAGCTGATCCGAGGTATACCACCTCGGCCTTGGTCGTGGCTGTCCGGATAGGGACTACACATAGATTGAGACAGCTTTTGATGTTTCAAATTCTAATTACGCGGTCAATTGAAAACGTTACTAGGTTTGATAGATTATGTGTTTGTATAGAAAGTCCTGTACAACTATACCTGTAAGCCTGGCGGCCCTAATCTATATCGTGTCTCTCCTGAGACACGGCCACTAGAGCGGAAAATTATCCACCATACCCAGGTCCTGCAAACAGATCACCACTCCAGAGGATCTTGGGTTTGGTATACTTGCGTATACCTGGAGACTATCTCAGTCTTAGAGAAGACCTACGGGGAGATCTGGACAATGCCTATGGAATACCCTGCTACCTGATTTATCTTCGTAGTGACTTGGCTTCTCCGTGCCACTCGTAGACCATCGGAGCTGTTTTGTTCAACTCACTTGCTTTTGACTTTATAAACCGGATAACTCATTGAAATATTGTTCCTGACTGTAATTGCATGCCCAAACGGCGTTATTATGGCTGATCATTGATCCAACGTGAGCCAGTTTGCATTTGCACTTGCCTTACTTCTCAGGTCTTCTTCCAACCCAGCACATATAACGCCAATCCCCTTCTCATGGGTCTCCCAACCTATCATTCCCTTCTCACCATGCTATAACTCCCTTCGCTGGCTATAATTATCATTATACTATACATATATCCTTTCACGGCGCATACCTCTTCTTAAAGCGTTATATCTCCAAGCAACGATCACATCTCCTACCTGATCTCAACTGCAGATTTATAGAAGCTACCTTTGCCTTTGCACGAGATTCGCGACAACAGACCTCAAAGCGAAGCTACTTCTGGGTCGGACTTCCCTAAGAAGACCCAGTCATGGTCTCTCCATGTCACTCTAGGAAACTTGCAGGGCCATCGTTTCCACTCATGGGAGAATCCTCGGCTGCTTCAGCATATGTCTACTTTACGACTCAGCTGAACATCATTTCTCCTCTCACATTAGCTTTCAAACAAATTGCCTCTCATAGTATCGTTTCAAGACGTCATGCAGGACAAAGCTCGTGAGATCATGAGAAGAAGGTCGAATTCCGAACTGGCTAAAGGAGCAGCAAGGCAGGCAAGGGGAAAGGGGAAGGAGGAGCGTTGGAACCGCAGAAACCATTATCATGCATCATGTTCCCCTGGTGGATGTTTCTAATTGGCAAGCACATAATCTAGAGCTTAGCTGCTCCAACTATCCAATCAATCTCATATTCACAGTCCACACCAACCTCTCTGTAGACTTCTCTTCCCGACACTGATATAGCGTTATTCTATCTCGTACGTCTTTATGGGAAAGGCTACTGTACAAAATACCTAGCATGGTAATTTGAATTCAAAAGGTGAGCCACGTAAAACATACGTCTTCCCTGATCGTGGTTCATCCTGGCATTGATATTATATCTATATCTATCTGCGACACAATTATCAAAGCACAGCGTAGTGATAGACCAAGTTCGACGTATTCAAGTTGAATCCATAATTGGAAAAACCCCGCACGTATTGTCCTTGTGTGCAAACTTGTAATTGTTGAACAATGCGAAAAGTCAGAAAATATTTAAGAAGTCTCTTATATACAGAGTAGCCAAATCCAGATTTAGACTCGGGTGAGGGTTCATGGCGAGATCTACCCTCAGCACAGCTTAGGTATCCCCATGGAACGTCCCAGCTCACTGTTAGTCCATGCAAACCGTTACGCTGGCACTGTTCCAGCGAGAACCATCTGAGCCCAGAAATAAAGCGCATAACCCACAAAGATCCCAAGCCACCCACGAGTCTCCGGTCTAGAAGATCTCCCAAAGGCATTCTTCGCCACAAAAAGGTCGCTCACAACAAACATAGCAGCTCCCAGAGCTCGCGAGTGCCACCAGTCGGTTGGAACGATCAACGGGGAGGTGGCAGTAGCAGCAGCAAACATTGTACCAATGATAACGGCATAAACCGAAACCAATGGCTTCATATCCGGGGCAATGTCGAGATCCAATATATTGGTCTTGAGTGAGGAATGTGGCGGGGGATATACGACACCCAACCATTTTGCAGCGGATAGAGTCCCTACAAAGGTAGCGGCAAAGGTTGTCCAGGAGGTTTCGCTGGAATCCTGCAGGAAGGCTACAGTGTAGGCTATATGCGCCGCAGCGAAGGCGACGATACCGAGTTGGAAGGATATAGATACTTTTCCTTGTGGTTTTGATTTGTCGGATGGGGGTTTGCTGTCCGGGCCATGGAATTCACGGTGCGAAGGAATAAGGAAAAAGTCACCCAGCAAGGAAAAGGCAAGACCGGTGGTGATGAGACGACGGTAGTTTGACCATTCTGTGGATGGTAGGAGCAATGGGCTGCTAAGGAAAGCAAGTGAAGAGAGCATTTTGAATACCGCGGTACCCGTGTGTGATCTGGATTTCCATTCGGAGAGAACTAGTAAGGGCAGCGAACCTAGTAGAAGGTAAGCCGAAGTTGAGATTGAGATATCCATGGAGATTGAGAGGTGAATGGAACAGATCTTTGGGATAGAAACAATTCAAGTCCTGATTAACAGTTTTCTTGGCGACGAGCCGAGGCACGACTTTTCCCAAGCTGACTCGTGAAGACTTGAGGTTGTTCTTTTTGGTGTAGTTTTGGAGACAAGACAAGATACCTATGGTTACAATTATAATCAGCAGAGTAATTAACATTTCATCGGCAATCGAGATTTACATATATCCATGAGATTCAGACACGCGTAATAAAGATGACAACACTCAACACCTGGGTTGAGTAGAGGTATATGCTTGATATAGTACGAATGCCCTGTCTTCGACTGACCCTGTATGTCCATACCTTTTTGCTAGAAACAATCACTATAATGAGTAGACAAGCATGTAGTATCTGACTTTCTAGCAGTAATTGTTATGCAACAGAGTTAGGAGGTTCAGGGTAGTATTAACACGCAATATCAACGAAAGGGTATCGAAATAAGAAACACAAAACACAATACACAAAACATAAAACATCAAGCAGCAGTAATCGCCAACCTAACCCCCCTCTTCCTCTCCTCCATCCCCTTCGCCATTCCAATCCCACTCTCCCTCGGTCCACACAATATCCCCCTCAACTCTTCCCTCAAAAGCCCAACATCTCTCACCAACTCCCCCTCAACAACCCCCTTAGCAAGCAAATCACACCTCGCCGTAACCGCCAAATCAAACCCATCCAACCCCCTAACCCCAAGAATAGGCCTCACCCACCCTTCCCCAATCCCAAACGGAATCCTCTGCCCAGAAACAACCGCCTCCCCCATATTCCCAACCACACTCGTAAACCTCCCCAAATCCAAACTCAACCCCAACACCCGCAATCCCTCCAACGAAGCCACAACGTCCCAAAACCGAACCCACAACGCATCACTATGCGTATGCGCATAGATAGAACCCTTATGATCGAGACCAGCCATAGGCACCCAGATCGGCATCCACTGAACCGTCAATCGCGAAATAGCATTCCGGGAAGCCGGCGACAACGACCCCGCGAATGCAATGAAAGTGTATAGATCATCGACGTCGAAATGCGAGGATTTGTACAGGATTGTCTCGGCCTCGAAATAGATTGCCCGGCAGACGCGGAGTAGGGCGGTGTTGCTGTTACTTAGTGTTGAGGGGAGATGGGAGTGGGTGTGCGGGTAGAGGAGTCTGTCGCTGTGGCCTGGGACTCGACCGTCGTAGATGCGCCAGCGGGCCGGGGTTGTGGGGCAGCAGTGGCGGTTTTGGGTTAAGGAGGGGTTTGGGTGAATTGGGACTCGGTGGGTTGGTTGGGTTGGGGTTGGACAGCGAACATGACGGATTTTGCCTTTTAGTTGGACTAGATGGATGGTTTGTGGGGGTTGGGTGTTTGGAGTTGGGGAGTTGGTGAGGACGTAGGACCAGATGATTTGACGGAGTTCGGGCGGGAGACGGAGGAGCGGGGATTGTTGGAATTGGAATTGGAATTGGGATTGGGTGGATGGGTTCAGGTTCCAGTTTAGAGGTGGATGAAGGGTATTCTCTGGAGAGCAGATGGCGCGGGATTGGATTAAATCGCGGACGGTATCACGCCAGCGATGGCCGGTTGGATAGTAGTGCCAGATGGAGTAGGGATCACGGAGGACCCAGGTGTCGAAGTGGCGCATTGTGATGTTCTTGTTCTTGTTCTTGTTCCGTTGATGTCAGAGTTCAAGATGAAATATGGGGAAATTATGGGGCCAGTGGGCTTTTATGGGGAATCCACTAGGTCTCGACTAGTATATATAGTATCTATTATATAGGACTGTAATAACTTGGAAATAGAAATAGAGAGAAAAAGAATTCGGGTTTTGTCGGATTGTAACTCAATGACGTCGGATTCGACATTTCCGGCTTTTTGTATTTTGAGGTTACTAGATATACCATAGACGATCGGAGTAGAGTGCTCCAGGAAAGTACAAAGGTCAAAGCATATATACTATATGCTATATACTATATATAGTTATATATATATATATATATACCCTAGACGATATATACAAATCGGAATAGCCCAAAACTCAATTCCCTTCCGCTCTCTCCTCATCAGTGACATCCTTGTATCCCTCCACATCACGATACTCCTCACTCCCCCGCTGAACAGGTCTCTCCTGCGAAAACGCCACATAAATCGCACAGACCAAAATGATCGCAGATCCAACCCAACTAATCGGACTCAGCGTACTTCCCCAAACAACCTTATCATAAAACACCGCAAAGAGCATCTGCATATAGAGCATCGACGTCGCACGTCCCCCCTGCGCCACAGGCTTTCCATCCGACACCGATGCAGGCGGGACATACGACAAACCTGCCGTCAACAAAAACTGCAACAGGAATCCACAAACACCCAATCCCGTCAGCAACGTCCACTCCACAACCGTATTAGGCACGCGGAACGGCACAGAAGGCAAGGTGACCATCGCCACGAACGAAATAACCGTCGTTACGGACGAGAAATACGTCACAGACACGAGGGGATGCGCGCGACGACCGATCATACGGATAGAACTATAAGCACCTGATGCGCCGAGCACACCGACCAAAGCGACGATCGTCGCCATGACATGGTGGTAAGAATCCGCCTCAGAAGGGGGTTTATCATCCGTTGAAGTGGAGATACCCAATGCCCAAGCGGCAGCGGCAGTTGGGGTTGCGATTGCTGTGTTCGGGTCACGCTTGCTGAATGGACGGGCAATGAGGACGACACCGCCGAGAGAGACCAGACCGGCGAACAGCTGCTTCCGGGAGAAGGTCTCGCCGGGGATGAGGAGGGAGCAGGCGTAGCAGGAGATAATCGGTGAGAGGAAAGTGATAACCGTTGCCTCGGAGAGGGGGAGATATTGGACGGAGTAGTAGAGGCCGTAGACACCCATGAAGCCGAAGAGGGCGCGGAGGAGGAGGAGACCACGGACTGGACGTGTGCCGAATGGGGAGGGTGTTGAGGCGAGGAACATGTATAGGTAGCTTGCGACTGCTGTTATGGACATGCGGGCGAAGAGGATCTGGGGATGGGTGGTTAGTTGGGCTTTTATAGTATTGGAGTTTGGCGAGGAATGAAATGTAGATCGGATGGGATACGAAATGATCTTTCCATTCTTTTGTTCTGTCTCTTACCTGGAAAGGATGCATAGCACTATGAATTTCCAAAACCTGCGTCATGACATTCATCGAGGCGGCAAAAGCCTGTGCCAGCAGGACAAGGCCCATACCCTTATTGCGCAACCACCATACCTGCCATGCATGGCGGGGTCGTGAAGCCGCCATAGCGAGAGCCTCGTCATCTTCGTCGTCCTCGATCGGACGAGGTTCTGATTGGGCCAATGCTGGTTGGGTGTCGGCTTCACTACCGCTTTCACAGTTATAGTTGTGTCCATCCTCGTCTTGGAATTGCGTTTTCGTTGATCTCTGCTCCGATATCGAGTTCGATCCCGACTGCTCCACTCGGATCGGCAGGGGTGCGTCTGGATGATCCTGGTATTGGCCGGCTTCTGAGGCCGAATCAAGGTTTGGAGTGACCATGCTGGGATCTGTTATCCTGGGGTCGTTATTGGAGAGGGAAGTTGGTGCGGGGATTTTGTGGGGGACGGAGATGGAGATATCTAGACGATGACTCTTTTTTTCTCTCTCTTTTTGGAGTCGGATTGTCTTCTATAAAGTCTGGATGTATAGCGGTGTCAAAAGCATAATAAATGCAGATAAACAATATATCCAGGCGAAAAGGAAGGATTCTTATATCTGCACTGGACTGCCGATCTGGTTAAAAGAGATTTCAGCGCGAAATGCGCATGACGGCCGAGTGGAGCCCGCGTTGACCACTAACCGCTGCCTGGTCAGTTTCGTTTTGTTTTTTTGTTCTATTTTCGCCTTTTGTTTCTACTTTTTTATGTCCTTGCTTGCTCTTTTTTAATTGACTCGACTCGAAATGAGTGGTAAATTTAGTGGGCTAGTATCTGGTTGTGTAAGACTATATACTCTGGGCTGTGTTAGAGGCACGAGGCACAAGCGGCACAAGACCTACTACTTTATGTACGAGCTACTAGCTACATATAAACATGCACCTAACCCGGATATTTATCCGCTTCCCTTTACTTCCTGTTATGCTTCGCTTCGACTTAATCTAAAATTCGACCTTAGCCCTGGAGGGCTGGAGTAATATAGCTTACTAATCGACGTTTCAAGTCGAGCTGCCTAGAGACGAACCTCATATGTAATATTTAGTTATGACCGGTTAACAAAGTCATTTACCGTCCACAATAGATCTAGCGAGATAGAAGATATATTATCTACCATGGTCCGTGATGTCTCAGAGCCGAAAACACATGGTCTGTGCAGGATATCTAAATGCTGGTTTACATCTACTTAATGTCGTAGTGTACAATTCAAGAATGGGTTCCTACTGTATGCTCTCTCATTTGAGGAGGTGTGTAGGGATTGTAGTTAGGTCAATGGACATTGGCTTCGAGATCGGAAACACATAGATACGATTATAGTATTCTGAGTATCAGATTGCCAGCCAAAAGCCGCTGTAGGGCGGCCGTTGTCATTGACTAGGATATTCCGACGAGTAGAGACACTGTGGATGAGAACAATTTCATAGTCATCAAGCTTGTATTGAATTGGAAGTCTGTGTCCCACACTTCGTGGGGTCCTTTGCCGAGTTTATAGTCCACAATGGACTTGGCTTTGCTATCTTCATAGTGAGCAGAGAATATAGAAAGAATCCGAACTTCTTGGTACATTGCTCACTGATTCCACGATCTCTGCCCACTCCAACACATTAGGTTAAGAAATACAGTGTTGCTTCTTTTTTCGTTGACAGGTCGAATAATCATCCAATGCATACATGTATGTATAGCGTATTCAGCCTCACGACTTGGGCTTGGTAGTAGCCCTGGTGAATTCAAGAGCAAGGAAACAGCAGAGTGTCTGAAATCAATGTATCCATGGATGTATACAACGAACTTCAGGGTCGAGCCAATGAGAGAAAAAAAAAAAGAAAGTCGCACCAATATCGGCTCGAACTTGCGACCCACTCATCTGAAAACAGCATAGCTCAAACGGTCAAGACCCACTTAGACCCGCACCTCAAGTCGTCGATATACAACGTCGAAGAAAAAATTGGGTAGCTTCTCTTTGATTAAGATACGTCATCCTTAGTGCAGGGGCCGTACTAATCTTCTCTGTATATTTTCATTTGACCATATGCCCCGAAGGGCGAAATATCTATTCCTCGACTTGGTTATAACCTCACTTTTCGGATCAGAATTATATAGAGATGGAAGATACTCGGCCGTGGTTGGTCGATTTTGAAGGACCCGCCCTTTCGCGCGGCATGGGTCTCGAACTCACGACGCCATTGGCCAATAACACGTGACTTCCAAATCTGGTAGCACCAATCATAACTAGGTATAGTGTCAAACTGCCCCACATACTATGCCCTCAATATCGAACGTGGAAGGATGGAAAAAAATAGGTAGCTTCTCTTTGATTGAGCGTGTCATCCTTAGTGCAGGGGCCATGCTAATCTTCTCTGTATATTTTCATTTGACCATATGCCCCGAAGGGCGAAAGGATATCCTTAGAGTTCAATTTAACCTCACTTTTTGGCAGAATTATACCGCCTAAAGGGCCCTTCAGGGCTGTTCACATCCTACATAATACATAGACCAGTTCGTTACGTTATATATCTTTGAACTTTATTGTAGATCACATTGAGGACAGCTTGGATATGCATTCTCTAGATGGTGTGACTCCCTCCACTTCACTCTCAAGCAGATGGTGCAGTCACATACTAGCAAAAAACGACAACTGGGAAGTGCACATCAACCCGTTTCTTATTGTTCCAAGTCACATCGATCAGAACACAAACCGACTGGTGATCCCGATCAAAGGTCACAGACCCTTTGACCTCCGGAGTATTGAATTGGTATTGGAATGGTGACGCGTCCGTGAAGATGCCGCCGAATTCTCCGACTTCGTTACCGGTATAAGGAAGGCAGTTGATGTCAATTCGCTTAATTTGCCTATTGGATCCCAAGGTGACTTCGAGCTGATATGAGTTGTTAGAGATTGCTTTGTTCCCATTTGTGTGAACAATGAATGAGTATGCAAGATGACGTGACTCATGTAGGGCAGTTGAATGATCTCGCTTTGGACAGGTGTTGAACCCTCAACTTACTTCGATGAGCCCGGTACCCTCAGGCACATAGATGTCATGGTTAAACCCGACACACTCGTCGATCTTCCTCATAGCCATCTTGGTGTTTGGTATGATTGGGTGAATGGAGTGGACAATGTAAGAGGCTGTGAATAGTTGACGTTCGGGGTTTAAAAAGAGGAACGGGGAAGCAAACGGCTGTTTGGAGTTTAAATAAATGGATCGAGAGAGAACGGGACGTATTTGCACGATAAGCAAACGTGAGCTTCTTAGGTGTTTTGGCGATGGAATAGCGATGGAAATTTACTCATCTGATATTCTAAGTCTATGCAGAAAGCCCGTAGGTGAACATACTACATTGATTACCCGGTGCATAAACATATGTAGAGTCTAAACCGCGTCTCTCTCTCTCCATAATCAGATATCCCCGACTAGGAGATCAATGCTAGGGATAGCTAATCGTGATGTACAGATTTAGATTAGGTTGTATTCAATGTTAGGCTTGGACTTGATACAGCTCCTTGGACGAGAGCATGGCTCGGAAACTGACAAAATACAAATAAATACAAATAGCCGCATAGGTGAAGTGGTATAAAGTAATGGTTCATATATCTACCTGAAAAAGCATCCACAAGCTCTGTTTATACAAAAGTAAACGTATCACCCCCCTTCTCCCGCAACATGTTTCCAGTCCTAGACGTACCAACAACACGCTCCAACTTCAGCGCATCCCATTTTGAGAACAGCGCACGAACACCACCCTCAGCAGCCTCGATCAACGCCGCAGGATCAAGACCCAAGAACCCAACAATCTCGCCATAGAACTGCGCATTATCCGGGAGTCCGTACATGACCACACGCTTAACACCACGGACCTGGTAACGGCGGAAGTGGTGTGCACGCTCGGTATACAGTAGCACAGAGTGGCGGCCGGACACGAAATGACTGCGGGCACGGTTAGCCTCCTTCGGCTCAGTGTACTCAGAGATAGCGCCAAAGGAGACATTGGTTGTCTGCGTAGAGGTAGCGAAGTGGTTGCGCACGCGGACAAAGTCGAGGTAGGAGGGGATGAAGATGAGGGTACCGGCGCCGCCCTTGCCACGGCCGTGTGTGATGTTCTTCACCAGGGTGGACAGGATGGTTGTTGTGAAGTGCTTGAAGCGCGCGTCGGGGTCTTTAATGGGGGACGTGCTGTCGATGCGGGTGAAGGTTTGCTTGACGGGGACTGCGAGCGGGAGCTCGGTGATGGCGCCGGCGTAGGTGGGTGTGACCTTGAGGCGGCCCGAGGCATTTTGCATCTGGGATGAGAAGAGGGCGTTGATCTCGGGGGTGATGCAGGATGAGACCACTACGGTTTGTCGGACGTGACGGGCTTGGTTGTCCAAGTACCAGTTGCGGACGCGGCCGAAGTCGCAGCCGTGTGCTTGTTTCGGTTGCAGGTTCAGGTGCTGGAAGATGTAGTCGACGTGGTCCCAGTTTTGCATGAGAAGGGCGTCGGCGTGGTCGACGATCACCATTTCGATTGAGGAGAGGAAGTCGTGGTCACGCTTCTTGACGTCGGATTGGTCCATGATCGTACGCAGACCCAGTGGACTGGCTAGGATGATGTCGGAGCTGTAGAATTGAGCGAAATATTTGACTGTCTTGCGCGTGAACTTGAGACCCAGTCGGAACATGTCGTCGTCATTGCCGCCGAAAAGCTCACGGAAATCTTCGGTCTTGTGTTCCCAGGAATCATCATTTGGTGCTGAGAATGAGTCGGTGAAGCGCTTTTTGTTTTCTTGCTGCTCGGGCTGATAGATCCGAGTGATCGCATCGAGAACCTTAACACATGCCTGTCGGGTGGGCAGGATGTAGAGAACCTTAGGTCGGGTAAATCCCTGGTCACGGCACTCGATGTCGGTGTCCGGGTCCTTGGATAAACGGGCGTTGTTTTTAAGGACTTGGTCTCGGGTCTTCAGCAGGTGATTGACGGCGTGCAAAGCAATCATCTCGCGCATCTCATTTGCGTTGGAAGTAGTGCGGGCACCGTAGAGAACGTCTTGGTAGTCGAACACATATGGCGCGATGATTTGGGCTTGACCGGTGATTTTAGGCAGGATCTCGGCCGCACGAGACTTCAATTTTTGTTTGAGCTGCGCGATGGCATGTTAGTATTGAAGGCAGCACAAAACCTGTGGCTATTCTGCATACCTTGATATTGGTTGTGCTCTTCATTGGGGGAAGGATTGATGCGCTGTTTGCTCCCGTGTCAGGGACAGTATGTACCAGCCGTAGCCCATCGATCTCTTTTTTAACGGATGCCCATTTGTTCGATTGGATAGGCTCAATCTGCTTGGTCAAATCTGCACTATCGCGGAGATCGAAGTGCTTCTCAAAAGCAGCAGTTGGGTCCTCGTCCTCGTCTGCTTCCTCCTCTTCATCGTCGGACGGCGCTTGGGCTTCCAAGTCGTCATCGCCCGGCTCTGGTTCCTCTGCGGGTTCTGCCATTTGAATCTCAGCATTGGAGTCGGTGGCGATCTTGCGCTTCTTCCGAGCTGGTCCGTTTGACTCATTGGGTTGAAGTAGCTGGAGGAGTTCGTTGTATGGGCGTTCAGTATTTTCGTCTTCTTCCTCGCTGCTGGAGGCGCCCTCATCCATGAGTGTGTCATCGCCCAATTCCTCTTCGGATTGCTCGCTAGCATCATCTTCTCCAGAAGAAGCATCCGATCTAGTAGCAATTAGATAAAGCCATTGAAGACCATCAGACTGGGAGAAGACTTACTCGGACTCGTTCAATCTCGAGGTGGCAAAGGAGTTGTGACCACCACGACCACCACGACCGCCGCGACCTCGACCTCTGCCACCACGGCCACCACGGCCTCGAGCTCCTCTAAAAGAACCACCACGAGGAGCAGGCATATTTCAGGGTATAACTAGAAAGGTTGGGCAATTTCAAGCTGTTCTGGCCGAAATGAGAATTTTGGGGGCTTATCTTATCTTAGCGCGAAATTTCCCACACACAACAGAATCGGAACAATCAGAGCGGCTCACTCCACTTCCAAGGAAAAATTGAACCTCCGAGAAACGAAGGGAAGTTTGGATCTTGAAACTTGCAAGGTATTCCATCACACAAATTAATCATGGCCGAAGATTCTTTCCTTCATCTCGCTCGCCCCCTCGGCCCCGTCAGCGTGGGGACCGCTCCTACCACTGCCCCTCTGAACGTGGTCATTCAACCCCAGGTATGTTGCGATATGTGTGCTATATGATCTGAGGGGTAAAGCTCATTTCTCTCAAAGGCAATCTTCTCAGTTCTCGACCACTCTCTTCGCCGCAATGCCGACCAGGAGCGAGTCATCGGTACACTCCTCGGAACACGATCTGAGGATGGAAGTGAGGTCGAGGTCCGATCCGCTTTCGCTGTCGGCCACTCCGAGGCTGAGGACCAGGTCGAAGTCGATATGGAATACCACAAGCAGATGCTCGCTTTGCACCTGAAGGCCAACCCCCGCGAAGTCTTGGTTGGCTGGTACGCCACTGCTTCCGAACTCAACACTTTCTCCGCTTTGATCCAGAACTTCTACAGCGGCCAGGGTGATGGTACCTGGCCTCACCCCGCTGTCCACCTGACTGTCTCCACTGAGGCTGGAAAGGATCTCGAGACCCGCGCCTACATTTCCGCCCCCGTTGGTGTCACCGCTGAGCGTGCTGCCGACAGCGCTGCTTTCATCCCCGTTCCCTACGAGCTCCGATACGGCGAGGCCGACAAGAGCGGTCTTGAGTCCATCGCCAACGCCAAGGATGCCGAGGACCGTTCCACTTCTGTCACTTCCGACATTGAGTCTCTGGAGCGCGCCATTGAGGAGGTTCTGTCCATGGTTGACCGTGTCTCGCGCTATGTCGAGTCCGTGATCGACGAGGAGACCCCCGCTTCCACCGCCATGGGTCAGTTCCTGCTTAACGCTCTCGCTCTCGCACCCAAGGTTGAGGCCGCCGACATTGAGCGTGACTTGTATGTTGAACCTGCATTATATTCCCCGGTGTTCCTTATCACTAACTTTCCACAGCAACAACCACATCCAGGACGTCCTGGTCGTTTCTTACCTCGCCAACACCGTGCGCACACAGATGGAGCTTTCCACCCGGCTAGCAACCGCCCAGCTTACCCTAGGCGGCGGCGGCGGCGGCGACGGCCCCGCTACCGGCGAGCAGCGCAACCAGCGTGGCGGCAAGGGCCAACAAGGCGGCCGCCCACGCCAGGACCGCAACGAGGAAGCCCGCGCATGAGAGGTTTCCCACAGCAAAAAAACGCTGATGCATAATGTGATCAATTGCGAGAGGAACATATCCCTTCAAGTGAACGTCGATGTCTCTCACGTTCTCTTCCCTTTCTATCTCACCCCCCCTGACGTTATTACTTTTGGGTCTTTCGCTTCTTTGTTTACTATCCCTCTACCGCCTTCTTCCTTTTTTCCTTTTTCCGGCTTCTTTTTTTTTTCCTCGCGAGGCTTACATGTTCTCTCCGAAGCTCACGGACTGCGGCCTGGTCACGTCCCATCAACGGCTTCCGGACTCGGTCTGTCTTGACGTCCAGACACGGTCTTCAGCACTTGGTGTTGTGGTATTGAGACCGATTTAATATCAATACGATTGGTATAACGTGTGGTGGTTGATGAGGGTGACGATGTCGTTACCGTTCGATAGAGAATATTCGGGGGTGATGAGTCTAGACTGTTGAAGATGAGAGATGGGTCTGCTGAGAGCCAATCTCTCCGGTTTACGAAGTCGCATCTTTCTAGGCGCGGCGTTTTCAGTTATGATGAAATGGACATAAAAGTTCTAGAGCTTCTTCGTATTGTATATCCCATCATTTACTACTCCAGCCATGGTTCTCAAAGTACAGATACATATGTAGACAGGCTACGTGTTTACACGATAGCCAGTTATATTCACTAGGATGATTCAGTGACCTGTGCCCAGCCTGTATTCGGTGCGAGGCTAGTGGCCTGCCATATCTCTTGGGTAGTCGGCACAAAATTCACCTGTGATACGATCTGCAAACTACCTAGCTACTCGACAGTCCTGGTACGCATGGTCAGGTAGCCACAACTGATATTTGATCTTCGGCACCTCTCCAACGTGTACGTACGCGTCACTGATATTATCGAGAGCGCTGCTACTATGGGCAGTAAGTATGTTGATCTATCCACTGTACTTCCAGCTCCGGATGGTGCATGTCTTTTTTTAGTTGCTGGATGTGTTCAAGCAGTATCCAAATTATTGCATATGAACCATGGGTTTCTTGATACAACTTTAATCATCCTTTGGAATATATTCTGAGCTGCTCAATCCTGAATGATATTGTAGCGACGAGGGTGCCTATTGGGCCGAATATACAAACGCATTCGGCTTTTCTAAGTCGCTTAGACGACTTGACGTTCTAGAAGCACCGGAGCTTTATACAAGTTTACGCCTTTGCGCCCCTTTGACAAACCTGTAACTGATTACATGGTTTCCTTTCCTACTCGGTTGATTGGATAGCAAATCCGATTGGTTCGAGTTTCGTCGGATGAAAAGGGGAAAGGACGGTTGGAGCTCTGAAGAAAGGAACAGAAGCTCTAATAACTATAGTGTATCCCATCTTTACCGATCTCCACGGTTGTGTATAAACATGCAATCACTGGTTGTCTAAAGCATTGGATTCTGAAAGTCTCAGACTCAAGGTTCATTGAAAGCATGAAGTAAGCTCGACTCTACGAAGCTGGCGGTAATATTACAGCGCTATGCCTAGCCAACATTGTCCACCTGGCCGCAGCTATCAATCCAACCCCTCGACCAAGCTAAGATCAATACCAGGAGCAGCAAGAAGGAGCTTCACAATGCCCTGGTGATCGTGCAGTATAGCGAGAGATAGAGGTGGATAGCCAGAGCTATCAGTGAGATTGAGATCAATACTAGGAGTAGCAAGAAGGAGCTTCACAATGCCCTGGTGATCGTGCAGTATAGCGAGAGATAGAGGTGGATAGCCAGAGCTATCAGTGAGATTGAGATCAATACTAGGAGTAGCAAGAAGGAGCTTCACAATACCCTCGTAGCCTTGGAGTATAGCGAGAGATAGAGGTGGATAGCCAAAGCTATTCGCGAGACTGAGATCAATATCAGGAGCAGCAAGAAGGAGCTTCACAATGCCCTGGTGATCGTGCAGTATAGCGAGAGATAGAGGTGGATAGCCAGAGCTATCAGTGAGATTGAGATCAATACTAGGAGTAGCAAGAAGGAGCTTCACAATGCCCTGGTGATCGTGCAGTATAGCGAGAGATAGAGGTGGATAGCCAGAGCTATCAGTGAGATTGAGATCAATACTAGGAGTAGCAAGAAGGAGCTTCACAATGCCCTGGTGATCGTGCAGTATAGCGAGAGATAGAGGTGGATAGCCAGAGCTATCAGTGAGATTGAGATCAATACTAGGAGTAGCAAGAAGGAGCTTCACAATGCCCTGGTGATCGTGCAGTATAGCGAGAGATAGAGGTGGATAGCCAGAGCTATCAGTGAGATTGAGATCAATACTAGGAGTAGCAAGAAGGAGCTTCACAATGCCCTCATAGCCTCCAAGTATAGCGAGAGATAGAGGTGTTCGAGTATCACTAGTGATACAGTTGACATCAACATCAGGGCGAGCAAGTAATGTTTGAACAATCATGTCAAGCCCTAGGCATGATGCGATATGAAGAGGAGAAGGGTCCACAGAGCGTCCAATCTCGCTAACAGCAATTTCCCAGTCCATATATCGATCCTTTTCGACAGAACAGAGTTCGATAGCTGCAGGGAAAAACTCATGGCGATATTCAATCGTCATATGACCAAAATGAACTGCCCAATTATTTGCTGAGTACTCAAGAAAATCATAACTGGAACACAAATCCTCAGCATCTCTAATCGGGGGCGCTTTCTTTTTTCCAAGCTCTTTAAGATATAAAAAGCGGATACAGATCGAAGTGTGTAGGAACGCCGATTCGGAAACCGAAATAGAGTACTTCCAGCTGGACTCAATTGGCGACACTTCATCGGATAGGGATACCAAGAAGTCTTTGGCAGATTGGTGGATCAGAAAGACCGTCTCATCTACTATATGGACAAAAAGTCCACAAGTATTCCGGACGGCTATCGCAAGCTGCTCACCCCTTTGGAGCTCTAGATCTTCGTAGCACTGGGTTTCCTCTGTGATAGTCAATGCAACACCGACTTCATCAAGGCTAAGTGGTCTGGTCGCCGCCACGATGATTTGAAGCAGTTTCTTGGCCTGAGCTTGGTCTGTGGCTTTGCGAAGAATGGAATTATAGACGTCATCCACAGTCGTTGGTAGATTTCTTAACAGGCTCTTGACTGCTTGTCTGTCTATTCGTGGCATTTCTTCAATGATTTTGAATATCAGATCCAGCCAGAGGTATGTCCGATTCTCAGTCGCCAGTATCCCACTAAGAAGTTCATCTCTTGTGGTCTCCCTCACAATCCGGGGGCCTAATTTGGACATTCGAGCATGCACAACGTGGTTCATTTCGGATTGAAGTTGCGTGGAAAGCTTTTCGGTTGGCAATCGAATCCCAGGAATATTCTCTATCAGTTCTCTGAACTCATTTTCGATGTTGAAATATGGACGGCTAGTCACAAGGATTTTAAGGCGGTGCGTCAAACCCTGCGATTCCTCATTGCGTTCAAGACCTTTAAGCCGCCTGATGAGATCCTTCTGGTCTGTCACTTCGCACTCGTCTAATGCGTCCAAGACAAAGATGGTTCGTCCACATTCTGGATCTTGGGATATATCTCTCAAAATTTTCCACATGGTATGAAGACTCTGGCATGCTTTATCTGCATTTTCAAGGTACGCTGGGAGCGCATGCCTCATGGCTTTCCGGCCACATTTAGATTTCAGGAGCTGATGTAACAAGGCAGCCACTGCACTGGCAGGACTCCGAGTCTCGGGTGATGTGTCCTTGAAAAAGAAATAGCAGATAGTCGTGTCGCTAGACTCGAGGCCAAACAGACGGTTGTCAACAAGATCCTTGGAAAGAACAGATTTGCCACAGCCTGGATCTGCTGTGATCCATAATAGACAAGATGAGTCATTTTCTTGCCAGTTCCGGAATATTGGACTTTGAAGGCACCAGTTGCATGTTCCCTCTTCCTTGTCTGGGTTGAAATCCTTCTGGTACTCATAGTTCGTAGTGCGAAAAGCTTGAAGACATTCCGTTTCTTTGTCCGATTTTTGCCATAACTCAAGTTGTTCAAGTTGTCGTAGAACCTCTGTCATCACTGGCCGATAAGAAGTCAACGTTTGCTTCTTTGCCCCTACGCCTAACTAGTTGAAAGGACCGCCCGAAATGTCCTTAAGAGCTATAGCAATTGAAGTATAGAAAGTACCACTGATGAAATCCTTCCAATGTATGATGATAACTCAAGATGTTACTTACATTTTTCAACCGGAGGCAAGAGGAGGACACCCTGTCCTGGAATTCCGAGCAAAAGCTCCTTTGCGTAGGCAGCGGCAACAGCAGCGGCATAGGGCTGCCAAATCTTGTTTTTGTGCGAATCGGCATAGTCACAAATGCCCCTGATTACAAGACATGGAAGTGTGTCCATGAGTCCTGGCCAAGAAGGTGAGGAAATAGGGTTATAAATAATGGTATTGAGTACTTACCTGCAGCTTCCATTTCGAAGCATTTGATCTTCTCCCTTTGTGACCATTTGTCCCTCAATAGGGCATCCTTCATCACTTGATCTGCAGATCCAATTGTTCCGTAATGTATTTGAGGCTCATCACTCGACCGCCGCTTTCTTTTCACGAGATTCGTATCATCAGGGCCGCGGCATGACTCGCACTTCTTTCCCGCGACATGACAAGTTTCAGACTTGAATAATTGATCTTTGGCTGATCCCGGGTGCTTAAATCTCTTTTCCATCCGTGGATTGTTTGCAAGCATATTGGAAAGTAGCTCGCAAATCTTGTGGCCTTTCCGTGCATGCTGACCTTGCAGCATAGAGACTGCATTCAAGACAATTCCCGGGGGCTTGTTCAGCTGACCTCCAGCACGGGTAAACTCCTGGTTCTGTATAGACTTTCCAAAATCATATTGAATGACGGCTTCCGAAGACTTTGAATGTTGGCTGATCACCACATCTCCCAATCTGATGTCTTGGATTTCGTCCGGGTCCTCATCTTCAGAGTCATCGGATTTATCGACATCGATATTCCCTTCGTTCTGCCATCTATAGTACGGCGCGCCGCCTCCAATTCCAACCATCAATCCGAATCTGATGGCTGGGAAGCTGCGCACCATGTCTTTTGCTACAGTGGCAGCGGGAACCTTTCCTGTTTGCTCTGCAGGTAAACAAGCAATCACCACGTTATGATCCCCGATCCTACCCAGGAGATAAGAATTGATATCATTTGGATCAGCTGCATGAAGAACGGGGTGTTCATCATCCAACATGGCACCAGCGGCTACCAACTCGGTCTGCGGCAACGCGCATATCCACCCAACGGTGTAGTCTGAATGGGAAAACTCTCGAGTATTCCGATTCATGATGGAGAAATGAAGATTTGGCTAATTTTTGCAAGATATTCGCATAGTTTTGGGAGGTTTCTGCGTCTGGGGTGGTTGAGGCAACCCTTCGTAAGCAACCCCCGCTGCCCAGCCCCAGGCGCTAATGATATATTATTCCTCATTGGCTAATTTCTATCTCGATCGTCTGTATAGAGTGCGAGCAACCCAACTTTTATTACCTGGGAATATTTGCAAGTCGATATAGTGTCTATGGCGACCAATGTGACCACGGGACCCCGGGTGATTCTCAGCTAGATCTCCCTTCTACCACGCACTCTTAATTCTCACCAGTCGACCACAAAACGGCAACCAGCTGTGCCCCCGGGATAAACCAAATGATTGGCCAGCATGACCATTCGGTGGCTTATGTGCAGCCAGTACTTGCTGCCCGAGTGGAAGATCGGTGATGTTACGGAAGACATAATAAAGGATATTGATTGACTAGATGAGGATAGGTGGTTATCTTCTCTAAGAAGAATATTGACTTGACGGGTCTCTTTTATAGACAACCCTGATACTGCGTTCTAGACCTGCCACTCAGCTAGACATTGTACATCTCATCAAGTTCAAAATAGACCTGGGATGAACCTCTTCGTTCTCCGTCTCTTGGTTCAGGATGGCTACTTCAAGCTTTAAAAGCCATACTTAAAAAGAACACGGGCCCTGTGTCCCCGCCCTTTGGTCAATATCATCGTCGAGTGGAAACGGAAGAAATAACTACCAGTTGACGGAAGTAGACATGTTGACCCCACCGAGGTCAAATTTATATCTCTACAATTCTATGCATTGCACCAATTTCTATCAATGTACATACGTACGGTGTACGTAGGGAGATTAACGGGCCCGAACCTTAAATAGTTTAATTTGACTAACTATGAATTGGGACACTATAGAGACGATCCCGGCCGTGGGCATGTTATTAGTATCTGTGGACTATGCAACAACATGCCGTGATGAAATAAATTATACAACGAATGCGGTTCTAAGTGCCAATATTTTGATAACTTACTCGTGTCAGATTGGCCGTGGATAATCTCCTCTTCCTCTTCCGTTGTAGGTGATACTCCAACTTGTGCATTAGCGGAACAGTTACTTGTTTAGCTATAGTTCGATACAATTGCAAATCGGTGTTGGCATGATGGGTATTCTCAAAACATCGATCGTGACATCACAGGGTTTTCTATTATGGCAGGATTGGCGAGACTATAGATGGATACCGGGAGGTACTTGGATACCTTCAGGGTTAGACATAGGTTCTGAGACTTGCCGGGCACGCACAGAATCATCGAGTATCCGGGATGAAAACTCTTAATAGGTAGAAGGCACGTCGGAGACAATTTTTGGCTCACCTGCACTGGGAAACGGACGCGAGATAGTATTTGAAGGACTTGAGACCCTTGAACCTTGGGACAATCTTTCTGTGACTAACAAGCATGTCATAGGAGGAAAGGCAACGCCCGGCATGCTGAGAGTATATATGAGCGGATGGCTTAAGTGAAGTAGAAGAAAGACTATTCTGGTCAAAACGTAAAGAACGTGATCAAGCTAGGTTCCTATCGTTGCGGTCAAGGTTGGGACGTCCAAGTGGTCGATCTTGACAGTATATTAATGGGACCTTGGGGTGAAATGATGTATGTACTATAAGATTGGCGGCTTAACATCGAACGAGTGGGACAGCCGCAAGTTTGCAAGTGGTGGTATTGGTCTTACTTTTTTTTAAAGTAAATCAAGTGAGCATTGCAATTCAAGCATCCATTCTCATTGCATTCTCTGGCTATTGCATGGTAGTTAAAAAGTAATTGTACATTGATTGGTAGAAAAGAAACACAGTTTGGGTATTAAGTCATGTTCGTCGTGACCCACCCATACGACAGGTGTAGGTGGGGCTATCAAGGGTGCATATTCAGCCAATCGTCTTACGCTTCTTCGAAACCGACTCCTCAGTCGCATCAGATCCACGGCGGGTCGCAGCACCTCTCTTGCCCTTGCCCTTGCTCTTCTTGGTAACAGTAGCAGTAGCAGCAGCTTCAGCAGCTACAGGATCCTCACCAGCTGCAGCAGCCGCCGCCGCAGCGGCAGCACCCTTCTTTCCAGCTTCCTTGGCAACCTGGTCATCATTCTGGTCAAATGCCTTGCGGGCTTCCTTCAATTCACGTTCCATGCGCAACAGCTCCTGTACACGGCCGAGCTTGTTGGGGTCGCGACGCAGTGCAAAGCGGAAGTCCTCAACTTTGATCTTTTGGCGGCGGGCGTGGTGCGCGACTTGCGCAGCACCGTGGCTGAGTTCAAGCACGAAGTCGGTGACAATCTCGTCCAGCACACGGACGGTCTCGGGAAGTGGTTCGTTCGGGAAGCTCGGGTGCGGGCTAGGGTCGCCATAAGCGAGAAGGAGCAGACGGACTGTGAAAATGGTCAGTATTAAGCTTGATTGGTAGCTTCCATTGATGGATGCGTGTGGGCCACGGGAACTTACGCTCATTCTGGAAGTTCATTTGGCCCTTGTGTCGGGCCATACGTGCACGTGGTTCAGCCATGGCGGATTTGGTTGCGGACCCTTTCTTGCCCTTTCCAGCGTAGGTAGATGTCGTGTCAGTTGGCTTGGGAGTCCACTGAGGTTCGTATCCGGCGCGGATTAGCGCTGTGTCTTGCTCATTGAAATACCAATTTGGCGAGAGCTTCGAGACAAGGTTTTTGGAGCTAGGCTGGCGCGACGGATTGCGAATCGGGTTGGATGAGGTAGACTTTGAAGTGGATGAGGAGGTGTTTAGAATTTGCAAGTGATGGGTTGAAGTTGGCGAGACAGAGTTTGAAGTTGGAGTTGCTGTGTTCGGAGTCTGGATACGCGCTTTTAGAGTGGGAGAGGATGTGTTCGCAATTTGCAGGCGACGGTTTGGAGTGGGTGAGGCGGTGTTTGTAGACTGGAAGCTAGCGTCTGGAGTTGAGTTTGATGTGTCTGGAGTATGCAATCCACTGTATATATTTGGCAAGATGCGTTGCGGAGTTGGCGTAGAAGGTAGCGGAGATGGGCTCTGGCTCGGCAGCGAAAACGATACCCGCTTGGGCGCTTGCCCCGTGCGTTTGGCGGACATGACGGGCAGAATATGCTAGACTGGGGTTGGTTAGCAACCTTGGCACATGCAAGCTATCTGGCAACTTACTGTCGCAATTCTGTTTCTTTGCCCATCTGGCGGGCGAAGATTTCACAGCTGCACAAAATGGTAAGTTTATGCACATGGCAGGGTTGATGGGAGCGACTGCTCTGTGGTGGGGAGAACATGCGACTCTGTGTTTGCGTCGGAACCACAATGACAGTATGGTCACAATGTGCTAACTGTCACACTCACCTAGTCCGCTCTTTTCAACTTTCAGTCGTTGCTTCTCGTGATTCTCTTGATAATCTGCACGAGCAGCTATGCGCACTCGATAATGCCGGGGATTATGGACCGGAACCAGAATGGGTAGGTTCTCACTTGAGGATTCGGATCTGGGGATGGAGAAAGATAGTGTGGAGACTGACAGTTGGTTTGATGTAGAATATTTGGGATCTTCTGGAAGTGTGCTCGAGTTGGAGAGCGACTCAGCCCGTACGTCAGCATATGCTGTGTCGTGATGGCAGTAAGTTCCCTCTTCCACAAGTCCAGATGTATGAAGAGAGATGCTGATGTTGCATGCAGGTCTCGATCTTCTTCGGTGGTTAACCTTGCTTAAATATCAATGGGTGATTGAGGAGAGTTTCCATGGGGTATCAATAAGGAACAATGGAGATCAATGGAGTATCAATAGGTTGTGTGGTGTCTCCGACTTCATGACGATCAAACCTCAAGTAACCTTGGAGTGAGGATTATGAGTTTAGTATTTCCACTCCATGTGACAGTCTCCAGATGCAATGAGACATTCAAACGAACAAGTTCATGATGATGCAATGTATAGTACATGATATTCAAATTTACAAAAAAAGTCCAAAGCCACTTCTTCAACACCTATGCGCCCAAAGTGGCTCCCAGGTTGCTTTGCCCACAAAAGGCGACAATAAAAGACAAAAGGGTATCCTATCTTACATCTTAGGCTTCAACTTTGACTCTAACTTCTCTAAGCCATTGTCAATGAGCTCATCGTGCTTTATCTGATCACTGTGCACATCAGATGCGGGCTCAAGAGTGAGAAGCTTATGGGTTCCATCCGAGTCACGGCCCTCATCCATCTCCTCGATCGCCACCCAGAGGCGTTCAGGGTCACGGAGATAACGTAGACTCTTCATCGTGTAATGGTCAATGGCAAAGCCTTCCTTTTCCATCTTCGTGATTGCACTAGCAGTCTCAGGGATGTCCTGTGCATTCGCGAATCCGTTGATGATGGTGTTCCAAGTCACCTGATTGTACTTCACGTCGTGCTTGGCCATCATCTCCTTGACTTTCTCGGCTGCATCGGGCTGGCGACTGTAATTAAAGGCGCTGAGGAGAATGGTCCAAGTGCGGGGCGTGGGCATAATGTGCTTGAGAGGCTTGCCAGTAGTAGTCTCTTTCGGCATGGCAGATGCGTCAAGCATGTCTTCGACGAGACGTATGCTTGACCGTAGTCCACGGCTGCTCTTGCGGAAGGCAATAAGGAATTCATTATAGACGTGGTCAGTTTCAACCAGAGGAGCGATGGATGGGTGACCCTGCTGCACGAGCTCGCGGAATCTGTCGTACATGTGATGTACTTGCGATATCCGATTCCTGCAACGGAAAAATGTCGCGATCATGAGGTACAAGGATACGGGGGAAGGTGGGGTTTTGACTTCAAGTCCTTGAGTTGGCGGCGGTGTATATTGGGGAGGGAGTAGAAGGAGTTCTTTAAGCGGTGTGATGTCGTGGATTTTGTTGTACATGTCGAGCATAGAGTAAAACACTCCCGAGGGATCGCTCTCGGGGTCAATATGCTTGGCGGTAAATGTGAAATGGGCGTGGAAGATTTTGCTGAAAATGTATGGGTTGTTTCGTAGTTCCTCTTGCATCTCGACTTCCCGCACCAGCTCGTCCACACGGCCCCGGTCGCCTCGAGATACTGCATCGGTGAGGAGAGTCAAGTATGTATAAGAATCAAATTCATGGTGGTGATTCTTCATGAACTGAAGCATGTCCGACCCCAATTGAGGGTCACCGGTTTTGTAAGCATTGGCAAGCACGAGATTCATCATGTCTCGGTCTGGCTGGACACCCATTTTGAGAAGCCGTGGGAGGATCCGGAAGTTGCGTCCTCCGGCGTTATCCTCAACAGTGTCCAGGGTCAGAAGCTTGCAACAGTGTCGCAGGACTCCTTCAGAGTCCATGGAAAATTCAGGATCATTGATTTTGGGAATGAATTCGAGGGCTCTGAGGGCATATTCCACGTCCTTCAGCTCTGTGAATCGGTACATGTAGCAAAGTGCTGTTTGCGCTTGCATCGTGATGCCTCGCTCGTTCATTAAACGGAAACTCTCGTAGACACCCAAGAACCCTGCTCGGCGAATATAGAACCGTATACCCCTTTGTGGCGGGGAGATAATTGGCCAGTCCCTCGGATCGAGGGAAGTTTCAACAACCGACTCAAATGTATGGGCACCCTTCGTCCAATCCCGGAGCTCATCGTAATGGAATTTTTCCAAGTAGGCCAAGCAATCGACAACCATAGTAAAGTCCGGTTTATCTCGAGGCTCGGTTGTGACGAGTAAAAACTCCAAGGCCATTGCAGGGTTATTTTGCAGCAGCCAAATGGCCAGGCGTTGCCAGGCCCTGGCCCTGTTAGAGCGGTTCATTACCAGCCACGCCTCTCGAAACTTGCCTTGGCAGTCATCGAGAAGCAAAGCCAGCAGTTGCTCGCCATCTTCTCCCAGCTTTGGCAATGCAGATTTGTTTAAGACCTCATGGCCATGTGTCTTAGCCGTGTGAACTGCTCCGTATGCCTGCTTCCACTGACGGAGCCCCAGCTCACGCGTATAAAGCGAATTCATTCGCATTGCAAGCGCCAGGTACAACCCTCGATCGGTCAAGTGTCTACCGTTGTGTAGGATTTCGCGGTTGACTCTCTCAGCCGCCATGGCCACAAGCTTGGGATCAGCTTGTCGCACATAGGCAACCTTTTTCATTTTATCATTCGTTATAATTGGTGTGTGCGATGATCTTCGTGGTTGGTTGGAAGGTTTTGATTGTCCAAGGCCCATGCCATACCGATTCGTTGCGAGCTCATCTGATTGTTCACTTGTCGGCGGATATAAACTGTCCGTCGAATCGCGGTTATGATGATATGATATGGAGTCAGGGGCATCATGTGTTATGCCAGGTTCTAAGATTGCTAGAGCATTATGTGTGGAAAAGCGCGCTCTATGACTGACATTCGCCGTCCCCGACTCCCGATACCATCGGCCTGGGCTCCGACATTGTGGTGAGAGCAACCCGTTGAGACGGGACCGAACGAGTTGGTACGGACACGATGACATTCAGGAGCTTTTGTCGACAAACATTTGGGTGGGAAAGACCAAGACGAAGAAAATAAGTCAAAGTATGGCGCGTGGAGAAAGTAGTCAAAGTCCAATGACAGAAAGTTGAATTCCACTATTCCGCCCGATTTTGCCGTGGCTAGTGTGTGGCGCACCACATCTACTTTTATCGCTCGATCATCTTCAACTTGTAAGCCGCGGAGGAGCTTGGGACTTTCTTCCGGTCACTTCAGTCACTTTATTTCCTGGTCCTCAGGCCAATATATCCTCTCCGTCATCAGTCCGACCATCATTCGAAAACATGTCGTCAACCCATGCCAATCTTGATGCGGCATCCACCGACCGCAAAGCCCGCCTCGCCAAGCTCGCAGCTCTGAAGCGCAAGCAACCCGAGCCAGAGGCAAACGAGCCCAGTGCGGAAGACCAGGAGCTGCCCGACGCCGACGCCACGCCAGATGTGACCACAAAGTACCTGTCCGGCCGCAACTACGACGCCGAGACCCGCGGGCCTAAACTGGGCTTCGAGCAAGGCCCGCAAGAGGGCCAGGTGACAGTGGAAAAACAGGCGGCTGAGATTGCAAGGGCCACAGCGGAGCAAACCAAGAAGGACACAGGTGCCGACGAGCCCGTTGATCTACTCAAACTACAACCTAAGAAACCCAACTGGGACTTGAAGCGTGATCTGGACGAAAAGCTCAAGACTCTCGATGTACGGACGGACAATGCAATTGCCCGCCTCTTAAGACAGCGGGTAGAGGAGGCGCAGCATGCTGCAAAGGCACGTGGGGCCAAGTCTGACGGAGATGAGGAGGGAGAGGAAGTGGGCATGGAGGGTCAGACGCTCGTTGAGGGCATCCATATGCGCGAACGAGAGGAAGAGAAGAGCGACGAAGAAACGATTTGAACGTGATACCCTTTGTTGCAGGAATGTGAGCGTTTTCTAGGTCTTCTGCCTCCACCTGTAATTGTCTATATTCTGTCCATTTACCTTATTCCTTTTTTGTTGTCTTGGTTGAGGCGTCTAATTGATGCCATGGGCATATTGCGCACAAAAATGAGGCGTTGGGAGGTTTACAACTCAAAATTCTCAATGAACATGTCTATCTTAGTGTCGTTTAAAATTCATTATTGGATTTTTTTTTTCCCCCTTCCTTTTTTCGGTTTTAGTTCCCTGCCAAGTGACAGATATTTTCAAACTCCGCAATGGGGATGCTAATGATACACTTGGTCATATACTGATGGAACATGATTGGGGCCGTGTCCCCCATCAGGATTTTGCGCCGTAAAAAACTCCAATGTTGCAGAGCACTTGTTTTCCAATTCAATTTACCGTCCGTTATTCATGGCCTGAGTCAAAGCAAGGCGCTTACTGAAAGGACTCAAACTTCGTTCCCGTGGAGGCTGGTTCTTCTGAGTTATGGGTTCAGGCCTAGACCGTCCAGGTTGAGACTGGCGTGGTGGGCTTCCTCGATCACGATATGAACAGTCCCGGGGAACATCCTGAGTCGTAGCACGTGATTCTTTCACTCGATCCTTATCCGCACTCTTGCTTCGGCGATCTCTTCGCTCGCTATGTCTTCCTGATCCACGGTGACGGCCTCGTTCTTCCGGGCTAGATTCTCGTCTCCGTCGCCGGGTGTTTCGGTCATCGGTATGCTCCCTGGAGGGTGAGCGGTTCTTCGGTCCCGAGTGGACTGATCCCGAAGAACCCTCTGTAGAATCACTGTAGCGTCTCTTTCGGGATTTTGCAGGTGGTGCTGATGAATCATCTCGGCGACCCCTGTCGGCTGTGCCATGTTTGTTACGGCGGGGAGATGAGGAATATGATCGATTTGTGGATATCGTTTCCACTGAGAGGGACCTAGCCCGAGACTGAACGTTGCGATCTGTCATATCGTCAAGATCTCTTTTCCGGCCACGCTCTTCCTCCCGGGTAGCAAGTAGTTCATCCGCTACACCCTCTCTTTATTCAAGTTAGCGAATATTCTTCAAAAAGGAAATGTGCGGAAATGACAAGTATCCATGCGAACTTACTTCCGTAACAGCTCATTTGGATTCTCGCTTGAAAGCTTGGGCATCAATTCTGGGTTCAGTAGCTGCTGGGTCCTTGAAGGTCGTGGGATGTATGGGCGCTCTTGTGCGGATGCCTTGCAATCAAAACTGTAGTGTCGTGAGTCAGAGTTAGTCAAACGTCTGACATTAAGTGAAAGAGGGTACATATCTCGTCCGAGGCATTTCTGGCACAGTGTGGTCGCAGTGGCCCTGTTGGAGTTGGAGCCTCCGAGCTTCGGGGCGTTTCGATATCGGTTCATTGGAGCTCGTGATGTTGTGGGTTCATGTAAAATCCTGGATTGGCGGGTACTTTGAGACCAGAATAGGGGTATTGGCACACCCACGATGAGGATCAAAGGCAATATCCGACGTAAAGCTGATCGGCGCAAGTTAGCGGCTGTTAACCTTTGAAGCCCAAGGGAAATTGTAGGCGCGCGCCAAGGGCGGTCAGGCGCGGCATAATGCCCACGAATCTTCAGGCAATCAAGAAATCAGAATTCGGATTCCCAACGCTCCTTCTTGATCTCGGGGTTCATTGTCAACACTCACGTCATCCATCTCGGACGGATGATCCAGAGTTGATCGGCTTTTCAAATAACTACCGGATCTGGAATCCCCTCAAAACTCAGTACGAGATCTTCATCTCGCTGACTATGAGCCAGCTTTGATATCATGTAAGGCCCCGTTGCCCGATCTGCCTAAATGTCCTGCTTCATTGAAGTGGATATTTCTCCTCATCGACCTTGTGGATCTCCTCATTATATACCTTGCATGATGCTAATGCCCATTTCCCACAGCTTTCTCCATGGCGATTGCCCTACCCCAGAGATATGTCTTTCGTTTTGGGCTTGTGTGAAACGAAATTACGCAGCGACATTACTTCCAACGAAACAAGCTTCAACCTTCTTCACATTTGTGAATCCGAAGCGTGCTGAGTGCAGCTGCTACCTGACTTGATCTCGGATTTTCCCTTTTTTTAGTGAAATTTAACCAGTCTCAGTGACCATCCCGCGCGGGGTGTTATCATGGCATCAAAAAGTCCCCCAGGTGGAGACGGCCCTCTCTCCTTTGCAAAGGTAAGCCAATGGTTTACTCCACTACCTCGTGGCCATCGCTAATTCTGACAAGATTGCTGCTATGCCCGCGCCCCTCAACCAACATTCTTCCTCGGTATCTGATGAAAGCGAAATATGCCAGCCAGCAGAACAATCACCTCGATCAGAAGCAAATGGCTCCGGTGCAGCTTTGCCCAGCCAGCATAATCTCGATAAAACACCAGAGGCTAGTTCCATTGATCTAGCTGTTGATGATCTAGGGAGAGGTGTGCAGGATATTGGCCTCACCTTGAAGAAACACAGTGATGGCTCAGGCTCTTTCATTGGTGGCCAAAACAATGGCATGCTGAAGCGGGAAAACTCTTTTGAAGATGATCGCACTCACCTTTCTACTTCATCCACCAAAATGACCAACTTCGATTCCAAGAGTCTTGCCTCGGTGACGACATTTGCAATGGATGAAAAGGACTCTGTACGTCCCGATGACAGTGCTAGTGTCCAAGCCATTGATGAAGAGGAGTCGCTTTCTGGTCTTGCTTCTGGGGCTCCGAACTCAGTGGCAGGCTCTGAAGCCGGCAGTCGTGCGTTTCGCGATCAGTATCGAGATGGCATCCCTACACGCCCACGCGGGATTTTGCCCGTGCCTCCTCTCTTTAACGGCACCCAGCCGGTAAATGGTGCAATTCCTCCAGATTCGGTCGCGAATAATTTTGTGATCCCAGCCAACTCCGATGGCATTGAAGATGGCCAGATCTTACACGGGTTTCCCTTGGAGCCGGATGAAAAACTCCTAGAGGCAATGAAATCCCCGAAAGATCGGCTCCTGATCCTGCAACTGGAGGAAAAGATTCGATACTTTATCAAGGACTGCAATGAGCAATCCTTGGAGTTGCCCCCCTCGAACGCGTTTGGGCGCCTTCTTGCACACAAGCTGGGGGATTACTATCACTTGACACATTTTGTCGACAATAATGTGACATCGGTCAGGCTTCATCGCACACCGTTCTGCCGGCTACCTACTCCTTTGTCTGCTGTGCATGCTGCTTGCAATAGCACTCCACCACCAGCTGTTCCAGCAATGAAAATCATGCGCCGAAACGATGGAGGGCAATTCGAAGGAAGTGTTGGAGGTTCGTCAAACCCTTCAAAGGCCAACTCGGAAGATGGGGATAGTGGACCAGATGGAGAACGCCACGGATCTTCATCCGGCGCCACGCCTGCTAAAGATCGAATGGCTTTGACGAGAGAGGAACGGGAAGCAAAATACCATGAAGTGCGTGAAAGAATTTTCCGTGATTTCCCCGACAGTGCCAAATCGGATCCGGCCAGCGGTGACTCGAATCCCAACATGTCACGCTCTAGCTCGGCGAACGGCCGCAAGAAGAACCAGAGGCAGCGAACTCCTCATGATGACAGCTTTGAGGTTCGCTCGCAATTCAATGCCTATTACCCAGGGATGCAATATGGAAATGGCGCTGCTCAGTACAATGCTCCTGTAAATGACAGCGCATACCCAAACCAAGTACCTTACTTGGTCGGACCTGGCGTGCCGCCCCCCTCTGGCGGATACATGCCATCTGGTCAGAATGGTGCCATGTACCCTGGGCAACTGAACATGAATATGAATGGTGTCTCCCAGTATCCCGTGGCAATGTCACCCCAGATGGCCTCCAATAGCTCGTGGCAAGGAGGGAACATGCCGCAGCAATCGCCATATTCCGGGTATGCTTCGATGAATCAGCCGGGGGTGATGAACCAGCCGTCCTCGAACGCATCCTCGCCGGCAATGAACAACTATGCCGTGCCCAATGTGACGCCGTACCAACAACCCCCCAATTGGAACTCGGCTCCTTTCCCTCCAAATTTCCAGCAGTCCCCGCACCAGCGAAATGGACTGCCTGTCCATTGGCCCAACTATCCTCAGCAGCCAATGGCTTCCAATATGCCGCCCAACATGAATTCAAACATGAATTCAAACATGGGCTCTAACATGGGTCCTAGCATGAGCCCCAATATGCCATCTAATATGGGCGCCTATCCTTATGCTCAATACCCTGGACAACATATGAATCCTGCTCTCCAAAATTCTGCTGGCTCCCACGCAGTAATGCAAGCAGGATATGCCAGGTCGCACTTCAACCCTCAGACACGCTCATTCATCCCCGGCGGTGCTCCTCCCGGGCGTCACCCGAACAAAGGCCAATACCCAATGCAGTCGTATGGTAACATGCAATCTGGTGTCCAGCAACAATGGAACGGGTATCCGGATCCCGCCCCTAACCGGACCATAGACTCAGCCCCGGCTATGGTTCCCAACCGAGTGCCCACCGGTCCTCGAGACTCTATCGCAAAATGGGGTACGCCAGCCCATCTTCCTCCTAAACCCCCGCCATCCGAAGTCCCCTCCGACTTTGATCTGAAAAACCGACCCGTTACGGCCTCGGCCCCAGCACCAACGTACAGCAGCAATGGAAATTCCGCCATTAGCAATGGGCCACTTGTGGTCTCGGGAGGCACAACTGTCTCCAAACCGAACTAAAGCTTTTAGCTTTGGTTGCATTTCTACTACTATGTTGTATCTGGTTGTGATGTGACCCTTGGACCTTTAGATATGAGCCTTTGTCCCATAGTATATGGGATAGATTCATCTGTTCACCAGCAGCTATGTTCCAAGGCTTCCATTTGCAGCAGCAGTATAACGCATGGCGATCCAGGTTCTTGTGTGTGCATGTACCGCGTCGCTCTTAGCTAGTCATGAACCCGTTCCAGTTATGTCTTTTCTTGGCTACTCGTATGTCCTAGACTAAAAAAGAATACTTCAAACGAACACGTGTGAAGATTCCAAAATCCAAGATTCTACATGCTGTTTAGTGTACTACTTAGTATATTATTCAGCAACCATTGGACATCAGATACGGCATAAATCTACATCGCTGGTACGAAGCTAGATTGATCACTTGCATAGACTTACGAGTAGACTAGACTTACGAGTAGACAGTAATAGAGAA
The DNA here is from genome assembly GCF_028827395.1 of Penicillium hordei. NCBI lineage: Eukaryota > Fungi > Ascomycota > Eurotiomycetes > Eurotiales > Aspergillaceae > Penicillium > Penicillium hordei. The sequence continues at coordinate 3,926,105 of NW_026623147.1, read as the reverse complement.
ATCCAAAAAATAATATTTCGAGTAGTAATAACAAAACTACGGGCGTGCCACCTGGGGGATACTATTTTTAATTTCTATACTTACAAGGATAAACACCGCTTATACGGCCTCGCGATGTCTTTTTAAATGTCTTTTAAAAGCATCGAGTCTCCAATGCCGAGTTCAAACAACCCAACATCGTCAGGGTGTCCCAGAAAAAAAAGTAAATCAACTCAATTCTTCGTAGCAACTATCGCGGGCACAATAATAACAATTTAAAGAACCACAATGGCAACACCACCGCAAATGTAACATTTCCGATCAGGTCTCCGCTTGCGCTGCACGGGAGCACTAAGCTCGGGGCTCCCGTTCCCACACTCATCTGCTTCTGCTTGGTCACGATTGACAGCTTCATTATTCAAATTCTCGCGGCGTCTATCGACTTCAAGTGTACAGTCCCGGTCGCTGGTCTCTAATGTGCAATCTCCGCCATCGACCTGCAATTGTGCAGTCGCCATTGTCGCGCTCGATTGGGGTTGGTCGTGCGGCTGTGACTTGTTTGTAGGTGTCGGTTGTCAGTGGTGGGAATTGGTGTGTATTTTCCTTAGTGATCATGTTGGAGGTGCTCTATTTTCGGGGGTTGGGGGTTGGGGGATTCTTTTGTGTTTTCCCTGACAGGTTTAATCGTTAGTTAACGATTCAATATTGCCTGGGGAGTAGTGGTTGATATGGCATACTTTCCACCATTTGAGGGGTTTTAGTTGGAAGTATCTTGGTATTAATTTTCGTCTTAGTCGAGGATATGGTGTATCTTTGAATTCGATTGGCTTCGGAGCTCATGTGTAGGTAGATTTTTGGCCCCCGAGTTGGCTTGATATCAGGGCTTGGTGGCTGTCGGGTTATGTCTACACACATTGAGATAATCATCGTCCATGGACCAGTGAAGGCCATAAAAAAGTCTGTACAAATTTATCTCCAGGACAAAATATTCGCTCTTCCAAGAGCGACGTGCCCGATCTTAAGCCTAAACCGGAGGCAGATGGTACCCGTTTGACCTACAAAACCACTGCCGATGGCTCCTGCTCTACAATTGCTACGGACAACCAAATTCTGTTAATGATATTGAGTCTTTCAACAATAAGACACGGGGCTAGTGGGGCTGCGATAATCTAGGATACAGCCAGGGTATTCTACCTCGGCCACTAACGCGCCTGGAACTGCCGCTGATGGCGAGTACGGCTGTATTTCTAATTGTCGGAATGACATCAAGGCGGGTGAAAACAACCCATTTGATTTTAGAGACGGACATGTCGAAGTACAAAGGAAACTTCTCCCACATTCATTTCACCTCTGCCAATATCACAGCTGATATGAAAGTCGATGTCGAAGATATCAAGTTCTCATTTAATGCCTTCGTGAAGTTGGAGGGTTCCAAATGCATTCTGTCTTTCGATGCGATTGAAGCAGCCGAGATGCAAAAGGTTATAGACGCAGCAGACCAGATTCGGCGGCAGAGAAGAAATCCATGATCGTCAACTTTGCATGCAGGTCCCTGCGGTGGGAGAAACCATTGGAGATTGGGGGCTGGCCACCATTTGTTGGGTCGTCATACTCGCTGGGGAGGCAAGAAACACTGCATAATGTATGTATGGAATTGTTGAGGACCCCCAAGAGTGCTATTTGCTCGATCTTTGGTGCACTGATTAAGGTCAGAGGGGAGATTATCTATACACGTGCTGGTGAGACAAGACGCAATATGCCAGAGAATAAAACTTCTTTATTTGCAAAGTTTGTCCAAGGGTGCATGGATGATGTAAAAGTAGTGCAAAGGTCTTGCAAGACCTAGATATACAAGTAGTAGGGTTTATGAGCATCATGTGACTTACAAAATATAGCCTTCTAATTGGTCAATATATATCCATTGGAAGTTCAGGAAATAATCAAGCATCAAGTGATGAAATAAATTTCGATTCATTCTGTAAAGCTGCTGAGTGTATCCGACATTCAGTCATCGACATAACCAACAGCCGTCACCAGTTTGGGCCCACAACTCGTGTCAGCCGACAGCGAAGCATAACTCATCCAATGCTTGAAAGGCCCGGGCTATATTTGGACAAGATGGCTATAGGGTTACGGGACGAGCTTCTTATCTAGGTCACAAGTTGCGTGTTTATGGCCGCCAAATCATATGTAAAAACTAGATCGAACTGGGCCTAAACTGGAGTTTCTGGGGCCCCAGTCACTGAGTCTGGGTCGTGCGGAAGACTAGTTCTAGATCTTCAAACCCCATCCAATCATCCTCGATCTGCTCCGTAGTAGTTGTCCAAAGCCCGATTAGGGAATTGCCGGGCTTATAAGTGAAGTATTCCGAGGGGTACCCGTAGGAGTAAAGGCTGAAATAGAAAATGATAGGTCAATTGAACAGCCCCGCGGTGAGTTTTTTTCTTAGGATGAACGGTCGCATTAACCGTGCCAGTCCTTTTTTGATGGGACGATTAACGTAGCTTACTCAGGCCGATCATCCCAACACTCAGTCTGCGGATTAGGGTGCTCAGGGGATGATCACTCTGAGTATGTATGTAGTGGTTGATCAAGTCAGGTTACTCAGTGATCAAGAAAGCGGCAAGGGGTAAGCACTAAAACGGAAAGGGAAAGGTCTCAAGTGCCATGCATCATCCGGTGCATATGTAATATAAGACAGAAAAAGCGAGTGTAATTTTACGCGAATTCATCATGATTCCGACATAGCTCGCCTAAGACGAATTTCTATGCCTTCGGAACCAGGTGGCAGATCGGCCCCATCGTCATTTTGATCAAAATACAGGCGCCAAATCTCACGACCATCACCGATCTCGAGGTCTGCCTCCGCTTGGTCCCTCATGTTATCTTCCGGTAACCGGACTGCCAGCCATCCCTCCCACCCCTCAAGCGTGATGCACTGCTCGTCTTTCGTCCAGTCAAAGGGTCCACATATGTGCCCCTCACTGTCGGGCCGCCCACCCCATCGCATCTGATGCGTCTTGGCATCCAGGAACACCCAGCGCAAAGTGGGGGGTTGTTCGCCAGTGATAGTCACGACGCCGGAGGTATTATCAGGGGGAAAATCTGGGTGTGTGTAGAAGCCGCCATTAAAAAGAGACATGGTGGAGCTGGGGTGTTTGGTGATATAAAGCTGAGACAAAAAGAGGAATGGTTAGAATTATTTTAAGCTCTTTTCCTTTCTCGCTTTCGGCTGCTTGACAGTACTTACATTCCCGTCTCGCCCCACATATACACGGGCATTGTGAACCTGTTCGCGCTGGGTCTGAGTCCCCTGGTTGACTTCACACGTCGTCACTAGGTGACATCTCTGCTTGCGTGCGGTATTTTTCCGATTGTTCTCTTGATCACGCGTGCCTTTAGTGGCCTCATTTAGTCCCATAATGGTCGGCACCATGGCCGTCATCATAACTATTCCCAGTACCATCGTGGAAGAGTTAGCGCAAGGAGTCCCGTGAAAATTTCAAGGCTTGTGCATGGGTGTATAAAACGTGGAAAGGCCTGTAGGTGTATAATAGTTAAATATAGAGCTTTTCAGCTCTTCCCAATATGGAACATAGCCATCGATCGCAATAGGGATAAATTAATCCACTTTGTCTCCATAAGCTACGTCACATTTTATGCAGCTACAATAGATACTCCAGATCTTCCGAGCATGAATGCAGAGATGAGAGCAAGGTGATGTGCAGATCAAGGAATTCAGCTCCACCATCATAGCTCAGCTAAGTGGAACCCCAATTGATCTTTCCGTCGAATAAACAATCCCTCACAGCTGCAGTGGTGTAAAATATATATAATTTTTCCCCTCTTGCCTGTGAATCCTAGAAGGACTTGTCTCCTATTCTATCTGTTGGTCTCTACTCAAACCCCTTATACCTCATCTCAACCCTAACTTTCCTTAAAGAAAACAATGTCCCTCAGGTATACCTAAACCATCTCCTTCAACACCGCATCCCCATGCTGGATGATCATTCCTTTACTTGGCTGGCTGTCATAACATCCAATTCCTTCCCATTGCCCCCTTCATACTATCACCGACAATGGCAAAGAAAAATAAGTCCCAGAAGGCCAAATCGGACGAAAACCCATCCACAGGCCCAAGACTAAGCCACAATATTACTCCAAACGATACAACTAAGGGCTTAAGTGAGGCTGACTTTCCCCCGCTACCAAATAGCCCTACCACCGAATCCGTCCCCGTGCTGGGCGGTCGCAAGGGTAACCAAGCTGACGACACTGTCGGTGCCGTTGGCGAGACCGCCCAGGACGCCCTGCCGAGCACCAGCGGTTTGACAATTCCCGGCGTCACCAATACTGGAAAGAAGGATGGCGAGGATGACAAGGGCAGCCTCCAGATCAAGATTCACCTCAACCTGCACGCTAAGATCAAGCTCGAGTTGGACGCCCAGGTCTACGGTGACATTGTAATCGGTCTGCTATAATCATATTGAATTCTAGAATTGGACTTTACGGTTATGGTAGGTATAGTCCCAGCTATCATATTGGCTCAAGTGCTTCGCACCTGCGTCGTGCTAGGGTCTACCCTATGGTTATCATTACCTCTGCATCTTACGGATCTGGGTTTGACCAATTATTTTAGGCATTTGGCTTGGGTTGGCTCCAGAATGGACGTGATGGCCGGGAGACAATGGCTGTGTTACGCTTGGAATATTGTAATTGTATTTGATGGTCCATCTAGATTTGTCATAGTGTACCTGTGGACAATATGGTGCTTTTCTTTTCTTTTCAACCTCCCCGGTGTAGTTTCCGCAGGATAATGCGGGTCCTGCAAATGCAAGGTTCATGATATTCGATAGTCAGCTTTGTAACATAATCTCGAGGTCTGTATTCCAGCTCGACTTTGTTTCATCCCCCATGTTTTGAATGATCGAAAGTTTTGAGATTGGACTTGTATAGTGGATCCGTTTGCGAGAGAATTCTCCCATTGGTGAGACAGTGCAGGATGCGAGGTTCAAAATGGGGGTCGAATTGTACAGATCGCGAGCGGCTAGCCCCTAGCTCGGTTCCCCGTGTAAGGGGGCATGCAAATCCCACAAGACAAATGTACGGTCTGACAGCCCAATGATATCTTGTTGGACCTCGGGTGCTCAGGTGGACATTAACTCCAATTATGTCTGCCCGTACTACATTAATGATTTACCGCATGCAGTACCCGAGCACATCGAACCGTTAATAATTACCGGAAATGGTTCTTGAGGCTTTTCTTTTTCTTTTTTCTTTTTCCTTTTTCCCTTTTCCCTTTTCCCTTTTCCCTTTTCCCCACGGACTTCTCCGGGAGGAAATTGGCTGCAGCTGAGTCGATACGCCATTTTCTTCCGCTAAACCAGACCACGGGATTATGGAGTTAGGATGCCAAAGAACCATTAATATCCCATCGGGGGATGCTTCTACAAAAGGAAGTGACTGCGAGCAAATCTCGGCAGATCGTGAATATGACATATACCTACAAATAACGAGAAGCTGAACGAGAAGCTGAAGCTGAGCGGACCTCTTACATCAATAATTATGCATGAGTGATTAACGATCGGCAAGCATCGACAGAAACTTAGCAAACAACCCCGCGCGAGAAATGGACGGGACTCGTCGGCACGGCTTTCGCATCAAGATCGACCGACGGTTCGTCCGACACCTAAGCTGTGGGTTATTCTCAATTGGCTATGAACATAGCAGGTTAAGAGCCTATCTAGGCCCCGCTTAGTGACGGCGGAAGATCCTCTGGTTACTTAGCCAGCCACATCCGGTGCATAGAGCAAATTTAATACTCAGACCTCTTGGACGATCTATGGTAAACCCAATCCTACAACCGGAGGCAACTATCATCTATAGTGGCTTCGAGATTTTGGCTCTCATATATACAAATTGGATAGCTTTGCTACCAGCTAGAGTGGATCTGGGGTATATGCCGTGGCTGCTGAAGAAAACCGGGTCTTTCATGGCAAGATGAGAGAGCACATTTCGGCCATCTCCATCATGCTGCAGGTCCTATAATGATCCACATTTTCACAATCGAATTAAATCAGCTGGGCCACGAGATCACACTTGCATTAACTGAATTGTAACACAGGATGATATCCGCAGCTCACAAATGCCGTCTACCCCTCGTGTAGTTCCCTGTCATTGGATCATTATGCCTTACCACCAGGGTGGCCGGGCCCATCATATGCGAGGTCGAACTCTCTATTGTTCCAAAAAGAGAAAATCTGGCGGCAACTCCGTTTTTGAGAAACCATACTGCTTCTTGCCATTCCTTGCTGAATACGTCCCCTTCTTACACTGTAGCCCATTGGGTCATCCATAATTTTCAGCCAAACTAGGTACGGTAGGACTGATGTTAGCGCTATGTAAATCGTTCTCTCCGAGCCTTTACTCAAAAGGAAAAGGGGAATTGAAGCAGGTGCTGGTGTCCACCTTGAGGGCGGTTACAAAAGCATGCCTTTCCCCCTGAAGCTGCATGGCCTTTCTTCTTCCACTATAATCCTTTACTCCTTTTGCTGTTTTTTTTTCTCCGACCAGATTGCCGGTTTGAGTCGATCATTTTGTTGGTTTAAGAGCCGCTGCTCCAAAGAAGGCATATCGGACTCCAACCCTCCTCCCCGACATACCCTTATTACAAACCCTACCACCAAAGAGTGTACTGAAAGCGTTACTGTTCTTCCCACTTTAATTATCGAGAAAAGACCCTTTCTAAGCCGAACTGAATCTATAACGAGCACAATGGCCCCCAGTATCTTGGCTGCCGTCCCGGGCAATATCATATCCCCTTTTTACACCAAATTGCGTGGTAGCTCCAGACAGGTTTCTGGTATGTCTAGTACGTTGGATAACGATACCCACTCCAACAGTGGCTTGTCCCGCTCCGGTACCTCCCGCCGTGAGTCCTTCATGCCTCGGAAGTTCCACTCCACCGGCAGCTCAAAGCTCTCTGGTGTGGTCCAAGGCCTTCAGCGCCAGAGTGGCTCTGAGTTGGGAGCAAACGTGTCCTCCACGCTATCCAATACCGACCACGCTACCATCTTGGAATGGATTGCAACCGAGCGCATGAGCCACCTGCCCCCCGAAGGAAGCAGCTATGATAAGGTGCTCGCTTGGGCCCAGCTCTTCGTTGAGCGTCTACATTCCTTTGACCTGGCTATTCGCGACTTCGAGGCAGGTAGCTGGCTCGCTGCTCAGCTCTCTTACGGATACTGTGCAATGCTCCTCGAGGTATGTACATATCTATTCCTTACAAGTCTTCTGCTTCTTCAATACTGATTCCATCATAGCTTGGCAAAGAGAATGCGCCAGCTCTGATGGCTTCCTTCGGGTTTTTCTATAGCACTTCTTCAACTCTGGTGGACCTGCTTGAGCGCACTGAGCTCTTTGCTGTCTCCCAGACGATCAAGGATCAGCTGGTTGAGGCCTTGGCCGACCTTGTTTCTTTGGTCGCCCACGTTTCCACTCACTTCCACCAGTCTATCTATGCACTTTCTGACGGCTCGATCTCCATAAACATTTATGAGACCTTCAATGGCCAGATTGAGTCTTTCCGTGGACGCTGCGCGAAGATTTCAGACTCCATGTGGAGACACCAGCTCGTGCAGGAGAGCAAGGACCCCGAGAACGGTAAGAACATATTGCATCCTCTGAGTATTGGAAGCATTCGAATGATACTAATTACTTTTGATTATATCTAGTGGCCGTTGTTAAGTCCGTCCGAAGCTGGCTGTCTCCAGAGGACCGCGTCCTCACTCACCTCGCCGAGAACACCTACCTTGCCCACGAACGCGAGGAGATGACCTGTCTCTGGATGAACCCATACTTGACCCACTTCCTTAAGAGCGGCAATCACGTTCTCGCCTTTACTGGTCCCCTTGGATCTGGGAAGACTGTCCTCGCCTCCGTTATTGTCGACCGTCTGCAGGACCACATCGGCGGTGTTACATACAACTCATTGTTTATTCCAATCAATTCCAGAATCCCAGCCCAGACCACCCCCATTGCAATTGTGAAGACAATTCTCTTGCAGCTCTTTGAGAAGCGTATTGGTAACATCCAGCTACTGCAGATTCTGCACGAGGCCTACGATGCAAGCAAAAAGACCACCAACGAGGAGGAATACGAGAGAATTCTCTGGAATGCTCTGGAGAATGCATTGAGCGCAGCTCTTGCCCGCGCTAAAGACCTTGTTATCGTCATTGATGGCGTTGATGAGGCTTCTTGCGGTGAGGCACTTTTGCTCCAGAAGCTGATTGCTGCCACCTCCAACGGAACTAACGTTAAGCTAATCACCCTTGGTGCCGAGAAGCCCAGGACTTCTGCCAGTCTGTCGCATGTCCCTATTGGTGGTGACCGCATTGCTGATGACATTTCCACCGTTGTCCGAAGTAACTTCACCGCCGCCAACTCGCCTGGCAGCAAGGTCTTCTTGTCTATGGATGAGATGGAGCAGGAGACCCTCATTGACCAGATTAGCGAGGCCGCTCGTGGTTCCTTCTTGTGGGCTAAGCTGTGCACCAAGCGCGCTCGCCTTGAGCATACCCCCGATGCCCTCTGCAAGGTCGTCGGCGCTATTGTCAAGGGCAAGCCCACCATTGCCGACTTTGTTCTCTACAGCCTCCAGGCTCCCGAAGTCACCGAAGAAGCCAAGCTCATGCTGCTTTGGCTTGCTACGGCTGACCGTCCTCTGCTGTCAAGGGAACTCACCACCTTGGCTTCGATTGAGCCGGAGAAGCAGATTGTTAATGATCGCAGGATCAACATCCGTCAAGTCTTGAAGCCCTTGAACTCCATTGTCTTCATGCAAGATGGTCAGGTGTACCTTCGTCACGGTCTGATTAGGACCGCTGTCTTGGATGTGTTCTCCAAGGGCAAGTTGATCCCCACGGTCAAGGACCATCAAACTGACCTCGTCACCCGCCTCTTGGTCTATATCAAGTACACTGTTCCCGAGCAGCATGAGCCTTCCCTCACTCCCCTTGATGGTCGTGATGTCGCCCCCCGTGTGAAAACCCACCCTCTTCTTGAATTTGCCGTTCGCTACTGGCCTCGTCACTTGAAGCAGACCACAACCTTCACTACCGGTGGCTATGATCCTATTGCTAAGGAGTTAAGCAAGGTATTCCCAGCCAGTGTTACCCTTTTGCTGCTCCAGAGCACGGTCTGGAACAACTTCTCTACACCTACACTGTTGTCATACCACACCACTATTACCAACATGTGCCGCAAGATTTTGGGGACCAGCCACCCTGTGACACTCCAGTCCATCATCTCGTTGGCTCTGCTGTACCGTGAGGTCGACCAAACCCCAGAGGCCATCCCTCTTCTCTACGAGATTACCACCATCAGTCGCACTCTGCTCAGTGCAACTCACACCATCACGATGCAGATGGCTCTGTTGTTCCTCGATCTGACTGTAGACATGGTCACTTTTACCAAGTCGGATATCATGACTAGGCGTGAGGAGCTTCTCATCATCATTGTCGAGTGCTATCAGGCTCACTATGGCGAGAAGTCTGAGAAGACAGTCAACATCATGAAGAGTCTGATTGAACATTACCGTGTGACCAAAGAAGAGACAAAGATTCAGACTTGGACTCTCAAGATCCAGAGTCTTACCACCACCGCCACCAAGTACGACGGCGATGATACCCGCGATCTCAGTGTTCGCCTGAAGGGCCACAAGCAGGACCTAGGTGACACTGGTATTCGTTTCCTCCTAGATGCCGAGCACGACGAGGTTCACGAAAAGTCCGAGTCGTTCAAGGGCCAGATCACCAAAGCCGAGAAGTACACGGCCAATGGCCGCCTTGACCTGGCCGAACGTCTGTACATTGAGCTCTGGCAGCAGGCTAAGACCCAAGAACACAAGCTGCAGTCCGTTCTTGCTTACTCGAAGTTTTTGACGACCCAGAAGAAAGAGCGGGAAGCTTCTTCCATTCTGTCCAGCGTTTGGGAAGAGCAAAAGAACAGCGCTCACTCTCTTTCTGAGAGCTCGACTTCGTACTTGGAGCAGATCGCTAAGGTGATGACTACTGTCGGCCTCACCGTCGCTGCTTTGAGCATCTTCAAGCACTGTGCCTCGTTCTACCATCGTACCAACCGTACCTCATCCTACTCGGAGATGCAGAAGCACATAGAATCTACCTCGCAACATGTCAAGAAACAGGCTAGCTCATCGTCATCGCACTTCTCCGAGACTACCCTAGAGGAGATTGTTTATGAGGCTTCTAGCTTCTCTAAGCTTGACCAAAGTTCATTCACTGCTACCAGTACTTTGCTGACCTTATACACCAAGGAGCACCGCTGGAAGGATGCCACCCGTCTCCTCAAGAAGGTTCTGAATAGCATTTGGCCCTCCCTGTTCGCTCCTTCCATCCAAGACGTTGTTCTTCCAGAGGAGCACACTGACAAGGCCGTGGACCTTGCCGAGCGTTTGAGTCAGTGCTACCACTACCGCCGTCGCTTCACCCGCGAGGAAGGCATTCGTGTCCGTGTGCACCGTGCGGTCCGTGCCGCTCGGCCAGTGGGTGACAAGCTGAGGGAGACTGTCAAGGATCAGCTGATCAGCTTCTTCAAGGAGTCTTCCCAGCCGGACAAGGTCATCAACACCTACCAGGAGCTTTTGGACGACTACACCAAGCACTATGGCCCTGAAAACCCCACTGTGATCAAGACCCTGTTCACCTTGGCTGAGCTTACCCGTCCTCGCCCCGTCTTCGTGGAGTACTACCAACGCATCGTTCTCGCCTTGAACAAGGACTCGCCGGTCATCAAGCCCGAGGCATTGGAGCCCGTCATCATTGTTGCAACTGAGCTTTGGGCTCAAACTCGTTACACTGATGCCGTCCCCTACTTTACCCTGCTCTTCACCACTTTCTTGAATCAGCCCAAGCAGAGCCCTAAATTCCAGGACGCGGCCTTTGTGCAGTCAGTCTTCGATCGCTACACTCACTGCCTGCGCAATAACCGCACTGAGTTTGCCTTCGTCCACAAGGTTACCACCGAGTTCTACAACAAGGTCAAAATAGTCTTCGGAGCCACCGCTACGATCACCATCCAAGCTACCTTGACCCTTGCCAAGGTGTGCCAGGAAACCAAGACCTATGAGAGTGACGCCATCGCGCTCTACGAGCAGCTGCTCAAGCTCAAGCCTGCTGGCGTTAACCTTGAGGAGATCGAAGTCATCCTTGACGGTATCTTCGAGGAGCAGACCGCCAGTGCTACCTCCAAGTCTCAGTCCGTTTCCACCGATCAGATGAAGCGCGTCACTAAGATCCTGCGGAAGCGCATTGAATCCGCTCGCGAGACTTACGGCTGGGCTCACGAGGAGACCCTCTCCAAACTTCAGGAGGTAATTTCATTCCACTCCAGCCACAATGACACCCAGCGTGTGTCCCAGGAGCTGCACGAGTCAACGAAGCAGATCCTATCTTCCGAGACCTCTTCGGAGCGCCTTGTGGCCGCAGCCACCACTATTGCTACCGGCTTCATTACCACCGGCCAGGCTCACAAGGCCGCTGAGCTGTCCCAGGAGCTCTATCGCCAGATTGTCATGAAGGACACTAGCTCTAAGGAGACCCAGCTCGATATCTCATCCAAGGGCCGTCAAAGCCTTGTCTTCTTGGCCCAGCTTGAGCACAGCGTGCGCCAGGGTACCTCCAGCGTCACTGAAATTCTCGCCTCTTTGACCGCCGAGTATGTCTACTTCGAGGAGTTCAGAAGCCACACCAAGTCCAAGAGCAGCTCTTTCTACACAGTCTCGGTTTCTGTTACCCGCCTCTACAACTTCCTCCTCGCCAACAAGCGCCAGGCAGCTGCTAACCGTGTCTTCGATGACTATGTCGCTTACTTCGTTTCCACCGAAGGGGCACGCATCAAGTTGACTGAGACTGCTCAGGTGACTGTCTTCCTCCAGACCATGATAGGCTACCTCACTCAGCACCAGTCCTCAAACTTCGTCCGCTCGGTCGGTATTGCCTCCAACGTCAAGGTCCTCGAGCTGCTCGAGGCCAAAAACTACGACGGCGCTACCAATCTTTCCATCGCTGCCTTCCGCTACATTTCAGCTCACGATATCTACCGAACCCCTGAGATTGTCAAGTTCGTGTTCAGCTTGGGTCTGTTGATCTCTGGCCATAGCCTTTCTCCTCAGCCAGAGCCTTCTATTCAGAAGAAGCTGCACAATGTGTCCGCCAGCATTATTCAGGAGGTCCTCCGCGTTATCGTTGATCTGAAGATTAACCTGGCCCAGATCAACTTGGACTACCTGAATGCCCTCATCGGTGTCCTCGGTGAGCGACAGGACTACAAGAACCTCGTCTGGCTCCTCAGCGATCTCTGGAATAGCCGTAACAAGCAAAGCCACTGGACCCCCTCCATCACCCTCGACCTGGCCCGCCGATATATCTTGGCCCGTTTCCTGGTTGGCGATACCGTTAAGGCCACTCGCCTGGCCGAGGACATCGTATACAACTGCCACCGCGTTAACGGCGCTCGCCATACGAACACTCTCGAGATGTCCACCCTGCTCTCGCAGCTATACACCGCGATCGCGCAGCGCTACCAGGCCTCTAAGAATGGCCAGCACATGGCTAATAAGTACTATAAGAAGAGCGCCGCGGTGCACGAGAGCCTCCTCCGCGTTTTAGCCGACCCCTCGCTTTCGGAGTTCGAAGGTGCCCTCGATACCAGCTTCAGCATGGACGGCTCCGCCTACGACCTGAACATTCAAGAGCAGGGCTCCGACGGCGGATACTCGTTGGCTAGTGGTGAGCACGTTCGCGTCCACCTCAACCTGCTCAAGCTCTCCGTACAGCGCCTAGGGGACTGGCCCAAGGATTACAGCGAATATGAGACCCTCAGCGCCAGTCTCTTCGCTGAGTTCGGCGATGAGCTGAAGGGTGTCAATGGTGTTGAGGAGTGGAACCTGAAGAGCTTCGGGTCTGGCAAGGCTGCCAGTTCTGAGGACACATTGAATCTGAAAGGCTTCACCTGGTCTATTGATCTCGGCCAGCAGAATGTCGAGGTTGAGGAGGAGCTGTAATAGCTTCTCTCCATAATACGTATATTTGTGTTTCAATTTGTCTTAGCTTGTTTTTACGTCTTTTGTCTCTTACAATACTAGAAATTGAATACTGTGCCAGATCACTCAGGAGTTGTAGTATAATATAATCTAAAACATACATAGCTATAATTAATAGGCACAATCTACGCATAATCACTGCTAGACATCTACTCAGTGAACCTGAGTCTGAGCACCATAAAAGCGGCAGCTCAAATAGGAGAACCCCAGGGAAAATCGGGTGTACATACGTCCCTGATCAAACTATAAACTATCAGAATCAGCATTTGGACCCTTAATCTATACATCCAAATCCCCTCGGAAATTACCCCGGGCTCTCAATTGTCTCATGAAATATACGGATTCGTAGGTGGCTTATACTGCGGCCTAGACTGACGGGTCCCAAAGATCGCGGAGGGCACAATAATAACAACAAGAAGAACAACAGCCCCAAGAGCCGAACCAACGATAATCCACTCCCGCCGACGAGATCTACGCCGCATGACCGTCCCTGTCACAGACTGCGACTCCGGATCTTGTTTCCCGTCTGCTGCAGACTGTTGTCCAGCCGCCTCTGCCTGGTTTCCATCCGCAGGTTCGACTCCAGCCTCAGCCTGCTTGTCTGTGCGTTTGTCATTGGCATATTGATTGAGTTCCAGGTTGCAGTCTCGGTCACTGAACTCAAGTGTGCAGTCGCGATCGCTGACTTGTAGAGTGCAATCGTCCTTGCTGTGTTCGAAGGTTGGACGGGGCGGGTATGACGCTGAGACTTCTTTGTATGTGTCGGCGCGTGGAGGGCTTGGAGCATTTTGCCGGAGCGGGTTGTGTGTTTCGAGTGACATTTTCTCCATTTTGAGTAGTTGTTCTGGCTTATGCCGCTTCTGTTCTGGTGAGAAGTTAGCAAATGTTGAACCTTGAGGAGTGTAGTTGGGCATATGATATCGGGTCTTGCATACTGCATATAAGAAGGTTGCGGTGTAGTAAAAATAGGTGCTAGATTCTAGACAGCAGAGAATTAAGCACTCTATATTTCTGTGACCAGAGCACAGGTCCTGCTGAGTACTGGGGTATTATACAGAGGGAAATTGAGGTTTTGAGTATCCAGGACTTAGCTAGATGAACCCCTTCGGTAGACTGGCTTGGCTTATAATGGCATGCGCTTGGATCATATGCTAGAAAGTTCAACTATTGATAATTATGCATTGAATTTTATTGTCCCTTGATTGCAATTGCCGTGTGCGAGCGGCACTAGTCTGTTACGTCGAGGCTGCAGCTGATATATCAGATCTCGTCAACTGCCCCAGGAAATGGCCGTTCAGAGGCTGCAGAGAACTTTGATCGCTTTCTGGAAAGAATAGATAGTGGAGAAATTTGTAAAATGGCAATTTCAAGTCCAATTGCTGGAGATAAATTTTATTTTTGGCAGAGATTGCGGAGTTTGGGATATATAGTTCTTCAATTTCCCACTTGCATTGGCAACATGACAACAATCACGCAAAATCTCTCTCGTATCGACGTTGATGCAATGAAGGGAGGTATTGGTTGCGGTGAGCTTTCTGATTGATCTACATTGCAGGTTATGGCGTTTTTGTGAAGGTTGTTTAGATTCATATATTGAGGCCTGGATCGTCAGGCATATCAATCCAAGATGCCGGGTCCAAACGTTTGTCTACTGTGGATAATATTTGTCGATGTACTTGATCATGATATGTCGTCTAGCAGGTAGTGATTGGTCTTTAGATCTATACATAAGCCCGAGATAAAACGGGCTACTACGGCGTCCCTCCCGCAGCATGACTCGACACATACATTTACCCAAAGCTAACAAACCAAGGAAGAAGTGCAAATAAAGAGGTATCAAAATCTTTTATACAGAGGCTATGTCACATGCGCAAGTGCAAACGAAGACGGAGATGCCATAATAAACAGGAAGAAGACAGAACTCCTGGTAAGAAAAACAAGTAAAGAACACGGAGTCACCCCGGGAGACCAAGCGAGATGGTGCCAGCATCAAGCACACCCATCAAAGCCTAGGATAAAACACCTCCTAGACAGGTCCCAGAGATCACCCCAAGCCGAAGGTTCCGGAACAGAACCCCCACAAAAGAGAGCCAACACTCCCCACATCTAATCCCTCGACTCAACCTGAGCCTCCTTCTTAGCGAGCTTATCATTCTGCTTCTTGGCAAGACTGAGCTTGGCAATTGCCTGCTCCAAAACCTCAACACCGTCCTTCCGGAACTGAGTAACCTTCTTCACATTCATCCTTGTGAGCGCGTGCACGAGATCCCGACCCTGCTCGCGCTCTCGCGCCACTGTACGCGCCGTCATGGCAAAACGCATGTCCTTTGGCCCATCGACCAGCTCGAGGATGGCGGTGGGAGCCTTGACCTGGGGTTTAGGCTCTCGGATAGCGTTCTTGTCGCCCTTCTTGGCGGAGTAGTACTCGTTCTTTTCACGGGGTTCTACGCGTAGGACTCGTGTGTAGCCGCCTGGTCGGTCTGCGTAGCGCTCGCGGAGGGGACCGAAGAGTTTGGGGAGCATTTCATGTGGTGTCTAGGGAATGTTAGTGGTGTCAATGAGGTGTTGATTTTTTTTTCCCTTTCTAGAGAATTACGGGCTGAGAATTGCAGTAATTCATCACGGTGGTGAACCAATAGTTTCTCGTGACTAGACTGATTCCCATCCTGATTGGAATTGGGGTGGGCTTGTTCTCCGGGAGCTCAACATACGTAGAAAATCTCCAATGCCCGTCGCCGACTCGCTTCGGTGTTCTTCTTTCCCAGGGTAATCAACTTCTCGGCCAGACGCTGGGCCTCTTTGGCCTTGGGCCATGTCGTGGTAATTGACTCATGCTCGAAGAGGGAGGTGACCAAGTTTCGGAGCAGGGCCTGTCGATGCGCGGAGTCGCGGCTCAAGTGGCGGTATCTGCTTCCGCCGCCGGCCATGGTGACTGTTATTAAGCGAGGGTAAAAGAGGGAGAAGGAGGGTGGGTTATTAAAGGTAAAGTGGGAATCGCGAGGTCAATGGCCAAACCAAGGTGTTCCAGCAATTCAAGGTGAAGGAGAGAGGATGTTCGGCCTAGAAGAATTGTCCCGGCCAATCGGAGCGCTTCCACCGCCTGTCCGACTTCAGTTTTCCGCGTTCACTCTGCTTGTTCGAGGACATTCAGCTTTTGGAATACATCTCAGCTGAGCTTTTTGCTTGTCGAGAAAAGAAACTCTCTATCACGAAACACTCGTGTGATTTGTCGCCTTTTCCATCCACCCCTACGAACAAATAGTCAATTCAGAGAGTCCAAACACCACAACAAATATGGGCTTCTTCACCGGCTTTGTACGATTTACCTTCAAATCTACACCAGAAAACAAGCACTAACTTCAATTCTCACTCGTATAGTTCGGTGGTTTTGTTTTCACCACATCCGTTCTCTATATTACCGTTCAAGTCCACCGCTCAACACGTATATCACAACGCAAAGCCATTCATGCGCAAGTCGAGCAAATAGATTGGTTGACCTCCTCTGCCGGTGCCTATGACAGGCGCTTCCTACCAGAAGACCTTACAAGGCAGCGGCGCGAAGAATTGGAAGCGCAGAATCAACCTGAGCCAACATTGAAAGAAATACTCAAGCACGAGTGGAATAAGGAAGTGGAGGTCTTGACAAGAAAGGCCCATGAGACGACATGGGAGGACGTGAGGGATACTGCTGCGGAAGGCTGGAAGGCTGCCGCACGTGCGGTGAAACGGGAATAAAGGATCATCTCTGGGACTATAGCAAAGGCTTTGACTCGGAGGAATCCTTGGAGGCATTATCATGACTGTCTGATTGGGTTGGATTTTAAGCACCGGAGTTTGGATACCCTTGATTTATGTCATAATTTACATGTATTAGTATTATTATTTCCCCCGAGGGATATTGTAAATGCGTCCAGCGCATTCCCATATGGGGTAGAGACATCGATGCACTGCGGCAAGACTCGGTGATGACCCGATCAACCCTGAGACGTCCGCACTGGCCCGCTGGGAAATGAACAAGATGGAAGAAGTGCAGCAAGAGCGGGGCTGCAGCTGAATCCGCTAGAAGACTCAGGAGTTCAACTCGTATGAGTTGATGACGGCGCAGTGGTCGTGACACTCTCGGAATCACTCCAAATATCCTTGCTTTCCCGTTCGACGGTGCGCATAGCCTGAGCTACCTCCTCCAGTTTAGCAACGACATCCAAAACGCCCTGATTGACCCGATCAAAGTACCGGTCATTAGCCTCGCGGCGCTTTCGCGCAAGATGGATGTCTTTCTCGGTCTCGTCGTCCAACGTGCGGTGCGATACCGAACCGCGGCCTGCGCTAGATTCTGTCGCTGCATCATGCTCGGGTTTCGACTCTTCAATACCTCGTCGTGCCGAGCTGGCTTTTCCACTTGCTACATCGGCACCGCTGTGGCCGGGATCCACAACTTCATCGTCTGCCTCACTGCGCGCCCAGGCTTGGGCGAGCTTCAACTGTTTCATGCGTAGATCTTCCAATGCGTCTGAGTGCTTTGCGCCGAACACATTCTCGCTCGTCACAGCACTGAGCTCCACTTCTGACAGAGCGCTCTGCATCTCCTGCCAGATGGCGTCGGATCCGTCTACATCATTTTTGGAGGGGTGGCCCGATACAAAAGGTGATAACAAGCTCGACTTCTCGGCATCACCACCCTCGGCTCCACGAGGTGACCGGTTCCGATGCAGGAGTGGAGGTTGGCCGCCGGAGGCAGTTGCCAACGTTGAGGCTGCAGGTGGTACGGGTAAGGAAATATTAGAGGCATTGTGTGATGGTGGGCCTTGAAAAAGGGCTGGGGGAGGTAGGCGCTGGGAATTTGGATTCGTGGGTTTTCTTGACAAATCCATCTTCAACAAATTGTCCGAGAGAACATCAGACATGGAGCATTCGAATGGGGTTGATGATGGAGCTGATAACCTTATCGTTATCGAGCTGATGACATAATCATATATTCCGAGGTGGGGGCTACGACTGTCCCGTGACTCGCTTAGGGCTAAGCGCACAAAGTCACCTGAGGTGCATCCAAAGCGTGTGGTAAGGGAAATCCGGAACACTTCGACTTTTCGACAATCGACCCTCAGCCCCTTTGGCCGACAACACCCCTCCCAGTCGGTACGTATTCGATATCCTGCTGTTTCCCCTGCATTGTTTGTGGTTTTTTCGGAAATATTTTATTCGTGGCACTGCGAGATCCTCCGTCAACGATCGCATCCATCACGCACAAAAAATCGACCTTCTCCAAACATCGGACACGCATCGAAAATACCCACAATCAGCAAAACCACCGTTGCACTCGACACGAGGCTAACAATTTTTTTTTCTCGTTCAGTTGACCGTCGAACACATAATCCGCCAACATGGGTAAAGGACAACCCCGTGGTTTGAACGCCGCCCGCAAGCTCCAGGCGCACCGCAAGGATCAGCGCTGGGCTGATGACCACTTCAAGAAGCGTCTTCTCGGAACCGCCTACAAGTCCTCCCCCTTCGGTGGTGCTTCCCACGCCAAGGGTATCGTTCTCGAGAAGGTCGGTGTTGAGGCCAAGCAGCCCAACTCCGCTATCCGCAAGTGTGTCAAGGTTCAGCTCATCAAGAACGGCAAGAAGGTCGCTGCTTTCGGTGGGTAACCCTGTTCCTTACTTTTATCGCTATGTGTTGGAAAGGTCTATACGAGTTGGAATCACGACAAGATGGAAACCGCCAACACAACTACCACAAACATGTGCTAACTAGCATGTTCTTACAGTCCCCAATGACGGTTGCTTGAACTTCATCGATGAGAACGACGAGGTCCTGCTCGCCGGTTTCGGTCGCAAGGGTAAGGCCAAGGGTGATATTCCCGGTGTCCGTTTCAAGGTCGTCAAGGTCTCCGGTGTCGGTCTCGCCGCTCTCTGGAGGGAGAAGAAGGAGAAGCCCCGCTCTTAAACAACTCGACGCGTTCTGTTCGAAATCAAAAATGCAGCGACCGGGAGCCTTGGAGTGTGGGAACGGTGCCGGACGGAAAGCCCGCCTCATCAGCGCCTTGATTTCATGAGATATTTTCTTTTTGGGGAGTTCCCCGGCGGGCTTTCGTCCGGAATGTGGTGGATCCGCTTATTTGCGAATTAAACACGATTGATACAACCTCCAAAAAGATTATGGCGCCATGATTTTCTTATCTCTTTCCCGGGTTTCTGACCTTGCCGTATACTGCCACTTGGTTCCTTGATCCTTGCTAGAGTTGTCTGGTACGGACGCAAAGTAAAGCGTAGGGTTTGATGAACACGGTATTCATGAACATAATATGATCTAAATATTCAAGCTGTCTGGGCACATGATTCGGTCTCCTATATGGATGTGGAGTTGTCCATGTCTGGGGTTTTATCTGTACAAGCATGTATCTATCCCATGTCTATTTCCCGTTACCAAACGTCCTCCACCTGTGGATATGGGGAGTTGTCTAGTAATTGCAATGTCCACTATATATATGTATATCGATTTTGCATAGTACTCCTGAATATGTATCAAGGATTTTCTTGGTTCTAACATTGAATAAGCCACAATATTAGTCCCGTTTCTACACGAATCAGTCTGTCGACATTGAGATACCAACAGGTCGATATATGAAAGTTTATTGTCTTCTTACATTCGGAACAATGAGGATTGAACAGCTTGAAGGGCTGAGAGAAAAGCATATAAAGAAATGTGTAAAAGAATGAGATCCTACGATCGCGATTGATGTTATACATACGTCTGTGGATATATATATCAACAATACCTTTAGGGCATGTAAGCATTCTACATATATTCCAATAATCAGATAGGCATATTAAACCTTTAAACAGCTACCAGTGCTTAAATAGGTCTATATGTTAGAAGAAGCCTAATGACAGGATGTGCGAGAGAGGCTAATGCAGCGGCTAGTCCTAAACATTGGCGGAAATGATAAAATTTAGTTATTTTTATTCATTACTTCTGCATATCGATCGTCAAAGTAATTCCTCGGGTATCGTTCGGGCAAATGTCCCTCAAATGATTTTTTTTGGTTGAGTTTTCATGAGCTGTTTGACACAATTGCGTAAGCCAATTACTAGCTTAGAAGCTGATATCTTCCTTGCGGTAGTGGTCTGACACAATGCGGTAAAGGTATGATGGGGCATGGCCGCCGCTGGAGTAGGGAAAGCAAGTTAGCATGATAAAATGAGATCGGTGGGATGGGTGCTTGCAACTTACAGGTTAGTGATGTAAAGATCGACGAGCTCTGCGGGAACGTAGTCATAGATGGGGTTTTGGACATCGACCAGGTCGACGAGATCACCTTCCTCGTATGGGAGGACCATGCTTGGGTCACCGTATTCAATGAGCGAGTCGAAGTCGAATGGGTAGACAGGGCTGAGCTTGTAAACACCGCTCACGACAACGACGGGAGTCTGGTGGACCTTGGCGGCACGGGCAATGACACGGGTGCCGGCAGCGGCGACGAGGCCGCCATTGGCGAGAACGGAGTGTGTGCCGAGGATAACCTTGTTGACTCGAGACATGAGAGCGAAGACGGCGGAGTCTGGGATGAGGATGACGGTGATGCCGTGCTCGATCAGTGGCTTCTGGAAAGCCTCCAAGCCGAGATTGTCATCGTCGTTGACAGCACTACCACTGATGGTGGCGTGTGTAGCCTCGTGGTTATTCGGGTATGACTCGGCATGGATGACGGTAAACTTTCGCTTCGCGGCGGCTTTGAGTAGGAATTTTTGGACAGTGGTCGAGGATGTGTGAGTGAGGATAATTTCGTTGGAGTGAATGTGGTCCAATGCGTAGGCAGCGATCTGATCGTCTACCTGGCCGAGCTCATCAATGATCTCGCCAATACCCTCCAGCACTTCGGCTCGTACGTCTTTGCTTGGGCCGTGGCCAGGGAGACGTCCGCTTGGAGAGGAGGAACCCGGGGTGCTGGGAAGTGAGTTCTCGGGTTCGGGATGGGAGAGAAGGCTGAACATAGAGGTCAGAGCGGGGCGAGAGGATCTTTCTTCGGACCGGAAGGAGGGTGAGTCGCGATCCAAAGGCAAGGATGGATCTATGAATCTATGAGTCACTGCGTGGATATTTGGACCAGAAGTTGGGACTCACCGTCATAAGCCCGGGGGGTTTGTGGCTGACTCTCTGAACCAATGTCGCTAAGAGCGAATTCAGCGTCGCGATCATCTTCGGCTTCGTCACGAATGAGACCTAGGACCCGGCGCACAATATTGCCCACAACCATCTCGCGCGGTTGCGCAGCCATAAGTCGCCTGCCCACACTCTGCACCCGCTCAATAAGCTTTGCTGAATCTGTTGTACGGCATGCGGAGATCACACTCCGTAGCAAATAGGCGGTTGCTGTGGCACATGATCGCGAATGGCGGATTTGACGGCGCTTGAGCAATCTGATTGAAATATACCATGTTAGCGAGTTTGATCGTTGGTGGGGGTAGCGGCCATGGCTAGAAGTCTTGAGATACGCACGAAATCAGAGTCTCAATAGAGGTATCAATCGGGTTTGTCTTGAGGCACTTGAGGAATGACCCCAGGCCTGGTGTTAGGGCCAGAGAAGACGGCATGACGAAGTGGGATATTGGGAGGAAATCTGCATAGTGTTCAGCGGGGGTTTGAGCGATAGAGGTGTGCAGTGTCGAGTAATAAACATACCAAATTTCAGGTTCAGATCACACTGAGACAGGTTGTAAATAGAGAGTTGATCAAGAGATTCTCAGATTCTCAGAAGAAAGCCCAAGAGAGTGGGAGAGACAAAGAATTGATTTTCTGCCGTTCGATCTTGTCCGCTTCCCCACACTAATTGATCCTCTATTGTCTCGGCGTTGGCTTTTCCTATTGGTTTTCTTTCAGTTTGACGCATTTCTATTATTCCATTTTCAGTTGGTTTCCGTTTTTGGATTGCTTTTCATCAGCTTTGAAACTTGTATAAATTAGATTGGAGTTGCGGAAGTACTTCCGAGGCACGGGTGACTGGCGCATTGAGGTTAGAACAGCTTACACCTCCTTGGGATCCCCCTCTTCCCTTCTGACTACCATCAAACCCCCTACACACTTATCTCATGGACCGCTTCAAGTGGGTTTGATGATTTACTCACTCCTTTGTTAACAGATCGCTGCGCCCCTGTCTCCCGTGACGCCTTGAGGGAAGATGAACTCGTTGAATATCCTGTCCTCGCGAGTCATTGGCCAATCTTCCAGCTCTTCACGCCATAGATCGCAGTCTCAAGGGGATAGAAAACGTGCACCTCTACCGTCAGACTTTTCAAAACTCCGGTCTTATAGCGAGGATAACTTTCGGTCCCTTGACCCCACCGAGAAGAGCTACGACGATGGACCGCCCGTGAACGAAGATGGAGAGGATGGCGCATATGACTTAGACGAGAAGACACCGCTACTGCATGAAGCCCATAAGAATGGCACGCTCACTGCTCGAAGTACTTGGCGACTGATTACCCAACGGTTTTTCGATGCGATCACCGAAACCATCAAATTCATCCTGTCTACGTTTGCTGCACCCGGTGTGTATTTGGCTCAATGCTTTCAGGCTGATGATGGTCGCTATTCACTTCTTGCACCTGTGCGCAAATTGCGGGGCTCCTCTGCCGACCCAACGATCCGGTCGGCTAAAGGGGCCACCCGGGTAGAGGGTCGGCGTCGCAGTGGCTCCATCCGAAAGCTCCGACCTCAAGGCTCTCGCGAATCTATTGTATCAACAACGTCAGAGTCCGACACAGATCGTCGGCATATCAAGAATCTCTCAAATACTTCAAGCGGGAGGAACCGACCTACCAAGACCAAAGGCCACGATCCAGATCCAATCCCAGAAGGGGAAGAGCATGAACATACGCCTCGTCGGTCCATACGAATCAAGCTCCATAATGAAGAATCCCTCAAGCGGCAGAGACACCGAAGATCCCAGAGTTCAGATTTAGGGCATCCAAGGCCGGAGGGTGTCTCTCGAGTCCAGGGGGCTGTCCACCTGGATAGCTTAAAGTCCCCAACCTCTCCCAACATCCACCGCATAACGAAGTACCCACACTCTCCAACTCCACCGCGCCCACTCCTCCCGTCACGAGTACCTTCATATACTGCAGCTCCCCGCAATGCCAGACCCCCGCAGAAGACCTTGGTGCTGGATCTCGATGAGACCCTAATCCACTCGCTCGCCAAGGGTGGCCGGATGTCCAGTGGTCACATGGTCGAGGTTAAGCTCTCGATACCCACGACTACTTCATTGTCCCCGGGCGGACCGCAAACGACACTGGGCCCTCAGCATCCCATTCTGTACTACGTCCATAAACGACCACACTGCGATGAGTTCCTGCGCAAGGTCAGCAAATGGTATAAGCTCGTCATTTTCACGGCCAGCGTTCAAGAGTATGCCGACCCTGTCATCGACTGGCTCGAGCAGGAACGGAAATACTTCCAAGGTCGCTTATACCGACAACATTGCACATTCCGTAATGGGGCATACATCAAGGACCTGAGTTCTGTGGAACCGGACCTGAGCAAGGTGATGATTCTGGACAACAGCCCGATGAGCTATATTTTCCACGAAGGTAATTTTACAATTTCGTTCTATCTATTTTCGTGCGTTCGAACTAATGATCATTGCCAGATAATGCGATTCCCATCGAAGGCTGGATTAATGATCCCACGGACAACGGTCTGCTCCACTTGATTCCCATGCTCGAAGCTCTACAATACGTCACGGATGTCCGGGCTTTATTAGCACTTCGCCGTGGTGAACTCGAGTCATAAGCGTTATCCGCATTTGTGTTCATGAATGCGCATGTAGATGTATACGGGATTTGTGTTTTAGAAGCGATGTCTAACCTTTCAACATGAAAATAGAAAAGAAAAAAAAAGAGATATCCACAGCAATGGAGGGGATTGGAGACCAACACGATCATGCAAGCGCGGTTATTCATAATGGCATTCAGTGTCTCGTTTTGTTACTAGGTAATGGAAATCCGTACATATGACTTGACTTCTCTTACACACATATAAGAAGATAATGACCTAAAACTCCACAGAAAGCGCCATAACCTTGCCCCCTCTGGTATTCGTGCCGTTAACAGGAAGCTTAGTCTCCCCTCCAGTAGCGATATAAAGAACATTGTGATCCCTCTGTCTCCTCCCCAAACCCGTCGACGTAGGAGTCATCAAATCCCTCGAGTCCTTCGAACCCGCAATAACCTCATGAGACCCATTAGGAAAGGCTCTAGTAACCACATTATCAGATCAACCCCATGCGGGCCAATAGCAAAGTCATCGCCCCGCGTATCGTGGCTGATAATCCCATAAGGCCTCAAAGCACCACCGATATGCGTATCAATTCGAGCGCGACTGAAAATCCACTTCGGGCTGTTGGTGTAGTACATATAATCATTTACTATCTTCAACCCGTTGACACCAAGCAACAAACCCATGTCACGATTTTTGTCTCGTCTTGGTGGATCAGGTTCACGCTGTAATTTCCAGTGCGGATATCGAGACGCCATATAAGGTCGAGCTGGGAGTCGGTTATGGCGACTGCTTTTCCTTCGTCTAGAGCAGCTATGCCGTTCAAATATCCAGCAGGCAGTTTTGCGATCAGAACTGGCTGGGGCATATTTTCGTGGGTTCTGAGATCGATCGTATAGACTGGATTAGATGCAATTATTGTATAGATATCCGGCGACAGCTCTGTGATTCCATCTGCGTCTTCCGCGCCGTTGAACTGGTGGACCAAATGGGCTGGGCTGGGGATTGAAGGGTCAATTTCCTAGAGCTCTACTGTGCTCGAATTCACGAGATTGCCATTCGGTCGGGCTGCGATGTTCTCGACCGAGGTCCCGTTGGGAATCTGTAGATTTCGCGGGGATTGGGAGAATGAGCGAGACATAGAGTGTAGATGAATATAAGTAGTTAATAAGACGGATCCTAGAAGATTAGCCATCTGTGAAGGGTTTGGCACAACGCTCTGAAACACCAAACTGCGTGGGAATCATTGGTATACAGGAGATGGCAGCGTTGCCAGGTATCTCTTTTTGATAAGACTGAAGCGAAATCGGTTGGTTTCCTCGGAAACCGGATGGTCATGGATGTACTCCGTACCTATGTGCCCGTACAGGGTGATTGGTAATACATTCTTGGCTGCATTAATATGCTCAGGTGGTCATGTACAAGGGTACTTGGTAATACGCTCTTGGCTCCAAGGCTGCCCAGGTGAATTATTATTGCGGTGAGACACAGCCCCGGTTTTCCCACATGCACTCCCGTCACTGTAGATCATAGCCTGCATCAAAATAGCACCTGGGTAGGTTTAGGCATCGAGTCAGCGTTGATATCTGATATTGTAAAGAAAGAGCGCAATGGTATTTGGGGGGCATCAAGGTGTGAGTGAGATGCCTGGAGAAATGATTATTTGGGGGGGGGGACGCAGGGTGGAAACTGTCTGATTTTATTTCTAGATCAAGTAGGTAGTGTCGAGCATTATTATAGCATGTACGAAGTACGGAGTACTGGGGATCTTCTGTACTAGATTCTTTATGCCCAGATAACTCATTAGTTTCTACCTTTATATTTCTGGATCACACCATAGGTACTCTCATTGCAGGGGGTATCGAGGGGCGTTAACTTAAAAGTCTTAGCGTGGGAGGCAGGCTTAACTCCAGAAGTTGAGACTTCTCAAGCTGATAAGCCTATTTCTTTTCTCTAGGATTGACGGCTTTAATGGAGTTAAAAACATGTGGTAGATTACTTTGATTTCGACCGTATGATAGATCGTTTATCATTTAGACAGGGATACCATGTTCTCCTTGCACCACATTTCGGATTTAAGGTCTCCATTTATGCTTTGTCCGGGTGCTTACCGAGTGGGTCCCAACCGGTAAATTTGATTGGTGGGCCAGTCTGAGTTGCCAATGGCCAAAGGTTAAATGTCCAGATGGGACCCACCACGATGGGACCTAGGACAAAGGAACTGCTTGGCCATGACGTACAATAAGCAGCCCGCATGGTGCCCAGGTGCTAAAAGGCGATAGCAGATATACTAACACCGATATTTAGAATCGGACTGCTTGGCGCCTTCCGCTGGGCCCCTTGGCACTAAACGCGCCAGTAATCGAGCCTTTAATGTCGCCGACGGAAGAGCCGGGAACGAATAATTCATCCTTGGTCTCTTCTCATTCTGGGGCACATGGCCTTGTGTGTACTCGAGTTATAATTCCAATGACCAATCGGCAAACTGTTTATCCAGAGTGCGTCCTTGGTATCTAAGCCATGGACCGCTCAGGATTTGGGTTTTCCTCTTCTGCCCTGGCCGAAGCGGCGCCGTTTCTGTAAGGTTACATCTTACTATCTACCACTAGCCACTCCTATGGTATATTTTATTCTATCTTGGATACACCGATAGGAAACTGTTCCAAACCTGGTCACATCTGTTGAGAGCTGCAGGTCTTCTTCGTGTGCTCTAGTTGATCTTTCGCTACTGTGCATAATCTATACGAGAGTGTACAACGACGATGTCAACCCGCAGGCCGTCCGCATATAACCGTCGTGCCAGAGACGAAAAGTTGCGATTGACTGAGAATGGCACGTTCCAGATATCAGTTTTTAGTGACTTGCATTTTGCTGAAGGTACGGTGACAGGTTCGAACCATTATTTTTGGCATACTAATTATATTCAAAGATGACGAGGCGGACAGCAAGACCATAGGCGTGATGAACAGTGTTCTTTCTTCAGAGGAAGTGCAGCTCGTGGTACTCAATGGAGATTTAATCTCTGGCGAGGCAACAACACAACGCTCCAACTCTAGTCTCTACGTTGATCGGGTTGTTGCACCACTAGTCGACCGTAGTTTACCATGGGCATCGACTTATGGGAATCATGACAGCGAAATTAATCTGGACCCCGAAGAGATCTTTTATGAAGAGACAAAATATGAAAACAGCTTAACCCAAAGAAGGGTTTTGGGCTCTACTGCCGGCATCACAAACTATTACCTGCCAATATTCCCGCATGAGGCTTCGAATGACAGTGCCCCTGTATTTCTCTTGTGGTTCTTTGATAGTCAAGGTGGTCATTATGCCTTGGCAGAGGACGAAGATCGCAAGTCAGTCGCAAGACAGAGTTGGGTAGATGACAAGGTAAGCACCACGGCGTTGATGAAATCTCGGGATGGACTCGCGCATCTTCTCATCCTTGACCCAGGGATCTGCTGTTGAATATTTTCACATACTGACTTGTTACAGGTTATTGATTGGTTTGTAGAAGCCAATGCAAACTTAACATCCACCTACGGGCAAACGATCCCATCTCTAGCCTTCGTCCATATCCCAGCCCATCCAATGCGCGCATTCCAGCAATCCGGCGTTAGCCCATCCCGCGAACCAGGGATCAACGGAGAACGGGTCCAGGAACAAGGCTATGACAGCGACACCGGCTACATATCTCAAGATTTTCCATTTATAAGCGCTCTGCTGAACACCACGGGGCTGGCGGCGACTTTCAGTGGACACGATCACGACAATGACTGGTATGGACCGCACCACGCTAAATATTCTATCCTTAGTTTCAAGGCAAAGTACAAGATCTCATTTAACTAATATATTTTTCTTTTGATAGGTGCTTCAAATGGGATAGTAAACTTCCTGGCCTCAATGTCACGGGAAATGGTATGAACATGTGCTACGGCCGGCATACGGGATATGGAGGGTATGGTGAATGGGCGCGTGGTGGAAGGCAAATCTTGTTGGATCAGCAGTCGCTTGGGGATGATGTGCAGACTTGGATTCGGATGGAAGATGGGTCAATTTCTGGCGCTGTTCATCTTAATGCGACGTACGGCCAGGATAGATATGGGCTTGAGCAGAGGAGCACCAGTGCGCAAAATGGTGGTATTTCTCTTTCTCCTCCATATTTGAGTGTTATTTATTTGTGGATATGTGTCTTTTCGGGACTTATATCTGGGTTTCATCTGGGTAAATGATTCAGTTTTGTCAATACAAGTGTGCAAGGACTATAAGTCTGTTGAATTGAGCGATTGGTCATGGTTCGCCCTCAGGGAATGTTGGCGGGTAGAACTTGTTAGAGCGACGTAGTCCACCTTACCTTGAAGATGACTGGCAAGGGCTGAAATCATCGACTCGAAGTATAATGCGAGAAAAATCGACATTGTAGCAAAGCTATGAAATTGAGGTAGCTATTGGTGTTGATGTGGAGCCGAATGGCTGTCATTGGATGTTGTGCATTGGGTGTGTTGTACCTGGTGCCTTGGGTATTAAGGGCGAATCATTACTATTTGAAAACGGATGTTTTTCTGTCGTGGGTGCCGTATTCTTATAACTCAAGGACTGCCTGCTGTCACGACAGTTGCAATTTGGTCATTATATTTCCTATACAGGATAGATCGAAATTAGTTTCACCAGTAAACTCACTTGAACTCTTTCCCCAACCCTATTTCGAAACGCGCTAGGCCTTATTTAATTTAGCCTGTTTTTGAATTATCGGAATGTATTGTAATGGCCAATCACGTGATATGTCAGTCCATAATTACATGAAAAACCCATACAGTCATTAGTCAATACCTTCCGCTGCTCTTGTAAGCGATTTTTCTTCACCAGTACGCTTGCTGTAACCGTTTGCAAAATGACGCCAAGGCCACCTGCCCTCATATTTTGAGATAATTCTTGATGTGCCTTCGAGTAAATTGTTACATGTAACTACGTGGCGAGATATATAACCAAGCTTGCAGCGTTCTCAAACAATGACTATTGCGTACGCGATCACAACCGAGAGACCATCAGCCGCTTCATGCACTCTACAGCTGACAAGTCAGCTACGTCGACAAGACGGCGCTAAACCACAACCCCTCTTTTCTTCTCTTTCAGATACCAGGAAGGCTGTCATCCGACGATAAAAATTCACCTCGCATACCAGCGCTGCTCCGTCTCCACAATACTCACCAAAAGGCTCCTTTCACTTCAAAACCGACCTTTGACGATTCTTTAAGGATGAACAAACTAGATCCAACTTTGTACAGAATTGCCTGGATTGCCCCGCTTCTGATAGAGGCTCGAGCAGCTATATGCTCATTTGACAAATTACATGAGGGTCAGTTTCCTTTAGATCGTGGTGACGATCATGTGTATATCGCTGGTGAAATTGGTGGGCACCATGCCATCATTGCTACCCTACCCACGGGTCAAGAATATGGTAATGGGTCAGCGGCTGCGCTTGCCAGTCAAATAAAGAAGTTCTTTCCAAATTTGTGGTTTGGACTTCTTGTTGGAGTTGCGGCGGGGCTCCCAAATCTGTCAATATTCCCACCTCGCGATATCCGATTGGGTGATGTTCTCGTGGGGCTTCCTGAAGGTGACCACGCTGGTCTGATTGCCTACGACCTAGGTAGAGAAACAGACAATGAAGGATTGAAACTTCTGCAAGATGGTCATGTGCTAGCTCCAACCGAGCCTGTTATCCGATCCGCGATTGGCAAAATCAGACTCTTTGCTCCAGATGGTATCGCTACCTTCTTGCAACATTATGAAGCTATTCGGCAAAAGAAACATGAAGCTGGCGACTTTAACGACCCAGGACAGGACAAGGACCATTTCTACCAAACAGATGCTGATGGTTTCGAACATCTGGTCACAAGAGACGTGCGACCCTCCTCTGCGCGCACCCGTGTATGGTATGGAGCTATAGGGTCAGGGGAGAAGGTTATGAAGAACGCGAAAAAGCGGAACGAGCTGAGAGACAAACACAACATCATTGGTTTGGAAATGGAAGCCGCAGGTACAATGAATCGGATTCCAGTCGGGGTAATTAGAGGAGTCTGCGACTACGGAGATAGACATAAAGCGAAAGAATGGCAACCATATGCGGCGGCAATCGCGGCTGCATACGCAAAAGCAATACTATACGAGATCGGATCAAAACCAAATGAGAGGGAATCAGTTATGCTCCAACAGGGTCAGTTTGATTTCCCCTCATCGCTTCATTGATCGATTATCGGATTAAGTGCCTCGCATTATTGATGTAATCTGACCAATATTATTACAGTCAAACGGAAACGAAGTACGTCAGATAGCGACTCAGACGAATACAGCAGGAAAATTCCTCGACGGAATAACCACAGACCATCTTTGCACTCTGACGACAATAGTGAGGAGTCTTATTCTGATGAGCTGCACTTTCCCTATGGAAAACCTAGCCACGAGAGCCCCAGTGACACTTCGGAGACTTTTGCGGATATCGAAATCGCCGAGGTCCTTCACATTTCTTCCAATGGCATCACAGATAGAAGTATCTCGAGTGAAGAGTTGTCTTCCTCGGGATCGGAAGAAAGTTTCAGTGTGAAGCATGGGCCCCAATTTGAATCCGATAGTTCCGCTAGCGATCAGAATTCGGACTCTTCCGATCACGCAGAATGAGGTTCATGCTTATGCGCTTGACTTCACCCACGGTCTTGCGGCTTGCTTAGCATGAACCAAATTCTGCTCTATGTCCTCCACTACGATCTGAATGTTCGAAGAGATATTTCAGTCGACCAATTTCAAGTTTTTTTTTTTTGCTGGCTATTCCTATAGTTTATTTTGTCTTATTTTACCACATGTAGGAAGTCCATAGGATCAATATAAGTCTAGCACTGCGGGAAAGAGCATGTATTTGCCACCTGTGCAGTGATTAGTGAAAGACAATCCTTAGACGAGGTGCATTGTAGAATTTTTTCACATTGATCACACGCCGGTGGGATTTCAATTCACGCCATATCTCAAAACAAATCAACGACCATCTTAAATGGATGATCTGGATACTATAGAAACCATACACATCTAATACAGAAGCTATTTTTTTCGCTTTTATTTACAACTGTATTGTATTACTGCCAAGAAAGGAGTCCCCTCACATGAACCTGTAAGTTGTGGTAGCTTACCCTCCCACAAGGATTCCCAACTTGCCATCAAAATCCAGTCACGATTCTTTGGCGAACATCAGGAGACAACACGGGGTATACAAGAAGTATAGTCTGGACCTTCAAACCCATACGAAACCCCTGATTCTTTCTCAGTGGGGATGAAACACAGCCCTTTTGATCGTCAAAGAAAACCGAATTTCCCGCCTCTGACGTCAGAGACCCCTGGACCCACCTTTCTGCCTCAGGCCCATTATGACTTTACCAAATGTGGTCATCCGAAAACGGACATTTCAAGGTTTGAAGAGATTGAGATTAAATGGGGTGGGAATACTGGAAAAGAACAGAAATATCTAGGATGTAGGTTAGTACACTAATTACTTGATATAATAGCTAGGGACTGTATAAATAGATGTGGAAATATTACATCCCACGTACATAAACCATTGAATATAAAACCAAGAGGGTCCAGGTTCCTTGGTTGGATCTGTCGAATAGCTTGTCTGGCCCTCTTTACACGCGTTATATGTCTTGGCAGATGCGTGGTGACCGAGAGAGTGGGGAATTAAATGAGCCCTAACCTATCCGAAAACAAAAGATCCTATATTATTCGACATCATCTGTTGCTGATCTGTTGCTGATCTGTCGCTTTCACTCAGTTCAAATAAAAATACGACAATTTGATCTACCAATAACGAGCCCACTCAACCTGAACTGTTTAACTTTTGTACGCACACAAACGACATCGGCTCACACTCGGCTCGGTGGCGAACGACATGATAGATCTACTGGTTGATCGTCGGTCATCTCTTTGCGAAACCAACCAGCAAAAGCTTGCAATTTGTCTCAACTCCACAGAAAAGTGGATAATGCCCTGAAAACTATTAATATGGAACTTTTGGGATTGGGGGTCTTCTGCCCATGCATCATTGCGCCGCATCCCCAACCCCCAAACTCCCTTTGACAAGCAAGGTCTCGGCCAATTTCCACCTCGAATCACGAGCGCTTTTTTTTTTTTTACTTTGAGATCGATACCATCTATGATTGATTTAAGCCGAAATGCACTTGTCCGGAACATGGTCTATACTTAATGGCCTCATCGCAACACTCCTCTTTTCAACGTTAACGCCTGCGATCGAATTGGACATCAGCGATGAACGTACGTCATGGATACTCGCATTTATTTTCCGATACAAGGTGGCAGAGGACTGACTTTGCGATCACTGGATAGAATCAATCAAAGATGCCGCAAGTACGAGTGCTTACTCCATGATGGGATGGTATGCCGGCAATGAAACTGGACAAATCCCTGGCTCCTTCCCTGAAAAATGGTGGGAGGGATCTGCTCTTTTCCTTGCGCTGCTTCAATACTGGCATTTCACGGGTGACACGACCTATAACTCTTTGGTGAGCCAAGGAATGGAGTGGCAGTCAGGCGATAAGGGTGACTACATGCCCAGCAATTACAGCAGCTACCTGGTGAGAACCATACAGCGATTCCAAAATACTTGGAAGAATATTGTTCTGACTATTCTCGAATCTCTAGGGAAATGATGACCAAATGTTCTGGGGTCTCGCAGCCATGTTGGCCGCCGAGCTGAAATTCCCTGACGTCCCGGACCAATTCTCGTGGCTTTCGCTCGCACAGGGTGTATTTAACACCCAGACCGCTCGATGGGATACAACGACATGTGGTGGTGGTCTGCGTTGGCAGCTCTTCCCTTACCAGGACGGATACACCATGAAGAACTCCGTATCAAACGGCGGTCTGTTCCAACTCTCTGCACGCCTCGCCCGCTACACGAATGAGGAAAAGTACACCAAATGGGCCGAGAAGATCTGGGACTGGTCTGTTTCCTCACCGCTAGTGAACAACAAGACTTGGAATGTTGCCGACTCAACACAAATGGCAAATGACTGCGCCGACGCTGGTAACTACCAGTGGACCTACAACTACGGCACATACCTGATGGGTGCTGCCTACATGTATAACTTTGTGAGTTGGACCTCGATATTCGCCATTGAGCCATTCTGCATGGTCAACCCTTCTATTTGCAGACACTGACACTCAATCTGTACAGACAAATGGAGACGAAAAGTGGAAGACCCCAGTAGATGGCCTCCTGGGAAAAATCTTAAAATCCTTTTTCCCGAACGGCGACGTCTTCGAAGACGTAACCTGTGAGCCTATCAAAAAGTGCAATTTCAACGAAATCCTCTTCAAGGGCCTCACCTCATCATGGCTTGGATTCACCGCACTCCTGGTCCCCGATACCGCAGCGCAGATCAAGCCCAAACTTGCAAGTTCCGCAGAAGCCGCCGCGAAGTCCTGCACGGGAAACAATAACAACTCATGCGGTATCACGTGGTATCAAAACAAGTGGGACGGATCGACCGGCATGGAGCAGGAGATCAGCGCAACAAATATTTTCCTTGCAAATATGATCAACTTTAACACCGGCACATTTGGACCTGTTACCTCCAAGACTGGTGGAAACAGCAGCAGTGATCCCAATGCGGGTGAAGGAAAAGGTGGGGATAACGACAAAGAGAAGCCTATTACGACTGGGGATAAGGCCGGTGCCAGTATTTTGACCTTGATCTTTGTCTTTGGTTGGGCTGGTACCATGGCTTGGATGATGCTGGGTGGTTAATCTGGCGGTACATTTTATGTTTCTTTTATTGGCATTGGTTTTAGAGGGATCGGAGTTCTGAGGACTCAATAATGTTTGTACATACTATCTCGAAATCATATTTACTTACGGCGAAATAGGATACCCAGTATTTTTCCAAGTACTCTAGCAAAGTTAGGATCTTATCCCTAAATGCAGGCTCATGTACTTGAATGCACCATAGGGCGAATCCTTAATAAAATGTAAAGAATAAATGTCTTTTCCATTGAATCAGAAGTGTGCTGCATCCGTACTAAGAAAGAAACTTGTCAATTTCACCTGCCAATCCCCAGCTAATTTTGTACCCATTTGCTCCAGCACCGTAACAAGAAACCAGGGGAAGAGTGTTATTAGCACGGTCGACTAAGTGCCCTGTGACAAAATGGAGTCCACCACGTCTCATTGGGCGCCGAGCAACGTACACTTGCTTTATAACAAACCCATTCGTCGAAGGCAGCCCATCCGCCTGTTCGTAAACCATCTCAGGACAGAGATCTCTCACCCTCCTTAAAATGGCCTCGGTTGAAGCATCATCGATATCCTCAGACCTGACGAGCATTATTGCCACTCCAACCTAGGAAAATAAATGAACTCAAAAAGCATACCAGTTATTAGGCTCCTTCGTCCCACCAATGACAGTCCCACCACCCAGAGGTCGGGGTATAATGACCGTAGAGGAACCATCACTCCAATGATGACTGATAGTTCTATCACAGTAATTCGAGACGATAATGAACTGACCCCGCGAGGGGAAGGAGGCGGGATCATCAAATCCCCTCCCACTTGCATCGACAACAGCCGAAACACGATCGCTCTCGTCCTGGGATTTCTCCTTCCGATAGACAGACAAGCACTGTTCTAGGTTCGTCAAATGGGCTCGAATGAACCGAGTGCCTTGCGCCTCAGCCCGCGTCTGTAACCACCTTAAATAAACCGGCGAGTTCAGAACCCAGCTGCGGTAGGTAACGGCTAACTGGATAGACGGATGTTGAGGGGGGTATTCTGCAGGGTGGAGAATACGAAAGTCCGGCCATGTCGTGTAGCCATTTGCTTCTGCTAGGAACGAGGTCGGGTCGGCCGAGTCGAAATATTCGACCGCAGGAATAAAATCCACGCCGGCCTCCGGGTGATGTTTGGCGATCTCCTCGAATTCTTGGTAGGTTTGTCGCATCCAGTTCTGTTCTATATGTTCGTCTTCTGTTTTTGCGGGGGTGGGGCGAAAATGTGCCCCTGCCCATGGGGAGGCGTAGTCAATGCCAACGTCTCCCGGTAACTCTCTCGCGATGACGGTGACTTTCGAGTATTTGGATAGTTTGACTGCGATGCTGAGACCGATGACGCCGGCTCTGTTGACTTACTGTTAATAGATGGAAAAAAAAAGAAGAGGGAAAGAAAAGAGTAGACGTCAAGTGGCCCTCACCCGACGATGATAACATGGCCTTGGCTCATGTTGATTGTTCTTTGTTTTCAGTCCCAAGTTATAATGTTTGTTCAATGAATGAATCTATAATTGCTCGATTGTCTAGGTTCAAAAATGTTGAGCGTCAAGTGAGTCATCGTCATCTATAAATTCTTCCGATACGGAAAAATCACACCGAACAGTCATATTGGGGAATTGCGGCTGTTCCTAATCAAAGGGGAGAGATGAAATGGCAATTGATTGGATGGTAAACTAACTCCATATATGTTGTACTATGTGCCTGGGCATTGTTGTAGAAGGCATAGGGATTTTATTATGGACCGTGTAATGGTGACTTTGGGCCAGGAGCTGTGCGGCATAGTTCAAAAAGTAAATATAGAATGCGAGAAAGTAGTTTACAATGACGTCTCTCAAAGATGACCATTGCAGTATATTCAGCCTGTAACTTCTCTGCTTCACGCGTCAAGCGCGACGCGAAAGCGGTGTGGGGCTCAATGGATTCGCCATTTAACCTCAATCTCACCTCTTCGCACCACAGCTCTCACGTCCAGATATGGTCGCACTCGCAGGTACAGCCAGGCAGCCTGATGCTGTACAGGAGCAAAGTGACCATGTAGATGAGACTACAGCTCTCCTAGGGTCCAGCAAGATCAAGTATGATGACGTGTCCGCACCAGACACTTTGGGCAGTTCATCAGGGTCAGATGGGGACAATGACGACGAGAAAAAGCCCTTGCCCAAGTTCCAGATCCTGCTGCTCTGCTATGCGCGTGCAGTCGAGCCCTTGGCCTTCTTCTCCATCTTCCCTTATGTCAGCCAGATGGTGCAGGACAACGGAGACGTGCCAGACTCGGACATCGGCTTCTACAGTGGACTCATCGAGTCAATGTTCTCCCTCACGCAGGCCGTTGTTATGATATTATGGGGTCGAGCAGCCGATCGTCTCGGCCGTAAGCCCGTCCTGGTCTCCTCCTTGTTCGGTGTTACTGTGACGACAGGCGTCTTCGGCCTGGCAAAGACCATACCGCAAATGATCTTGTTTAGGTGTCTTGCTGGCGTCTTTGCTGGGACCATTGTTACCATCCGCACGATGGTGGCCGAGCACAGCACACCCAGTACCCAGGCCCGGGCGTTCAGCTGGTTCGCCTTCAGCGGGAACTTGGGCCTTTTCCTCGGTCCTTTATTGGGCGGTGCACTTTCTGACCCCGTACGACAGTACCCTGGTGTTTTCGGGTCTGCCGGCTTCTTCGAGAAATATCCCTATGCGCTCTCGAGCTTGGTGGTGGCGTTGATCGGAGGCACCGCTGCCGTGTCTAGTGCCTTCTTTGTTGAAGAGACGTTGAAGAAGGAGCCAGTTGTGGTGGACCGTGATAGTGAGGAGGCGGCATCCGGTGCGCCGGTCCAGAGCGGCGACCTATCGACATGGCAACTTCTCAAATCACCAGGGGTTGGTGTGGTCCTATACGCGTATGGGTATCTCATGGTCCTCGCCTTCGCTTACACCGCCATTATTCCCGTCTTTTGGTTCACTCCCGTACGTCTCGGAGGGTATGGCTTTTCAACTCTACAAATTTCATTGATGATGGGTCTAAATGGCGCCGCACAAGCTACATGGCTCATCCTGGTGTTCCCGCCATTACAGAAGAGGATAGGGTCGAACGGAGTGATACGTCTCTGCGCTAATGTCTATCCGTTATTTTTCTTATCCTGCCCTATTGGCAATGTATTTCTGCGGATGGGCACGGACGGATCAGTCAAGGCCTTTTGGGTTGTCTTGCCAATCTCGCTGGTGATTGGCTGCGGAGTTAGCATGAGCTTCACGGCGATCCAGCTTGTCCTGAACGACGTCGCGCCCTCGCCGAAGGTACTGGGCACGCTGAATGCGCTGGCTATGACTGGTATGAGCGGGCTGAGAGCCTTCTCCCCCGCTCTCTTCACCAGCCTTTTCGCTTTGGGTGCGAGGACACAGCTGGCTGGAGGCCATGCCATCTGGATGCTCATGATCATACTTGCTTTTGGCCTATCGTTTATAGCAAAATATCTGCCAGAGCCCAAGGCTGCTGTAAAGCGTCGGAGCAGCCAAGCAAGGTGATGATTTTCCGAACGGCTGAATTCACAGCACGATCAAGACTGGCCCAGGGGACTTGTTGGAGGAGGGCCGCTTCATTGGTATGGGATCTCTAAAATTTGCAATTCTATCCGAAATTTGGTTCTTATGGTAAGTTTAACTGCTGTACATTACATGAACCTATGTCAATAAGAAGTGGACAAGATCATATTTGAGTGAAGATAGATTCTTTATAGCTGAGTACATTTTCAGGGTTGAATATCATTTCTGCATCATATCACTCACTCATCGATATGCCTAGCTGTTTAGGACTTTTTTTGTTACACTAGTTATTTCTCGGTTTATAGGTTTGTATAAGAGGTGCAAGGAGTAAACGCCTTTGTCCGCGGCTTTATGCCTGTTTCTTCATATCCGAATTTGTTCATTCATCGAGAATCATTCCACCCCCACCTTCCCATGAAAACACAGCAAGCAGCAAGAAGAGGTGAGAACAAAGGTTCAACAAGAGAATGTATATCTCGTATCTCGTTATTGGTGATTTGCATTACATGTCTTTCCAGAGCTAGGATTATTTATAAGGATACTAAATGCTCCAGCATATAAACCACTAGAAAAATAGATCACGCCAATATAACACCCCATTTGATCCAAGTTTGCAGTTTCATCCGCTGCAACTCTAGCCGTTGTTCTTTAGTAAGGGCAACTGGTCCCAATCCTCGTCTTTCCCTAGATTCTATTGTCTCACATAAAACCGGCCTCCCATCCTCATGTACAAAGGCAAAGGAGCGAACCTCAGCATTAGCCCAATCCGTTACTTTACAGTATAGATTAGCACGAGACGGCGGAATGTGAGAAGCTAATAACGCACCATGTAAATTGTCGGCATTCACCCAGTCATCTGTAAGAAAATGCAGAAAACAGCCATGCGAAACCACCACGATCTCCTTTTCAGGTCGCTGGCTCAGCCACTGCCGTGCCAGTTGAGCTCTCTCTAAAAGCCTGCCCGCGGCTGGAGCCCATTTGCCTTGCTATATATATGTAGCTTGCTTAGTCTTACATGAATCAAGCAGATTAGACACGAAAAACATACCTTAATGTGCCAGCCAGGCTCTACGAGAGTAAAATCTACCGGCAGTTTCTCAAACTCGGCCTTAATATCAAGCAGGTCACTACCAGTGTCACAGTTGAGATCGCTTGCTTCCTGCACCTCTGGCCAGGCGATAACCTGTAGGCCGGCCCCCACCTGCGAGGAGAACGCCAGCAGTGCGGTCTGAATGGTGCGCCGCAGTGGCGATGACAGAATCAGTTGAATATTTTCCAACGCAGGGAACCCAACACCCAAGGCACGGGCTTGCTCTTCTCCCAAGGGGGTCAGTTCGGGGTCGAGTAAATGGTGGTTTGCATGGCTGAGATTGTGGACGCCTTGAGCGTGGCGCACAAAGTGAACTATTGGCGACATATCTCGATGAACCACCCGGATAGATTTCACTCACTTAGCATAGAAAGGTGATTGGACTTCAGTTAAGTATTGCGTGGAAGAAAAATCAGGCAATGACAGGGGTCTCCCTCGTGTCGAGATTAGTGGTTCTCTGCGCCCCAAAGCGGGGTTTCGTTGGTGAGTTGGAGCGGCCTTGGGCAGTCGCCCGAGTCTTCAATTCGCGACTGTATATATGGACCTGTCACTGTCCGAGCCGGTGAAGAAGACCTCACGTGAAATGAAACAGCTCTGCGTCCGTATCGATGTACTAGTGAACAACCCTAGTGTGATATGGTCCTCCGTCACTGCCTGACCGAGGAAGACGAAGATTCATCTGGCGGTCAATTACATTGGTCGCTCACTCGACTCCCATTAACCCACGTGATGCCAAGTTCAGCGACGGTGAATGGAAAGCTTTGTGCAGGTATTTCTTCTAGGTGCTTGGTTGTCATTCGTGCGAGGCTGGCCCGGAGGGTCGGCCCTAGCTGCTCGCCCAGGTGTATCGTATATAAGAGTCTAACTATTATCTTGTTTCTAGCGTACTTAATAATTATTGCCAAGTTTGGTAGGAACATTGGAAGTAATTAACAATTTCATTCACATCAATATATCTTCCTATATTTTCCATAACTAATTTGGAAGTTAATAAAATTGAGGCTATGACTACATTGTGTTCATGTACCTTTTGTACTAAGTTGCCATACAAAAGATACCTAACCCTAGTGGTGTTGGTTGGCTTGGCATGATTATTTTACGTCTCGTCTCAGTTTGAATATCACGATCACTCTGATTTGCGTTTTTGGACCCCGGTACGGCAGACTCTAGTAAGTTTTCCGAAGATTCAAATCGGTTAGAGTGATCCAGAAGGTGTTCAATATTGCTATTCGATGCTATCGCCTCGATGATGAATCTGAAAAGGAACTGGTTGACAGATAGTCTCATCCCATCGCCTGAAAACCCATCGAACTACCCATTTATGTTGCTGTATGTCTTCTTTCTGCGAATCCACCCATTTTGCTGCGCCATGTCTCCCGGAAACCTCGATGGTTTCTTGGCATCGAGGACCTTGAGAGGGTAGGGCTGGGCAAGGCTTGGCAGTTACTCACATAAGGGTCTACTGAGGTGCTAGATTTTCCCTCCAATTGCTTTTTTCAATTCTCCAATTCCGACAACATGCTGCGTGAGGCATTCTTCATATTCATATGCGTGGCATGGGCGGGATTTGCCATCCATCTCTCCCCGTGGATTAAGGTCAGATCAATATCCTGAAACTGATACTATCCACTTAGGACTAATATCTTACAGGATATTACCTATAAAGTTGAACCTTACAAACATACTGCATCTCAATACTCAGTGCCATTGTCTACACAGAATGAAGAACACACACGTCTACTGCAGAAACTTGAGCGATCCAGTGGGAAATGGGACACTACCCACCCTCGACATCGATTGTTAACTGCCCTGCATGGATATACCCGCTACAAAGATAAAAACCTAGCTGAGGTAGATCGATGGAGAAATCTTTACAAAAATGTCCCCAAGCGGCAGCGAACGGTATGATATGTCTTTCGTTCTATTCTTTTGGCGGATGCCTAAGTGTTAAGCAGGTTCGACTGACCGGTGTAGATGCTCGAATCAACCGTCCACTACACGCGTAAACTAAACACAATGGAACATCTGCTGGACACAAACAACGGACTCGCCAGATCTATTGTCGATCATGGTCTTTGGTTCTACAATATCACTCAATCTGAGTTGGACGAATTTATCAAAGAAAACGAGAATCAGCAGCGGTCCGCCGATAAGACTAGCGTCTCTCAGGGAATGAAGCATTTTGTGCGTGACTGGGCAGATGGGGGCCATGAAGAACGAGAACAATCCTTTGAATGGATTTTGAAATCGATCTCCGAGACGCCACGGACAAAAGATAGACCCTTGCGAGTGCTGTTGCCTGGGTCTGGATTGGGAAGACTGGCGCATGAGATTGACAAGCTTGGAGGTGAGTGCATAATTTCCTACCTGGAAACTTTTATTTGCTGATTAGAGATTAGGCTTCGAGGTCATTATGAATGAATGGTCCATGTACATGAATCTGGCATACCGCTATGTATCCAGTCTCTCCGTCCCCAACAGTGTATCATTTCACCCATACATCGACTGGTGGTCTCACCAGCCCACGACCGATGACCTCCAGCGCTCGGTCACGTTTCCAAACGAAGTCGTTCACCTATCATCTGTCTTGCTCATAGAGGGAGATTTCACTACGGTATTTGCAGAACACACGGGTCAATACGATATACTCGTGACCTTGTTTTTCATCGATACCGCGCGGAACCTAGTCACATATCTTGAGACTATCCACAGACTACTTCGTCCTGGTGGCCGTTGGGTGAACCTAGGACCTTTATTATATGGCACCGCACCTTTTGTCCAGTTGTCGCTGGACGAGATTGTGACGTTAAGTGAGAGCATGGGGTTCGATTTCCAGGAGACAGATCCCACGATTGGAAATATCACATTGCCTGACTTGCCAGTCCGAGGGTTGGAGGTGGTATATGGGCGGAATGAGCGTGGGTTGAATAAGAATGCATATCAGGCGCAATATTGGGAGGCTGTTAAGCGGTAGAATTGGAACGAACTCCATTGCATGTTCTACTATCTTCTATTAAGACTAAAGGAAAGTAGCTGGTTATTGCTATCTGAATTCAACTTGGTGGTCCAAGAACTGGAGATATGAGACGGGATACGGCTGCAAGTCACCTGCGTCTTTGCTGGGACAACACGATATCTCGTATAATACCCACCTAATTTAACTGCCGAATGGGAATTTCTTTCCCAGGGTCAATACAGTGGCGCTCGTTTTACCCTAGCTCGCATTGACTAGCTAGCGCAGTCAGCCTCTCGGGCACATGTTTCCACCGATTCTGGGGCCGTAGCCCAACAACATCGACTGATATTAGAGGATAGCTACATTAAGCAAATATACTAACAAACCGAGAAGGGTTAGTTATTCTCCTGAGTTCTAAATTAACACAAAGAAGGTATTGTATAGCTCCTGATCAGCAGGGACTGTCTGGTCTGACCTACGAATGGTCCAATCCAAGATAGCCAAGATATCTCGGGGGAAAGCATGGCGCTCATTAATAAAAATTCTCACCCACAGACACGGCCATCTAGCCAAAGACCAATAGTCTTCCCAATACAATGAGACAGCCCCCGCCGGCGCCAAGGCTCATTGAGAACCTTTGGGGCACCAAGACTTCCTCTTTTCTTGGCATCGCAAACCCTACTAGCTCAGCGGAACGGCAGGTATAAAGGGTCCGGACCCTGTGCAGCAAATCCCTGATTTGAAAATATCTGTCGTCGTGATTATACTGCACACAGCGCTCAAACCACCTTGCCAAAATGAGATTATCCATCTTTTTCATCGCACTGATGACTTCGGTCTCATCCGCAGTCTCAACTGAGGATCCAGGTCCATCTCCTACTGCTTCAATCGGTTGTGAGCCACACGGAGACCATTGGTTCGTTCTATCCGGTCGTATACTCTCGGATATGTTCACTAACACTTCTATACAGGCACTGTGACGGCCCGGCCTCATCAGCTGTCTCAGGTACATCAACCACAAGCGAGGTCGAAGTGAGCACCACAGCGGACGCTTCTCCTACAATCCCTAGTCCTACCGAATCTACTGGTTGCGAGCCACATGGCGACCACTGGCACTGTGATGGCCCAGCCTCAACATCTGTCTCGGGTACATCAACAGCAAGCAAGGCCGAAGTGAGCACCACCTCTGCGGATGCTTCTCCTGCAGCCCCTAGTCCTACCGAGTCTACTGGTTGTGAGCCGCATGGTGACCACTGGCACTGCGATGGACCGGCCGAGACGGGTAGTGCTTCCGCGAGTGCGTCCACGAGTTCTTCCGCAAGTGCTTCCGCAAGTGCTTCCACAAGTGCCTCCGCGGGTGCCTCTACAAGTTCTGGTGGTAATGAAGGCGGTGCTAGAGCAATTGGAGTGCAAGTCTCCTTGCTTGTTGGGTTATCACTTGTCGCTGCTGGTTTGAATGTTTGATTGGGATATGAGACTGTCTGTATGCGTGTGTATATGTGTGTGCGTGTGTGTGTGTTGCTATATCAAGTTGAATGTTCCATAGTTATCTACCCCTGGACTGTATTGTTTCATTCTAATTCAGGAAGATAATCTGATTCAGTCTTGTGATAGGGCGTCCTGCACATTAAGTTGCCCGCAATAGCTAGACATGATTGCACTGTAGCGAAAAGCTATTGGGTGTATTGGGCGAACTCTAGAATGAGTCTAAGCATCAGATCAGAACGAACAAAAAGCCAGTGAAAGATCTCGACAGAGGAAGTTCGATGATTCTTTTTTTTGCTACGTAGAATATTGAGTACAGAACGAGTGTGGGAAGATCCAGGATGGGTATGTATAGCCAGTTCGAGGGAGATGTAAACAAGACGGAAAAAGGAGAGGTGCAACTGGATTCCCTGTCCAACATGAAGAGAAGGATAAGGACAATAAGAACAAGAAAAAGGACAAGAGGAACGGAATGGACTTAACCTCCGTAATGTTCCAACCCTAAATCCTATCCTAATCCAGTGATCCAGAAAATCGGAATTTGAACGTTGGTTTGGTAGGCTTGTAAAGAAAAAAAACGAGAGCTTCGTGAGTAGTGGGTTACATTGAACAAAGAACACCAAGAATCCAGAACAGGAGAGGGAATAAATCCTGCATTGCACGCTGCTGCAAGAGGGGAAGAGGAAGAGAGATCCAGGTACAGTAGAGGCAGAGTAGAGGTAATAGCAACAGACTCTCTATTCCTGTCCAAAGCCAAGCGTTTCCTCCACCGCGATAGACATTTTGTGCTCGAGGGCATCGTGCGTCTTATAAGGGGGGAGATCAAGACGGTTGAAGCTGTGTTACGAAAAAGGTTAGCTATGATACACCAGATACAAGAACCAGCAT
Organism: Penicillium hordei; assembly: GCF_028827395.1. Lineage (NCBI taxonomy): Eukaryota > Fungi > Ascomycota > Eurotiomycetes > Eurotiales > Aspergillaceae > Penicillium > Penicillium hordei. The sequence continues at coordinate 3,882,452 of NW_026623147.1, read as the reverse complement.
TGGATACGTACCAAGTGTGCGACTTGGGCAGCGCAGCAGGATCACCAGACTTCTCAATGGTAAACCGTCTGGGACCATCGGATCCCTGCAAATCCTTGAATCCGTTGACAGGGATACGCGAGGTACCAGTAGTAAACTGGAGAAGACGGGACTTCTGCTCCGCATCCCAGGTGCGGACGATCTTCCAGAAATTCTGAATAACCTCGTCCTGCTCCTGGTAACCGCGGTAATCGGTGTGCTTCTTCCAGTCTTCGACATCGATATCGGCGATACCACCAATTAGCAACTCGAGCTCACGCTCGTCGAAGACGTTAACAAGATCGGGGGGGATAAGCTCGTTGAAGCCAGACATGAAGGCATCGAACTGCTCCTCGACACGCTTCATGATCTTCCATTCCGTAACCAACCTGCAATTTGGTTAGCGGGGTTTCATCAGGCTGGAGGCTGGGTTGGTTCCACTCACTCAATGTACTGTGGCTTGTTCTCATTGGTGACGGGAATATCCCGGCCACCGGGTATCAAATCAATAGTGCGACGCTCGCCAAACTTCTCATCGTCAACCGAAAATGTGAGTTCCACAATTCCGTCAATGTCATTATCCCTGCCATAGCGTTAGTATGGTTATTCAACCAAGATTGCATGTATCTAACTTACAGTGTCCATGCCAAATTGCGGTGCAAATCCTCATCCACGCCTTCCATATCTTGAAGACTGACCTTCTTCCGCAACATCATCTTGTAGAAAGCTCCAATGAAGAAGGAATCCAGGAAGCGACGGTGGAAGATAGCCAGACCAACCACTCGGCCAATGAACTTGAAGTAATTGAGATGCTCGGGGTTCACGCCCGAGTGGGGATTAATCTGCAAGGTATAATTATCGTGGGCAGAGTATTCGAAGAGACAGTAGAAAGGATTGAACATTTCGTGAGAGAGAAGGAAGAAGAATTCACTGAGAGAGTTAGCAACTTTTCGCTTATACCAGAAAGAAAAAAAAGAATAGAACATACCGTGAAAGACCACCGTAGTCAAGACCATCTTCGCCATCGAACTTGATCATTAGGCGCTTCTTAAGATCGGATGCACTCTGGCGCATAATCTCGGCATATGAATCCTCGAAGATATTATTACGACGGACTTTAACGTGGCACTGTCCGGACATAATGCGCAACGCGGGTTGGGACCGGAAGTAGATCAGCTTGCGGCGGAAGTCACGCTTATACTGGGGTACGCCCTGATCCAAAGAGGAGGGTAGTCGCGGATCATCCCAGGTAGTCGTCTTGGTGTTGTGGTCAACGAAATATACTCGAGCAGTGTTGGTAAGACGCATCTCCCAGCCGCTGGGGAGAGGACCCAATTGGGATACGGGCTGCTGTTGGATGGTGGTGTTGTTCGCACCCCCCGTGGTCTGTCCCTGGCCATACATGCGGATATACTGCTGCCGACGAGGATCGACCCATGTCGTTGTGCGTGTGTTGTGGTCCACGAAGTAGGGTCGTCCCTCGGGCGTCACTCGTCGTTCCCAGCCTGGTGGAAGCTCCCCTGTGCCTGCAGTGGTGGCTCCCGTCGCCATCATAGAGATCGCGGCGGCATTGGACCCAGCTGGGGCTCCAGTTGCGAGAGAGGTTCCTGCGTTAGGCCCGGGCGGTGGTGTAGGTATCTGCTGGGCATCTGGCAGGTTGGGTGAGTTGGCACCGGTTCGATCTTCGGGAAGCATTCGGCTCTGGTGGGCCCGACGCTCGAGCTGCATGTTGGCTTCGCGCTGCGAACGTTGGGCATGCTCGTTGTAGTTGGCCGATGGTCGTGACCATGTCGTGGTGCGCGTGTTATGGTCCACATAATATGTCCGTCCCAAGTTGTCTTCGCGTCGTTCGTATCCGGCAGGGAGTCGACCCTGACTGTCCTCAAAGGAGCTGAGATTGGCACGAGAGGGGGCGCCGGGTCCAGGGGGGTTGGTGGGGGCGCCATTCAACGGGGGAGGAGCACCGGCCGGGGGACCGGTGGTCGGAGTGCGCTGGGCCAATGACGAACTTGATGCTGCAGCAGGGGACGTATCGAGAGTGCTCGGCCCAGCTTGTGATTGGGGTGTTGGTGCTGCAACCTGGGGCACAAGACCGTTGGAAGTCGAGGTCTGGGCCTGTTGACGTTGGAGTCCATTCTGGTTCGGATGCGGGGTGGTTAGGTTTGAGGATAGGTTGATGATCAATTTTCCGTGGACCACGAGGTTATCATTCGATTTTTTCAGATCCCGAGTAAGCATTTCTGTGGGGGGCACATGGCCATCAGGTCAGTCCACGTTTCTATGACTCGCGATCGGCGGTATTCGGACGTACCATCACCACCCATCGACAAGTCAATGACATCGCCGATGCGAACATTGATGACTCCGAGGAAACCCTGATCCTTCTTCTTGAATTTCTTCTGGTCAAAGATCTGGATCGCAAGAATGCTGTCCTCATTGACTCTCCTGTAAAGATCCATGGTTAATGAGGTTCACCCCTTTTCCAGCCAGTGGCGGGGTATCACGTACAAATCGAATGGCTCATTCCAGTAAGGATTCAGAGTCTTCTTGATCACGGAAGTTGTATGTGTTTGCTCTCCTCCAACAGTAGCCACGGCGAATGGATCGGGGAATCCTAAAAAAGAAATGGTCAGTTCAACCCCGCAGCACTCAATCGACCGATCTGAAGGAAACAACATACGGAAGACATCACGTTTGTACAAGCCGTCAGCCGCGATAACTATATACCCAGAGATGTTAGTCTTGTACGGGTGCGGAACCCCGCAGAAGTCCCACGACGATTCGACAGAATGAGAGTCTTACTCGTGACCCGGAGATTTGGCTGGCTACAATTCATGTCAGCGGATGATCTGAAGATCGGGTCTCGATCGTAATAGAGCCAGAGAAGTCCAACTTACGCTGGAAGGTTTGACGCCATGATGCTTTACAAGCGATCAATCACGCCCAAAGAACAGCGCGGGCGCGCACATTCACGAGGGGGAGAAGGACCAAACCAAGTTCGCCCAGGGTCAAAGCCTGGAAAGAGTGGATAGGTTGGTAATTTGCAGGCTTGGTGATGGTAGGTTGTTGAGAGAGGAGAAGGAAGAGAAAGGGAAGGGTTAGGCGTTAGGTGCGCCCGGGTTTGTATGGCGCAGGTACTCGGACTACGTATTCACTATGTACGGGATACCCGGTCAGTACTTCCTGGGGCTGAGCACGGGAGATTTATAAACGCTGGATTATAATTTCACTCTTATTTTACTCCATTAGATATATAATATCGTACAATCCTAGAAAGCCATTTATTTTATTTTCTTCTTCCTTTTTAAGCATACGTAATAGAGTAAATTCAGCGGGTGTGGGCGGGTAGAGTGGCAACTTCAAGTTTGATATTAATAGGATGGTGAGGAAATATCACAACTATCACAGCTAGTTATTTGAGTATGACCTTTTATTTAGGCAACCAGATTCATATCTATATCCTATGCTCTTTTTGTATATTAAGTATACAAAGTATAGTAATGTACTCTGTATCATATATAATACACAAATCTTCTATATCAGCTAACTGCTAGTACATTAAATACAACACCCCCCAAAAAGCCATAACTAAATCTTATCTCTTATTTTTTTTTTTTTTTTTTTCTAATTCTCTGCCCGGAAATTATTATACAGCACAGTTCCCACAACTCCAAACCCACTAGAGAAAATGAGGAGAGAATCAGGTCCTGAAATCAGACACCCGACCCGGGATTTGTCGAGACATCCTCAAACAACACACTTAGTAGGGCGAGAAACCACGTCCCCGGCCCCGGTAAGGAGCACCGCCACGATATCCACCACCACGAGGGAAGCCACGACCACGGCCGCGGCCAAAGCCACCACGGCCACCACGGCCACGGTGCATACCAGGCAGGTTGGTACGCTTGGGAACAACCTGTTATTTCAACATCAGCGAGTGTAGAGAGAATAGTCTCAGCAATTATAAACCAACCTTCAAGTTGCGACCGCGGAAGACACTCTCGTTCAACACCAGAGCCTGAGCGACCAGGCTGGGTTCCGCAAATTCAACGTAGGCATAACTGCAGCGCATTGTCAGCACATATTCCATCTTGAATTTTTCCTTCCATCTGTTCAAATCTCACCCTTTGGGCTGGCCAGAGAACTTGTCCAGCAAGATGGTAACCCGGTTGATGGAACCACAGCTCTGGAAATGAGCCTGGATCTCCTCCGGCGAAGCACCGTAGTCAACATTGCCAACGAAAATGCTACGCGCATCGATATCTTCTTTGTTCTCTTGGAGGCTCTCAGTCTGCTGGTCGAGGTCGGCTTGCATCTCGCGCAGCTTGGCCGCCTCAGATTCCATTTCGGCCACTCGTCGCTTCATGGCTTCAATCTCTTCCTGTATATATCAATCATGTTAGCGGGGTATACCTCGTATATGAGGGAAAGTATGCGACGCAGTTATGAAAGAAATGGTTCAAATAACTCGAACAAAGAATGGAATCGCTTTCAATGCAGCGGAACAACCCCGATTACACGTACCTCGTCATCTACACCATCTTCCTGGGGTGGAATCTGCTCCCCCTTGATCTCCTCTGGAATCTCCTGGCCTTCAGCAGCCATCTTGTCGAAAAAAAGAAATGTGTTGGGGTTGGGGGTATTCGAAGGGTCGGTGAAAGCGCCGGGGATACCGATGAGGGGAGCAAGTTAGAGCTCTCCGAGGGTCGGTTTAATCTTCGCGCGTCAAATTTGGTAGATGGAAACGAAGGTATTGAGTTGCTTTAAATCGGGAGCTGCCCAGATAATTTATACGAGTTAACAGAACACTCTGTTCAAGACCTCTAGGCGGCAGAGAATTGAAGTTCTGGGATTTGGCAATGACAGGCTTTCTATTTCGGGAATAGTGCATTTTCTGGCTACGATGAAGAGGTGATATACTGCCGGGCGGTGTATACTGGTAATCATCATTCCAGCCTCATCTGCATTCACTGTGGTAGGGCTGGGTGTGTTTTATGAGACACAAACTTGCACCTTGTGAACTCCCCAGAAACGAGTATCTTTGGTATGAGACACCCATACGAGAATTGTACAAACACGATACTTCATTAATCTATATTTTCTTCGCTTTCGACATATTTAGGAAAATACAAGTACATATATATATACTGTAAAGTCCATTTGATTTTATCTACATATTCAACTTGAAAAGAAATACAAAGTTAAACAAAGGTCCTAACCCATCGGTGTGCTTCATATAATGCTTTCTTTTGATATGATCCTTGATTCTCTTCATTAGATACATGTAAATCTCATAGATTATATATTTTTTCTAGTATCAAATCAATTAAACCAGGCTTACATTATGCATTAAGACTTTATTCGCTGCTTTAACTAGTTCTAGAATGCAGAAGATTTAGATTATTGAAATATCATGCCTATGTACCTGTTGTACCCATAGATGAGCATGCCATAGTATTACAGACCCCATACACATACAACAGGCACGTAGGAGCCATAGCTTGTTGATGCAAATACAAATTATGTTGAATAGAAATTGACACGATATACTTCTGGCTACCGTATATGTATCTTCAAACACTGCTAAATAAGTAAAAACTCCACGGTTTGGGAGAGAGGCGCAAGCATGCCGCAAGAAGATCACAAAATGAAAGGGATAAATTCAATTCTATCGAAAGACTCCTGTTTTTGGAGAAAAATCAAGGAAATCAAAGCGAGCAATCCAGCCCAAAGGAATAGATAGCAACGCCATAGACAATGTTCAGGAAATGACTCGATTCAAGGTATCATGTATCAAATTGAAAAAGCATGGGATCTGCAACAAGGCGGGGGGGAAAGAGAAGAAGAGACGACCAGGCAAACACCAAGGCAATTATTTACACGGATGAGGTAGGAGGGAGGGACAGTAGACATGAGGACAGCATCACGAAGCCGGAGGGTGGTTCTTGCGGAAGGATACCTTCTCAACAGCCACATTTTCCACCCCATTGGCATCGGTCTTCAGCTGATAGACATACAACACAAGGACATCACCTTGGATCTATTCAGGGTCAGCATATATACTATCCTCCAAATCTGCCAGGGCAACTTACGTCCATCAGGCAGAAACTCGGTGTAGGCTCCTCGCCATCTGGCCAGAAGCCTGAGCTCATGGCGCCCGTTGCGCTTCCCGGGTTGATAAAGAACCGACCCTCCATCTCAAATGCCTCGAAGCGGTGGGTACCACCCCACAGTAGGACATCGACATCCATCTGGCGGGCCGCGATAAGCAATGCGTCGGCGTCGGCGGGTGGCACGATGGTGTGGCCATGAGTGAAACCAATTCGTAGACTGCCATGGTTCACGATCTTGGAGAGTGGGAGGTTGGGAGAGTCGACATCATAGTCGCCCTTAACCATCTGCAGGTCCGGGGCTACCTCGCGGAGGAAATCATAGGTCTCGCGGTCAGTCAGGTTGCCCAGACAAAGGGTCTGGCCGATCTTGCCGGGGGTCAGGAGTTTGCGGAACTAGAATCGCCAGACATATCAGCAGGGTGGAATAAACCAAAGCGCAGAATAAAGACGGACCTTGGCTGGAAGATCCTAGACGATGTGTTAGCGGAGATAGTGAAGCTGAGCTGAGGACAGCTTACAGGAGCTCGGTCAGGGATGAATAGGTCACCAATGACCAAGACCAAACGGGCGGTCATCCTGGATGGTGCTTGTGGGGTAAATGGAGATCAATGGTCCATCCACGGTGATCGGAAATCGGAGCAAGCCAGATAGAAACAACGCCTGTTGGCTTCAGCCTGATGGAGCTTCGCGGGGAAGAGCAACTAAGGGATGCCCTAAGCCCTATTTTATACCTAAATGCGGCTAGCGCTATCTGTTCCATTTGTTCTATGAAGCCATCTCCATCTTTGTTTTGTTTCGCATTGGCTCGTCAGGCCGAATGTCTCATCCATATGGCTTTTCGGTTTGATGAGTCCAATGCACGCTCTACCCCATGTTCGAAGGTTTCCTAACTTCTTTGCGGAGGTCACCGTGTGAAGACCAAGAGAGGGCATACTAAGTTGGGGTCCGAGGATCGAATGGAGTAGCAATTGCCAGGCAAACATCGGCATTGAGATTGATATACAAAACAGATGGAAGATGATATTGCATTCAACATAGAGAGCAAGTCTACATAGTATTCGGATACCCCTATGTCCAACATACGTAGAGTAAACAGTACAGTACAATATAGATACCATACTCCTCAATTGCTAATAGAATTATATAAAATGATATATAATCTGTAGAATACCCCAGATATTGCTTCATATCTACAACATACAATTTCCTTTATAGAACAACACGTACAGCGTAGGACGTAGACTGTTGGGGGTGTCAATCGGTAGGATCCGCCCGGCCTTCCTTTCTCCGACATTCACCCCAAGGGAAAAAAACAAGTCCCCCTGCGGAGACAAGAGCGTGACTCAATTCATAAATAACCCTTCAAGTCTCACTCTCACATGCTCGGTTCTATCATCCGAGTGAACAAATCAACGAATCCTAATCGGTATCTCGGCCAATTCACTCGGCGGCGATCCCCGAAGTCAGTTACCCTCGGGAACTCCTCCAATCCCCTTTCACGCGAAATACCCCGCGGCGCGCCGCAATCGGAAAACTGGCGTCCAAAACTACCAAGGAGCGTCTGAGCCTGATTTCCAGACATTTGGACCAGCGCCTCCCGTTACCCGACCTCAATACTCCGTTCTCGACCGAGAGAGATTCGCTATTCCCTGACGACGTCGAATATAAACCCATTGATCGCTCCATCCCTTCTGCCTCTCCCTCCGAACCAACTCCCACTATGTCTGCTCAAGCCCCTCACAACACCCTCCTGATCCCAGGACCCATCGAGTTCGATGATGCCGTCCTGCAGTCTATGTCCCACTATGCGTGAGTTGTCCAGGTCACAATATGTCATGCTACAATGAACAACCAACTAACTCCCCCAGTGAGAGCCACGTCGCTCCCGGCTTCGTCAAGGTCTTCGGCGAGACCTTGACTCTTGTCCGGAAGCTCTTTCAATCCACCAACCCCACCGCGCAGCCCTTCATCATCTCCGGAAGCGGCACGCTGGGTTGGGATCTTGTCTCTGCCAACCTGATCGAGCGCGGCGAGAACGCCCTCGTTCTCAATACCGGCTACTTCGGCGACTCCTTTGGCCAGTGTCTTGAGACATATGGTGCCAACGTGACGCACCTCAAGGCGCCCATCGGTGATCGCACCCCGCTCGAGGAAGTGGAGGCAGCCCTGAAGGAGAAGTCGTACAAGCTCATCACCCTCACACACGTCGACACATCGACCGGTGTGCTCTCAGACGTCAAGGGCGTGGCACAATTAGTGCGCCGCGTCAGCCCAGACACCCTCGTGGTTGTGGACGGCGTGTGCAGTGTCGGCTCTGAGGAGATCGCCTTCGACGAGTGGGACCTCGATGCCGTCCTTACAGCTTCACAGAAGGCCATCGGCTGCCCTCCCGGTCTCAGCATAGTCATGACATCAGGCCGCGCCATCCAGGCCGCCCAATCTCGCAAGACCCCTCCTGGCGCTTACTACGCCTCCATCGCCAACTGGCTTCCCATCATGCAGAACTACGAGAACAACAAGCCCTCTTACTTCGCCACCCCTCCCACCCAGCTCGTCCACGCCCTGCACACCACTCTCACCCAAATCACCGCCGATGTCCCCGGCCGCTTCGCTATCCACACCGAGGTCTCGGATAAGGTTAAGGCTGCTGCTGCCGAGCTTGGTCTCAAGCAGCTCGCTGCTCGCCCTGAATGCCAAGCTCATGGTATGACTGCGATGTACCTGCCTGAGGGTCTGGTCCCGGCCGATGTCCTGCCTGGTCTGCTTAAGCGTGGTGTCATCTTTGCAGCTGGTCTGCACAAGGAGATTGCTACCAAGTACATCCGTTTCGGCCACATGGGTGTCAGTGTCACTGACCCCAAGCGTGGTGATGTTGACAATGCCCTGGCGGCGCTCAAGGAGGCCCTGGCCGAGGCTAAGCAGGCTAAGGGTTTGTAAGGGCTATACTTCGATATGTTTGATGTAAACGGCGGACCTGTGAATTACTGCATCCAGTTAGTTTTGCCTTTTTCGGTTTAGCGCCCCAACACGCTGTCACGTAACCTCCCTTCATGCCCTCTGACATAAAAGATCCATTTTCGCTGCTCTTCCTCCCTTTCTCACGTTTCCATTATCTTCTGCCTCTCTATCTTGCACTCATCCCCCTCCTCCCATTTCTTTTACTCTGCCCCCCACCGACTATTGCGCATTTGCTTTCAGCCCAACGCGCTGCCCCCTTCATTTGTTTTTTACCATAGATGCCGCACGATCCGACATCCAGCTTGCAATGCCTGTCACTCGGAAGCGTAACCACTGTGACGATCTGCCGACAGAAAGGCGGATTCTGCCATAGATTTACGCCTTCGTAATATTTGCATTGTTTGATTCATTGGTTGAGACAGGGTCCTACTTAGTATTCTCGTGAAATTGCACTCTTGAACATGGAACCGGTATATAACATAATATTAAGTACCACTCTCATTTTAAAACAAAGAGATGCGACCGTATAGACCATTTATTGTGATTGGTCTCAGTCACGCTTCACCCTACTTCCCGTTCCTTAGCATCGTACAGCTAAGACTCGACCCGAATCCGAACTGTTAGCTAATTAAGATAGCCGGAACGAAGCGAAACCTGACGAACTGTGAAGTAGCCGATTGCTATACTAGATAAAGAAGATAGTAACGAGGAAGAGATAGTTACGAACCGAATACCCCGATACCCGAACCAAGTAGACTAGCTAATACAAGTGAATTTAATAAAGATAACGACGCTAGAGAAGGATCCTTTACATATAAAAGACTATAGAAGATCCTAACCAAAGAGCGATTCTACGAGCTCGCTGGAGAGTATCTTAATTAAAAGGAAGAATCTAAGTAATAATTAATAGATATTATAATAAAGATAATTCGATTATATAAATAGCGTTAATTTCTATATATTCGGAATAATCGGATATTAGATTATGATCTTTCATTAATAGAGTAGTTAGATATTAAAGATCATTTTAATATTAAGGCCACCGAGGAACGCGGTAATCATGGTTAGAAATTGAAAGCCAGATTTCTACCCTCAACAGCAATGCCGACAGATGGCTCTCTCGTCTTCCAACAGAATTCTACTTCAATGAACTCGACGCATCGCAGCCTTTCGTCCGGGAGCGAGCCAGCCTAGTCTTTCGCTTTTACACCACCAAAGTAATCATTTCACAGCCCTGCCTTCGCCCCCTCTCCAACCTATCTGGCACGACTTCACCCGGGGCTGTGTGTAATGCCATGGCTGCTATGTGCGTCCAAGTTGTAGGACACGTTCCCGATCTTCTCCCAGATGAGGTAGGCATGGTGTGGTTATACAAAGTCCCCCCGTGGTGGTGTGTTCTTCATCATATCATGCAATCCAGAGCACGATCCTTTTAACAGCACTATTCACCCGAGTCCATCCCGTGATAGCCGACGCAGCCATTATTGTAAAGAAGGTCAAGAAGGCTACCCGGTGGCTGAACGAGATATCCGCCAAAGATCCCTTTTCGCAGCGAGCTTAGCTTATCTACATGGATCTTCTCTCGCGCCGCGCCTCTAAAGGTGGATTAGAAGTTGATCGTGAGCCGTTGGTATTACGTTCGTTCTCGGGTGTTCTCTATCTTCCCAGCCCATTTCCGAACATACCGATCTCGAGATAGCATATCAGTGACACTGTCATCGTTGACAACCCCTTTGATTTGCTGAAAGACCTTACCGCAACGAAAAGCGGTAATTTGGCCCACGAATTATTACTCGAAAGCTGATGACCAAGCCTGTTTCCTGGGTGGGTTTTGTACCTTTCTCCCTTTTTATGTCGACATATGTCCCGTAGGAGTTCTGACTATGTTGGTCACAGGTGCCGATGTTAACTGTCGGAGGACTTGCCGTAAAGCAATTCAACCCATTAGAACGTCATATTCAGTCGCCCCCGACGAGTGCGCGATGGGTGGAAGGCGGTGAAGTGAATATTGCTCCAAGAGAATTTTCTCCGCTTCCGCAGATCTTGTTGCAGCTACTAGACAACTGCCCATTGCAAGGACACTGGGACATATGCCATCCCGAAAGACTCATAAGAAGTCCCGTAACGGGTGTGAGGAATGTAAGAGGCGAAGAGTAAAGGTTGTTGATTTCTCACTCTGTATTCATGTTCTCTTCTAGCTGACGAGGGTTGTTCCGCAGTGTAATGAGCAGTATCCTTGCCACAACTGTCTCAAACACAAGAGTGTCTGCATCTACCGGCCCTATTTTAGGCGGCCACAAGCCCAAGCTACCTTTGCTCATAATTCACTCTCTCCAAGTCCAGAAGGACCCTCCACTTTCCCCGAGATCGAAGCCATTACGGCGGCTATAGACAGCTCGTCTTTCACCTTGTTCAATGGGGCAAATTCCTGGTTCCAGGATCTTGAGCTGATGCATCACTTCAGCACCGTTGTTTACGAAACGCTCGCGAGCCGCAAAGCAGTACAGTATGTCTGGGGTATTGCTCTTCCGCGGGAGGCTTATTCATGCGAGTGTCTCATGCATGGCCTACTTGCATTATCGGCATCACATCTTGCCACCCTCAATCCACCAAGAGTGGCTGACTATATAGGTTTATCGGCATCACATCTGCATATATCTCTTTTTCTTTACAGAAAGATGCTTGCTAACATTTCAATCACCACTTGTATCCCGGCATTTGCTCTGTCGTCTCTTCTCGTCATACACGTCTGTGCACAGCCGAAACTGGATAGATCAAGGCCAACTGTTGAAAAGCTTATGAAGTTATTTAACATGTGTCGCGGGGTTGGGACTATTATTGCGCCATACAGTGCACATATTAAGCAGAGCTCTCTAGGCTCCTTGCTTCATGATGACTATACGTTCTTTATTAAGCCCCAAAGGTACTACTTTAAGATTTTTCACACTACGGAGTTTTTGACAATGCAAACTAATACACTCAAAGATCCAAAAATGCTCATCCCATAAACTCCCAATTGCCATGGATTGCCCAGTTAAAAGATTTGATCAACCGCCAAACGCTCGATCACCAGGAAGAAAGCGTGTACTTTGATGCACTTACCCAGCTTGAGAATTCTTTTGACTTTCTTCGGGTGGCTAACGATCCATTGGAATGGGGGATGGCCTTTGTCTGGCCTGTTCTGCTTAAAGAAGAATTTCTCAGTCTTCTGGGACAACTCAAACCTGTTCCCCTGGTGATTCTCTCCCACTACTGCATGCTCTTGTATCATTTTGACAACTTTTGGTTCCTGGATGGCTGGGCTAAGGCTCTTCTCACAGAGATTGCGGATATCCTACCCTTAGAGTTGCAGGTGTGGATTGATTGGCCTAGGAAATCTGCGGTTTGAGACATTTGCGAGCCTGAGAGCCCGGCCGGGCGCACTCAATGTGGGGGTGTAGGAGATAGCTTTTATCGTCGTCCTAATTTCATGCCTATAGGATGTTGGTATCATAGAAAGCTAGTGAACATTTAGGTGAAGGAGTCAGAACTTTGTTTACCAACCAGTTAGGTATCTATTAGAAACCGTCAAATTGTTTATAATTGACACGTCTCAGTCCCATCTAACGCTCCCCAGCATCACAATCTGAAGTTGAACGTCTATCACCCTATATTTTCCAACTGCGTCTGTGATACCGATCTCAAACTCTGCATCGAATCCTGGCCATGTTTATAATCACCAGCCAATATTACCGACGGATGAAATACATTCATTGTAACCATGGCAAAACCCATCAACATCGCATCAAACACATACATGAACACCTCATGGCCGATCAAATACCCATCGTTTCCCTGCGCGTACTCAACAAGACGGAAGATCGATCGTACCAGAATCAGCGCGCTGGCAATATACAGACCCCAAAGGGCGGACTCCCAGCTGCGAAGCGCCGCTTGATTGGGGCTCTGTCCCAGTTGGAGAACTCGTTGTGTTGGATTCGAGCGAATCCGTCTGTGAAAGATAGCCGAGGTAATCACGAAAAATGTGAAGAAGACGAGTTGCACGCAGAGACCGCCAATTGTGATGTATTCACCCGTAGTCCTGGCACTAAGGCTGTGGCTGGCCATGGTCGCACCACCTTTGGTCTAGCTTAGCAAACATTCAATGTCGAGTTTCTGCCAGTAAGAACGGGTGTGCATACCTACTGCCTGCGCCACAAATGCAATAACATCACCAGTCACGAATATACCAGTCAGCCATTTCAATGGGACCAGACTAAAGTGCTCAGCATGGAGATAGCGTATGATTCTACCGAGGACCATGTATATGGATCCGGCATAGAGTGCTGGGGCTAGCAAAATGAGGATTGCTTGGATAGAATAGATAGGGATGCTTCCCGTGTTCGAATGCGCTGCTGCTCGGGCAGCATAACCTATTATCTGGACTATGGAATGGTTAGCTGGGCATCCTAGGGCATAACAAAAACTTGGCTTTGAGTTACTCACAAATCCCCCCAAGAACAAATGCAATGAAATACCAGGATTTGTTTCTCGCGAGTTGGTAGATATGCCAGGTGGTCGTTATGGCGAATAAGACGATGAAGATCACGGCTGCTGAGATAGAAGGCCTGTACCGGTAAAAGTCAAGAACAGCTTGGCCGCCAGAGTCGCTCATGGTATAGATCTGAGTCCAAATCACACCACGAAAGGAAAGATAAAAACCGACACGCTACGAAGTCCGCGTAGTAAAAGAAGTGGTTATTGACCCTCAAGTAGAATGTAGTTAGAGACGGGTCCAGTGAATGGGGATGTAACTTCCTACTTAAATACAAAAGTACCAAGAGTGCACATTCGCAAAATCCCGTAAACCATGGCCGGCGAGTAGATTCTTCCAAGTACTTATTGCCCATGCTAGCTGTATTAGAAAAGGATCTCGTACTCTAGTGATTGTACTAACCCAATATAGTTTAGTGTACGAAGTTATGAAAATCGACCAAGGTGGAGTCAACTACCCCTGTTCGTGCCAAGAACTCGGGAATGCTAACCCAATCGAGTGACGATGACTCGCAGCCACCTGTTGCTGTACAGGGAGATAGGACATTTGATTAAGAAGACTTTCTCAATGAGTTGAACACGAACCAAGGAAAAGCTGCAACGATTTATTTGTCTTGACAGCCAAGGAGCCATCGCCCTGTCCTCGAACCCGCAATACCAACAACCCCCATACACCGTGTCGCACAGATATCGAGGATATTGATAGATCGTGAGATCAGGTCAATAACGGGCTCCCCGGGCTCATAACCTACTTTAGAGTCTACAGTGTGGATGAGATCATGTAACAGCACAATGTAGTGTATTGTGGTGGTTTGTTGTATTGTTAGATGTAGGAGAAAAGAGAGCTAGTCTACAACTATGGAACATGTGACACCCGAGAGTTCAAACACCTCTGCAATATCGCAACCATCGCTAGCCCACCAGTACATTCCAGTATTGCGTTTCCAATCTTCCAATGCTGCGGTAGGGGTTGATTGAACCATTCGGACCTTAGACATAGCTCACAGTAACACCATCGCGGGTGAGAGAAGACTTAGTCAAGATGCTTTGCTTCTTTTTGATGTCGATGAGAGTTGCTTTAGACAGGCCGACAGTCTTGCTGCCAGATGTAGCCTCTGCTTTTGAGAATGTCACAGTTCCAAAGTTGGTAAGCGGAACCAACTTGCCGGCGGCTATGAAGTCCTCGACAATCCATTCAGCATTGGTCTCGCAGAGGTCTCCATAGTCAACACCGGTGAATTCATGGGTCACAGATTTGCCTGTAGTCATATTATCGACGACAGCAGAACCGGAGTTCTTAGAGGTAGCGTTCACAGTGAGCTTAATCACATCCCCAGTAGAGATCAGGAAGTCGGAAAAGTCGTAGGTCAAATCTGGGTACCACTCGTACCAGGCAGCGTAAGAAACCTCGTCTCCTTGGACACAGAATTTCACCCCAGTTTGCAGGATAGCCGAGCCACAAGTATAACCGTCAATACCGACCCAGGCAGAGGCACAGGTCTTCTCGGAAGGCGAAGCACCCGGGGGAGGTTTCGGCTTAGGAACGGTAAATTCTCCAGTGACCAAGGTATATCCGGTGCCTTGAAGTACAGCACCGGACCAGTTTGTGCTGTACTTTGTTTGGCTTGTTCCATTCGGACTAGTAAGCTCTAGGGTGTCCAGCTTATCAGCAGGACGGCCAATACGGCTAGCTCGGACAGTATCGCTAGCTACGCGGCGTTCGGTGAAGGGAGTAGCAATGGCCGACGTTATGAGCAACGCTGCGCTGAGGATGGTGGTCGAGAACTTCATGGTACAAATTGAATGATTAAGAAATTGGAGGTAGCTTGACTGTATGAATAACTAGACGATCTTAGGGAAGATGCCGCTTATATAGCTATCGTATATATTTATAGCTTCCTTAGAAGATAAGAGACCGAACTAAAATGCGCATTTAACGCATCTTTCACAATGTAACATCACCTCATATTTTATCATGCCGTCGGAGACCGACAGCTAAACCAGGATGAACCGTAGCCTAAAGAATTGTATTAGATCAATCGCATTGCCTGTTTCCTATGTATAGTAGAATAACACAAACTCCAGCCCTCCGGATTCCCGACGGGGCTTAGAGGTGCCGATATAGATTAACAAGCAGCGTGGAGCCATAATACCAATTTAATAGGGAAGTGATCGCTCTTTTCAGAGCGCGTCGGTGAGAATTATCTATAAGCAGATAGCAATAGCAAATTCGTATAACTACGGCTTAGAGGCTAATATTATTTTATCCTCTAGCCATTAGCCTATCAGTGATAAAAGTGCCAAGCTTTCAACAAGCAACGATACCTAGGAGAAAAAGCGGGAGAGGTAGATGAATGTGTGAATAACGTAGATACAGCGATTTAGATATGTGTGCTTGGTGGCGTGGTAGCATGGTATTAGAACAATATTGGCTCCAGGAACAAGACAAAACACCCCATATGTTCCCGAATAAATTCCGCATAAATTCCGCTCGGGCCGGACTGCAGATTCGGCCGGACTTGCGTATAGATAAACTAAGTTCGCGCTAACTTCATTTGATAATCTCCGAATCGAATCGTGAGGACATTGGACAGAGATGTCGTAATTCCTTCATCCAAGTAACAAACCATAAGACATGAGATAAGTTATTACACCTATGAAGAAAAGCCTAACGGAATTTCCTCAAGCCTCGGGTCTCTAAGCCACAGCGTTTGAGCTTTTAGGTGCGGGTCTAATCAGCCTATAAGTTAATAACGTAGAAATCTGAATTTTTATCGAATAGATACGACTTGCTGCAACTTACCTGGTGAAGAATACGGGCCCACTCTGTGCCATTGCTAGCATATTCGCACATCGCATTTCTTCTAGAGCCAGCCTTGTCCTGGTCCCTTTGGCAACTCTCATTAGTTTAACTATTGAACATGTTGTCGGCACAAGGAAAGCTTTGTTCCCGATATCCAAGTCTACTGGGATAAATATGGCGAAAGAAAATGTCCCCGTAGACTCTAGAATTGAGAGTTGAAAGAGGGTTTTGCGCCTCCGGTGTTAGGATAGGACGTATATGACCCCAGAAGCCCTATTGGGCCATAATCCAAGGTTGTGATAATTAGAAAGAGAGAAGAGTGTTATTGATCGTAGGCAATGTGTGTTGGATACTACTTGCAAAAGCTGCTGTTTAGTAGGATGGTAACGTGACCTCGCTTTGTAGGTTGATGTGGTTATTAACTACACCGCACAAAGCAATAATCTTGCTGTTCGCTTTCCTTTCCTCTCCTACTATTAATACACTGTCTACATCTCCCTACTTTCCCAATCAAGAAACAAACTAATCTGCAGGTAACCCCCCCCCGATCCTCAACATTCTGGAAACCTCCCTATTGGCGCGTCTACCCAGACCCAAGACCCTAACCGAAGAATGCACCAGCCCTGGAGACTCGAAGGAACCTTGGAATGACATTGAACAGCCATTCGCAGTAAATAATGTAGTATTGTGCGAGGAATTACTCCATGCAATCTTCTATTTCCCCTTACCAGCTCCTAGTTGCTCTCAGACAAGCCAGGGGTATGCCAAGGTCCCCTGCCACACCCCTAGACAGCCACGCATTGACCAACCTTCTTTTGTATAGAAGCAGTTGACCTTCAATGTTTCGACTATAGTATTATGCGCAGACGGATATAACCCGGAAGGTTTTCTACATCGATCTAGCTGATCTAGGGACCGTATTACCGCATGGGGTCTCGTGTGGTGCTCGATAGATTTTCACCTTGAACGAAGATTGTAGGAATGGAATGTTTTGTCTTTGATAGAAATGTAGCAGTGGACTTCATTTTGTTTATAGCTGAGTGTCCGTCCATCCCATAGACGTCTGTTCGCTTCTATTATGCTAATAAAACCTCTCAAAATGCATTACTTGAAATCCACCCTCCCATGTATCCTAGCAGTGGCTACTCTTGCCTCGGCGGAGACAACAACAGGCACATTAGCAAATAGCGCGGTGAATAGTGCATGTAGCTCAGAAAAGTAAGTCGAGTCTATACAGCAGCTCTACACTTCCAAATAACCTTGACACTAATGCCACCCCAGCTACCATACCAACTACCCCGAAAACCCATCTCACCAAGACGCCGAATTGATCCGCCAACAAAACTGCGCTAATGCTAAAACAAACACGCCGATATCAATAGCTGCATCTACTATACGCTCTAGAAGAGCTGCCGCGACAGGCAGCACTGATATTGATGACGGAATTGATATCTCCGACTCCGAGGGTGAGAATGATTCCACGGAGGGGCATCCGGTATTGTCGTATAGTGGACTGGAAGCCAATTCAATCCCACACCTGGAAGAGGGGACTGCTTCTGGTTTGAAGACAGGGGGTTGGTTGTGTTTCCTGGGACTTGCATTGGGGGCTCTTTTTTAGTTCTGGTGTTGGACTGAGGTTCTTGTGTCTGATATTACTGTATGTATACCCATATACCATATAAAGATGGTCCCATGAAGTAACTCGATTAAGTAGGATTATCTACGAACTCGAAAAAAAGTGGGAAAAAAAAACAGGTAATACAAGAAATAAGAACCCCTTACCCCGAATCTGCGTAGAAGTAAAGAACCAAAATTTGGCCCTGTTCCACAACGCGCTAGACATCCTGCTCAATGAATTGAACAATCTCAGTTCTATTTTTTGTATTTCCAACTGGCTTTCCTGCCATCCAGCATAGGATGGTAACCCAGTCGTCCAAGTTATTTTGCACCCCATCCTTAAAGTCCATGATCGGTGACGAACGGAGCTGTTTTCCGTGCCAGAACTGAAGGATGCAGACTTGGACATCCGACATCGTAAAGACGGTGATAGGGATGTATCGGTGGCCGTTATGGCCATTTAGATTCAGCGCTTGGCGACCAAGCTATAGGAAAGAGATACCTCACCTAAGTTGAGGCAACCAACACGGAGGGGCTGTGAATCGCCTATGTAGGCGTTGATATAGGGCTGAGAGTTATCCTTCGCGTTCGTCCAGCCTTCGAGCTTCCATTGGGATTGGGACCCGTACATAGAGCCAAGATCGTTACTACATAGTAAGGTTAGTTAGAAACAAAGGCGTTGTCGATCGTACAAGATCTTAGCGACTTACTCCTCATCTGCTATTCGATACGGCGCATCGCCGCCGAAGGAATTCTCCCCGCTCTTTTACTTCCTCTCTCTATAGTCGCCCATACGGTTCATTGTATTCTTATTGTTAGTCACCTTAATTTTTATATTTAGTACTGTCATCTTGCTCAGTGGACGTGTTTCGTATACTTACTATATCCAGTTAGTTTTGCTTATTATTCTTAGAATATTCGTTGCATTACAGCTGTGTCCCTATACTGTGCCACAGAGGTAGAATGGGTTCTAGTTTATCTATGTTCTATGGTAGTAAAAATACAAAATACAAAGTAAAATAAATCCTATAACATCTAACAAACCAGGTCTTAGAAAATAATGGGGGATTGCTTTTGGCTTGCTACTGATGTATCATTACAAGAATAATGGGCCACTTATGCGACATTAAGGCGTCTTTTTTTGGTAGTCTTTTTCTTGACGACATTCCACGAGAACGGTAGTAAGATCATTCACTTCCATGTCGAGCGGGATAGTTTGATCCCCACCAGCTCTTTCGTCTACTACTATGATTCCGTTCGTCAGACCATGTATCCTGGCAAGTCATACGACGCTAGTGACGACAAGCTTAGAGATTGGTACCGTCTCTTCCTGGTGCCCCGGAGCTGCTCACCGTGTCAGCAACAGTGCTCAGCCCAACGGACCCTTCCCGCAGGCTAATTTACAGGTTATGACTCGCTACGTGGAGCAGGGTATTATACCCCATACTTTGAACACTACAGTTCTCCAAGGTGATAACAAGGGCATCAATGACCAGTTACGGGCCTGGCCTCTTCGTCCGTACTGGAAGGGTAGCGGAAAGTCCTTGGCTTGCGAGTAGGATCAGGCTTCGACTGACACTTTTACCTATGCCTTCGATTCCTACAAGACGCCTCTGTATTAAGCGCTCGTACTGAGTATAGCGTTAAAGATTCCCGCATGTTATATTCCCACACTGTCTTTACACTGTACTCTATTATGTAGAATGTTGATCTGCCTATCTATCGAAAGATAAAACAATGAGTATACTATTTTCGTGAACATTGTAAACATATTCGTTGCAATTTAAGAGGATTACTTGTTCCGAACTCCTACTAGCCAACTAGCTTGGAATGACGTTGATACTCCTAAAACTGCGTTATCAAAGTGGGAGCGAGGCACTTCTCGATCTCTTTCTAATAAAAGTTAATCGTTTCGAGTGTAATTGTGCGTGGGTGGGATATACATGTTCTATTCACAATTAATCAATCCATATATGGCTGTTTACCAATATGATACGAAATTAGGCAGTGATGATCGACAAGTTCCATCCTACCCATCCCCACGTGGAAGAAGAATACTCCGCAAAGGATATGCGAGGTATGCTAACAGGACTCCAATACTAGTGAGTTGGCATACTGATCTCATGAACTATATTTTCTCGCTCAAGCGGCTGGCCGAAGTAAGGCCAAACTCGTTTGACAGGGGGCCATCAGGAGGGACTGCAGCACGTCTCCAGGAGGAAGCGCATCCTCGGAATAATTAATATTGGAGTCTGTGCGTGCGGTCTCTAGCCAAGGTTATCAATAGCAAGTCATTAAATAACCTTCCCTTTATCCCGGTCTCCATGCGACGCACATCATGCATGCATGCATGCATGGGGTAAAGTCCGAGTCATTTGTGTGACCAATATATATACCCACCCGGCGAGCCCGATGGCCTGGAGCTGTTGAAAAACCATCAAGCTGTCAATAAGGCAAACTTAGCGCTGAAACTACATATTAACAATGGCGCATGTGCATGCGAATGCGCAGCCCACTCGAGCGGACTCGGGACAAACGAGGTCTTCTTATCCCTTAAACAGAAAGCGACAGTTGGCCGAGATCCGACCGAAAGGTAGTTCACTCTCTGAGTGCGCGTGGGATATTAATACTATACTGAGGGGAGATGGATGGGCTAACAGAAGTTCACTGGAGTAGGTGGCTCGCTCCTCATCATGACAAATCCAAATTCAACGGAAACTCGGAGGAGGCAGCACGCTGACGCCCAGAAGTGTCAACGAGATCGGATGAAAGCAGCGCTGGGCCAAATAGAGCAGATAATGAGGATGGGAGGCGCGGGGAATGACGGAACGAGTGGCACCAAGGTATGAAGGTAACTGCCACAACCAATCCCCTGGTCTGACAGACAAATGTGCTATGTGCTCACTCGAAACTTGCTTGGCCAGGCAGAACTGCTCGAGACAGCGGTGGAGTATATCCAACACCTCCAGAAACAGGTCGAGGAACTGAGAGAGCTGGGTCACGGTGGCCACGCGACACCAGACGTGGATGTCCAGAGGTGCGCCGGATGTCAGAATCAGAGCCGGGGCTCAATGTCAGTAATTTAATCAAACCAACCAATAAGAAAGTTGAATTTAAGCACGATTTGGTGAATACTAGGCTGCGAGGCTTGTGTAAGGTGCCTACATGGCGCACCAGCTCGAGCTCATCTATCCTGCCAAGGGTCAGAGCATATTATGGCTATATCAACTGGGGTCCAATCGAGGCCTTCACGTTTCTTGCTGCGCTAAGAGGGTGATATAGGTGTGCCAGTCGGAAGAAGGACATTCGCGAATAGGACCTCGTGTTTCTGTAACATCTCAAGAAACTAGCCCGACCTGTAGCGTAGTTATGGGCAGGTAGTCTGAAGTGTTCTACATGAGGTGGACACGTTCCTGTATGCGATCGCAGGATTCGTCGGCGGAGGCTCATCTTGGCGAGTGCACGGACGGCGGAGAGATTTATTGGCGGCGCGGCGGGCCTGGGCAGCTTGGCATGCTGGAACTGCATCTATAGCACAAGGGCTGTCATGTCCTAGCTCGTATTGGGGCTGGCACATATAAAGACCCAATACGGATCATCCTGCTAATTCCCCTTTTGTCCCGGCAGCTCTCCAGAACCCTTCTAGAACCCTTCCAGAAAGGACAAGCCAGCGCGCTGCTGCTTTCTGCCAATCGTCAAGATGGTTCTTCAGCAGTATGACTATATCTTTGCTATTGGCACAATATTCGCATTCCTCGATGCCTGGAACATCGGCGCCAATGATTGCGCCAACTCCTGGTCGACGTCTGTTTCGTCGCGTTCGCTAAAGCACTGGCAGGCCATGATCCTCGGATCTATCATGGAGTTTGCTGGAGCGTAAGTTTATGACTTACTTTCCGCTTCCTGGCCTCGTACTCACCTTTGATTTCAGTGTTGGTGTGGGAAACAGTGTTTCCGATACTATACGTACCAAGATCGTCAAGATCGATGCTTTCGCCGACAACGCCCCCCTCCTCATGCTTGGAATGTGCTGCGCTGTGATTGCCTCTGCTATTTATCTTTCCATCTGCACTAAGTTCGGTCTTCCTGTTTCGACAACACACTCCATTCTCGGTGGTATTCTTGGAATGGGTATCGCGCTTATCGGTTCTGATGATATTATCTGGTGGGGAGGTGATATTAACTCTGGTGTTGTCCAGGTGTTCCTTGCCTGGGTTATTGCACCTCTCTTATCCGGTGTTGCTGGTGCGCTTATCTTTTTGATCACCAAGTATGGTATCCTATTACGGAATGATCCCGCCCTCAAGGCGTTGTACACCATTCCATTCTACTTCCTCTTGACTACGGGCCTCCTTACCAGTATGTTCCCTCAAGGCTCTAATATTTCAGTATCGGCTACTAATAAAACACAGTGCTTATTGTCTGGAAGGGTGGCAGTAGCAGGATTGACCTCGAAGGGCCTGAGATAGCTGGAACTGTTGTTGGTGTTGCCGTTGGGATGGCTCTTATCTCTGCCGTCTTCCTTTGCCCCTGGCTCTACCGCAGGGTCATCAGAAGTGACTGGCAACTCAAGCCTTGGGATCTAATATACGGCCCTCTTCTCCTTCGCCGTGGTGAAGTCCCTCCCCGTCCTGCGCATGTTGAGACTGTCCATAACTACTATCGCGGCCACAAGACCCTCGAGGAACTACAAGCCGAGCGTTCTACTGATGTCGAACAAAGCCGCAGCAACAGCAACAGTGAGCCTGAGTCCTCAGATCTCAAGGCAGAGCACCAGGTCACTGCCAACTCGGATAACGAGACGCAATCGGTGGATCCTGATGTCATCAACGTTTGTGGTCCTCGTCCCGAGGGAGCATGGTATAGTGGTCCAGTCCTGTTCTGGATGCTGAAGAAGGCCTTGCTCAATGGTGTCGAGCAAGATATTGTTAGCGACCAGAAGGGCGAGAGCAGACTCGCCGGCGATCTCGAGAAAACCCATGCCCATGCTGACCACTATAATAACGAAGCGGAGTACATGTTTTCTTTCCTTCAGATTCTGACAGCTTGTACTGCTTCTTTCACCCATGGTGCGAACGATGTTGCCAAGTTAGTTTTCCCACTTCACCTACCTACCATCGACTCATGCACTAAATATTCCCAGCGCTGTCGGCCCCTACGCAACCATCTATGCTATATGGAGAACTGGTGCCCTTGAAGGCGCTAAGACCGAGGTCCCCATGTGGATCCTGTAAGCCTCAATTCCCCAATATAAGGACGCTCCCGTGCTAACCCACATTATCCAGCGTCTTTGGTGGTGCCGCTATCGCCATTGGTATTTGGACATACGGTTATCACATCATGCGCAACCTGGGTAACCGTCTTACCCTGCACTCTCCCTCTCGTGGGTTCGCTATGGAGCTCGGTGCCGCCATTGCTGTCATTATTGCTACCAGGCTGAGTATGTCGCCTATTACCCCAACTTATTACAAGACTACTTGCTAACATGTCACACTCGCAGAGCTCCCCGTCTCCACTACCCAGTGTATTACTGGCGCTACTGTCGGTGTTGGACTTTGCAACGGCACTTGGCGAACGATCAACTGGCGAATGGTCGCCTGGATCTACATGGGCTGGATCATCACGCTTCCCTGCGCCGGTATCATCTCCGGTTGTCTGACCGGAATCATCGTGAACGCGCCTCGTTGGGGTATGCCCAACGCCTGATTTGGCTGGCTTTGCAAGCTTTCCTTGCTTGGCCACCTTCAATTCGGCGCTCTCTCCAGGCCAAACCGGGTTTCTTGTTTTCACCTCTGCCTTTGGTTGGTATTAAGCCATAGAATATATAATAATTTTCAAGGCAGCACATTCTCTAGTTGTGGGTTTTAAGCACTTTCTGGCCGAGTTTCACCTCCAGCAACTCCGCCTTGGTAGATTCTACGGGTTGTAGTTTGGTGGGCAATGAGCTCTTTAACTGCGTAATTTTCTCGATGTAACTTAAGAATCGGTCTAGTATAATATTAACTATCTTTAGATAGTCCCCCAAAGCAATACTAAAGATTTATAGACTTTCAAGAAGGAATAGCGGGGAGTTCAGGGAGGTGAGATTAGTTTAATACTAGCTAAAGCGAAATCATAAGAGGATCTTGTCGCATTCCACGGCTGGTTTGAGCCCGAAGGCTTTCATGCCACCTTGCCAGCTCAATGCGATTGCTGTTCTGGCTGAATTACGTAGCTCCGATTCATACTCCCCGATAACATGTTGACCGAGGGTTCGCGAATTTATTGCAACCTCAAGCCTGCGAGCCAGATCTGCAGCGTCACGCAAGGCAGTGTTGGCCCCCATCGCTCCAGTTGGGGGCATGGTATGAATCGCGTCGCCGAGTAAAGTCACATGGGGTGAGGGATCCCAGGAGGCCAGCTCTGGTGAAGCAGAAACCATCCACCGGGTTGATGTTTGAGTCTCGTCTTGCATCTCGAAAAGCACCTGCAAGTCAGGATGCCATGACTTGGTAACATATCGAGAAAGTTCGGCTGACTTCTCTGGGCTTAATGGCCAGGATGTGCCATTTGACGACGTGATATTCGAGTAATGCGTGACAAGCACCCAATACACGTATGGGTCGGGAAGCTGAGGTTTCGAAACTTTTTCTGCGTGTGGGAAACGGATGGATTCAAATAGCAAGGAGGTCCGAGACTCATCGTCTGGGTTTGAAACAAGCGACATTCCATGGTGGTACGCCTCGGGAAACCGAGCCAGAAATTCGGGGCTCAAAGGTGTCTTTCCAAAAATGATACGCATGCCGGTATCAATACCCATTAAATCTGGTACGTACTGCTTGCGGACCCTAGATCGAACTCCATCTGCACCAACAAGGAGAGTCCCGGTTTCCTTTGAACCATCTGTAAAGAATGCAATTGTGTTTCCGCCGTCCACGGTGTAGTGGTCGAAGCTCTTTCCGAAAAATACATGCTCATCCAAACCCGTCAGCAGAACCTCTCGGAAAGTGCTCCGATCGACAGTCTGGGGCTCCAGAAAAGTAGCCGACCCAAGGGGCCTAGGAGGGCCAGTGCCACCTAGTGGTGTACCATCGGGTTTGAGTCTCACGCCCCCCATGATCGTCTCGGCGCAGGTGTTCTCGAACAGAGCATATAGCTCAGGCGACAGGGTATCCCGGAGGGCGTAGATACCTTCACTGCTCACCCTCAATCTATACCCCTGAGTCCGGAAATCATTCCTTGCGTCCTGTTCAAAAAGCTTGAAGGGAATATTTCGTTTTTTCAGTCCCTGGGCCAAGCAAAGGCCGCCAAGCCCAGCACCGATAATCAAGATAGGATGAGACATGGGAATTGTGCAATAAGAAAAGGAGATGCCAGTATCAAAAGCAAGTGCAATTAATGTATGTCTTTGGGAGAACAAAACTGAATAGGCTTTTGTTTGGCACATCGCCAAATTTATACATCATCGTATCGACACGTGTGTTCTCAGCCATTGATCTGACAGTCGGATATCGGGGCTTAGCAGGCCCGACAAGTCAGCCATCTCGGGACAGTTAGATTGACTATAGTAAATATCATTTGATAAATTTGTAGAACTAAACCTTATGGTGAGACCTAATAACGGATAATGTATATATAAGCCGGAATAAGGCCGCTAGATTGGTATAAAAATAGATGGCTTATTAAGATCCGTTGAAAAAAATACGGGCTATTTTATTAACCACTAGACCACAACAAAAACTAAGGTTCCTGTTTATGCCATAGGGGGCCTTATTCCATTCTGAAGGATAACTAGATCTGCTGCAAAGAGTTAACACCCGCTACCCACGAAAGATATAACGATGTAGTATTCGAGTGGAGATTGTGAGCACGTTTACTTAATTTTTTAAGATATAAGCTTTCCCGTGATTAGGTCATGACTCATGACAGACCGGAACCTGACCCACGCTCCCCGTGGTAGACCCCTCCTATAGACTCTCTGGTGCGAACACAAATGGGCTCTCTACGATTATAGAAGGTATCAATTCCCTCAGAAAATGCAGAGATATAAAGTTATTCGATAGAATGATTTTCAATAGGGAGAATGATAATCCTAAAACTACAATACATAGGCCGGGAAGTCATTCCCACACCCGATGGAGGCGGTCACCACCAAGACGGTGACCTACGCCCCATATTCTATTCCTCCGGCAAATTCTTCTCTCCCATAATTTCCCTTGACAACCCGCTTACAACCTTTAGCAACTTGCTTATCGGTTACGTGATTGAAAGGGGGTTTCGAATCTTAAACCTTCTCTATACAGCTTCGCATCCCGGGAGGCCATGGACCTTCATCGGGGCCTACCTAAGTAGGTAGGTCGCTCACTGTGGGTGCCTAGGTAACCTGCTTATGTGAGTCCCCGAGCGACAGATTTTTCCACGAAGCAGCATCGCCGCTGAGCCTACTGAGCACCTGAGAAGTCTGATTTACTCATCAAGTACGATTTCCCTATCTCCCGACACCGAGTTTTTCAATCAGACCGCTATACCAAACTGTTAAGCTTAGAAATTTTGACATCTATGTAGGTTTTATATATGATACATGAGAAGAGAGAAGTGAAGTGAGGTATATATTGATGATATATTCAATTGCTAAGCACTCAAGCGTCCG
Source organism: Penicillium hordei (assembly GCF_028827395.1). Taxonomy (NCBI): domain Eukaryota; kingdom Fungi; phylum Ascomycota; class Eurotiomycetes; order Eurotiales; family Aspergillaceae; genus Penicillium; species Penicillium hordei. The sequence continues at coordinate 3,855,781 of NW_026623147.1, read as the reverse complement.
ATAGAGTATAATATTGAATAGTCTGAATAACGAAGGTAAAGCCATCTGATAGGTAAAGCCTAGTGAAACGGAGATTTGCTAGATAAGACAGCTAAGGGGCGATGGGCGCAAATTAGCAAGAAATGCCCATCCATTCCTTGATAAGAGCAACGAACTGCAGATGGTTGTTCGCGGCCTCGAAGAACAGGCCAAATTTGCCATCATCAATAGCAGTGACTGTGGAGTACGACGTAGTGGCGGCTCTGAATACTTTGCCAGGGGACCAAGTATTTCCATCATCACAGGAGTAGCGAATGGTACCATTCACCCGAGCGGACTTGCTGTTGGCGTTGGTGAAAAGCAGGACCTTAGTCTCGGCAGAGCCCTGGGTAGCATCAGGATAGGCCCGAGTGATAGCACCATTATTCGTGGGGTCAGGGAGCTGAGCCTCGATGCGGGGGGTACCGTACGTCTCGCCACCATCGTAAGAGAGTGCAATGATGCGGTGTTGACTTCCATCACCGGGGCGCGAGTTTACCATCAAGGTACCGTTCGACAACTCAACAACCTTGTTCTCATCCATGCCTTTGCCAATGGGCTTACCCATCTGCCATGTGTCACCTCCATTATCGCTGTAGACGATATAGGTTTGGTTGATGATCGAACCGTCGGATTGAACGACACTTACAGTAAACTGCTGTACAAGACGTCCAGCCTTAAGACCATATCGGAGCTAAATACCCTCACCAGATGCGGCAAACATAGCTTTCACACCGCCCACATTAGCAACTCCATTCACGGTACTACCGATAGGCTTGACTGCCTTAGTGAGGAGTGGTGGGGCACTAACCGTGCTAGCGGCAACAGGAGGGGGGGGGGGGGGGGGGGGGGGGGGTTAGGCTGATTCGAAGGGTCCGTAGACCAGGTAAGACCCTTATCGGTTGAGACCGAGACCTCAGAGCTAATAACGTTGCGATTGGTGTCATCATTGCCAAGGACGCCGCCGAGGAAGCCCTGGTCCTTAGAAAACACGTGAAAGTTGAAAACTTTCCCAGTCTCGCGGTCATGGATGTAGCTAGGATCGCTAAAGCCGTACTGGAGGGCCGTGGGACTCTTGATCTGGCCTTGGGCAATAAAGGTGGGCTCGTCCCAGGTCGCGCCATTATCTGTACTACGGCGTTGCAGGATGGAGTTCGGAGACGGGGAATCTCCTCCATCGGGACGGTCATCGTAAGATGCGAGGATAATGTTGTTGCCTAAATAGGTCAAATCCGATACTGGGCGATGGGTCCCACGCCCTTGGTGGCGAGGTTAATCTCAGCCACCGCTTCTCTCGCTTCCAAAGGTACAACCGGGCTTGCTACAGACAGAACTGTAAACAGACTAAGGGCACCCACAAAGGAAGCTTGCCTCATTTTGTGGAACATGTTGAACCCCGCAACTGCAAATGTAGGAAGGCGAGGAATCGAAGTGGAGGTTCGAAGATATGCCCTCAAAATGGAATGCTGGTGAATAATGATGTTTCTATTTTGGTGTAGTGCATACAGGCTTATATACTTCGTAAGGGCTACATGGAACTTTCATGCAAGTTGCAAGTATGTGAACGACACAGTGTCTGAACTTATTGGAGATAGGTCAAATGGCCCCGAAAACAGAGAAGCTGCGTCTCAATTGAGCAGGATATATTGAGATGCCCCGCAATATAGAGAGGTCGAAGATCCGCCAGCATGATAGAGGATTGATTTGATAGGACCCATGCCGTATCTCATTCTACTGGGGCCATGGAGCCTGGAAACGAATTCATCAAATTAGCTTTACCCAGGAATATGAGGCGAACTGTCCTGACATCCTCTTATCCAAATCTCCACAGATAATCCAAATGAAAAGCGAAGAGAGCCTTTAGTTTCGATGGACGAATATATCAGATTGACGCATGCACCACCTGGTTTTCCGAGCCGATCGCTTCGGCAGGGTAGACCAAGGGCAAAGATCTTAAATGAGTATCGATTTACACCAAGAGATTCCAAGACACAAGTAACTTAATCAGCGGCCCATGTAGAATTAGCAAAGGTTTTAGTGATTCAATTTATGGCTGAGTTTTATAGTTTGCCTTGACGCCTTCTATTGTAGTATTTCTGGATAGTAATCTACTCCGTATGGCTTACCACCTTTCCCGCATTTGCTATAATAACTGTTCCTGAAAATAAAGCTATTACGTAACTTACTCCCAGCCTGGTGTGTTTGTAGACATGACGGCTTGCAAAATGCCCGTAGATGCCTGCCCATGTTGGCCGTATGAGTTTCAACCCCGTCTCGCGATTGGATACACCAGGGTTTGATTAGGTCCTCGGCAATATAGCTTAAAAGAGGGAATTATCGAAGCACAGCTTGCTCGTACTCACATACCTGATCGTGAACGTTTCTAAATTTTTGTAGCTCTTGGCGGAAGTAGCGAAACCGATTGGTTGCATGGACTAATCCTAATCATGTTAATCTTCCAAACATGAGAAGCTTTCTCCAGCCGATAGGCTATATCAAAGCGGGGGAAGATTGTACGGTCCAATCAAACATGTCTGTGCTCTATCAGACAACGGTCCAAAGGAAGTTCCGACGCTCGCTTCACGAGATACGGGATCACCTAGGTGGAGGTCGACTGTGTACTAACTAGCGCCATGTCTCCGGGGAGTGTAAACTTGGCTATGCGGGGTACGTGGGAATCCAGGAAGAGATTGGCCATTTAATTAACTTGCCCCAGATATTATCAAGATGTTACCAGTGGCACTGTGTTATCGGAAGAGAAAGTAATTTGTGGGAACATAAGATCTGGGGCATTTCCTCGACAGAAAAACATCCAAGCATCCTACCATACCTCTCTCTTCCAACTTTCTTGCATTCTACGGCAATAAAGCCGAAGGGGGGCAATCCACACTCACTATGGCAGACCAGAATATCAAGCCCTTTAGCGAAATGGATTCTCCCAAGGACGATATTGATGCATCATCTGCAAAGGTCGTGGAAGGTATGGTAATCACTGTCACCAAAGAAGAGGTACACTCCACCTGAGCATTCCCAAACAGAAGAACATCGCTCACCACGGGACCACTGTTTATAGAATGATCGAATAAAGAGAAAGACCGATCTGGTCATCCTCCTCATCCTCATCTGGGTGTATTTCCTGCAGGTAAGACACACTGAGTAATACCCAAGTGGTGTATTATATGATTCTCATTAACCGTCTATTAGATTTTGGATGAAGGTGTTTTGGGAACGGCGGCGCTGTTCAATCTCCAGTCTGATATGAGTCTCGTGGGGAACCAGTATTCTCTCATTGGAACGGTTGCTCCCGCTGTACAACTGGCGTGGCAGCCATTCTCCGCATGGATCCTAGTCAATGTTCCCCCCCGTATTCTTATGCCAAGCATGATTCTCGGATGGGGTATCGCTGTGGCATGCATGGCTGCCTGCAATACTTTCGGAACCTTCATCACCGCTCGCTTCTTTATGGGTCTGTTTGAAGCCGGATGTATGCCTCTCTTCACCATTCTCACCGGTAGATGGTACCGCCGTATTGAACAGCCGATTCGTATCGCCCTTTGGTACTCTGGTAACGGCACAGGTACTATGGTGGCTGCTTCTTTGGCTTATGGCCTTAGCCATATCCAATCTAATGTCTTGAAGCCATGGCAGATGTAAGATACTCAGGATCGCTATACTTATGAGCACCGCTGACTATTATATAGCATTTTTCTATTTGTTGGTCTTATCACTATCGTCACCGCACCTTTCATTTACTGGAAGCTTGATAATGACGTTACTACTGCCCGTTTTCTTTCTGAACACGAGCGACACCCGGCGGTGGAGCGTCTCCGTGCCCACCAGAATAGTTCAACTTCCTACGAATTCAAGTGGTCACAGGCTCTTGAGGTTCTTCTAGAACCTAAGAGCTGGCTTTTTGTTACGATGGCCTTGCTCCCGAATATGGGCTCAGCCTTGCCTAGTCTTTTCGGTCCTCTCATCGTGACTGGTTTCGGTTTCGACAAGTTTCAGGCTGCCCTACTAAACATTCCCTATGGGGCTATTACAACAATCGTGATCAATCTTAGCTGCTGGGCCTTCCACAAATCGAAGCTCAAGTCTGTCGTTTTGGCTGCTTTTATGCTTCCTGTGGTGGTTGGAATCGCCATTCTTTACGCGCTTCCACATAATGAACAGAAAAACCAGGGACCGCTGCTATTTGCATACTACTTGACTTCATTTATCTATGCCGCCAACCCCCTTCTTCTCTCTTGGGTCGTTGGAAATACGGCCGGTGCTGCCAAGGTGTCCACTATGGTTGAATTTTACCAGGCTGGTACTTCCGCTGGTGCCCTCTCGGGTCCCCTTCTGTTCACCGCAGATCGGGCTCCCGCTTATCTTGCCGGTACGCGTGCTGTGCTCGGTCTCTTCATTGCCTTGCTTTGCTACGTGATCTTCAGTTCCTTAACCTTTAGTTCTTGAACAAGCAACACAAGAAGCGCAGAATTGCCAACGGTAAGGCTAGTGATATCAAGGATACCTCTATTACCACCGAGGTTGGCGTCGATAGTAATGTTCAGGGGCAGCAAGGGGAGGATATGCCTTTCAAGGACATCACGGACAAGGAAAACGATGAGTTTGTATACATCTATTAATGGAAAAGCTCTGAAACTCCCAATTGCGGAAACAAGGGGAAATCTTATTTGTCAGTTGTGAATGTCATAATTAGACGACCCAATGTTAACTTATGGATAGGGCATCAATTCAACTCTTCTGTTTGTCTAAATTTCTCCCCAAGGAAAAAAGCAATATGGTGACCGAGTACTGAAATACGGCATGTCCATGAGTGGTGACAGGATCTCTTCAGGAATCGGCCTCAAACGATCTAATATAGATACTTTCCAAAAGATTTCACTTGGGCAAATTTTCCCCCACCTAGCCCGTCAGATCCTATATTAAACCAGCTTATAAAAGGCTTCCGCCTTATAATATAAGGTGCTATCTTACTCGCTAAAGAAAACAAGGGATTGCGCGCCGCCAACGAGAAGTAGAAGCAAAAGAGTACTGGGTCCCAGAAGTAGATATAGGCAGAAGTAGGCCGTTTAGTACAGGAAGCTTCTCAATTTATTACTGAGCCGCTGGAAGCAATTAAAGCACCTCCCTCCCCTCTACGAAGAAGCCCTTCGCCGGCTTTACAGCCACGTATGCGGGCCTCGCCAAAGTGTAGTGGCTATAGAGAATAGAGCATAAAATCAGTAGATGTCCAGCTAGACAGATGATTTTAGTATATTTAATTTAATGGCGTTATGATTAAGATAAATGCATTTAAAATAGGTAGGTTGGAATAGGTGCGCCACTCGCTTGCGTGCGCCGCTCGCTTACCGAATACGTTAGTTAACTATTGAATAGTGTTATTTTGATCTTAGGTACAAATAATTGCAACAGCTTGATGAACACTAGAAGCTCGAAATTACACTCGGATTATATCATCATGATCCTCGCTTTTCTACGTCAAGAACGAGTCGTGTTGGCTGCCACTCAAAAAAATACTGCTTCCATTCTGCAGAAAAGTCAGGATAACCTTTTGATAGGGAATAAAATAGGGGCTCTGCGCCAAGTATAAAACCTTTGTAAGGACGAGTGCGATTCAGCCCCCCTCCCCCCGCTCCCCACTGGTGCTCTGCGATGCGAGGCTACCCAACGCTCGACCGACAGGGGTTGATTCAGATAATGCGACTAGAACGATCGGGAACTCAACCCCCGCTTCTTGAAACCCACTTGCTGGCTGCTGCTTGGTTGTCTTGCTTCGTAGTCATAACTCATTCACCAATAGTACCAAGTACCTCATGCAGTTCGACGTTCTAGTATGCCCAATAGCTGGCCAAGTTGCCCCGTTCCCTGATGCGGGCGGGCGCTTAGGTGATGCTCTTCTTCGCCTCCAACGCCTTGGGACGCCTTGGGCTGATCGTAACGTATCTCTGCGGCCGCAATCATTCCTCGTTACCCCTCACCCGACTCCCCGATCTCGCTGCAAGGTTGAGTTTCCAGCCTACCGACACCTTCGAATCTAAATCATATATTTATATTTCTGCCCATTCATCCTGGCCTTCGCGGCATAAATACCAGCCAGTTTGTTTTCTCACCAACCCATTGGAAGAACGGAACCGGTCCCCGTGAGAAGCATGGCGTCTACAATACCATTTGGGAGCTCGAATTCGGGGTTCCAGATCGGTCTGAACCACGGCTCGGTCATCAATAACTTTGACTTGTTTATTGAAGAACGAAGGGACAAGGACCCAAAAACATGTCTTGAATATCTGTTCGTCACGGAGCCCGAAGAGGATCTCAATATGTGGAAGCGGAGGAAAGGACCTCGTACCTCAGGGACCTTCAGCTGGTTCTTGGAATCAGTAGAGCTCAAATCTTGGTTTCGGCAAGCAAAAGCCGCAAGCGATATAGAACAAAACGTCTTGTGGCTACACGGCAATCCGGGAATCGGCAAGTCCACAATGGCCATGATGCTTGCTGAAGAACTACCTAAGAAGGATTATTTTTCTAAAACTGATAGTATTCTCTCATTTTTTTTCTGTGATTCCAGCTCTGAACATCACAGAACGGCAACTTCTGTGTTGCGAGGTTTCCTGTACCAAATCATCAAGAAACATCCATCGTTTATGGAACAAATGATGCCAAGATATGAAGCTCAGGGAAAGCGTCTTTTCACGTCATTTGACGCACTTTGGGCGGTACTGATGGATTTCGGCCGAGCGTTGAACGGTACCGAGATGTACTGCATTGTCGACGCTCTCGACGAATGTGATTCTGAATCACAAAATACACTACTGGAACAAATTCATCAATCATTCAAACACTGGAATGAGACCAGTCTGGGCCCATGCAAACTGCATTTTTTAATCATCAGTCGTCCGTACCCCGGGATCCAGTTTTTTCTATCCACCTTTCGATTTGTTGATCTCGGCTCATGCAAGGAGATAGCCAATGACTTAAGAGCCATGATTCAAGACAAAGTACAGGACCTTGCAAAGCGGAAAAATTATCCTGAGTCTGTTCGGCAGAACGTGTCACGGATATTGGAAGAGAAGGCGGACGGAACATTTCTATGGGTTGGGATTGCCTGTCGCGACTTGCATCGGGTACCTTCACGGAGGGCAGTTGAGACGCTACAGGCTAAACCTCGTGGATTATATCCTTTATATCAAAATCTGTTTAATGCAGCTGTCGAGGCCAACGACCCACATGATGACTCACAATTGAAGATGTTGTTGACGGTTGTCACATTTGCGTTGCGACCACTGAAGGTAGCAGAAATAGCTGAGGCATGTCGATTATACTTGGACGAGGATATCAGGACTCGCCTCCAGTTCACCAAAGAGGTCATTGAGTCGTGCCACTTCTTGATTGTCATCGACAAAAGCTACGTGCGACTGCTACATAGGTCTGTCCAAGATTTTCTCATGAATGAGATAGATGATTTCACAGCTGTGAAATCCAATTATGTTCTATCATATCGCTGCATTGAGCTAATTTCCCAATATTGTCGGCCCGGTATGGACAAGTCAATGATGGAGCCGACTTACGGATTTCTTGGTTATTCTGTACTGTATTGGCCGAAGCATGCAAGCTTAGCCGAAACAGAATTTACCGTCCTTGAAGAACATGAAAATTTCTTCCAAAACAAGTTCGGGACATGGAAATGCTGGCTGGATAATTATAACCATTTGGAAAGAGGCCCATGGGGTTGTGCTTTAGGAACAGGCATATCTGTCGTTCATGTCGCAGCTCGATGGGGAATTATACCCCTCCTCTTAACCGCCCCTCAAAGTGCATGGGAAGACAAAGATGACCACGGACAATCGCCATTACTCATTGCGACTGAAAACACTCAAATTGAAGTCATGCGTGTCTTAGTTCAGTCTAAAGTGCGGTTGCATTCTCTAAACAACACGCATCAAAACGTACTTCACGTTGCATGCAAGAATGGTCGCTTTACTGACTATGAGATGGTAAAGTCTCTACTCGACAAAGGGGTCTCCCCATATATCTGTGATGAAGAGAATATGACGCCTTTCCTCTACGCAATTGGGGACCGACGTACAGAACTTGCTCAAACCTTTCTCAATTATGGCTTGAACCTGGAATTTAGGGTTCAAAGGCGGTCGTGGCCCGGACGAATCACAATGAGCCGCTTACCATATGGAATGGTTGAGAGCCAGGAGGAGAACATGGAATCCGGGCTAACAGCACTCCACTTCGCGGCCCTGAATGCATGTACAGAAATAGCTGGCCTCTTGCTTCAGTGTGGGGCCGATCCTAATACCCGTTCTGATTTTGGAAACACTCCGCTACATCTTGGGATTAGGCACCGGCTTTTTGGCCGTAGGAATGACGATGAATGGGTAGGTCAGTATGCCGTTGAGGCAGTGACTGACTGTATTGAGGATTATGAGGGTTTAGAAGCTTCTGATATCTATCGAAACATCAGCGATGAAAGGATACGCATTGTTGAGACACTCCTCGAAAGCGGGTCTATCAATGTCAACACGGCTAATAATCATGGGGACTACCCTCAACATTTGATCGACTTCCATCAACCTCAGGCGTTGTCTATCTTAGAAAAGCTCATGGAAAATGGGGCCGATGTATCACAACCAAACCGAGATCGTCAGACGTGTCTTCACCTCGCTAGCAAGGCAGGAAACCTGGACGTGGTTCGCAAATTCATAGAAGAAGGTCATGATATCATGTTGGAGGACTCCCAAAATCGCAGCCCATTTTACTATGCAGTCTCCATGGGTTTCCTGGATATCCTATCTTTAATATCAAAAACCTGCGATCGCGTGCTTTCAGAGGTTTGGAGCTCCCTCGACCACTTCGGCAGAACTCCGTTACATCATCATGTCGCAGCTACTTTTTGCTCAGCTGAAGTCCTCAATTTCCTAATACAAATTGGTTGCGATGTCAATCAGTCGGATAGGGCCGGAAACTCGCCCTTGGGCCTCTATGTGAGCTCATTTCACCTATCGATTCAGAGTGATATATTCCTTTTGCTTGTTCAGAAAGGTGCCGATCCGCACTGGATCAATGAACACGGACAAACATTAGCACATCTTGTCATGCATCACCAGGGAGCAGATACCACGATCCTTGAGTATCTGTTTACCGTGGGTGTAGATCCAGCTACCACAGATCTTGACGGGAGAACATTAATGCATCACGGAGCTCTTCATGGTGCTTTTACTGAGGATCTAATAGATTTTCTTGATTGCCGAGGTGTCTTAGCCCATTATCTAACGGCCACAGACTTCACCTGCAAGACTCCTCTCGACTATGCGAAAGAAATGGCTCTTCGAAATCCACACAGAGATGTGTATGATAACCCAAGATGGGAAGAATCGTTGAAGAATCTGAATGCGAAATTGCCATCGTGGTATGTATTCATTTCGGCTATAATCTGTATTCAACAGCTAATCTAAAGCAATCCTAGAGAAGGTGCGAAGTGATCACCGTGTTTGGTATTTAACATGATTTCTCGCTTGTCTCGCCGTTGTATGTAATGAATTAGATGGCTTTAGCCATAATTGCTTCCCTTAAATCTGGGATTTATAACAGATGGCCCCCACTTCTCATTCTCTTGCACGTTTCCCGCGATGACGACGAGGTTCGTTGGGTTTTCGGCTCTTCAACTTGGAGTGGTATAACATAATCGCGCTTGAGCGTACACTTTGCCTGCCTGTAGGTTGGCAGTCCCTAACGTCTGAGCAGTCTGATTCAATTTCATCATTCATGAAGTCTGCATTTGAGGAATCATCAGAGCCGTCGCTGCTTTTGCTCATAACCACGTTGGATGGCGCAGGCTTTGGTCTTTGTCGTGAACTACGCAGCCGTCGCCGACGAGCCCGAATGACTACCGGACCAGCAGAACTTTCTGTGGGGGGAGGACTCTGTCCTGCGGTCAAGACCGTCATCCCTATGCCTGTCGACTCATTTTGCCTTTTCGGCGAGGCAAAAGAAGGGTTCTCATCGTCGTGAGTAATAGTTTGTTTCGAGGAAGGAAGGTCTTGGACCCTGAGACGTAAATATTATGTCAAATATGCTTCGTCTGTCCCCTTTTTGCCTACCTACCAACCAAAATCTGTACGTCTTCCCAACACAAATCAATTCGCCCGACCCCGACTCATTTTAAGCCATCTTCATTGATCATATTATGATATTTTTTTCCAAACATGTACGGGCCTAGCAAACCCCTCCTCATCCCTCTCAACCTGCAGTATACTCTCAAATCCCTGCGCTTTCAACTCATCCTCAAACGGTGGCCTGATCTGGATCGTCTTATACGTCTCTCTCAATTCTTTATTCCTCTTCGAAGCTCTCGCGTAATTGCTCATAGGCTGCGGCTCCACGACGAGATAACCCCCGTCATTCAGTATGCTGTATATGTGCGCAAATAGCGTCAACATCCCGGAGTCCCCATTGTTGAGATGGATCCACTTGGTCACAGAAAGCAGTAGGACAACGTCGAACTTGCCCAGCGCGGTACCCGTGTACGCGGATGCATCCACGAAGTCAAAGTGCTCGAATGTGCACGGCCCGTCCGGGTACGCCGCCTTGGCCTGCTCGACCAGCCACGGGTCAATATCGACGCCGACTGCGGCGGCCGCGCCGCAGTACGCTATCGCCTCATGGGTCAGTTTGCCCGCGTTGCAGCCTAGGTCTATGACTCGCGCGTTGCGGAGGATATCTGATGGGAGAATGGAAAGACGCTCGTCCGGAACGGTGGGAGCCCGGAACTTGGCATAATATTGGTGGTAGTTGCCATGGCGCGCGGCGAGGTGTGTAGCTTTGAAGCGCTCTGCTTTGGAGAGTTCTGTAGCAGGGGGATGGTCACGGCATGCTTCTGCCATACTTGGAGATAGTGCGAGTAGGGAGGCACGTGTTGGTAGTGATATTGATTATATCGAGAGAAAAATGTGGAATGATGTGTATGATGTGACTAACGTTAAGTTTTAGTACACTAGATAGGCCATATGTTAGGAGTTATAAGGTCTTGAAATTTTGTGATGCCAAAATTTTGCTTCTACCCCATTGGTCATCTGATAGATTATAAGTGGGCCTGGAATTTATCTGATCTGAGCCTTGTCCAGGTGGTCTAACCCATGGTGGCTTAATGTGTTCACAGATTAGATCTGTCCAGTCCCAGGAAGGGAGCAATATTTCCCGAAGTACGGTGGCGAAGGGGTGTGAAAGAATGTGAAAGGGGATTCCTAGGAGTTTAAGAACTCGTTCCTTTCGGGATATCCACATTATGACGTCAGCTTTGCTGACTGTTTGTTTTTCGGGTCCCCGCGTCTTCGTTATGCCCAGGTACAACCCCCAACATCCATAGGTCGTACTCAATATGCCATTCAGACAGGCCCTTCAGGGCATTATCGATAAGGCAGACAAGGCTTGGGAGGAATTAACCCATCAAGCCCCTCAGCCGGTACCATCGTACAACAACACTCCCCCACCGCCTATTCCAACCTCTAGTAAACCACCACTAGCTTATCAGGAACAGTACTCGCAACCCCAGATCTACTGGCAGCCCAATCTACATCCCGAAGCACCCGTGTCCTCCAACTTTTACCACGAACAGGGTCAACATGGATGGGGCAACAACGAGGCGCAGAATTATGTCGATAGCCCACAAAACTCATTCCATTCAAGCCAGGGCGATGCATTGATCGTGCGCGCTCTGATCAACCACGGGCATCCCGACCCTGCCCAGAAGTTTACCAGCGCCAGATTGTCGAGTCACCAGACCCTTGACCGACCACGGGGCTGTCTGTCGGCCAGAATTACGGCGCCGGTGGCCCAAGGTATCTGGCCTGCCTTTTGGCTGCTGCCTAAAGACCCCTTCAAGTGGCCCGAGGATGGCGAAATCGACATCATGGAAGCGTGGAACGGCGATGCTGTCAACCACACTTGTCTGCATTGGGGCCACTTCAACGGCGAGGACTGGAACAAGCATCGCGTTCTTGAAACCCCCATCCCCAACATTAGCTCGCCGGTGGGGGTGAGGTACGATTTTATCTGGGACGAGGACGAGACAACAGGCGGGGGGCGGTTGGTTTGGTTGATTGATGGCACGCCCATCATGAGGGCCGAGAAGCCGCCTGGCACAAGGAAGATGAGTGAGTTCAGAATCCTCATCAACATCGCTGTTGGAGGAAATGTCTGTCAGGGAAATATGCCCAGTGATGGATGCTACGAGACAGTGGTTCGTGAGTTGGCCATGTGGGATGCGCCACCTGGGGGTTGGAATGAGCTTGATAGGGCTTGGGCTTATTCCAAAGATGGCAACACCATGTAACGAGAGGAAGGAATTTACAAGGCAAAGTAAATCGACTATACTCATCCCCTACTTTCTACAAAAGGTATTTCTGGCTAGGCGAATGAGATGAGTTTAAAGCTCAAGTTTAGCATGGGATCATACCAGTCTTTTTCGGCTTTGTTTTTTATATCCTTTGGCTGTATCTAACCTTGGAAACATCTTCTGCCATGGAAAAAAAAGAGCAGCTACTTATTCTAATATCGATTGACCAAGCCAAGTCTAGTCAGCTATTTTTGCTATTGATCCCTAACTTATGCGTATAGACTTATCCCTTTATGACAAAGAATCCGATCTATCATGATCACGTTTACACTATACCAACTGGGGTATCATAATAAAGCCCGGCCTACCTAGCTTGCGAATCTCTCCTCCTAGGCGAGATCCTTTAGAATTGATATGCAGTAGTAGCCCGTTTCAAACACAAAAATTGGTCCTCAGAGTATCTCCACCACGACTATGAATGATGTGGACTGGATACGAAAAGATGCCTTCCCACATTCTTGTCTTAATCTCGACCAGAATTCGGATGAGATGATGCCGAACAAACGGCTCCAGTTTAAATTGACTTGGGAAAGGATCGTCGCCGAAACAACTGGGGGCCAAAACACACGTGAACAAGATTAGATTCCATTTGAAGCGAGTCTCATATTGATAGTCAAGACAAATCCTCATTTTCGATGTTTTCGATGGGGGAGAATATGGGCCGAGGCTGACCATCTCACCCACCATCACAAGCTATTGCGATGTCTTCCTGCTATTCGAATTGCTCGGAGCGACCGCCCCCCTTGTCTCCCGATAATGATATCACTGGACCTGGAGTTTGTCCCCTAATAGTGTGCCAAAGTTATGATTCTTACAAAATCAGGTTATCACCAACTACGTTGCATCTGCAGGAATCACCGTCTTCATAATTCTGCTTTACTTCTTTGTGGTTTTTGATCCAGCCCGTGATCCATTCGAGAAGGATGAAAAGTCTCCAGAAGACCCGCCATTTCGTCCCAATGCGATTGATCTGCTGATTACGCGCAAGGTACGGGGCTGGGGTCAGGGGTGTATGAGTAGATGCCTCAAGAACAGACTAGAGAAATCATTTGTCGGGGTACTGTCCTTACCACTCATCTGTTCGGTGCTTCCTTGCCGCGAGATCATCGCTAATTCATACTAGTGTGTCGTCGCAATGGGCGACCTTCAACTCGTCACAGGATTCTCAATCCTTATCAGCGGTGCTTTTCAGCTAAGTTGCAGCCTCACTGTCTACGAATGGCAAATTGCCGTCTATCTAGCATGGTTCTCTTGTCTGACTCACCTGTCTTGTCTGATGGTCCTGCGAAGCTACCTTTACGTCCACACCTTTGGACGAACCTGGAGGCTGGTCACGATGGGGGTACTCGCCATACTGCTGATAGTCGGGCTACTTCCCACAGCTAATTATGCCGATCTTTTCAATTCACGTCCTCGCCCTTCAGACTATGCCAAGTGTTATTTGAAAATTCGCCCCTCCTCGGATATAGCACTTTGCTCAATGGTTTTTTCGGTCTTGACTATAGCTATTGGGTTCATTTCTCGCGTGATGAAATTACACAAAATCCTTTCCGTCACGCTTTGGGGAGGGCTCAGAATCCGGGCCAGTCTTCAGGCTCGGGCCATACTGCGTGCCATATACAAGTGGTGTACCACAAGCCGCCCCGTGCAAGGCTTGGGGTTCTCTCTTGTATATCGACCTCTATTTGCAGTCTTCCTTGTAGCACGTTTTGCGTTAGACGCGTGGGTCTCCATGTTTGTAGAGGTATGTTCACGTGTTATTGCTAGCCTCACTATTATTAATTTGATCTGAACAGGCGCTGTGGCTGTTCATTGCTTTTTTCTGGGGTGTTCTCCGTCTTATGGCCGCGCTTAACGACACTCCCAAGGATCAAGATTTGTGGACAAAGACCGCAGGGCAGAGCAGAGATAATTGGACTTTTGGACAAGTCGTATCGTTGGTGTTAATGGTGGCACCTCTCATGAACCTGTTGGAATACTTCGACCAAAGTATGTGTCTCTCTCAACACTGCAGTGCCTTGAAGTGGAGAATTAATTGCCCGATTATAAATAGATCCTACCCCTGGTGCCCGAATATCGCTGCCTAGGGATGGTATTGAGCCCCGCGAGCCTATGGGACTTTCTTCCAATCCTGTTCCGCCTCCATTCATGGAGGAAGATCCAGATCCCAAAAGCCTTGATGGGAACTGGTCTAACCATTCCGAGACTCTTGGGACGGCGATTGTCTACGGTCTTCTCTCGATGATGAATTTCGTCATGCAGCTTTTTTTGCCCTCTATAAACAAACCCCTGCTCGAGATATTGATCAGTCTAGAATGGGGTGTCAAGGTGATTCTTGCGTTGACGGGCACGTATGGAGTCGTTCTGTTTTCTTTGTTTCTTGAATCGGAGGTAAGCAAAGAGAGAAAGAGGACTCGACGCTGTCTTCAATTTTTGAATATTGCATTCCACGTGCTCAGCTTTAACTTTGGGGCTGCGTATCCGCTTAACCAAAGTCAGATTATGTTGAATTTCATGCAACCTTTTGCCCTCGCCTTTTACGGGCTGTTGGCTGTCAACAGCAAATGGTATCAAAGTCATAGATGACATGTATTAACATCTCAACAAAATCATACACCCTGAGCTATCGTCTCTGTTTACTACTGGATTGATTATTTTGAAAAGGAAAAGTGCACACAATAGTTTGGAATTCAGAGATATGTTATTGTTGACGGGGGTAACCATAAACATGTAGAACGCGAACCCATCAGAGTCGTCATTATAGCTCATTTTCAGGAATTCAATAGTGAATATCTCACTCTAGATTGACACTTGCAAGCTCAAATTATTCAGCTTGTGTATTGAGCCGAACTTTTAACAAAATCCCAGCCCATTTTGGCTCCCACGGTGGGCATTGGGCTTTATCGGCTTTGCGCAAACTACCATTCTCATCTCCATAGTCATCAGATTCTAAGAAAAGGATCAATCCAGGATCAATCCGTAGAATCATATCGGCTAATCGGATAGGTTCCAACTTGAAATTTGGGGACTATGAAGAATTGTACAGTGATATAGCTTCATTCACTATACCCTCGTTAGATGGGGTACATTCTTGTGAGGGATTTGACATAGTGGCCCAGGTATGTAATCTTTTTTTCTGTCGACCCCAAAGTCAAGTGTCACAGGGTATCAAGGTTGAAAGGCATCGGAGGTGGGGCGTGTATACATCTTCTCAAGTCCACGATACTCAAGATCGAAATAATGAGATCCTATTCAGGACTTTCAGCGTCACAACGGACACATCCGATAGTGTTATTGATTTAAGTGTTTCTGCGTACTATTAGCTAGTGTTTTCATGACATCTAGTGGGCGCGACGAAAACTGGATAATAGACTCACATTTTCTGGAGCTCTGGGGTTACCAGCGGCCTCGACCTGGTTACCATCTTCGAGTGGAATATTGGATTTGGGATTTTTGTCATCTTTAGGTCGACTGAACTCAAGGTTAGCTGTGCAGCAGCACACTAAAGCCGCCAATCCTTCCAAAAGAAGCCCCACTGCAGAATCCATTTCCTGGGGCTTTAGATGGCAGTCACCCTCTTTCAATATAGGTTTGAGTTACAGAAAAAAGTGAAAATGAATAGTCCTGTCCAGATATATAAGTCTTTTGTTAGTATCAACCTAGTACAAAATGGCCTGCAAGGCTCTGTTAGGACACCGATATGATATTGTGACGTCAAATCAGGGGCAAACCGGTTGAGAACCTCTTCCCGATTAACACAGCCCTGTGGCAGTTCAATAGGAAGTCAATGCTAAGTGGTTGTTCCCTACGTGGAGCCAGAATGCGGGCCTTTCAACTTTTTTCAGTGCCCCGATTTGACTATTTCACTACCTATACGTATATAGTAACTACAATTTATGGGGCTCAAGGAGAATTCTTGAAAATTCTCCCTGAAAATTCTCCCCTGGCGATCATCTCGTGAATGGGCGTAATTATTGGCAGCTTCTTAAGATCGAGGCTGTGAATATTGCATTTCCACGATAAGCTCACGATAAGCCGTTGCCAAGGACACACCTCAAACCTCTCCAGGGCTGTATCGAACACTTGTCTCAGGTAAAATATTCCTTCACCTTTGTCAACACCGCATTTATTTATCCCTATACAAGCATCAATCCTTCCAACGTCTCCTCAAAAACGAATTGCCTTCCCTCAGTAAACCCCGCTATGGCGAAGGAAACAAACATAAGGACACTACATGACCACCTCACTGGCGGAGAGAATGATAATAAACAACATGTATCATTCCATCCGCGCCATATTACCCTCGAAACCTTCCATAGCCTACTATCCCACTACCCTTCAACAGTAGAGCGAGTGCACCGCGGCAAGCTAATGCTGAAGCTCCAGTCAAAGGCAGGGAAGGCACCAAAGCGCAAGGCGGAGGCGAAGGTCAGCGCAGCGCCGACCACGCAGGCAGAGCTCGATCCGTCTGAGGAGAAGCACATTCTCGAGGAAACGGATAAGTTCCTCCAACTTGACCGGTGGCGATATGAAGTTCTGCCGAAGATTATCGCGGAGCGGGCCAATGAGGGTGGGCAGAAAGGAAGTGTACCGGAGGGGGGCCATTTGCTTAAGGAGGAGTTAGTTGACATCATGGAATGGAAGACGTGAGTAACAATTTTCTGTATCTATGCTACAGGTTCGGCTTTTTCTGACTTAACTCTAGGAAACATGGAGTCTCCCGTCCCATGCTTATGGGAATGGTGAAAAGCAACCAAGACGCGACGATCACCAAGTCTACATCTACAGCGTTTTCCGCCCTCCCAGATGCGGACCCGGTGGTTGCGCCGAGTGACGCATTTCCTAAAGCCAGTCTTGATGCCCTTACCGGGCCTATTCGTGGTGTCGGCCCGGCTACTGCATCTTTGATTTTGTCTATTGCTACGGTCTTTGGTGATGCTAAGAAACAAGTCCCCTTTTATAGCGACGATGTGTATCTTTGGCTGTGTCTGATGGATTTTCCAGAGGGTCAGAATATGAAAGAGCAGAAGCCTTCTAAACATAAGAAGCCTAATGGGGATTTGATTGTCAAGTACAATATGAACGAGTATCGGGAGCTATGGAATGCTTCACAGGAGCTGCGGGTACGGCTGAACAATGGCGCTGGAGACGCACCTGTCTCTTTTATCGATATAGAGAGGGCTGCTTATGTGCTCCGCAATATCTCTGTCTCGGGTTACTATGCTAGTCAAGAACCCGAGGCGGGTTTAAATATTGTGAAAGAGTTGGAGTTGGAAAATAGCCAGCTACCAAAGGAAGCGAAGAAGGACCCTGGCGAGCTTGGCGTGAGGCGTAGTAAGAGAGTAAAGCAAGAAGCTATATGATGAAAACTGTGTATTATTGAGAATTGTGCTTTTCATACTACAGTCATTTATTTTCATTTTTCCAGCTGTAAAATGAGAAGGCAAAGAGGCATCTTAACAAGGATCCAATAAGACATCCAAAAAAGACAACCTGGGATTATCCTCGATATGACCTCTAATATCATGACAAAATGGATTATGTCGCGCCTTCTGAACCCTAACAAGCACCTTTGTTTTCCTCGCCCCAAGTCTCCCTCTCTTTCAACATGCACCTCGACCTGCGAAGAGTGAGTTGACAATTACAGAAGACCTCTATCCGGATACAGAAGTGTGGTTGAATTGGAGTGACATGGAGGAAAAGGTACCGGCGGGGAGTAGTTGCTTCCTCCAATTGATTTCCGATGATAAGGAGAAACAGAAACAGAAGCGAAAGCCCTTTTGTTCAACAGAAACCAAGATGCAACCGGATTCGGATACAGGGGCTCGCGCCTAGCAAGTTACTTACAATACTGCAAATACATACTCAGGTATTTTGTTCGAGCCTCATCGGTGGGACCCTAGTGGGGACGATTTAGTGCGGATCTAGTTGTAGATCTGTATGGAGTATGTATTACATTCCATGCTACAAAGTACACGTCTTGCACATGACTGCTTGGGTAGGAATAGTTCAGATAATTGGATGTACTTAGTATCAAGTACGCCATTGGAGATAACACAAGACCGCAAGACTACCCTGGTTACCATACGTACTACGTATTCAGAACCACGTCTATGCCAAACCAGTCGCATTTTTTTTTAAACTCATCGCTATGTACAAATTCATGGCCGTCAAGTCTTGATTAAAAGCAGATATCAGATACAGGAGAGACGCATGCATCACAAGAATAAAAAGTGGGTAGGGGGGGAAGACACAAGAAAATCGTCAGATCATCATGCAATTCATGCATCACGGGCCATCGTCAAGATAACCGGCTTTTCCAGTGAATTGCGTTTCGACATGACGGGAGGGGTGAGGAGAAGTAGAAGTAATGGCGAATGGTGGAGAAAGATGTAGGATGGAGGAGACGTGATGTCTACCGTTGAAGGGAGAACGGGGAAGAGATGAGAGAGGTCAGAACGGTAACGGCACTGGCTAAACAGTCGCAGTACAGATCAGATCGAGGCGCGTGAAATGATAGCAGGGTGTTGTACCCCGAGGGTTTTTTTTTTAATGTTTTTTTTTTTTTCTTATAATATTGATTGGCGCTATTACCGCTTGGACGGATTGGGTTTGCGCTCGGCAGCACGCTTGGCCTTGGCAGCATTTTCCGTGGACGCGGAATAGGGATAGCTCACGTGCTGATCGTCGTTATCACTGAACGGGACTATAGACGAGATCTTCTTGGAGCGACTGCGTTTCAATGGTTGGGACAGAGGTGGCCCGGATTGCGGGGCAGGACTCGCGAGGGAAGGGCCCGGCTTGGCTTCGGCAGCAGCGGACGGAGCAGCGGCGCGCTCGTCGTCCTCAACCTGGATGTGGCGGAACTCCTGTTCCTGCTCGTCGGCTTCGGATGATGGAGGGCTGTCGGAGTCAGAGGCTGCTTCATAATCATCTTCATCATCACTGACCAAGCTAGGGGCTTGGTTGGATTCGATGGCGTGAGGACTGAGAGTTTGATCCAGGCTGTCCGATTCCCGAGACTGCAGTGTTTGGGACTGGGCAGCGAGCGAAAAGTCCAAAAAGGACTGTGGGCGCGATGGGGTGGCTTGCTCAATAGGCGGGGTGTGTGCGTGGTCGAGGGCCTTTCGGCTCTCAGATTCTCCGGGAGTTTGACCAACAGGCATACGCATCGGCTGGCGACCGGCGCGAGCACCGAGGGAGGTATGGCCGAGTCCTGCAGACGGACCACGAGAGTCATCCGTTTCCGAGTCATCGTCGAAAAGACCACTAAGATCCACAGGCTTCCGGGATTCTTCTACTAACTTGTCCATGTCCAGACCAGCACCACGTGATTTCATGAGAGCGGACAGATGAGGAGTTGCAGGGGAAGCCAAAAACTGTGGGTTCGGAGCCTGTCGGATGGGTTCGGAGCGTCGTCGGTAAGTCGGTTCAGCAGTCGAGGGAGGAGTGGTAACAGCGGAGGTGGCAGCTGTAGCCGGTTTGCGAGGGGTGACAAAATCCTTAGCGGGCGTGTGAAGAGATTTCCAAGGGGTCGTAGCAACATGAGTAGAGCGGATCAGAGGATGCACATAGCCTGGGGTTGTTGGGTTAGCAGTGGGCTCAGCAGAGCCACCGACCACAATCCCGGCGTCGTCCACCTGAACAGATTGACCACAGGCCATGGCAGCGGCATCGTGGCTGGCGAAGTTGCGGTTGTGCGCGATGCGACAGTGGTTAATGAATCCCTGAGTGCTGGAGAAGTTATCGCGCCGGCAGTCCAGACAGACCAGCTTGACCAGGACACCATCCGACTTGCGCCGGATGAGCATCGGCCCGGACTTCTCCTTGACCACAGGGTAACCAGCCGACAGTGCGGTATGCTTAGTGGCAGTTGAGCCTCGCTGAGGACGAGACTTGCCCGCCAGCATGCCCATCTCACCGGGATTCCCACGCGTGGAGCGACCCTCAACCAGCGAATTTGCCAGCATCCCAGAGTCGACCTCGCCGCCATCAAAGCGAGGATCGGGCAACAACCACCGTGCGTAGTGACGGGCGTACGGGCCTTCCGTTACTCCCCAGGGAGCAGGTGAGATCGGGGCCGGACCATTTCCAGGTGCCAGCACTGACGCACCCGTCCCCAAGCTCACATCCGGCGAGACACCCGCAATACGGGATCCAGGATAAGGGATTTCGCCACAGCGTCGCAGCTGTTCCAGAGCGACTTGGCACTTGGCGATCTCCTGGTCGATGAGACGAAGTTCGTTGTGCTTGAGTAACACCTCCAAGCTCAGCTGGGCGGTGATAGTTTCCCGAAGTCGGGTCACACTAGGTCGGGTGACGACGGCGTCCTGCGCCGGCGGTCGCGCGGACGCGACCGGGGAGTTTGACGAGGTGATTGGAGTTGAAGGGGTGGGCGCGATCGAGTCAGCGATCACGGTCGGAGTTGGGCGCGAAGAAATGGAATCCGCGCAGACTTTCGTCGGGGCGGGCGCATCGGTCGCGTCGGAGTCGGAGTCTGAACGTTTGCGCTTGAGCTGGGGCAGCGACAGAGTGTTGATACTGCAGTTTGGAGCAAGCATTTTGACATCCTCCATCACCTTATTCCCTCCTATATTCGAGGGCCAGGGAAGCAGGCGAAACATGCCATGTGAGTGCATAGAGATGGATTTTGGATTAGGTGGCAGATGGTCCAAGCGTTCTTTTATTACGGAAAAGGAATGGACGTCGACTGCGCGACCGGAGGTTGATTACGGAAGGCAGCAAAAATCTATTAATAAGAGGGGAGGAGAGTACAAGAAAGAGAAAAAAAGGGAAATGGGGGGGAGAGAATAATGGGGAGAATAAGGGAGAATGGGGGAATAGGAAAAAGAAGAAAGGGGAAGAAAGGGGGATTGAGAAAGAACACAGAATAAGAGAGAACAATTGGGAAAATGGGGGGGGGAGTGCCTGGGAGTGAGAGAGTTGGCAGAGGGAAAAGGGAGTGGAGTTGAGGTGATACTTGTTGTTCCCATATTAATTGTATGGTGGAAGCATGTACCGTTCGATTATTGGATTATTGGATCAGTCTCAAATATCTGCGACACGTCATACATTTTGTATTTATTTGTTTATTTTATATGTTACCTATTATAATAGTATAATATAGAATATAGAATAAAAATTATACATTGTAGACTGTGTATATCTATTCACAATATCCTATTTACTTATATATGTACCTATTGATCTATTTCACTCTATCCCTATTCACCGGATGTATACGGCTGATACCCAACTCATTGCCAAGCCCATGGTCTGGGCCTTGCCCTGTTTCTGCCTAACGCCAGTTGTATCTACGATCTCCCAGATCCCCCAGCAAATCAGAACCCTATATCTATAATTGGCCGGGGGGGGGCAAACCGGTATAAACAAGTTCTAACTAAGCCTCAATTGCATGTGCGAAACAAAAGTACAAATCATATTTCATCTTGGCAATCCAAAGGACAGGTCAGATGTGGCTGAGAAAGCGAATGGAAAGTTATGGAACATTGTCGAAGAGCATAGGAGCGAACAAGGGGCGACTCTACTTCCCCGGGTTCTTAGGGAACTATACATCGGAGCCAGTCTATAAATTACCCCTAATTATAGCGTAAATTAATACGGAGTACGTACTCCATCCAGAATATACTCTAGCCATTTCAAGTTACATATGTCAACCCGTCAATTTGGAAACTCCGAGCTCGACAACTCTGCTAATCATAGTAACCTTAACTAGTATCTCTTCCCCATCTTTTTATTACCGATGTACACTTGCTCCGCTCATCCCTGATTATCATCACTATCATGACGATTGTGGGGTCTGCCCAGTGCTTTACGCGTAACCCAGTGCACAGAGTACCAAAATATACATCGTCTGTCTTAGAATAACAGCCAGGTATCGTGTTGTTGTTATTTTTTAACATATATCGCATTGGGTTCATAATGCCCACAGCCAAAGTATGGGCAATTGCACCTCCATCTCCAACATTTCCGAGACATCTCACCACAGAGTACAACATACGTATACTACTACTAGGAATATTCAAGTCTTCCACGTTTCCCACTCCTGCACTCTGCATTACGAGAATGCAAATTCGGACCCCGAACTCTAGCCTACCGCATTACTTAAACTACGTACAGATGGGACCGACCTACTCCATATAGTCTATTGACGTCCTACTGACTACATATAACGTATTTCACAAGCGAGCTGGACACCCCAAAACACCATAGTAAATACGATATATCCTTCATTTATATCTCAACAACCAAGAGCTCATTTTGTCTCCTTATTTGTAGATAGTCATTAATAAGCCTTATTAGCACTACATATCAATTTTAAAGGAAGTAGGAGGCAATATTATTATCATTTCAAAATTACCAAAAATTACGGTACTAAAAACTAGAAATATATATATCGCAACCAAGGAGTTATAAACTTTCTTTAAACTCCCCTAGGATGCTAGGTATTACCTAGAAATTAGGAAGCTATAAGGACAAGCCTCTATAGACCACCGTTGTTGAGATATTAAGTTGTAATTTATCGCATTTACTATGGTGTTTTGGGGTGTCCAGCTCGCTTGTGTGTCCAGTTCGCATGTGAAATACATATAACCCTTTTACATATGCATATACAACCCCCTTGAATGGACCGTTGCCCCGTCCTCAAATCTAACATTCCGATCAAAACAATATCCCCTGCTTCAGTTAATCTTATCGTCAGCTATCTTTCTCTTCGAGAACTGATAACCGCTCGCTCTAATGCACTATATCCTCCTGACACTCGCGCTACCCTCCAACACTAACAACTCCTTGGCGCCCTGCACCCTAAAATATGTATGTTGTACACAACACCCAACCAACCTAAAACAAATGTATATACCAACGCATCTTATCAAGTCATATAAAACCAGCTAAATGGCTCGAATAAGAACCAACATCCACAGAGTCCGGTGGTTGGCTTTTTGCGGGCGGGGGAGGAATAATGTGTCATGATGCGGTTTATCATTACTTCTAGTGCGCAAATACTGAGGTGACTACTTGTGCGGATGCGAGGGGCTCGAAGAGGGTTGGATGGGAAGGTTTCTTTGTTGGGGAGTGAGCTATGAACCTCGACAGGCTGGTGAAAATACAATGTACTTGCACTCTGAGGGGATTTGGCAGCAGTTTGCTTAGGACATTACGTTATGGACGGCAAAGTTTCTGATGCTGTTAGGCCTAAGCCATTGGAGTCTTGTTGAGCTTATCCAGGGATATGTTGATGGGCAGGTTGTGGGAAAAAAAAGCCGGTGAGACCGAGGGGGTGTATAGACAAATGTCACGATCAGATTCAATTCGAGTTCAATCGTTCATTCTTTTCTGCTTGTCAGACAAGCGCAATCCCCAAAAACGCCAACTGCAATATGATAAGAAAAGACAGAAGCTCGACTCGAGCATGTGAACGTGAAAGGCATTCTGGCCTCATAAGCATAAAGCAGACCAACATACGCCATGTGAATACATAAAACAGACACAGGTGTCGATATCAACAATGAATGAACGAGAATAGGCCAACGTAATCAATGGTATAGTATTCAGATGGCCGAACGGGAGAAAATCGAAACCCCCGATCCAAAAATCGCCATAAAAAAAAAACGGAAAAAGAAAACAATCGTATCCAGCCCAGAACCATCCTAGTTCATCTGCCCATCCCGAATCCGCAAGATGAAGTTAACAACGACAGCAGCGAGCAGGGCAATGGCGAGGATGGTAGGACCGAATCGATCATCGATACCACTCTGCCCGCGCCGACGGATACTCTGTGCGCGCCAGTGGAATGTCACTAGGGCATAGATCATTGCGCCCATGGCGATAACGGTGAAGAGGGCTGCGGAGATGCGACCAATGCGATCGCCGAAGTTGAGGAGTCCGACGGCGAGGCCGCCCAGGATGACGGTGAAGTTCAGCCATGAGAGGAAGGTGCGCTCGTTTGCGAAGAAGACTTTGGGCTCGACTCGGGTTGGGAGGGCGATTCGCTTGCCTGGTGGATGTTAGCTGGGTTTGAGGTGGAGATTGGAGGGTTGCGATGGAGGTTGCGATCGTCCTGCTTCTCTGAAGGCTTGGACGCCGATTAAGGTCGCAGTGACATCCACAGCTCAAGAGAAGCAAAATGGTCGCGCACCAACCAACGCCACGGTGAGGAGAGGGAGTGCAGGTGGAATTGTCTCTCGAGTGGAGCTGTTAAGCTGCTGAGAGTGGTGTTGTCGGACTTACCCGGAGCGGTTTGAAGCAGAGGTTGGCTGGACATTGTCGGAGATGAAGAGGTGAGGTTATTTGAAGAGGTCAGAAGAAAAGAAGTACCAGAAGAAAAATCCAAACTCAATTGACAGAGATTGGCGAAGAGAAAAGCAAATTAAAGAAGCGAGATCAAGAGTCACGACCTCGCCCCCCCAAATGTCTTGTTCCGTTTTGAGACTAGCGGGATACAGCTCTGTTGCACGTGCTCTCACGATTTGATGAGAGGATCAGGTGACTAAGTATACGCTAATAACGTGGGTCCTTATAAGTTTATCCTATTTAGTATCCTATGTGTACAACATATATTAACTATATATTATATATTATATTATTCATATAAAGCTTGATTACATCTCAATTAACAGAAAGTGGAAGTTCGACGGAAAATATACTCTTCATTGATACTTGCATACAATGTCGGACTCCGAAAAAAAGCCCGAGGATCCTGGGTAGGAAAAAAAAAAAAACTGAAATGTACTTAACAATTTCACCTCTCTCTTATGTCTCACTCCTATACGGAGTATGGAGTATGGAAAAGGTCAATGCGCCGAGAAACGGGGTACGGTTTTTCAAGCTTTAGACGTATGACTATTAGCCGACCAATTACTATTAGCACACCTGTATATCATCCGAATATCCTCCGATATAGTAAAATTGACAAGTAAAATGTACAACATACAACTCAACATTTCTCTTTGAATCCTTGCATCTCATGACATATCGTTTCCCGATATTGCGCTGGGAAAAATGGGTCGGAGTGAGGAATTCCGAGCCGATTCCCACTAGGCCGGGAATTCAAGGTCTAGAATAAGTAGGCCCACTTTTAGCCTTATATATGTGGACATCTGGGCTGTGGACTTGCGGATACTACCGCTTGTGGGCATATCTATCCAGACCAGTTTATACTGCGGGCTACACACAACAAGGTAGCGAATATAGTCGAAAAAATAGAGAAATTTAAGACCAATCGATCGTATAAACTCACAAGAATTTTTTGGGAGCCTGATAGCCTTATAGGTTCTTGTTGATACTGAAAGCTAACAAAGTACCTCATGTAGTAATTGCTATTTTGAATTCGGAGAGATAGATCTATGGAGACAGACTATCCTTCCGCATAGCTTCGACAATAGTGAGGCTGCGAGACATTTGTTATCTTTCTAGAGGTACAATCAAAGGACACTCCGACAAAAGTTCCTAGAAAATAAATGACCTACGTTCATCTTCATGGTACTTACTAGTCAGCGTATAATTCTACTATGTAGTATAGGCTTAATACCTGACCGAGCCTAAATGGACTCCTACAAAAGTTCTTCTACAAAAGTACTCCAATGATTCCATCCCAGAGTCCCCAATGTACCAAATCCCCAAACCCCGTTGTGTATGTAATAAGCCGCCCCCAATCCTGCAAGCCACTAGCTCCAACAGCGCTAAGCCCACTCCCCAAGCGCCAAAGACATCGACCGTTGATCTCCAACCATATCCGCACCTCCAAAATAAGCACGGAGCCCTCCACAACCTGGATACAGATAAATCATGTCCCAATTAACCTTATTACCAACCGAACTCCTCCTCTCAATCGCCGAATCCCTCCCCAACCAAAAAGACCTCAGCGCCTTCACCCAAACCACAAAGAGAACATACACAGTCCTCCAACCTTACCTATACAAAAACAACATCCAAAACCACGGCACTAGCGCCCTCCTCTGGGCCGCCAAGAATGGCCACACAGTCCTGACCCAAAAAATGCTCGATGCAGGCGCCAGAATAAGCGCCCGCACCTCCTCAAGTCTCAATCACACCAACCCCACCAGCGTCACCCGGATAGCGGGGAATGCCGTCTCCCTCGCAGCCAGCGGTCCACACATAGAAACCCTCACCTGTCTACTATCCGAGAAAAGACCGGGCCAAGCATGCGATCCCAACCAAATGCGCGAAGCACTAAACAAAGGTGCGATCCCGGCGCATAGTACCGAGGCGGTAAAGTTACTACTTCGGCACAAGGCTCCCCTCGAACCCGCAGACACCCTCCTGCCGAATCCATCCGCACTTGGCGCGGCTGTTGCTGCGAGATGGGCTGGTATTATACCTTTCTTATTAGAGGCTGGTGCTTGTCCCGGGAAGAATGAGATACCCACCCCGCTCGAGCGTGCGATTACCATGAACCAGCCGGATATCGTGGATATATTACTTGAGGCGGGGATCGGGCTTGTGGATGATGGGGGATTATGCATTATTGCAGAGCAGAATAACCAGAGGTTGTTGGAGGTATTTGTTGAAACGGGGCTTGAGGTTGGGATGTGTTGGCAGGGGGCTTTGTTTGCAGCTGTTATGCATGGACAGACTGAGATGGTGACTGGGTTAATTGAGAAGGGGGCGAACCCGAATTTGACTTATGATGTATTTATGTTGAGTTTTGAGTGTTTGCGATATAGTACTATTGGGTTTGCGGTTCAGTTTGGACAATTGGAAGTTTTGGAGCTGTTACTTGAGAAGGGGGTTCGTGCTGAACGGAGTGATCTTAACTTGGCGCAGGAGGAGAGATTTGAGGAGGCGGTGGCTCTTTTGTCTGAGTGTGATTTTGAGGATTTGCCACGGAAGGAGAATGTACGTGATTTTGTTGAGAAGAAGGTTCGAGAGAGACGGAGAACGGAGCCTGGGTATGAGGGTCTTAAGATGCAGGATTCGCTTTGTGATCCTGCCATGCGCCTAGAGTTGGAGGATGTGCGGGATAATAGCTATCCATGGGGGAATGATGGTACGCAAGGTTACACTATGTACGTTTCTTAATGTGTTGTTATTTTGGTTTTGGGGGGGACCACTCTGCCTTTTGTCGAGGGTTGACAGAATTAATTCCATTCAAGTATAAGATATGATCACTGCGTGGAACGAATCCTAAAATATACCTACATCATAATCCAGCCCTAGAATCCCAATCCTCACGAATCATATCCGACGCCTTCTCTGCAATAGCGTAAACACTACTAACAATATTACCAGAAACATTATTCGGGAACACCGACGCATCCACAACACGCAGTCCCTCAACACCCTTCACCCTCAACCTGCTATCCAACACATCGCCCATAGCAACAGACCCGCTGATATGGTACTCACCCGCAACAAGGTCATGCACTGCTTCTCGGGCCGTATCCATGTCCTGCAAGTTGAGACTGGGCTCCGGGTACGCGCGCCGCAAGAATGAAGACTTCACATGCTCTGATTCCGTGACTTTATCACTCCAGCGAAGGAATGCCGCCAGGAGGGAGATGTCAGCTGGGTGGCCGCCGTAGTTGGGGTTGATGATAGGGGGTTTGGTTGGATCTTGACTTATTAGCACACGAGTTGATTGAACATAGAAGGGATTTCTGTTTAGTTGTAAACTCACCTGCACTCCCAATGTGGATAGTCCCCCTAGACACGGGGTACTGAATACAAACTGCAAAGGTCAGACCAGCCGGTTGATCAGGCAAGCGTGGTTGGATTAAATTGCTCTGATGACCTATGGCATCCGGGTTCATGGAACCAGCAACAGCAACAAACTGCATATTAGCAGAGTGGTCGCTTTCGAGGTTTGCGATAGTTTGCGCGAGCTGTTTGGCGTGGAAGGCGCTGTTCGGTTTGATATCGCGGATACTCTGGATGATCTCTGCCAGCTCTGCCCCGGAGAGGATTTTCTTCGCCGGGAAGAAACCCTGCATGCTACTGACAGCACTCAGTAGCCCGCAGCTAGCCTCGACATACTGTTTGGTGGCGGCTTCCATTGCCTCGGGCACTTGTTGTAGAGTGTCTAGTGTGACGATGCCCGGCTGAACCTCCATTACAGAGAAGGTGAGGGCGTGGTCTAGGACGTTTGCACCGACACCTTTATTGGCGACCTTGCACTCGACGCCGGCGGCTTTGAGAACCTCTGGGTCGCCAATTCCTGATAGTTCGAGAATCTGGGGACTTTGGATTGTGCCGCCGCTGACGATTACTTCGCGCCGTGCGGACACTTGATACTCGACCCCGTCGTGTGTAAGGCTTACCCCGGTGGCTTTGTTGCCATCTAGTATGACGCGGTTGACGAGGGCTTCGCAGAGGACTTTAAGATTTGGGCGAGTGGCGCGGTTCTCTTCATAGTATGCTCGTGCGGAGTAGCTGCGCTTGCCCTTATTCGGGCCGCTTCGAGCAACTGCTCCAAGGGTGTGGTAGAAGCCGATGTGGTCACCGCTCCATGGGTCGGTGGGCTTGTTTGGGATCCCGGTTACTTGCTCACAGGCTCTGATGATGTCGTTCTCCACTGGAATGATTGAATGATTGAAGCTGGTGCGGATGGGCCCGCTCGTGCCGTGGAACTCGCCTACCAGTGGCATTGTGGAGCGATCGGTGATGGCTGGGTCAATTGGCTCTAGGGTCTGTTTATTCTATTAGTTGGGTTTCGACTGTAAATGAACCAGATTGGAAAATGGAAAGATGATATCGTACCTGATGCTTTCGCATATATCCCTGCATATGCTTCCCAGACCACCCATCGTCCTCTACCAGCTCCGCCCAGTTGTCGTAATCCTGCGTCGACCCTCGCACATACATCATATAATTGATACCGCTGGATCCACCGAGGAGCTTCCCCCGCGGAACATGGTGAGATAAGCCACGGTTGCCTTCCTATAACCCCAGGAAAGCAGTTAGCGAATCGAAGGTAGATAGATGCAATATAGAATAAACCTACCTGCGGTGTCGTATACACACACCAATCATAGTCGGGATTCTCGAACATCTGCGGGAACGCCGCAGGAGTATCAACCAGCGGATCTCCAATGCGATACTTGCCGGCCTCAATAACGCCGACGGTTACAGCAGGATTTTCGCTGAGGCGTGCTGCGAGAACGAGTCCTGCAGTTCCGCCGCCGCAGATAACATAGTCGAATGTGGTGCGGGTGAATTCATCGACTGTGCAGGTTGGATTTTCAGCCATTGTATGATAGTTTAGATAGTTTAGATTGAAAGAGTTGAGATGGGGAGATCTACGGGTTAAATAGCACGAGAGGGGTAATGCATACACATACATACGTAGGTACTACCAACCGTGGAAGCTCAGGTTGGAGGAGCTGTTGGGGTTAGGTTCTATACTAAGAGAGTCTAAAACATACTAAAAGGTGCTAAAACACACTAAAACATACTAAAAGAGAATATAAGGCGTCCATCTAGTGATAATTAGTGAGGCTTAGGCACGGACGGAGAAAAGGATTGCGGGGAAGAGCCCTATATTGCACCTATATTCGATAACTACTCAAACTATGATATACTATTTTTGCTGACAGAACTGGCCAAGTTTTCACCGCAATTTACACAGCCGAGAAAATAGAGACTGGCTGTTAGCCGCATGCCGCAGCTGCACGAAGATGCCCGCTATTTCCCGCTAGAGCCCCTTTCGTTTCACCGTGCATATCGTGTCGGATTAGCGGCAACCGTATGGCCTGAAATAATGTAGATCGCCCCCGGTAAATGTTTCAACTTTCCGAATTGCGTTTTGATCCCGTCAAAGCAGAATATGTCGCTGGCCTAGCGAGATACTTCTTTCTATGCATGTGACAAGTCGCCGCCAAAACTGCCCTGTATACTGTAAAGGCCCTTCCAAGGTCAGCACTAAGGGCTACTGCTGATGAGGGTGTGGAGTCTTCGACCGTGCCGTGCCATTTCTGCCTAGTTGGTTGAGCAAGTTACTCTGCAATCTGAGGCCCCGTCTTCTTGTAATTCATTAGCCGCACGGTTTAGTTGTGTAGTCGGTATAGAGATCCGGGTGCTATGAGACCATATTGTTCATCTGGACAAGATTGGCCCTTGACAACCTTGGAAGGAGGTCCGCTGTTGACGTCCATGTTCGTTGGCGGCAATCCTCAGTCCCGACTAGTCGAGCAGAAAGTAATCGTGTAATCGTGTGAATCGCTTCAAGAATGCTATATGTACAATGTATTAGTCCCAGGTGGCCTGGCCGACCCGACCAAGCGTTATGCAGGCGACGGTGTTGATTTCAAGATGACCCAGTCACCATTCCAACGATCAAAGCCCCATCTTCCGCTGCACCCAACCAAGCGCACCCTCCCACCTCGGATCCCCAGACCTCAAAGCGTTAAACAGCTCTGAAACCAGCGCTCGACCCGAATCCCGCGCCCACCACCGATGCCCATCAAGCTCCTTCAATAACACCCCCCAATACATGAGAATCAGCAACGAAAACGGTTGCCGACACCGGAGACTATCGACAAAATCCTTGTCAACAGCCGCAAGCCAAGCAAGAACCGGCGCCGGATCTGCCGAGTGCGCAAACTTAGCATAACAATGCCTCAAATGCGCAATAACATTTTTATTAATGCGATGCTGCTCCGAGTAAATCCCAATCATTACTTGATCATTCAAGGCCGCCAGATGCGTCAGCGCAGCCTCCGTATCGGGATCAAGTTCGGTAGGCGTGCTCTTCCAATACGGACCCTGCGAGAATAATTCCAGCTTAATCCACGGCTTGCTGACTTGCAGAATCTTCTTCACGCCCTGTAGTAGCTCGAACAGTATCACGATGTTCTCCGTGATGCTGGCGCACTCGTCTTTCGTGGCGGTTAGTCGGGGTGACGCGACGCTGATCGCGATCATGACGATCGAGTGCGCGAATACCGCGTTGCAGTTATGCGGCGTGATACTATCGATCGCGTTTCGGAATGGCGCCAGGCTGTGGTTGTAGTACTGCAGTCCTGTCTCATGGTATAGGAGTGCTGTTTCTGATGACTCGCATGTTGTTGCGATGTGCATTGAGGCTAGCGCCAAGATCCCGCCCATCAGGTAATCATGTTTGAAGGCAAGTGTTGGGACGGTTATTTGCCAGATTGCTATTTCTGAGTCGCTGAGACAGAGACTTTTATATGTGTCTGTTGAGAACTTATGCATTAATTCTAGGTTGTCGATGCCGAATGAGTTTGTTTTGGTTGGTGCAACTGGATCGGTTGGACGGGGTATCGCTGCTACGGGCGAGCCGTGGCTATCTAGAGAACGCGGTACGTCGGATGTTGAACTGGGTGGGGTAAGATTTGTTGTAGCGCGACGGGCGGCGGCGACTTTCAAATATGTGCATTTTAACTCGCGGGTCGCGCAGTTCGAGCATGGTGGACCCTGCTCGTCACATTTAACCCGCCTGCTTCTGCATTGATCGCATCCGTTGCGGGATTTGGTATGCGCGCGGAGAGGGGGCATGTTCAAAGTTAGTTGACATCTCGCGAAGGCCAATCATGAAGATGGCTGTGATAAATGTGAGGAAGAATTTATCCGAGACATTGACATATTTCCCCCGTATCATGTGACTAGGTCTAGAACAATTTTAATACAAGCAACATCAGCCCTGCGAAAAAGGGAGCGTGGAAACACCCAGCAAAAAGTTCAAGACAAAAGGTAATCTAATTTACCTCAACAATAGCAGGACCAGCAACAATATTGTCATCAGTCGCCTGCTTGTTTCCCTGAGCCAGGACGACGTAGCTCTGACCGGCAACGCCCTCGGGAACAGTAACGGTGAACTTTCCATCACCCATAGACTTAAGAGGAGCCCAGACCGGACCAGTAATGGTAATGAAAGCAGCGTTGACATCGCTAGTGCTTGCGTTGAAGCCGCTACCAGCAATCAACTGCATTTGCGAGCCTGTCATGACGGTGTCCATCGGGCTCATTGTGAGCGCAGGAAAGGCCGTTACGGGCAGCGCGCCGTTGCTGGAAGGACACGAGGCAATGAAGGGGGAAGCGACAGTGTACACCTCATTGAGGCTGAGAGGGTTATCGAAGGCCTGGGCGAAGGAGACTTCACCGACCGCGGCGCGCAGGTATGCACTGTGTCGAGCCTCTGTGGTGAGGATGCTGCCGGCGGCTGTCAGGTAGGTGCCGCTCATGATGGAGGCTGCGGCTCCGAGGTAGGCGCTGACTCCGACACCTGGAGAGGGTATTAGTGGTTATTATTGGTATAATTGGATGTATTTTACCCCCAAGAACGCTGGCAAGGGCCAGGAAGCTGCTGACATCAGTGGATGGGAAGATGTACGTGCAGCGGGCAACGGGAGAAGCACCAGCAGCTGGAAAATGTTAAAATAGTGTGCATTATCTCTGGGGTTGAATGATAGGGGCATACCCATGAGAGCAGATGTCAAGAAATCCACGTGCTCCTTCTCATCAGAAGCAACCTCCTTCAGGTTGGCATAAAATGGGTCCTTCATACCAGCCTTGACAAAGTCCTCCTGAGTGTAGTTTTTGAGACCCTCCTCGTAGAAAGAGGCCTCAAGATGCTCAAGGGTGAGAGCATAGTTGAGAATATCGGCTAAAGAAGAAAGACATTAGAGAATAAACAATATATTGGTGGCGAAGTTACGTACCATCGCTGATAGCACGCTTCGAGACAGGGCCGGCGTTGGCAAGACCGATGGCGGCGCCGGTGAGGGCAAGATTAGTGAACTTCATTATGCAGAATAGTAGAGCTTTTATTAACTCTTCAATTGGAAGAATGGCTTTGAATGAAGGATAGTCAATCTACTTTCCAAGTGGAGGGACATGTCTTTTATAGCCGCCTCACCGGCAACTTGGGGATCCGATACCTAAATCCTTGTTTTGAGCTTGAGCATTAGAATTGCCTGACTAGGCAGAAACAAGTCATTCTTTTCCTTGTTTTGTAAGTTTTTTTTATCTGATATGGTGGACATCTGAGGTGCAAGACTGAGCTCAGCGGTAGGGGTTCCGGATCGAGAGGTCAAGGGTTGATATAAGACTCGGATGGATGTCATCAATAGCTCCGACAGGGACGCCAGGCCCCACCATATATTACATGCAGGGACCATTGTGGATCTAGTCGGGGTAGCTAGAGAACTGTCTCTAGGCCCACCATGCCTAAAGGCCATTGTCATAGCTTGTGCATGGTGGAGAAGTTCATTGGGTTCTCGGGCATTAAGCTGCAGAAACTGATGGCTGAGTCTGGGTGGAAAACGAGAGCGAGAGCGAGATCGCGAGAGAGACAAAAGGCAGACGAGAAGACAAGACGAGAGCGAAAACGGGACCGAGACCGACGCGGAGACCGACGCGGGGGCCCAACTTGAGAAACTATACTTCTTACTTCTCTAACCACAAGTCTTTGAAAACCTGTTATTCCGCCAAATCTTAGATACTTTATTTTCAATGTTTTGTTGAGCATGTTCCGTCTTCGGTATGATTTGGTGAATAAACTTAAGTGATTTGACAGCAGGTAGAATATCATTTGACCTTGCAACTTCCTCCCTCCCTATTCAGATCTGTTCTTTGATGAGATGGAACTTGTATAGATGGAACCTTCAGCCAATTGATGGTATGGCTAGCTATTTTTCTTAACCCCTCAAAAATGTCATAGAAAAAAGGAATAAAGCTCAGAAATTGTTTCCTATTTCCAGTTGCAGAAGAATATCCATTGCAACGATTGTCATATCCTCTCAGTCCTTCCATCACCAACCAGACTAAAGGTAGTAGTAAACTCAAATGCCCCAGCCTCAAGTCTATGACCCTCAAATGCACCAGGCCCACAGCTCGCTGTTCCAATACCATGATGCGCATAGTCAATATTAAGCTCAGTTTCATCCAACTCCGAAAGCTCATGTGGATGTTTGGCCCTGTCAAGTTCCGCTGTCGCATACTTGCGAAGGGAGAAGCTAAACGGCGTATTCATAGACGCCCTGATCTCGGGAATAGGTGCAATTGCCCCAGCAGAGGCAGCATAAGACGTATCAGGAGGTGAGGAGTGAACATTTACCCAACGTGTATCGATGCGATTACCGTTCTCCTGGGGCCACTCATACGGCGTCTGCAGGCCATTTTCAATCGAGGCTGTGTACTTTCCAAAGCGCGCAGCAGCCTTCGTATCACGGTATGATTCTCCAGGGCCTCTGCCAAACCACGTGGCAGCATCATATTGTCGCGGGAGACGGAGTGTGAGGCCGATTCTTGGGATGTATTTTGGGTGCGTCCCTGTGAAATCACCCTTGACATGCAGACTTACGGATGTATCCGTGATGGTGTACGTGAGGATAGCCTCGAATGCCCATTCCAGCACGGTGGGTGCAACACGGACTTTGGTGGTGATTAGTACGCTTCCGTTATCGTCATTTGCACGCCATTTAGCTGATTCGACGAGCATTCGACTGCTTTTCACGCGGAAGCGGTTCCACTCGGCACTAGGTCCCGCTGATCCGACGTCGTTTTGTGTCAAGGCGCGGTATATCCCTAACTGTGGTCCGCTGTTGAAGATTTTGCCTCCGTCAGTGGACCACGATAGATCGCCTCTGATCAAGTCGTAGGTGAAGTGAGAAGCGAAGCCGTTGGAGTTGATGTATAGCCGGCCCGGTCCCTCCTGAACAAACATTGCCGATCGTGGTGACGTTATGCTTACAGGGATTGGGAGTTTCCGGTCCTCGAACAAGGCGATTTGTGCCCAAGCAACCTCATGTCCTTCTGGTGCCCAGGATGTGGCCGCTTTGAGTCGGAAGTTGATGGTAAGCCAGCTTGGATCGGAACTAAAAGCCACACCATTGGGCAGATCTAGGATCCTAGATTCTCCGGGTTTAATTTGGGGTATCTGCCATGGTACTGGCTCAGTGTTTCCTGTCTCCGTAACAATGTGCCATGAGATGGACAAGTGGTCGAGGTTATTGAAGTCATAGTGGTTTACTACCTCGAGAGAGCTTCCCTTGAGTGTTACCGTGACTGGTTCAATTGCCTTTTTGTATTCCGTTAGCCCCGGGCTGGGGGTGTGATTCGAAAACACCATTCCGTCAAGGATAAAGTCGGCATCATTGGGCTCGTCGCCAAAGTCGCCGCCGTATGCGTAATATGAAGTGTCACCATCTCTTTTGATGAGGCCATGGTTACACCATTCCCAGATGAAGCCCCCTTGGAGCAGCTTCTCGGTGCGGTAGGCCACGATGTATTCTTTCAATCCACCGGGTCCGTTGCCCACTATTTTGATAACACAGGTTAGAAGACATGATAGGTGTAACATCAAACACAAGCAGAGATTTCAAACTCACTGGCATGCGCGTATTCGCATTGTATGAGAGGTTTATCTGGCTTCTCCTTGATATGCCTTTTGAGGTCGTCGATGCTCCAGTACATGGTGGAATACAAATCAGCGCTGAGGGCCTCCCGATCACCCTCGTAGTGAACAAGACGGGTTGGGTCAGCCTCTTTAATCCACTTGTACATACTCGCATGGTTCTGGCCGTAGAACGCCTCGTTACCAAGCGACCACATGATGATACAAGGGAAGTTCTTGAAGCGCTGAACAAGCTCAACAGCACGATCAAGATAAACATCCTTCCATTCTGGATTGTCAGAAGTCCATTTGGTAGCCATCTTGTAGGAGGTCTCCTGAATTTCGTATTCAGTCATAAGGTGCTGGTTCGGAATGTTAGAGCGTTCCACAGGGTCAAACCCGTGAGTCTCGAGATCAGCCTCGGCCATGACATAAAAGCCAAATTCATCACAAACTTCGTACAGTCTGGGGTCATTGGGTTGATGACAGCAACGCAAGGCATTGATATTATGCTTCTTCATGAGAATGAGGTCTGCACGCATATTTTCGTACGGTACGGAGCGGCCGTGGAGGTGATGATGCTCGTGGCGGTTCATGCCGTATAAAATGATGGGCTTGCCGTTGACTAAGAAGTTTGCTCCTTTTTGCTCGATACGCCGAAATCCAACCCGCTGAGTAATTGTACGGCCATTGAATGATAGGGTCAATATATATAGAACAGGATCCTCGGCAGACCACAACTTCAAATCATCAGCAGATACATCGATACGACCGGAGTCTTTAGAAGAGAATATCAATTCCTTGAGCAATATGCCATCCGGTCGATATAACCTGGCCTGAACATCGCCATCTTCTCCCTGTATTTTGACATCTGTGAGCAGTTGGCCTGTAGATAGATCTTCGCTAAGCGTTGGTACGGCGTTGAAGTCGACCACTGAATTTAGCGGAAAGGCTAACAAACCAACATCTCGGAATATACCGCTGAGAAGCCACTGATCCTGCCGCTCGATATACGATCCATCACAAAACTCGTACACTCGCACCGCAATGGTGTTCACAGATCCGGCTGGTTTGAGCAGAGATGTAATGTCAAACTCGCTAGGATTACGTGAACCTTGCGAGTACCCAACCTCTTCTTTGTTGACCCAGAGATGAAAAGCACTATCAACGCCTTCAAAGCGGAGGCGAATCTGTTGTCCTTCATATCTGGAAGGAGTTATAAATTGTCTCCAGTAAGATCCAGTCTCATTTAGGAGTGGCACTTGAGGGGGATTCACGTGGAATGGATAGTTGACGTTGGTGTAGGTCGGATGGGAATAACCCTGGAGCTGCCACATGCCTGGGACTTGAATGTCGTCCCAGCTCAAGGGATCTGCAACGGTCCAATCAGGTGCCTCGAAAGGAGATGCATCGTGTCGAAATTTCCACGTGCCGTTCAGGGAAATATACTCGCTTTTGTCGCGGTTGAAAGTGAGGGCCAGTTCCTCTGAAGCGTAGCTGTAGAAGTGCGCCCGCGGTGGAAGAGTGTTCTTGTGGATTACTTTGAGGTTGTTCCAATCTGGTATAGCTTTAGGGAAAGACATGCTCTGATGGTTTATCTTAAAAGAAATACGACTGCTTAAAACACCGCCGGGAGATGTTGAGAGGGGTGATCAGATAAACCCCGAGCAATGCGGGGCTAGTATTTTGGCAAGCCACTGCAGTAGTACCAACACCGGGTAAATATGAGGTACATTTTGCCGAAATTATGTGCCAAGGGATGACCCTGCTGGTGGGTTGGTAAGGATCTAATAGGCCGGATAGATACGGGAGTCGATTAATTATGAGGTAGTAACCTTTGCAGTAGTACAGTGTGGTGCGGAATAAGGCTCGGCGAGAATACCGAGGTACATGGATGATTGTGTTTACAGATATTCAAAGCACGTTTAAATAATTCGAGTGAAATGTACTCGAACTTAAACGAACCCTTGGGGACGCCAGACAACCAAAAAGCACCACACAAGACATGTTGTAGGAACGATTGTTTACAACGGAGGTGCCATAGACGACTCGCTCCTTTTCCATACCCTCAGTAATGACATTAACATTAACACAAAGCAAATTTTTGAGTCCACTAAAAGCCTATTTTGACAAGTGGCAGTTGCGTAAGGACAAACGTGAAGATACCGGTTCCATCTAGGGTGTCTGAGGATACGAGGTCTCATAACTGAGTCCTATGCTATACATACAGGCTTATGGGTTAAGACACGCCATCAGTAAGTATAATACGAAAAAATATTCAATATTATTATATATCGCACTCGACATCACACAAAGTTATTCAGAGATGTTGATTTGAGAAAATTACCTCCTATAACTTCTCCGGCACTATCTCCTCACTCTTAGCAATTGCTTGCAATTTTGCTGTCTCGCCAATTTTCTCCTCGGCTTTAGACGCAGCAGTTCCAATCAACTTGTTTCCGTACTCCTTTCCATCCAAAATGACGGCTGTTTCTTCCAGACTGAGACTGCCAGTCTCCACAAAGAGGAAGTAAACTACCACAAGCTCAAATGCCAGCCATACATTGTAGGTAATGTAAAATTTCCACTTGCTGTTCGTCACACCGATTGGATTCACGTACTGGTTGAAGATACCAGCAAGTGCCACGAAGAGGTTATACAAAACGAGACCTCGAGCACGCAAGTCGAAGGGTAAGATTTCAATGCAGTACGTAGCTTGCAGAGGCGTCCAGCCAACGGAGTAAAAGAAATTATACAGAAATATCATGGCCAGAACGCCCTTTGCGTAGCGTTCGTCACCTCTAGTTCCATCCAGCGCCGCCCCTCTCTCATACACAGCTTCGAGCGCTGTCCACACAATATAGACGGCCAGGATGCCCGCGGTGGAGATAAGAAAGAGAGTGCGCCGACCAAATCGATTCATCACAGCAGCGAATACCAAGCTCCAAATCATTGACCACAGAGTGAGTAGTGCATTGATAAGGGTTTGGGTGCTCTCCGATTTGTAGCCAATCGAGTCGAGAATCAGTGTGAGGTAATATGAGATCAGACCATTACCGCTCCATTGTGAGAAGAAACCCACAGAAAGAATAATGAAGAATCGTCTAATGTTACCTTTGCTTTGGAAAAAGGTCATGTACGAGGTGGTGCGTCTCGCCTCCATCTCGAGTTGAAGAGCAACGCGGATCTCCTCCATCTCTAGTGTAACTAGAGGATCGGAATCGTCCCCATTAGAATGATACTTACAAATGAGTTTTCTTGCCTCATCATCCCGCTCTTTGCTAATAAGCCATCGGGGTGACTCTTCAATTAAGAAGCAAAGTTCGATTTGTAACACACTGGAGAGGCCTTGGAGGAGCGAAGGAAGTCTCCATGCCCATGTGCTATTGATGCGAAACGTGCCATAGGTGACCCACGCGGCAACCAAAGCACCCAGGTTCCACAGGCTGTTGTATATGGCCACCTGTGGCCCCTGTTGTCTAGGAAAGGCCAATTCCAGGAGGAGGAGCGGTGCTGCAGTAATGTTTAGCACGAGGCCCATGCCAATGATTCCTCGGGCAGCAATGAACATTCCGACGTTCTGTGCCGCGGCTTGTAGTGCAACTCCGACTAAAAGAACGAAGGCGCCAACAAAGAGAACCGGACGACGGCCAAATTTGTCACAACTGATCGCGCAAACAGGCATTGTGATCAGCTGGCCAACATTTTGTATAGCATTTAAACTGTGTAAAATTATGTCAGTTCTCATACTCTGTGCAGCAACAGGTGATTAACAGTCAGACTGCTGAAGCATATCTAGCTTGATTGATCACGTACAGACCCAACTAAGAAGCCCCGGGGTAATTGAAAGAGTTTTGCCAGGTGGTGAGGGACTGCAGCCCATTCATCATCGACCCATCGTAACCTGTTGCGTAACTCGAGATTTGTAACAACACCAGCATTGAATTGAGCTTGATAATTCCGGAGTTCGAGAGCCATGATAGGCCAGCGCCCCTGCTCCCCAACGCACCGACCGTAAATGGCGACTCTGTTGTTGGCTGAAATAAAGAGGCAGGAAATATTGAACTGCCTAAACGTGAAGTTGTTGATATGGTAGCGCAAAGGGCGCGATTTCGTTGAGTATGGATAGTATAAATAATTAAATGAAAATACGAAATTGTTAATTAAACGTGTCATGAAAATGAAATGTGTCTAAGGTCGTGTTTGAGCGACCTTAGACACAGTTGCCTTCCGTAATGAAGACTGAAAAAACTGCTGAACGTATACTGCTGTTGAATCTTCGTCGAAGATGTCCTTCACTGTAGCAAAAGCGCCAAGCATATCATTCTGTGACTTCACAGGATACACTTCCGAAGAGATCAACTTATGAACCAAAGTTGATACAGATGGAGACCACGACACCAACTCTTCCAGAGGGACACTAAGAGGATAACCTCTGAGCAATACTCCAATCGTATACACTCCAACATGGCCGTGTGCACGCGACTCGCGTGCATAACATACAATAACGGTTAAATCTTCAACCTCAACTTCGTCTGACTTCAAAAAGTCACGAACAACAAGTTCGACTTCACACGCAAGGCGTGATTCAGTACCCGCGTTACGCGAATGACATTCCCCAGCATAACTCTGTCGCCAAAAGAGAGAGGTCCACGACCTCGACCCTGGGAGGTTGATGCAAAAGACATTTTGCAAATAATGTCGAATACCAAGTCCGAATACATGGTATGCCTGGTACCCAATGTCACATGATGTTTCCGGTATATTACCTGGTTTCTACCATGTATTCGGACTTGGTATTCGACATTTATTGCTACCACTACCTGTATGTATATCATACCTTAGGTACCTCTAATTATTATGTAAATTGCTAGTAAAAATAAGTCACTCCTGTTCCACTGTAGTACCTAATAAGGAATTCAAAATAATTGTTGTTTACACCTCCAAACCTCCCATTTTACTACCCATTTTTCTTGCGTTTTTCACCTATTTCTCCCGCATTTCAATCTCCTTTACGGTAGGGAACCAATAGTATAATTATAAGCCCTCCCCTTAACTACTTATGCACCTCACCGGAAGTAGGAGCTATCTACGAAGGCGCCGAATATTGAGCAGCAGCTTAAGTAGGGCCTTTCTACCCGTTATATTCTCACCGGTATTCGAAAGGACAATTAGGATTCCTACCTTATAGCCCGGGATATCTATAACTTTCGGAGGAAGTTTTATATAGAATTCCTTGCTAGTCGTACGCCGCTTCAAGCTCTCTTAATAGAGTTTCCGCGCGATAGCGAATAGATCTTTAAGCATGAGGTAGATAATAAGAATCAACCTTACTACCTTATTTTTTTATGCATAAATCGAGTATTGCGATGCTTAGGACTAATTCATGGGTCATTTCAATGGATTGTACATACAAAACTAATAGATACGGCCTTCCATTGCTTATACCACCGGATACCTTCATCTTAATGAAATCTCGACATCTCGGACCGAAGGAGCTAGCTCACTAGCTGCTTAAGCAGGACCTTCAAGTCTTAACTAATAATCTACTGGTTGTTCTCTACACTAGAATGCCTACATCATAGAGCGATTGCGAGAGTGAGAGTTGCTTTCCCTCGAGGTTAACATGTCATTGGTAGCTTGGCACAGGAAGATCTGATCCGCTCCTTCTACATGTAGGACCCGTCGCAAATTTGCGAATAATTTCCTGTCAGTACTTACGATTCATAGTCCACCCAAGCTCTCGTAGAATGTCCACTACAGCGATAAGAAACGGTCGTTACTTTCTGTGGACGTATTCCTAAGCCATGCGATACGGCATGCTTCGCTGCTAATATAGCACGGTTGAAGTCCTATCGCGGTTCAACATAAGCTATCTGAAACCAGACCTAACAAAGGTATCTCTCTACGATCGCCATTCAGGACCGGATGATATTCGCACAGGGGTGCTCTAATCCACGTGTGATCCTAGCAGGCATACGCTGAAACTCCTCCCCAAACAAAGATGACATAACGCCTATTGGGGTAGATAATTCAGTATAGACCGTACGGGAGAGTCCAAGAGGTCCTACAGCCCGCAGTCTCTTGTGGTGCTATTACAATCATCGTACCCACCTTCTGTGAATTGGACGAACAGAACAGTGATATACTAGAGATCGTCCGGACACGATGAGTTTGCGGAAACATCATCGATGCTCAAAGGACAGGGGGCTCGCGAGGTAGAGAAGTCGGTGATTTACTAGCAAGACCTACTTACGCCGCCAATTGCGATATGTTAGAAGACGGTCTCAATGGACAAAGGATACCGGATAGCTTGACTGACCTCTAGCTACAGTGACATTCAACGTATATAGGCTTCGGACATAGTGCTCAAGCTTAGATAGAAGAACACAGGCTTCGGAATCAAATCAAACAACCTTCGGTCCAACAGGGACGAGACAAACACTTTTGATAGCATGCAGCTCCGTGTATGTCCGAATAAACTTGTTCCCGCTCGCTCGCACATGTCGACAAGCTCAGCAACGCGGAGAGGAAGAGGGATCAGGGGGACCCAATCAGATGTGGTGCTTGGGCCATAGGGCTTCTCTTTGATTCGGCCGTCCTCAGTTTTGTCCACACTTTTTATTGTTGCTTACTCAGCGCTATTGACCAATCCCAATGCAGTGTTCCACCTCGCCGTCGCCGTTTCTCCCTCCTATGCCCATCTCTTCAGTCCGTTCTTCGATCACCCTTTCCGAGAATATACTCTATCCAAAAGGAAGAAATACTACCATTCCATTTGATGAGTTTTTTTAACCCATTAGATGAAAATATTGATACTGCAGAGGCAGAATTGGATGAGATTATCACCAATCTTGCTGAGGATATTGAGGATGCTTTAGCAGATCCTGATGAAGAATATATATTTGGGCCAAGGCCAGAGATACCAACGGATGCGGTAACTCTGCGACGTATATCAGAACTATCACCGTGGGCTGCACACAGAGAGGGGTGCACAGACGAGGATATGGCGTCAATTGTGGCTTTAACAAAGGCATTCGAGAAGCTTGAGGTGATTGGGAAGAAACAGAAACATTGTTGGAGATAGAGTTTAAACTAAAATAGGAAAAGCTTCATGTTTATTTTACATAATCGCACTATCATCATCTCACAAACTGCACACATCAGGTGTGTGCAAGGAGAAAGCTCTGCCTGGGAGGTTGTGCAGCTCGCGGGAGTTAACTGTACTTGGCCCGTCTCACAGAGGCGTATGCCCGGACAGACTTCTGCATCGCACATCTTGCTGTATTCGCATGCCTTTGTCATCAGAGTTGATTTACGACAGCACTGTTTCTGGAGCCTTGCTTTCTTGGTCGGAACAAATCGACTCGGTCGGGTGTGTGGTGCAGCAGCCATTTCTAAGTAGCCACTTCCACAGATAAAGAGATGCCTGAAGCGTTACTCTTAGATAAGTGAAGGAGAGGGGAAATAAAACAAGGGAGCTAAATAGCTAAGAAGTCTCGATTTTGCTGCGGATTAGCAGTTTTTTTATATGTGCACAAAGTCACGGTTTCGCAAACCACAGGAGCTGGATAGATATCTTTGATTACTCGTGAGTTCTCTGACCATCGTTTCTAGGGTTAGTTGATAATCGGCGAAATTAGCAATGGTCTCAACATGCGACCCAATCCGTTTGAGTG
Organism: Penicillium hordei; assembly: GCF_028827395.1. Classification (NCBI taxonomy): domain Eukaryota; kingdom Fungi; phylum Ascomycota; class Eurotiomycetes; order Eurotiales; family Aspergillaceae; genus Penicillium; species Penicillium hordei. The sequence goes on along the minus strand of NW_026623147.1, from coordinate 3,812,340 downwards.
CCGGATCACTCCTCGTAGTATTGAGCGTGCGACGATTGAGTGAGAGAGCTTGCAGGCGCTACGGGATCTATCGCAATACAATGGGGAGGCTAAAGTACCGAATGAGTATATTTTACGTAACGGATAAACAAAAATAAAGTAAATGCATTATTGGATGAGGGAGACTGGGTAAAGACGTGTGAACGTCTTTACGTCCATGGCAATGGCGCTTGGATATTACTAGACTTTTCATACTTCACGGCATATTGTTTTGTCCTTGCCAGTTACCTATCATCCACAGTCTGTTCTAAGTCACAAGCTCTGGTACTGTGCGATACTAATTCCTAAGCATGGCCACTGTCACTGCGGAACTCTGCTCTTCTTGCTCCATAGAACGAAAGACTTCGGCGACGCGATGGAAAGACTCCTTCGGTACCCATGGAGGCATAGTCTTAGATCTTGAGTCCTTGTCAGAAAAGGTCTTTACCAGCGAGAAACACATCATGTCCAGATCCCTCGCCCCTTCTCCTGCCGGCATGCAAGGGAACGAAAACAGATATATGAAAGCCGCATCAACCCCTGCATTGTTGAGAAGCTTAAGCTGCGTCCCGACATAATCGGCCTGTTCCTTCTCGCTCCGAGTCGGGACAATATCGTTCTCGAAGATGCCAGTGCCGTCTGGATTCATGCCTTTCAAGATTACGAAGCCGCCGTCTCCGCGCTCTGCTGCTCCATCGTAGGCGCAGCAACCGACTTCTAAAACAGCGAGAGGCTTTCCAATCCTGTACATATCGAGGCACGAGACATACTTCTCCGCTGTCTCTCCTCGGCGATAATAGTCTATGCCGACGACATCAAAAATATCCCAGTCCACGACTTCCCAGGAGCCAGCCGAATATGTGATCTGTCCTCCGAACTGGGAACGAATCACCCCAACGAAAGACCGCAACACCTTGTTCAACTCGACAGACTTGTCACGCAGAGCCCGAGGGATATCCTCGATCATGTGGCCGTTAGGAAACTGCGGACCGAGAAACATTACGCGGTCCTTGAAAGAATCTCCGGGGAAAACACCTTTGCTGAAGATGGTGTATTCGCAGCCGGCGATAAAGACCAAATCAATGCCTTCATTGCGTAATGTTTCTGCAGATTTTGCCGCCTCTTCGAAATATGCGAGGGTCTCGACGATGGTAGCATTCATCTTCCACGGATTGAAAAACACCTTGAGTCCCATCGAGTGCGCTGATCGTGCGGCAATCTCCAGCCGAGGTATCTCCTCTCCTTCAATCCGGACGGCATTGGCATGCAAATCGTGGGCGATTGTTTTCATGTCGTATTTGGCTAGACCGGGATCGAACGGCTCGACGGAGAATCCAGTGCCATTGAAGTTGAGGCCGACATCGTAGACAACGCCGCGATACTTCATGGTGGAGTGTTTGTTGGAAAGGACTGATAAGCGCAAATGTCTACAGGCTCACAGGGTATGCAAGGATAACAATCGTGTCCAAACGAGCATGAGGCAAGAAATAAGAAACGAAAGGCACGTAATAGTCAAGTATATAAGGCCCTCGAGGGTGTCTCCACTGTTCGGACTACGCACTCTTGGCGCCCCGAGTGTCCGGCCATGGCTCGAAATTTCACCGAACCTGTAAATCTGTCCTTTCGGCAACCTCGTCGGGGAGGACCTCCAAAGAGTCCGGAATTACACCTTTTTACAGTTCCACCATTCGGCATGCAATTTGGCCTGCCCAAATCGCATTGAGAGCGTCTCTAGACACCGTTGTGATGATGTCATTCAGAGGCACCGATTACGGACCCACCAGCCAAGCAGCAGGGGGAGAAGGCGGCATGGCTTCCCAGTGGAATGGAGTAGACGAACATGAGGTTGTCGTGAAGGAGAGGGTAGCAGTATGAGAACCTTTCTTTAGTCGCGTCACATGTGAATTAGATGCTGACATGCTCCACAGTGTGATCGTTGCCGTCAGCGGAAGGTGCGATCCTTCTATTTACCTGCAGCAAAGATTGTTCCCTTGTGAGGTGTATCCGAGGTCGGTCTACTGACTTTCGAGCTGGCTTGATAGACCAAGTGTAATCGCGTTAATCCGTGCTCACATTGTACCAAGGCGGAGGCGCAGTGTACATTCAGACTGGCTCATAAAGCCAAGGAAAACCGGCAACGGGTCCTGATCTCGACTGTATAGTGAGTTATCCCCCCAAGTACATCTATCCAATCATTAATAGACCATCAGTGAAAGAAGACTTGAGCATATTTCGAACAGAATTGAGGAGCTCTACGGAATCATAGGGCAATTTAGAGATGAGCGCCATAATGATGATAGTAGCCTTATGGCCCCAACGAGATTACGAGCACCATCATATTCATTGCTCCAATCTTGCAGTCTTCGGGCATCCCCCAAAGCCCCAGCTCCAGCGGAAGCGATTGAGTCCGCCTTGTTTGCCCATGTCATTTGGGCAGCAAGAACACTAGAAACCGCTGTGATGAATGACCCATACTCCAGGGCCGTCGACGCCATAACTTCGGCGTTGAATACTTTGCGGAGCACAGTCAATGACCAAAAGCAGCAAAATGAGAGGCTGGAAGGGTCACGTTCATTTCTAAAGGCGCTGCCTTCTGGTCTTAGTCTCAGGGATTTGCCTATCCCTTCCATGGATAAAGTCATGGCATGCCTCAGGATCGCTCAAGGTGCGTCTCTCTTCTCCAGGCTATGTGGCACTCGTTCTGATAATCATCCCGCAGAGAGCTCGCCAAGCGAGATTTACTGGCCCTTCGAATTTGGACCTCTGGGGGACTTCACCCAGTACGTGATCAGAGCCTGCACACCCGGTCCGATCAGCGATATGGAGCTGATCATAGTCCATTACGTTCTTTACTCGCTCTTCACCCAATGCTCGATTGGTGCCGATGACGAGACACTCAGACAGGACTACGATGTGCAGGCTGCAACTTGCAGGGAGAGCCTCGAGACAATTTTATCGAGCCTTTCCTTTCACATCGATACCAATATTGACTCTATTCGTGCCCTGTACATGGCGGTGCGTTTTTCCCTCTTAGTAGCAATGCATTCCCAACCGTATTAATTTGCGATTTCCAACGTACAGTCTCTTCATTGTCTGCACCGGGGAAAAGTGTCCACAGCCTGGACGTTTATTTCAAGAGGGTCACTTATGTGCCTGGCCTTGGGGTTGCATAGCAGTCACGCCATGGTAACGGAACAAGAAAACGCAGTGCAGCGAAAGATGTGTCTTTTCTGGGCTGTGTACGCCCTGGAGAAAGTTGTTGCTTTACGGCTCGGCAGGCCGTCGACTATTAGAGACCAGGACATCACCATCTCACGAGTCACTTTGGACCGCAAAATGACCTCCCTAGCATATAACCGGCTGCCTGACTGGATCGATGTCGCTAGCCTCTACGGCCGCTTGTACGATAGCCTGTATAGTCCGACTGCATTGACACAACCAAGCTCCGTTCGCGTGTCTCGTACCTGTGCACTGGGTTCTGAGCTGGAGCGGATGATAGCCGCGAGAACCGGATACTATGTAAGTATCTAAACAAGCATACGGAATCAGCCCGTGGACACTCTGACTAACCACCCTTCTCAGAATCGGCCAGACCTGTGGAGTAGCCATGTGCTAGATCTAAATCTTTCACAGTTCATGATACACGCCAACAGAGCTATAGAATACTCAACCTTGGCATCCATATATCGAGGAATCCCCACAAAGAGTCCTTATGGTATGATACCATGTACGCAATGCATCGCCGCCGCGCGAGTAGCCCTTGAAGAGAGCGAAGCCAGCATTGCCATACTTTCAGATGCAGCAAAATGGCCAACAGGTCTTCACGAATGGGTCAACGAGATTCTCCTCCTAGCGCCGTTTATCTCTCTCACAATCCTGGTCTGCAATGTTGTTGATACCGCTGACGCGTCGGACCTGGGCCGCTTGAAGGGAGTGATTGACGGTCTACAGTCTCTGGTACAATCGCCGCTCTATGCCAGTTGTAATAGGCAGCTGCGTATTTTCAAGCCTCTATATGATGTTGCAGCTCGTTACGTCGAAGCAAAAACAAGCCAGGAATCAACAGACACGATTAGCACTCTATTCACTAATCCAGACGCCGATGTCTACTTCGATGGTGACGCTTGGTTAGGGAATGAATTCTCTCCTGTCTCATCTTTACCATTATCGAATATGTGGTCACTCGATTTGCTCCAAGCTCCAGCAGTTACATCATATGGTGAGACTCCGGAACATAGCCAACGGTCCCTAACAAAGTAAGGTCCATACTCTTTGATCTTGCAAAAGGGTTTTTTTTCCTCCGCCGCCAACACCTACTATGTCAAGGGCACTCCGAGAACACAGTACGCTATACCGTGCTGTGCTCCTCCAAAGCAGCGCGCACAGGTCTTAATGCCGCTCTGTAGATCGTCAAGGGCTCGTGCAGTTCGAGGCTAAGGATGCACAAAAATAACTGAGAAATACTGGAAAGCTTTTTAGGAAGCTGTTAAGATCTCTCATTGGTCACATGATGTTTCCCTACATTAGTAGTAGTCTAGTTCCTACCTTTCCTCTATTACAACTATCATCCATCCACAATATATTACATTGTGCTATTTTATGATCTTATCTACTCTATAGACTTCAATAGGTTATGAGCCCGAGGAGCTCGTTATTGATCTAATCTAACGATCTATTAATATCCTCGGTTTTTCTATACGTACGTTATATAGGGGTCGTATCTTGCTTAGTACGATCTACAAAATAAGTTAATATTTATATCCCGCTAAGCTCCGGGAATTACCTATTTAGGATACGTACATACCTTTAACTTCTAGGTAGATAGCTACGTAGCTAGGACCTACTAAGGTAATAAGTAGAATCTTAGTAGTATCTAGACCTTGACATTTCCCATGGGCACCCTACAATCTTCGGCCCACCGTACATGCCCATAGATCCCATGGGCCGGGCACCCAGCCTTAGTGCAGCCTATAGTCGTCCTATAGGACTAAAAAAAATTCCCACGCTAGTATAACTAACCTAAAACGGATATATAAAATACTAAGTTATCATAATAATATATCGTTATTTATACTTATTTTGTTAGTACTTATCTTTAACTATATTATACCTATAGCTAGACTTCGGTAGAACCTATTTTAAATCGGAACCTCTAATCTAAAACCTAACCTATTAGGTTTTAGGTTCCGCCCTCTATAACCTAATAGTATAGACTATTAAAAATATATATTTATAGTAGAGGGGAGTATATATATATTATAGGATAACTATAAATATAAATAGAAATATCTTATTCATATTTTATTTTATATATAATTAATATTATATTAAAGCTATATTTCTCTTTTCTTATATTCTTATTTAATATATCTAGTAACTTAGCTAATATATAAATTATAGAGGTTTATAACCTATCTCTATATTTAACTTCTTATATATGAGATCCCAGAAGCCCATTTCTTATGTATATAGCACTGTTAGTCCCTATACGGGACCCTACGGGCCCGCACCGGACCGTTTCTACGTCTATAGGTACCGTAGTACTCCGTAGATAGTAGTATTTAGTAGTTAGAAACCCTAAGTAATAGAAAGCATATAATCCTTTCGAAATCATATCTAGTAGTATATCGGTATAGGCTATCTTCTACGATAAGCTATTACGGACCTATCCGTCACCAATCAGTGGTGACCCACCAGGCACGACAATGGGCCATCGAGAGCCAACCAGAAGATCTGTCAGCAGATCACGTACAAGCTCACTAAGCAAGAGCATAATCCGCCCTAAGCCGGACTAAAGTTTGGTGTATATATATGTTACGGACCTATCCGTCACCAATCAGTGGTGACCCACCAGGCACACCAATAGGCCATCGAGAGCCAACCAGGATACCTATCAGTAGATCACGTGCAAAGCTCACTAAGCAAGAGCATGATCCGCCCTAAGCGGACCCACCCCGTAGAGGATTTCCGATACCTAGGTTGCTCTACGTACTAGACAACCGCTACTTAGTATCACGTGATTATATAGGTAGTAGAAGGGTAGTAAGTAGATCAGTAGAATCCGCTAAGGCGATTCTACTATTCTACTATCTACTATTCTATATAGGAAGAACTTAGGGATATATAAGGACACTTATTTATATATCTAGTTTAGTTCTTCGTCTTTAATTATATATTATTACTTATATTTACCTTTTAGATTACTATAACTCTTTATTTAATTATAATCTAATAATACTTACGAGTAGACTAATACTCCGGTATAGATCTACTCGGCGCTCTACCTAGTATTAGTTCCTTAATCGCTTAAAAGGACTTAGGCTACTATAAGGCCCTACGCGGTATTAGCTTAGTTAAGACCGGATTATTAACGTTAGACTATTCGAGGAGTATTAAGGTAAGTATATCCTAAACCTATCTAACCTAACTATAACTAGTTAGCTAGTATATAATATATTAAAGACCGTCTTAAATTAAGTTTCGAGTTACGATAAAGATAATATAGTTAACGAATCGACTACTAGTAGCGGTACTTCTATATAAAGTAACGCGTCTAGCCCTTAGTAGATAGTTAAGATAATCTAGTAATTATAGGAGTAAATCTTAACCCTAGAGAGCTAACGTCCGGTCTTTATAGTTAAGATTCTATAACTAAAGTTCTTTAATAGAATATAATCTAAGCTTCGATTATTCTTTACGTAACTAGATATAAACTAATAGGTTAACCGATCTAAGCTACCTATAGAAGCCGATAAGGTTATCTATATATCGACCTTCCTCCGAGGACTAGCCTTCGATTAATTTAAACTATTCCTACGCGAGTTTTAAGAAGAAACTAATTAAGAAGTCTAGAGCGACTTTATCTAAGAAGTATTTAATAGCTATAATAAGTTTAAGGAACGAATTAAACTTACGTTCGGTAATATTAACGTAAAACGAACGGCTAAATAACGCCTTCGACGTCTATAATAGACTACCTCGGTTAGCGTATATACCGCTAAATTTTAATAAATTATCTTATACTTAAGCTAGGATAAGGACTACTTCGTTTTAGTCTTCGAAGACGGACTAAAAGAATATATTAAGGACGAACTAATACGTAATAATCGACTAGATACGCTAGATAAGATTATCGGTATTATAGTTAAAATCGATAATCGAATCTATAATCGCGAGATATAATATCGCGAAATAAGATAGTAGAGGATAGATAGATAGCGACTACCTATTTAGTATCGCTAGAACGATAGGCGACCTAGATAGTCTACGCCTTAACCGGCGAGATATATAGACTTATATAGCCTAATACTAATAGATCTCGACGTAATATATAAAGAATAAGACGAGTATCGATAGAAGAACCTTTACTTTACCTATAGAAAACTAGAATACTACGCGAGGGAATATAAATAGAAGAAACTATATAAAAAACGGTAATATATATAGGCGATATACGAAGTACTATAAGCGACCTAAGAGGGAAAAGCTACTACTAGTATAGGTATTAGCGCTAAAGGAATAAGCGCTAGTTAGGAATATTAGGAGGAAATATACCCTAATAAATAATAGGGCGACCTAGAAGGGTAAGTCGGGATCCTTATTAATAGCCTTAGATAGAAAAGGCGAGTCGTTATAGACCTAAAAGACGAACTCTTAGAAGATCTTATAGCTAGGTATAAAGGCCTAAGCCTAAAAGAGATAATAGCGGGCAACCTATATATTAAAGGGTTAGCCGACGAGCTAGAACTCGATTATCTAGAAATCGATTAGGATATAGTAGAAAGTTAAGGGTAGATATAGTATATATCCTAAGTACTAATCTAGGACCTAATAGGATTTATAGCTAGAGAGGACCTTAGTTAGCGGTCGTAAGACCCGCTAGGACTAGAGACTATAGTTATAGGAATAGAGAAGTCTTAGGATCCTAAGTATCTTACGACTAATAATATAGGGCTTATAGAGATATAGAACCCGATCCCTAGAGCTAATAGTAATCTAGGAACGCTAGATACGCTTCCTAGAATAGATTAAACTATCCTAGAGATACTAATAGAAAGCCCTATAAACTATTATAATAATAAAGAAGCTAAAGAGCTTATAGGATATCTCGAAGGAAAGATATAGCCTAATAGACTAGATTAGTACCTTATTAACGTAATTAAGGAAGGCGACGACCTAGTAGGATACCCTTATAAAAATTCTACTTACGCGTATAAAGAATATACGCGATATCTAGGATATACTAAGATAGCTAGTATTATATACTACGATAAAACGTATACTATTTATAGGTTAGTAAAGTTAGATTATAGTATCGAACTAAGACTATTATAGTAGATAAAGAAGCTATAATAGATAAAAGAATACTAGGGAATTTAATATAATAGACGCTAGATATACGATTATAAGGATCGACTAATAATATATCTAGCGGTAATATTATTAGGAATATATATTAAACTATATATAAACCTACTAATAGGAATAGTATAGACTTTTATCGATTTAGGAGCTACTAATAACTTTATAAACCTAAGATTTAAAGACGATCGATAAGTTATAACTAAACCCCTACTATATATAATATTAGTTATAGGACTCGATAGAGAAGTACTCTTAGGAGGAGTTAGTAAAGAAACTATTATATTATCTATATCTATCTATAGATATCTAGAATTAATATAGTTTAATATCTTAGAGATAGAAGACTATAATATTATTCTAGGTATTCTATAGCTTAGGAAGTATAACCTAAATATCGATTAATAATTAGGATAAATTATCTTCGATAGGTATAAGTATATATAAGACTATAATAAGTATAAGATATATTAATAAAAGTCTACCTAACGAAATAAGTATAATAAGTAGTCTTAAAGTAAGAGGACTAAAGTATTAATTATAGGCGTCGCCTTAGATACTATCGAATAATTACTAGATATATCCGACTAAGAGTTAAAGGATTATATAATAATTAAAAACGAGAAGCTATATATAACTAGCGATATATCTAGGATTCCGGAGGAATATTAGAAGTTTATAGATATTTTTATAGTACCGGCTAATAGAGTATTACTAAAATATAGACCTTTTAATTATAAGATTAATATTATAGAAGGTACTAAACTAACTTTTATACCTATCTATTAGCTATTATAAAAGGAGTCCGATATATTTAAAGAATATATTAAGAAGAATCTACTAAAGAGATATATCTAAGTCTCGAAGTTAGAGGCTAGATACCCTATTATCTTTATACTAAAGAAGGATAGGAGTCTTCGACTTTATATAGATTACTAATATTTAAATTCGATTATTATTAAAGATCGATACCTATTATCTTTAATTAACGAGATATAAGATAGGATTAGATATACTAAGTACTTCTCGAAGTATAATATTACTAATACCTACTATTATATTAGGATTAAGCTAGGCTATAAATAGAAAACGGTATTTAGAACTAAGTTCGGATATTATAAATATAAGGTTATACCTTTTAGCCTTATTAACGTACTAGTAATATTCTAATACTTTATCTTTAAAGCGATTAAGGAATATTTAGATATCTTTATTATTATATATCTAGATAATATTTTAGTCTTTTTAGAGATACTTAAAGATTATATTAAATATAATAGACTTATATTATAGAAGCTAAGAGAAGTAGAAATTACTCTTAAACTAAAGAAATATAAATTCTATATTTAGAAAACGACTTTCTTTAGATACTATATTATCTTTAAAAGACTAAGGATAGAAGAAGATAAGATTAAAAGTATTATAGAATAGCCGATATCTAAAAATATAAAGAAAGTATAATAATTTCTTAGTCTAGCTAATTATTATTAAAAGATTATTAATAGATATACCGGAGTTATATTAGGACTCTACTATCTTACTAAGAAGGATTAGAAATTTATATAGGATAAGATAGTAGATAAATCGTTCTAGGACTTTAAGGAACTCTTTAATAAAGGAATAATTATAGCTATATTTAGCTATAACCGACTAATTATTATAGAAACCGATATATTAGACTATACTCTAGGAGTAAGACTAATATAACTAGGAACTAATAGTAAGTACCGACTAGTTATATTCTAGTCGAGGAAAATAGTTCTAGTAGAACTTAACTATAATATATATAATAAAGAACTATTAGCTATAATATTAGTATTCTAAGTCTAGAGAATATATCTAGAAGGAGTAAAGTATATAATAATAGTTAAGACCGATTATAAGAATCTTACGTTCTTTACTATAATAAAGAAGCTAATAAGACGATAAACGCGATAGGCCGAAACCCTTATATAATACGATTTTAAAATCGAATACTATAAAGGAATAGAGAACGGATAAGCCGACGCTTTAAGTAGACGATTAGATTATAAATTAGGAACTAAGATAGCGGACCCTACTATATTAAGATAAAACTCTAATAGTACTATTTTATATAATAAATAGTTACTAGCCGTAACGATAGAAGTTAAGAATAACGACTTCTTATAGAAAATTAAGGATATATTAGAGGAAGATACGATTAACTAACTTATTAAGAAGGGTAGGAAACTTACTAAAGACGACTAAAGGTTACTCTATATATATAGATTAATATATATCCTAAGTAAGCTAAGAGAAGAGGTTATACGTCGATATTACGATAATATCTTATATAGATATATAAGAGTAGAAAAAACTATCGAATATATTATACGAAATTATTATTTTCTAAATATATAGTAAAAGGTTCGATTCTATATCTATATCTACGATATATACTAACGAAATAAACCTATATAATATATATCTTATAAAGAATTATAGTTATCTAAGATATTAACCTAATTATAGGAATAGATTACGATAGACTTTATTATAAAGTTACTAATCTTAGATAGATATAATATAATTATAGTTATAGTCGATAGGCTTACTAAGTACGTTTATATAATTCCGACTATAGAAACTATTAATACTAATTAAATAGCGAATATTATACTTCGATATATAGTTATAAACTATAGGATACTAAGTAAGATTATATTAGATAGAGATAAGCTATTTATATTAAATATATAAAAGTCTTTTATAGACTAGATAGGAATTAAGCTTAGACTCTTTACTATATACTACCTATAAACTAATAGTTAGATAAAAAGAGTAAACTAGATAGTAAAATAGTACCTATAATACTATATAAATTACTAATAAGATAACTAGATAGGACTATTACTAATAGTATAGCTAGTATATAATAATATAGTATACTCTACGACTAATAAAATACTATTCTTTACGAATTATAGATATAATCTAATAGTATTTAGAGAACTAATTAATAAGATAGCTATAGTAGAATTAGCGAGGCTAAAGGCTAGCGGATTAAGAAAGTTATATATATAACTAGCTAAAGATATTAACTTTATTAATCTATATATAAAGAAATATTACGACGACTATTATAGAGAGGGACCTAACCTTAAGGAGGGAGAAAAGGTTTACCTATTATAACGTAATATTAAAACTAAGCGATCTAGTAATAAATTAGACTACCTATAACTAGGACTATTTAAAATTAAGGAAAAATTAGAACTAGTAAATTATCGCTTAAAGTTACCTAAAAGTATATAAAAACTCTATATAGTATTTTATATCTCGTTACTTAAACTAGTATTAGATAACGCCGAAATTATAACTAATATAGAAATTAAGGAAACCGAAGATAAATATAAAGTCGAACGAATCCTATCGGATAGATAGTATAATAGTTAGTAATAACTCTTAGTTTAGTAAAAAGGATATCTTACCTTAGAAAATATATAAGAACCTATCTAGAACCTAAAGGGCTACTATTAGCTTATTTAATAGTATTATTAATAGGCGAAAAGGACCCCTATATAATAGAAAGCGAGAAGGGTATAAAACCGGATTTATCCTAGAAAGAAATAGGGAGATTAGTAATCTCCGCTAATATCTAATTAAAGTTCGGATAATCGGTAGTAGTAGTAAGCTACTCGAGATCGAGAGTAAAAGGGGAAGTCTACTCTAGGGATATTTACTTTTTATCGAGAATTTAAAGGAGTTTAGTATTATATTCTAATATTTCAAAACCCTTTTATTTTAGAAAGGATATCTATTTATATAACCGACGTTATCTAGATATTACTTCTTAGTATTATTTTTATTTATTTAATAATTTTTAATATAACTCTATAAGATAAGCTTATAGTTCGTTTAACTTAGGTTCTAATAAATCGAGTTTACTTTTATTCGTTTTAAGATCCGAAGAAAGTTTAGTTTCGGTATAATATAATAAATCCTATTCTTAACTAGTATAAAAGTTACGCTTATATAAGTAACCCGCGCGAGTATATAAGGTATATTTCGAATATTAACGAGAACGGTTTATTAAATAAGTAATACCCGCCGATTTATAATAATTATAAGAAATAGAGGTAGTAAAACTATTATCTTCGATATAAGTCGCCTAATAATAATAGGTATTAGAAGAATCGGAAGAAAGTTTAGGAGTAAGTAAAGAAATAAAGTTAGCCTTTCGTTTAGGTATAATAAGGAAGTATTATTTTAAAGAAAAGAAATCTATTACCTACCTAAAAAGGATACTATAGCTTTATAAGTCTTAGGGATAAAACTCCTAAGAAGAGGGGAGGTAATATTATAGACCTATCCGTTACTAATTAGTAGTAACCTACTAGGTATACTAATAGGCTATCGAGAGCTAACTAAGATACCTATTAGTAGATTATATATAAAGCTTACTAAGTAAAAGTATAATCCGCCCTAAGCGGACCTACCTTATAGAGGATTTCCGATACTTAGGTTACTCTATATACTAGATAACCGCTATTTAGTATTATATAATTATATAGGTAGTAGAAGGGTAGTAAGTAGATTAGTAGAATCCGCTAAAGCGATTCTACTATTCTACTTATTACCCTTCTATTATCTATATAATCACGTAATATTAAGTAGCGGTTATCTAGTATATAGAGCAACCTATATATCGGAAATCCTTTATAGGGTAGATCCGCTTAGGGCGGATTATACTCTTACTTAGTAAGCTTATATATAATCTACTAATAGATATCCTAGTTAGCTCTCGATAGCCTATTAGTATACCTAGTAGGTTATTACTAATTAGTAACGGATAGGTCTATAATATTACCTCCCCTCTTTTTAGGAGTTTCGTCCCTAAGACTTATAAAGCTATAGTATCCCCCTTTAGATAGGTAATAGATTTCTTTTTTTTAAAATAATACTTTCTTATTATATCTAAATAAAAGGCTAACTCTATTTCTTTATTTACTCCTAAACTTCCCTCCGATTCTTCTAATACTTATTATCGTTAGACGACTTATATTAAAGATAATAGTTTTACTATCTTTATTTCTTACGATTATTATAAATCGGTAGGTATTACTTATCTAATAGACCGTTCTCGTTAATATTCGAAATATATCTTATATATTTATATAGGTCGCTTATATAAGCGTAACTTTTATACTAGTTAAGAATAGGATTTATTATATCGTACCGAAACTAAACTTTCTTCGGATCTTAAAATAAATAAAAGTAAACTCGATTTATTAGAACCCGAGTTAAGCGAACTATAAGTCTATCTTATAGAGCTATATTAAAAATTATTAAATAAATAAAAATAATACTAAGAAGTAATATCTAGGTAACGTTAGTTACGTAAATAAATATCCTTCCTAAAATAAAAGGGTTTTAAAATATCGGAATATAATATTAAACTCCTTTAAATTCTCGATAAAAAGTAGATATCCCTAGAGTAGGCTTCCCTTTCTACTCTTAACTTTAAGTAGCTTACTACTACTACCGATTATCCGAACTTTAATTAGATATTAGCGGAGATTACTAATCTCCCTATTTCTTTCTAGGATAAATCCGGTTTTATACCCTTTTTACTTTCTATTATATAGGGGTCCTTTTCGCCTATTAATAATACTATTAAATAAGCTAATAGTAGCCCTTTAGGTTCTAGATAGGTTCCTATATATTTTCTAAGGTAAGATATCCTTTTTACTAAACTAAGAATTATTACTAACTATTATATTATCTATCTAATAGGATTCGTTCGACTTTATATTTATCTTCGGTTTCCTTAATTTCTACGTTAGTTATAATTTTAGCGTTATCTAGTATTAGTTCGAGTAATAAGATATAAAATATTATATAGAGTTTTTATATACTTTCGGGTAGCTTTAAGCGATAATTTATTAGTCCTAATTTTTCCTGAATCTTAAATAGCCCTAGTCGTAGGTAGTCTAATTTATTACTAAGTCGCTTAGTTTTAATATTATATTATAATAGGTAAACCTTTTCTCCCTCCTTAAGGTTAGGTCCCTCTCTATAGTAGTCGTCGTAATATTTCTTTATATATAGATTAATAAAGTTAATATCTCTAGCTAGTTATATATATAACTTTCTTAGTCCGCTAGCCTTTAGTCTTACTAATTCTACTATAGCTATCTTATTAATTAGTTCTCTAAATACTATTAGATTATATCTATAGTTTATAAAGAATAGTATTTTATTAGTTATAGAGTACGCTATATTATTATATACTAGCTATACTATTAGTAGTAGTCCTACCTAGTTATCTTACTAGTAGTTTATATAATATTATAGGTACTATTTTACTATCTAGTTTACTCTTTTTATCTAACTATTAGTCTATAGATAGTATATAGTAGAGAGTCTAAGCTTAATACCTATCTAGTCTATAAAAGACTTCTATATATTCGATATAAATAGCTTATCTCTATCCGATATAATCTTACTTAGTATCCTATAGTTTATAACTATATATCGAAGTATAATATTCACTATTTAATTAGTATCGATAATTTCTATAATTAGAATTATATAAGCGTACTTAGTAAGCCTATCGACTATAACTATAATTATATCGTATTTATCTAAGATTAGTAACTTTATAATAAAGTCTATTATAATCTATTCTTATAGTTAGGTTAGTATCTTAGATAATTATAATCCTCTATAAGGTATATATTATATAGGTTTATTTTATTAGTACGTATTATAAATACGGATATAGAATCGAACCTTTCGCTATATATTTAGAAAATAATAATTTTATATAATATATTTAATAGTTTTTTCTACTCTTATATATCTATATAAGATATTATCGTAGTATCAATATATAACCTCTTCTTTTAGCTTACTTAGAATATATATTAA
Organism: Penicillium hordei; assembly: GCF_028827395.1. Lineage (NCBI taxonomy): Eukaryota > Fungi > Ascomycota > Eurotiomycetes > Eurotiales > Aspergillaceae > Penicillium > Penicillium hordei. The sequence goes on along the minus strand of NW_026623147.1, from coordinate 3,797,070 downwards.
TCTATATATATAGAGTAATCCTTAGTCGTCTTTAGTAAGTTTTCTACCCTTTTTAATAAGTTAATTAATTATATCTTCCTCTAATATATCTTTAATTTTCTATAAAAAGTCGTTATCTTTAACCTCTATCGTCGCGGCTAGTAACTACTTATTATACGAAATAGTACTATTAGAGTTTTATCTTAATATAATAGGATTCGCTATCTTAGTTCCTAATTCGTAGTCTAGTTATCTACTTAAAGTATCGGCTTATCCGTTCTCTATTTCTTTATAGTATTCGATTTTAAAATCGTATTATATAAGGGTTTCGGCCTATCGCGCTTATTATTTTATTAACTTCTTTGTTATAATAAAGAATATAAGATTCTTATAATCGGTCTTAACCGTTACTATATACTTTACTCTTTCTAGATATACTTTCTAGATTTAGAACGCTAATACTATAGCTAATAGTTCTTTATTATATATATTATAGTTAAGTTCTACTAGAACTATTTTCTTTAATTAAAATATAACTAGTCGGTATTTACTATTAGTTCTTAGCTATATTAGTCTTACTCTTAGAGCGTAGTCTAATATATTAGTTTTTATAATAATTAATCGGTTATAATTAAACGTAGCTATAATTATTCTTTTATTAAAGAGTTTCTTAAGGTCTTAGAACGATTTATCTACTATCTTATCCTATATAAATTTCTAATCTTTTTTAGTAAGATAGTAGAGTCCTAATATAACTCCGACGTATCTATCGATAATCTTTCGGTAATAATTAGCTAGACTAAGAAATTATTATACTTCCTTTATATTTTTAGGTATCGGCTATTTTATAATACTTTTAACTTTATCTTCTTCTATCTTTAATCCTTTAGGGGTAATATAGTATCTAAAGAAAGTCGTTTCCTAAACGTAGAATTCGTATTTCTTTAGTTTAAGAGTAACTTCTACTTCCTTTAACTTCTATAATATAAGTCTATTATATTTAATATAGTCTTCGAGTATTTCTAAGAAGATTAAAATATTATCTAGATATATAATAATAAAGATATCTAAATATTCCTTAATCTCTTTAAAGATAAAGCGTTAGAATATTACTAGTATATTAATAAGGCTAAAAGATATAATCTTATATTTATAATATCCGAACTTAGTTCTAAATACCGTTTTCTATTTATAGCCTAATTTAATCCTAATATAATAATAGGTATTAGTAATATTATATTTCAAAAAGTACTTAGTATATCTAATCCTATCTTATATCTCGTTAATTAAAGATAGTAGGTATTAATCTTTAATAATAATCGAATTTAAATATTAGTAATCTATATAAAGTCGAAGACTCCTATCCTTTTTTAGTATAAAGATAATAGGATATCTAGCCGCTAACTTTAAGACTTAGATATATCCTTTTCGTAGGTTCTTCTAGATATATTCCTTAAGTATATCGGACTCTTTCTATAATAACTAATAGATAGGTATAAAAGTTAGTTTAGTACCTTCTATAATATTAATCTTATAATTAAAGGATCTATATTTTAGTAATACTCTATTAGCCGGTACTATAAAAATATCTATAAACTCCTAGTATTCCTCCGGAATCCTAGGTATATCGCTAGTTATATATAGCTTCTTATATTTAATTATTATATAGTCCTTTAATTCTTAATCGGATATATCTAGTAATTATTCTATAGTATCTAGAGCGACGCCTATAACTAATACTCTAGTCCTCTTACTTTAAGACTACTTATTATACTTATTTCTTTAGATAGACTTCTATCGATATATCTCGTATTCGTTATATATCTCTATATATATATATCTATTAAATAAGATATATCCTAACTACTAATTAATACTTAGGTTATACTTCTTAAGCTATAGAATACCTAAAATAATATTATAGTCTCCTATCTCTAAGATATTAAACTATATTAATTCTAGGTATTTATAGATAGATATAGGTAATATAATAGTTTTCTCGCTAACTCCTCCCGAGAGTACTTCTCTATTAAGTCCTATAACTAGTATTATATATAGTAGGGGTTCGGTTATAACTTATCGATCTTCCTTAAACCTTAGATTTATAAAGTTATTAGTAGCTCCTAAGTCGATAAGAGTCTATACTTTCCCTATAGATAGGATCGTGTATAACTTAATATATATTCCTAACGTTATTACCGCTAGATATATTATTAGTCGACCCTTATAATCGTATATCTAGCGTCTATTATACTAAATTCTCTAGTATTCTTTCGTCTATTATAACTTCTTTATCTACTATAGTAGTCTCGGTTCGATACTATAATCTAATTTTACTAACCTATAAATAGTATATATTTCGTTATAGTATATAATACTAGCTATCTTACTATATCCTAGATATTGCGTATATTCTTTATATACGTAAGTAGAATTTTTATAAGGGTATCCTACTAGGTCGTCGCCTTCCTTAATTATATTAATAAGGTACTAGTCTAATCTACTAGGCTATATCTTTCCTTTAAGATATCTTATAAGCTCTTTAGCTTCTTTATTATCGTAATAGTTCGTAGGGCTTTCTATTAGTATCTCTAGGATAGTTTAATCTATTTTAGGAAGTATATCTAGCGTTCCTAGATTACTATTAGCTTTAGGGATCGGGTTCTATATCTCCGTAGGCCTTATATTATTAGTTATAAGATACTTAGGGTCCTAGGACTTCTCTATTCCTATAACTATAGTCTCTAGTCCTAGTAGGTCTTATAACCGCTAACTAAGATCCTCCCTAGCTATAAGTCCTACTAGGTCCTAGATTAGTACTTAAGGTACGTACTATATCTACCCTTAACTTTCTACTATATCCTAATCGATTTCTAGATAATCGAGTTCTAGCTCGTTAGCTAACCCTTTAATATATAGATTACCCGCCGTTATCTCTTCTAGGTCGAGGCCTTTATACCTACCTATAAGATCTTCTAAGAGTTTATCTCTTAGGTCTATAGCGACTCGCCTTTTCTATCTAAGGCTATTAATAAGGGTTCCGACCTATCCTTTTAGATCGCCCTATTACTTATTAGGGTATATTTCCTCTTAGTATTCCTAACTAGCGCTTATTCCTTCGGCGCTAGTATCTATACTAGTAGTAGCTTTTCTCTTTTAGGTCGCTTATAGTACTTCGCGTATCGCCTATATATATTACCGTTTCTCGTATAGTTTCTTCTATTTATATTCCTTCGCGCGGTATCCTAATTTCCTATAGGTAAAGTAAAGATTCTTATTATAATACTCCTTTTACTTATTATAAGTAGCGTCTAACTCTATTAGTTTCGGGCTATATAGATTGTTATCCCGTAGTATCGCTTTATCGCGGCGTCTACTAAATCGGTTAAAGCTATATATCTTTCTATACTTCTATAATTCTATTTCGTATCGTTCCCTTCTTCGCTCGCTATTACGGTTATCGATCTTAACCGTAATCTTAATAAGTTAATCTAGCTCTTCTAGCTAATCTAAGTAAGAGATGATTTATAAGAACTTAGAGGTATAGCTTAATATAGTTCCGGTTTATCGAATTCGTTATAACTTTTTCTAGGCTATTCTCGTAGCGTCGATATCTCCGAACGTATTTTTAAGATATCGATAGAAATTATAATACTTACTAAAGATATTTATCGTAATATCCGACTATTCTTTAGGTTTCTTTCTATAATAGTTATAGATATAAGATTCGAACTAATCCTATACCTAGCCGCGTAAGTAGGTTAATATAAAAATTACCTTACTAGCTTTATTAGATATCTTAGTATTATTTATATCGAGGTATATATCTATCTAAGTAAGGAATCCTCGAAGTTTAATTCGGTTTCCTTTAAAGAACTTAGCCTTAGGTAATTATAGTACCTAGATAGTACTAATAGGTATAGATACGTTAACTTAAGCCTTAATCTACTCGAGGTAGTCGTCGACCTCGCTAAACTTACTACCGCTTCTTTTACCTAAGTAACTAAGCTAGTCTATAACCTTCTTTAGGTTATACTTAAGTTTATTAATCTTTCGCTTCTATTCTATAATAGTATTATCTTACTTAACGTTAGAGTCGGGGTCCTCTATAGGTAGAGTAACCTATTCCTAAATAGGTTTCTTCCTAGTACTAACGGAAGATATATTACTTATCGTAACTCGAAACTTAATTCGAGACGGTCTTTAATATATTATATACTAGCTAACTAGTTATAGTTAGGTTAGATAGGTTTAGGGTATACTTACCTTAATACTCCTCGAATAGTCTAACGTTAATAATCGGGTCTTAACTAAGCTAATACTACGCGGGGCCTTATAGTAGCCTAAGTCCTTTTAAGCGATTAAGGAACTAATACTAGGTAGAGCGCTAAGTAGATCTATACTAGGGTATTAGTCTACTCGTAAGTATTATTAAGTTATAATTAAGTAAAGAGTTATAGTAATCTAAAAGGTAAATATAAGTAATAATATATAATTAAAGACGAAGAACTAAACTAGATATATAAATAAGTGTCCTTATATATCCCTAAGTTCTTCCTATATAGAATAGTAGATAGTAGAATAGTAGAATCGCCTTAGCGGATTCTACTAATCTACTTACTACCCTTCTACTACCTATATAATCACGTGATACTAAGTAGCGGTTATCTAGTACGTAGAGTAATCTATATATCGGAAATCCTCTACGGGGTAGATCCGCTTAGGGCGGATCATGCTCTTACTTAGTGAGCTTGTACGTGATCTGCTGATAGGTATCCTGGTTGGCTCTCGATGGCCCATTGGTGTGCCTGGTGGGTCACCACTGATTGGTGACGGACAGGTCCGTAACATATACCTCGATATATCAGCAGCCATAACACACCTAATCAGGACAACACGTGACCGTAACTCCTACGTCGACTCTAGGAGTATACGTAGAAGTATACGGTAACTCCCGGATATACTTGTTACACACTAGCTAACTGGTCATAGTTAGGTTAGATGGGTTCAGGGTATACTTGCCTTAATACTCCTCGAAGTGGTCTAACGTCAATGATCGGGTCGTAACTGAGCTATTGCTGCGTAGGGCCTTACTATAGCCTAAGTCCTTTTGAGCGATTAAGGAACTAATACTAGGTAGAGCGCCGAGTAGATCTATACCGGGGTATTAGTCTACTTGTGAGTGTTATTAAGTTATAATCAAGTAAAGAGTTATAGTAATCTAAAAGGTAAATATAAGTAACAATATATAATTGAAGACGAAGAACTAAACTAGATATATAAATAAGTATCCTTATATATCCCTAAGTTCTTTCTATATAGAATAGTAGATAGTAGAATAGTAGAATCGCCTTAGCGGATTCTACCGATCTACTTACTACCCTTCTACTACCTATATAATCACGTGATACTAAGTAGTGGTTGTCTAGTACGTAGAGCAACCTATATAACGGAAATCCTCTACGGGGTAGATCCGCTTAGGGCGGATTATGCTCTTACTTAGTGAGTTTGTACGTGATCTACTGACAGATATCCTGGTTGGCTCTCGATGGCCTATTGGTGTGCCTGATGGGTCACCACTAATTGGTGACGGATAGGTCCGTAACAATACTCTAGGAGTATAGTAGGGAGTAGGAAACGAAGGATATATAAGGACACTCCCTTATATACTTAGTTTAGTTCTTCGTCTTCTATTATATATTATTACTTATATTTACCTTTTGGATTACTATGACTCTTTACTTGATTATAACTTGATAATACTTACGAGTAGACTAATACCCCGGTATAGATCTACTCGGCGCTCTACCTAGTATCGGTTCTTTGATCGCTCAAAAGGACTTAGGCTATAGTAAGGCCCTACGCGGTATTAGCTCAGTTAAGACCCGATCATTAACGTTAGACCATTCGAGGAGTATTAAGGCAAGTATACCCTGAACCTATCTAACCTAACTATGACCAGTTAGCTAGTACGTAACACTATATTTTATAAAACCTAGGGGATATTACTAAGATAGTATCTAGGAACTAAGTTAGAGTATTATCTAATTCCGGTATTTTCGCTCTCTTATACCTTACCTATACGGTCTCCTAGTTTAATAACTACTTATCGATATCGGTATTCCGATCTAATCCTCGATCTAGGGTACGCTAAAGCTAACGAAGCCTAGCTATATTTGTTAGATTATACTCGGCGGCGAACCGTTATCGGAGGTTATAGAGGAGGTTATATAGTATCTTAAAGTCGATAATAAACGGTTAGTAGTTAGGTGTTACGCACTAGCTAACTAGTCATAGTTAGGTTAGATAGGTTCAGGGTATACTTGCCTTAATACTCCTCGAATGGTCTATGTTAGCATAATAGTATTATATAATATATATATAGGATATATATTATGGTATATATATGTTATTATGATGGGAAAGGAGCCTATATACATTTTACCGGTACTATCTAAGTGATCCTTAGATATATGATATATGGTAAACTATATTATGACTCATTATCATCTGCCATATATAGTGAGGTCATATTATGATATTTGCCATATATAGTGAAGTCATATTATAACATTATGAGATATTACATTATCTCATAATTGCCTCCTAACTAGCTATATAAGGAATCGAAATTCCTTGCTTAGCTAGTATTTTATAATAATATAAGAACAACAACAATCAACTTGACTTCTACCTCTTATATTAATTTCTATTCTAGCTAAGTATAACCCTTTATATCTTATATAATTATATTATATAAGCTATAAAGATTACCTAATACTACTTCCCTACTAAAATATTATAACCTAACTATAGGCTATAATATTATATCTGCTAAAGTACCAACAAAGTCGTTATCTTTAACTTCTATTATTATAGCTAGTAACTACTTATTATATAAAATAGTACTATTAGAGTTTTATTTTAATACGGTAGGATCCGCTATCTTAGTTCTTAGTTTGTAATCTAGTCGTCTACTTAAAGCGTTAGCTTATCCGTTTTCTATTCCTTTATAGTATTCGATTTTAAAATTATATTATATAAGGGTTTCGGCCTATCGCGCTTATCGTCTTATTAACTTCTTTATTATAGTAAAGAACGTAAGATTCTTATAATCGGTCTTAACCGTTACTATATATTTTACTCCTTCTAGATATACTCTCTAGATTTAGAACGCTAATACTATAGCTAATAGTTCTTTATTATATATATTATAGTTAAGTTCTACTAGAACTATTTTCTTTAACTAAAATATAACTAGTCGGTACTTACTATTAGTTCCCGGTTATATTAGTCTTACTCTTAGAGCGTAGTCTAATATATCGGTTTCTATAATAATTAGTCGGTTATAGCTAAATATAGCTATAATTATTCCTTTATTAAAGAGTTCCTTAAGGTCCTAGAACGATTTGTCTACTACCTTATCCTATATAAATTTCTAGTCTTTCTTAGTAAGATAGTAGAGTCCTAATACGACTCCGGCGTATCTATCGATAATCTTCTAATAATAATTAGCTAGACTAAGAAATTATTATACCTTCTTTATATTTTTAGATATCGGCTATTCTATAATACTTTTAACTTTATCTTCTTTTATCCCTAGTCCTTTAGGGGTAATATAGTATCTAAGGAAAGTCGTTTCCTAAACGTAGAATTTATATTTCTTTAGTTTAAAAGTAACTTCTACTTCTCTTAGCTTTTATAATATAAATCTATTATATTCGATATAATCTTTAAGTATCTCTAAAAAGACTAAAATATTATCTAGATATATAATAACGAAGATATCTAAGTATTCCTTAATCGTTTTAAAGATAAAGCGTTAGAATATTACTAGTATATTAGTAAGGCCGAAAGGTATAACCTTATATTTATAATATCCGAACTTAGTTCTAAATACCGTTTTCTATTTATAGCTTAGCTTAATCCTAATATAATAGTAGGTATTAGTAATATTATATTTCGAAAAGTACTTAGTATATCTAATCCTATCTTATATCTCGTTAATTAAAGATAGTAGGTATCGATCTTTAATAATAATCGAATTTAAATATTAGTAATCTATATAAAGTCGAAGACTCCTATTCTTCTTTAGTATAAAGATAATAGGGTATCTAGCCTCTAACTTCGAGACTCGGATATATCTCTTTAGTAAATTCTTCTTAATATATTCCTTAAATATATCGGACTCCTTTTATAATAGCTAATAGATAGGTATAAAAGTTAGTTTAGTACCTTCTATAATATTAATCTTATAATTAAAGGGTCTATATTTTAGTAATACTCTATTAGCCGGTACTATAAAAATATCTATAAACTTCTAGTATTCCTCCGGAATCCTAGATATATCGCTAGTTATATATAGCTTCTTATTTTTAATTATTATATAATCCTTTAACTCTTAGTCGGATATATCTAGTAATTATTCGATAGTATCTAAGGCGACGCTTATAACTAATATTCTAGTCCTCTTATTTTAGGATTACTTACTACGCTCGTTTCGTTAGGTAGACTTTTATCGATATATCTCATATTTATTATATTCTTATATATATTTATACCTATCGAAGGTAATTCGTCTTAATTACTAATCGATATTCGGGTTATACTTCCTAAGCTATAGAATACCTAGAATAATATTATAGTCTCTTATCTCTAGGATATTAAACTATATTAATTCTAGATATTTATAGATAGATATAGGTAATATAATAGTCTCTTCGCTAACTCCTCCTAAAAGTACTTCTCTATCGAGTCCTATAACCGGTATTATATATAATAAGGGTTTAGTTATAACTTATCGATCTTCCTTAAATCTTAGGTTTATAAAGTTATTAGTAACTCCTAAGTCGATAAGAGTCTATACTATTCCTATTAATAGGTTTATATATAGTTTAATATATATTCTTAATAGTATTACCGCTAGATATATTATTAGTCGATTCTTATAATTATATATCTAATATCTATTATACTAAATTCCCTAGTATTCTTTCGTCTATTATAGCTTCTTTATCTACTATAGTAGTCTTAGTTCGATACTATAATCTAACTTTACTAACCTATAAATAGTATACGTTTCGTTATAATATATAATACTAGCTATTTTACTATATCTTAGGTATCGCGTATATTCTTTATATATATAAGTAGAATTTTTGTAAGGGTATCTTATTAGGTTATCGCTTTCCTTAATTACGTTAATAAGATATTAGTCTAGTCTACTAGGCTATATCTTTCCTTCGAGATATCCTATAAGCTCTCTAGCTTCTTTATTATTATAATAGTTTATAGGGCTTTCTATTAGTATCTCTAGGATAGTTTAATCTATTCTAGGAAGCGTATCTAACGTTTCTAGATTATTATTAGCTCTAAGGATCGGGTTCTATACCTCTATAAGCCCTATATCGTTAGTCGTAAGATACTTAGGGTCCTAGGACTTCTCTATTCCTATAACTATAGTCTCTAGTCCTACTAGGTCTTATAACCGCTAATTAAAGTCCTCTCTAGCTATAAGTCCTATTAGGTCCTAGATTAGTACCTAGGGTACGTATTATATCTATCTTTAACTTTCTACTATATCCTAATCGATTTCTAGATAATCGAGTTCTAGCTCGTTAGCTAACCCTTTAATATATAGGTTACCTACTATTATCTCTTCTAGGCTTAGGTTAGTCTATCTTACTAAAAGATCTTCTAAGAGTTCGTCTCTTAGGTCTATAGCGACTCGCCTTTTCTATCTTAGGCTATTAATAAGGGTCTTAACCTACCCTCCTAGGTCGCTTTATTACTTATTAGGGTATATTTCCTCCTAGTATTCCTAACTAGCGTTTATTCCTTCGACGCTAGTACCTATACTAGTAGTAGCTTTTCCCTTTTAGGTCGCTTATAATACTTCGTATATCGCCTATATATACTACCGTTTTTTATATAGTTTCTTCTATTTATATTCCCTTATATAGTATCCTAGTTTCCTATAGATAAAGTAAAGATTCTTCTATCGACGCTTATTTTATTTATCTTAAGTAGCGTCTAACTCTATTAGCCTTAGGCTATATAGATCGGGGTCTTAGAGTACCTATTATCGGCGCCTATTACTAAAGCGGTTAAATCTATAAATCTTACCTTTCTTCTATTAGTCTATTTCTCGTCGCTTATATTATCGTTTATTAATATAATTATCGATCTTAACTATAATTATAATAAGTTAATCTAAGGTTTCTAATCTATTAATTTATACTAATTCGTTCTTTATATTAGACTTAAGTCCTACTTTATAATATAGAATATACGCTCGATTAGATAAGTCTAAGTAGGATATAATCTATTAGAACTCTAAAGAGTATATTGATACGCTAGTTATTTACTTGATTTTCTATAGCTTCTATTTAGCTATCTAAGTAGCGTCGATATCTCCGAAAGTTCTTTCTAAGTATTATCGGAAACTACTATAGCTATTAAAGATTTTAGTAGTCGTTATAGATTAGTCTTTAGATACTTTCTTATAGTAGTCCTAGATATATAGCTTAAGCTAATTCTATACTTAATTATATAGGTAGGTTAATATAAAAATCACCCTACTAGCTTTAGATAAAAGCTTAACCTTATTTACGTCGATATATATATCTATCTAAGTAAGGAACCCTTAAAGCTTAGTTCGGTTTCCTTCGAAGTACTTAGCTTTAGGTAATATCGGTCCCTAGATAATACTAGCTAGGGTAGAAGTAGTAACCTAAGTATATATCTACGCTAAATAGTCCTCGACCTAAGCGTTATACTTCTCCTACTCTTATAGCCTAGCTAATAAGGTTATTACTTATTCCTTTAGTATTTCGATTCGGTTATCTCGTTTATTATTAGAGTTAGGGTCGTCGTACTTAACTACTAGCTTCTTTCCGGTACTAATATAAGATATATTATCGGTAACTCGAAACTTAATTCGAGACGGTCTTTAATATATTATTGTTACGCACTAGCTAACTGGTCACAGTTAGGTTAGATGGGTTCAGGGTATACTTGCCTTAATACTCCTCGAATAGTCCAACGTCAATGATCGGGTCTCAACTAAGCTAATGCCGCGTAGGGCCTTATAGTAGCCTAAGTCCTTTTAAGCGATCAAGGAACTAATGCCAGGTAGAGCGCCGAGTAGATCTATACCGGGGTATTAGTCTACTCGTAAGTATTATCAAGTTATAATTAAGTAAAGAGTCATAGTAATCCAAAAGGTAAACATAAGTAACAATATATAATTGAAGACGAAGAACTAAACTAAGTATATAAGGGAGTGTCCTTATATATCCTTCGTTTCCTACTCCCTAATATACTCCTAGAGTATATTCGGGAGTCACCGTATACTTCTACGTATACTCCTAGAGTCGACGTAGGAGTCACGGTCACGTAGTATAGGCGGTTACGGGTACTCGGTATTATTATTAGGTAGAATTGCTATTTACCCCGCGAGGGCCGGTAATAGCTACCTTCTGGTAGAACCCTTTTCTACCGGATACGTCGTACGTGATCTCGATCTATTAGCTCTCGATAGCCTATTAGTATGCCTATAGGTTACTACTAATTGGTGACGGATAGGTCCGTAATATTACCTCCCCTCTTCCTAGGAGTTTCGTCCCCGAGACTTATAAAGCTACGGTATCCCCCCTTAGGTAGGTAATAGCGTTTTTTTTTTTTATATTGCTTCTATATTATACCTATTTCTAACGAGGTACGTAAGAAGAATAGATTACGTTAATATAATACTATTCTCGCGGCCGGTTCCGTTATCGATACTCCTTATAAGTATTGTTCTAATAATTTTATTAACTATATTATAGATTCTAAGAGTCGGAATTATATAGAGTATACTTGTTGTAGTTATAAGTATATAAAGCGTTTTTATAATGATCGTAAATAGGAGTCGCTTAAGCGCGATCGCTAGAAAGTAGCGTTAGAGTTAGAGTAGGCTTAAAAACAATAGCTTAAATACTCTTAATAAATAAATCAGGCGATATCGAAAATACTTCGCCTTTAGAAATAACAATAGTTTCTTAAAGATCGTGGTAGTTAGATATTAAATTATAACTCGGTAGTTATAGAGTAGTTAGATACTAAGGATCCTCCTAGTACTAAGGACCTCGCTAAGCTAGATCGTCTCGCTAATACTTAGGTTCTTACCGCTACGTTAGAGAATCCTACTCTAACTTAGATATTTAGTCCCCTATCCCCTTCCGTCTTAGAGGGGATAGACTTATCTTTCCTCGTTAGCGATTCTTCCGTACCTTCTACTACGCGGAAGTCTTTTTCGCCTATTAGTAATACTACTAAACGAGCTAGTAGTAGCCCCTTAGGTTCTAGATAGGTTCCTATATATTTTCTAAGGTAGGATACCCTTTCTACTAAACTAAGAGTTATTACTAACTATTATACTATCTATCCGATAGGATTCGTTCGACTTTATATTCGTCTTCGGTTTCCTCGATTTCTATATTAGTTGCAATTTCGGCGTTGTCTAGTACTAGTTCGAGTAACGAGATATAAAATACTATATAGAGTTTTTATATACTTTCGGGTAGCTTTAAGCGATAATTTACTAGTCCTAATTTTTCCTTAATTTTAAACGGTCCTAGTCGTAGGTAGTCCAATTTGTTACTAGGTCGCTTAGTTTTGATATTACGTCGTAATAGGTAAACCTTTTCTCCCTCCTTAAGGTTAGGTCCCTCTTTATAGTAGTCGTCGTAATATTTCTTTATATATAGATTGATAAAGTTAATATCTCTAGCTAGTTATGTATATAACTTTCTTAGTCCGCTAGCCTTTAGTCTCGCTGATTCTACTATAGCTATCTTATTAATTGGTTCTCTAAATACTATTAGATTATATCCGTAATTCGTAAAGAATAGTGTTTCGTTAGTCGTAGAGTATACTGTATTATTATATACTAGCTATACTATTAGTAGTAGTCCTACCTAGTTATCTTACTAGTAATTTATATAGTGTTATAGGTACTATTTTACTATCTAGTTCACTCTTTCTATCTGACTATTAGTCTATAGGTAGTATACGGTAGAGAGTCTAAGCTTAATACCTATCTAGTCCGTAAAAGACTTCTATATATTCGATATAAATAGTTTGTCTCTATCCGATATAATCTTACTCGGTATCCTATAGTTTGTAACTATATATCGAAGTATAATATTCGCTATTTAATTAGTATCGATTGTTTTTATAGTCGGAATTATATAGGCGTACTTAGTAAGCCTATCGACTATAACTATAATTATATCGTATCTATCTAAGATTAGTAACTTCGTAATAAAGTCTATCGTAATCTATTCCTACGGCTAGGTTAGCGTCTTAGATAACTATAATTCTCCGTAAGGTATATATCGTATAGGTTTGTTTCGTTAGTATATATCGCAAACGCGGATATAGAATCGAACCTTTCGCTATATATTTAGAAAATAGTAATTTCGCGTAATATATTCGATAGTTTTTTCTACTCCTATATATCTATATAAGATATTATCGTAGTATCGACGTATAACCTTTTCTCTTAACTTACTTAGAATATATATCAATCTATATATATAGAGTAATCCTTAGTCGTCTTTAGTAAGTTTTCTACCCTTCTCGACGAGTTGATTGATTGTATCTTCCTCTAATACGTCTTTGATTTTCTATAAGAAGTCGTCGTCCTTAACTTCTATCGTTATAGCTAGTAGCTACTTATTATATAAGATAGTACTATTAGAGTTTTATCTTAATATAGCGGGATCCGCTACCTTAGTTCCTAATTCGTAATCTAGTCGTCTACTTAAAGCGTCGGCTTATCCGTTCTCTATCCCTTTATAGTATTCGATTTTAAAATCGTATTATATAAGGGTTTCGGCCTATCGTATTTATCGTCTTATTAACTTCTTCGTTGTAGTAAAGAACGTAAGATTCTTATAATCGGTCTTAACCGTTACCGTATACTTTGCTCCCTCTAGATATACTCTCTAGACTTAGAACGCTAATACTATAGCTAATAGTTCTTTATCGTATATATCGTAGTTAAGTTCTACTAGAACTATTTTCCTCGACTAAAATATAACTAGTCGGTGCTTACTATTAGTTCCCGGTTACGTTAGTCTTACTCCTAGAGCGTAGTCTAATATATCGGTTTCTATAATAGTTAGTCGGTCGTAGCTAAACGTAGTTATAATTGTTCCTTTATTAAAGAGTTCCTTAAGGTCCTAGAACAATTTGTCTACTATCTTATCCTATATAAACTTCTAATCTTTCTTAGTAAGATAGTAGAGTCCTAATACGACTCCGGCGTATCTATTAATAATCTTCCGATAATAATTAGCTAGACTAAGAAATTATTATACTTCCTTTATATTTTTAGGTATCGGCTATTTTATAATACTTTTAACCTTATCTTCTTCTATCCCTAGTCCTTTAGGGGTAATATAGTATCTAAGGAAAGTTGTTTCCTAAATATAGAATTCGTATTTTTTTAGTTTAAGAGTAACTTCTACTTCTCTTAGCTTCTATAATATAAGTCTATTATATTTGATATAATCTTCGAGTGTCTCTAAGAAGACTAAGATATTATCTAGGTATATAATAACGAAGATATCTAAATATTCTTTAATCGCTTTGAAAATAAAGCGTTAGAATATCGCTAGTACGTTAGTTAGGCCGAAAGGTATAACCTTATATTTATAATATCCGAACTTAGTTCTAAATACTGTTTTCTATTTATAGCCTAGCTTAATCCTAATACGATAGTAGGTATTAGTAATATTATACTTCGAGAAGTACTTAGTATATCTAATCCTATCTTATATTTCGTTAATTAAAGGTAGTAGGTGTCGATCTTTAATAGTAATCGAATTTAAATGTCGGTAATCTATATAAAGTCGAAGACTCCCGTCTTTCTTTAGTACGAAGATAATAGGATATCTAGCCGCTAACTTCGAGACTCGGATATATCCTTTTCGTAGGTTCTCCTAGATATATTCCTTAAGTATATCGGACTCCTTTTATAATAACTAATAGATAGGTATAAAAGTTAGTTTAGTACCTTCTATAGTATTAATCTCGTGATTAAAGGGTCTATATTTCGGTAATACTCTATCGGCCGGTACTATAAAAATATCCGTAAACTCCTAGTATTCCTTCGGAATCCTAGGTTTATCGCTAGTTATATATAGCTTCTTATATTTGATTATTATATAGTCCTTTAACTCCTAGTCGGATATATCTAGTAATTATTCTATAGTATCTAGAGCGACGCCCGTAACTAATACTCTAGTCCTTTTACTTCGGGACTATTTACTACACTCGTTTCTTTAGGTAGACTTCTATCGACGTATTTCGTATTCGTCGTATATCTCTATATATATATATCTATCGAATAAGATATATCCCGACTACTAATTAATACTCGGGTTATACTTTTTAAGCTATAGAATACCTAAAATAATATCGTAGTCTCCCGTTTCTAAGATATTAAACCGTATCAATTCTAGGTATCTATAGATAGATATAGGCAATATAATAGTTTCCTCGCTAACTCCTCCTAAGAGTACTTCTCCGTCGAGTCCTACGACTAGTATTACGTATAGTAGGGGTTCGGTCGTAACTTATCGATCTTCCTTAAACCTTAGGTTTATAAAATTGTTAGTAGCTCCTAAGTTAATAAGAGTCTATACCTTCCCTATAGGTAGGATCGTATATAACTTAATATATATTCCTAACGTTATTACCGCTAGATATATTGTTAGTCGACCCTTATAGTCGTATATCTAGCGCCCGTTATACTAAATTCCTTAGTATCCTTTCGTCTATTATAGCTTCTTTATCTACCGTAGTAGTTTTAGTTCGATACTATAATCTAACTTTACTAACCTATAAATAGTATACGTTTCGTCGTAGTATATAATACTAGCTATCTTACTATATCTTAGGTATCGCGTATATCCTCTATACGCGTAAGTAGAATTTTCGTAAGGGTATCCTACTAGGTCGTCGCCTTCCTTAATTGCGTTAATAAGGTACTAGTCTAGTCTACTAGGCTATATCTTTCCTTCGAGATATCCTATAAGCTCTTTAGCTTCTTTATTATTATAATAGTTCGTAGGGCTTTCTATTAGTATTTCTAGGATAGTTTGATCTATTCCGGGAAGCGTATCTAGCGTTCCTAGATTACTATTAGCTCCGGGGATCGGGTTCTATATCCCCGTAGGTCCTATATCGTTCGTCCTAAGACGATTGTAGTCCTAGGATTTCTCTATTCCCGTAACTATAGTCTCTAGACCTAGTAGGTCTTATAACCGCCGACCGAGGTCCTCCCTAGCCGTAAGTCCTATTAGGTCCTAGATTAGTACCTAGGGTATATACCGTATCTATCTTTAACTTTCTACCGTATCCTAATCGATTTCTAGATAATCGAGTTCTAGCTTATCGGCTAACCCTTTAATATATAGGTTACCCGCTACTATCTCTTCCGGGTCTAGGCCTTAGTGCCTACCTATAAGATCTTCTAAGAGCTCGTCTTTTAGGTCTATAGCGACTCGCCTACTGCTTCTAAGGCTATCGATAAGGGTCCCGACCTACCCTCCTAGGTCGCCCTATTACTCGTTAGGGTATATTTCCTCCTAGTATTCCTAACTAGCGCTTATTCCTTCGGCGCTAGTGCCTATACTAGTAGTAGCCTTTCCCTCTTAGGTCGCTTATAGTACTTCGCGTATCGCCTATATATATTGCCGTTTCTCGTATGGTTTCTTCTATTTATATTCCTTTACGCGGTATCCTAGTTTCCTATAGGTAAAGCAAAGATTCTTATTACGACGCTCTTTTTACTTATCGTAAGTAGCGTCTAACTCTATTAGCTTCAGGCTATATAGATCGTTATCCCGTAGTATCGCTCTATCGCGGCGTCTACCGAATCGGTTAAAGCTATATATCTTTCTACGCTTCTATAATTCTATTTCGTATCGTTCCTTTCTTCGCTCGCTATTATAGTTGTCGATCTTAACCGTAATCTTAATAAGTTGATTAAGCTCTTCTAGCTAATCTATTCGCGCGAGTTCGTCCTTAACGTCGGATTTTATTCCGGCTTCGAAGTAAGGAAGGTATACTCTATCTAGCTAATCTAAGTAAGAGATAATTTATAAGAACTTAGAGGTATAGCTTAATATAGTTCCGGTTTATCGGATTCGTTATAACTTTTTCTAGGCTATTCTCGTAGCGTCGATATCTCCGAACGTATTTTCGAGGTATCGACGGAAATTACGATACTCGCTAAAGATATTTATCGTAGTATCTAACTATTCTTTAGGTTTCTTTCTATAATAGTTACGGATATAAGGTTCGAACTAATCCTATACTTAACCGCGTAAATAGGTTAATATAAAAATCACCTTACCGGCTTTATTAGGTATCTTAGTACTATTTATATCGAGGTATATATCTATCTAAGTAAGGAATCCTCGAAGTTTAATTCGGTTTCCCTTAAAGAACTTAGCCTTAGGTAGTCGTAGTACCTAGATAGTACTAATAGGTACGGATACGTTAACTTAAGCCTTAATCTACTCGAGGTAGTCGTTAACCTCGCTAAACTTAGTACCGCTTTACTTACCTAAGTTACTAAGCTAATTTATAATCTTTTTAAGGTTATATTTAAGTTCGTTGATCTTTCGCTTCTATTCCGTAATAGTATTGTCTCGTTCGACGTTAGAGTCGGGGTCCTCTACGGGTAGAGTAACCTATTCCCGAACGGGTCTCTTCCCGGTATTAACGGAAGATATATTACTTATCGTGACTCGAAACTTAATTCGAGACGGTCTTTAATATATTACGTACTAGCTAACTAGTTATAGTTAGGTTAGATAGGTTCAGGGTATACTTGCCTTAATACTCCTCGAATAGTCTAACGTTAATAATCGGGTCTTAACTAAGCTAATACCGCGTAGGGCCTTATAGTAGCCTAAGTCCTTTTAAGCGATTAAGGAACTAATACTAGGTAGAGCGCCGAGTAGATCTATACCGGGGTATTAGTCTACTCGTAAGTATTATTAAGTTATAATCAAGTAAAGAGTCATAGTAATCTAAAAGGTAAACACAAGTAATAATATATGATTGAAGACGAAGAACTAAACTAAGTATATAAGGGAGTGTCCTTATATATCCTTCGTTTCCTACTCCCTAATATACTCCTAGAGTATATTCGGGAGTCACCGTATACTTCTACGTATACTCCTAGAGTCGACGTAAGAGTCACGGTCACGTGGTATAGGCGGTCACGGGTGCTCGGTATTGTTATTAGGTAGAATTGCCATTTGCCCCGCGAGGGCCGGTAATAGCTACCTTCTAGCAGAACCCTTTTCTGCCGGATGCGTCGCACGTGATCTCGATCTGTTGGCTCTCGATGGCCCATTGGTGTGCCTGTGGGTCACCACTGATTGGTGACGGATAGGTCCGTAACAATTATATACTAACTAACTAGTTATAGTTAGGTTAGATAGGTTTAGGGTATACTTACCTTAATACTCCTCGAATAGTCTAACGTTAATAATCGGATTATAACTAAGCTATTACCGCGCGGGGCCTTACTATAGCCTAAGTCCTTTTAAGCGATTAAGGAACTAATACTAGGTAGAGCGCCGAGTAGATCTATACCGGGGTATTAGTCTACTCGTAAGTATTATTAAGTTATAATTAAGTAAAGAGTTATAGTAATCTAAAAGGTAAATATAAGTAATAATATATAATTAAAGACAAAGAACTAAACTAGATATATAAATAAGTGTCCTTATATATCCCTAAGTTCTTCTTATATAGAATAGTAGATAGTAGAATAGTAGAATCGCCTTAGCGGATTCTACTAATCTACTTACTACCCTTCTACTACCTATATAATTACGTGATACTAAGTAGTGGTTATCTAGTACGTAGAGCAACCTATATAACGGAAATCCTCTACTAGGTGGATCCGCTTAAGGCGGATTATACTCTTACTTAGTGAGCTTGTACGTGATCTGCTGATAGGTATCCTAGTTGGCTCTCGATGGCCTATTGGTGTGCCTGGTGGGTCACCACTGATTGGTGACGGGTAGGTCCGTAACATTAGGGTAGACGCTATTCCGAATAGCTATTACTACTACGTTTAGTCCCTTCTTCTACTAGGTATAGGCCACGTTATTATTAGCCTATTCTATTTATAGTATCTTATATATATCAACCTATTAGTCTTTATACTATATTTATACTTCTATAATTGAGATAACTTTCTTAGGTACTACTAGTAACTCTAGTCTCTTATTATTACTAGGATTATATAGCTCCTATACGTCGAATTGTACTACAATCGATTTAATATTAGCTAGCTATATATCCTATATCGTTATATCCTTTAGTATAACGCGAGAGGATATACCCGCGGAGAGATATTTAGCTATGTTCGTTATCCTTTATAGATAGGCTTCCGATTCTTAATTTAGGGGTTGGTTTAGGGGTTGGCTTCGGCGACGGGGGTGACGATATAGTGTTACTTTGACCTCAATTCGACGATAGCTAGGTTCAATAGAACGATTCCGGGCTTATAACTAACGGAAAGCTGGTATACGAACAATATATGGTATAAATGACCGATGTTGATAACTCTAACTAACTAAAATGATAAAACCCGCTATTTCAACAATCTGTGCGGACCATGATGACTAACTATAATATACACTTTTGTATGGTATGCCTGGTACCCAATGTCACATAATGTTTCCAGTATGTTACCTGGTTTCTACCATGTATTCGGAGACTTGGTATTCGACATATAGTAGTATCTCGTTCATCAAGTGAACGAAGATCACGTTGCGTAAAGTAAAACTCACTGGACTAAACGTATCCCTCACCCCCCAAGGCTTTGTCCACGCGATTGAAACAACACACGGAGATAATGAAAGGTTATTTAGGAACTTTATGTGCAAGGCTCCATAAGCTAGTGGTACTAGTTGCCAAAAGTCCCAAAGTCGAAGCTTATCACGCCTCGTGAGGGGATAACGCCGACATTGCCGGGAAATTTGCCGGGTTTTGATTAAATAAACCAATCCATTGGAAGGTGTTGACGATTTGAAGCAGGGTAGATCTAGTATCTTATCAAATTGCAACCTCGAGGAGCTGGCCGCCACTTGGAGTGTAGCAACTGACCGTCACCAAATACAACGCTGAAGGCTTGACCAACAGCCAACGCGCTCCCTATCCCGTTGTATCCCTGTCAACACGATAACGGTCCCCGGCGGATTCTCGATCTTCATGTTTGTGCCTCAACCCAATAGGCTCTCGCCCCTCCCCATGATTGATCCGCCCACCTCTCGCCAGAGCTCAGTGCATAGGGTTTTCTCTACTTTTGGTCCCTCGACTGTTTGTCTTTTTTTCTCCGCGTGAGACATGATCCCATGTTCAGTCAGCCACTGTAGCAAGGTGCTTGCAGCTTTCACAACCCGGACCAGAGACATAGTTACGGTTTCCCCACATCGCTAGACTTGGCAATTGTCTGTCATCTGAGTCCACGAGGCGGAAACAGGCATCGTCCCAGCGCGAGTTTGTTTAACTAAATCAAGCCAGACACTTTTAGTAGCGGGTTCAATTTCACTCACAAAGTTCCTCAATCAAGATGAACCAGCTCAGTCAATCAAGCGCTTGACTTTCGGACAAAATTCGGGTTTAGGCATACCCATGGACGTTTCCTTCGACCTTGACTGTAAAATATCAATTTACCTTGAGATAAGAACCGGAATCACTCCTGATCTCCTATTTTGGAGGTCAAGTTCGCTCAATCTACAAGTAGGGGCCGCCATATCATCAACACCATGATTGAAAGTGACTTACCCAGTGTACTCTTTGCCGACATAAGAAACTCAAGTATTCCACAGCTACATATGAATCAAATTTCTTTTGCCATCGCCAATTGTTGAAGGTGGGCACAGGACTTCCCTAATACAGTTACTGCAACCTGTAACCTAGTTGCTGCTCTGGGTACTAAGGGCCAGTGCACCTTCCTCCTAGTAAGAAGTCAACTTCCTAGATTTGCTTAAACCTCAACCTCCCATTGTTCTTGACACTCCAATGCAAGTGCTCTTGTCTTGTAGTCTGCGCTTCAAGTTTCCTTGGGCATGTTGGTGAGCATTTATCTTCTAATTTGGGGGGGGGGGGTTTCTCTTTTTTTCTTTTGCGAAGATATATATTCCCGCTCACTGTATGATCTGTTGCATGGCGAGTAAACAAATGTGCCAAGACCTTCGTTCGATAAAGACAATTGTATCATATTCTCAGTATTAATGAGAATATTAGCCGAATTAACTTCGACAATGCAAAATTTGGTTATGGGTATAGGAGGTGACACTGGAGTGACAGATCTTACTAACGTATTCTTAATTTTTGGTTCTAAAGGCACCTTTGGCTTCCATCTACCAATCAACTGGGCTTGTGGTTTAGTGGTATAATACTCCCTTAGCATGGGAGTGGTCCGGGGTTCGATTCCCCGCGAGTCCAGATCTTTTTGTTTTTCTCTGGCTTTTTTTCCCGCTCGGAAATGTTGCCAAGACGTCGTCCGCGCCTTGCCAAGACCTAAGGCCCAAGGCGTGCATTGTGTCTTGTGGTCGGACAGCAAATACCATGTCAACGTTGGCCACTAGCTTTTTTTCTTCAAATTAAGCCCAATTCGTCCAAGGCAACTCTTGGGAGCTCTACTAGTGCCTTGTCAGGGGCAATATTTCCCAACCCTTATATCCAGCCTTATACCCCCACATTTCTGCTTATTGCTTTCCTCCCGTTAGACTTCTACCCTTGATTTTGATTCGCCCAAAATGCATTATATCCGGGGATGGGTCTCGCAGATCTATTTTTTGATTTTAGCATCAGCCGTCCTTGCAAAAGATGACCCGGACTATAATCCATCGTCAAACTTCCGGCCAAACAATGTCACAGGCCTGAATCAGCTCTATACTTGGGTTGGATCGTACGTCTCATCTATTGATTCACACGAGCTAGTTGGCTGAATATGTATAGTTACTATAACGGGACCACAGAAATCGAACTGAACCCAACAATGGGATATTCGTCAAACGATACAGTATGTCCAAGTCACAGAAACCGCACCACAATCCTGAAATGGGACTCGCTCTTGGCAATTACACAACGAGGAACATACAACTCCGGCATAAACCCAGCCAATCTATGGCTAATTCTGCTCCCGCCAAACCACAACATGTCCGACATGCCATATGAGATGGATCTGCTTCGCCACGGCACACCTCTCATGTACCCCGTCATGTCGTCACTGTGAGTCCCCTACAGCCGTACCGTTTCCCTCTTCTTTCAGATCCAATCCTGACTTGAGCAGCCTTACGTGGAAGCACCAGGAGAATAAAACCGTCCCCGATCATTTCAACATGACTACAACCAAAAGTCCCAACTCTTCATTTACTCTCTCGGGAGAAATGCATAGCGACCTAGCCCCCTATGACAGAAGCGCATCCTGGCGTTTAAACATCGACATGCTTCCGTGCAACATATCCGAAGAATACGGCAATTGGAGCATGAGTGTTCCCCAAGCAGAATGGTGGGACACGGAAGACTGGGATGGGTTCGTTCTACCAAATGTGACGGTAGATTTCGACGCCCATACGTCAAATCTGACTATGGATGGGGCTTTCTCTGCGTCTCCATTCATGCGATCAAATGTGTCGCGCTACTGGTGGGGTGACATGCTTTCTGCGGAAACTATCCGGGGTCCTATTCAAGTTCGCTTTAGTGGTGTTTTGGATGCGTATAATTCGGATATACTCGATGTCAATTCGACGGAACCGGCTTGGCTACGGACTGTCGGGTTTGGGAATAATTCGTTGAATATTGCGGATTTGTCGAATCGTGGGTATAGTCTTCGATCTACTCTGTGGGGTGCTTTTGTCGCTCCTTTATTTGTTGGTATTATTGTTTATGCATAGATGAAATTTTAAGAAACTTTGAACAGCACCGCGGCCAGTCCGTGGATTAATCACGGGTAATTTTTATGTGAATAATTTGCCTCCAGGTGGGACTCGCGGAGTTATTCAGCATCCCTCGTTATATAAAAGTAATTCTTACGATATGTGAGTAGCTGGCCACGAGAAAGAAGATGTCAAATTGCATGGAAACATGCGAACTGAGTTGATTCCCGCTAAAACTGACTTCTGAACAACTATCTAGTTCTAACCCCTCTTTGTGAGCAAGAACTGCGAGAAACCCCCTTAAAATGAACACCCTTGGTGAAGATTCTGGTTTACTGTGCAGGCAGATCTTCTGTGACTGTACGTTTAGCAGGAGCTGCAACTGGAGCCATATCCACTTGATCCAAAGGGAGTTGCTTGGCTGGGTTCCGGAAGCAGTTCTCACTGGAATGACCGGCTTGGCGGTTATGGAACTGACAAAAGAACGGCAGATGATTAACCTTAGCTAAGCTAAAGTTGTGAGCTTGATTGAGAGTGTTGAGGCGACGGTCCTCGGAAACGACAAAGTCCGCAAAGGTTGCTTCAATAGTTGTATCGGTGGAGACTTTCGAATTGAGGAAGCTGTCGAGCCATGGGTGTACGGCTGTGTTGACGCTGACGGCGTTCAAGAAATGGTAAAAGATGAGAAGAGGCGTGAGCTTTGTCGAATTGCACTCTTGGAGCTCGCCGAGGGCCATACGCCACTCGTTGACGAATGCCTGAGGCCTGTTGGAAGTGTACGTGGTGTTCATAAACCTAAGGAAATTGGAGAAGCCAGCTTCGTAAGACCGGGCTGCGAAGGCGCGGTGGAGGTTGGCGTATGCAGTGCGTGCATTATTGGCGTCGAGAATGTAGAACTTGATCGTCTGGTGGACCGTGGCGTTGAGTAGCGGGAGGAGGTAACGACTGGCAGTATTCCACTGGGTACAAGCCTCGACTTCGATAGGAGTAGGCTGTGTGGGGTCGACTGCCCGGGGTTCGCCCCAGGCGCCAGTGAGAAGTTCGTAATATCGAAGGTCGCGCGAGTCGAGGGTCCACTTGAGTGAAGTAGTCCACGTAGAAAAGTTGGACTCACCCACAAGAGTCGGAACAAGTTCGAGGAGGGTTGGCTCAGCGAAGCCCATGGAGGCCATTTTAGTGATCAAATTCAGAAAAGGAGAGTTGATAATGGCTGTACGAACATGGAGTATTGATAAAAGAAAAGAATGAAATTGGGAGTGGTGGAAGTTCTATGCCGGTGCAGCAACAGGTCGAAGCTATAAAAAAAAAAAAAAAAATTCAGACAAACAAATATGATAAAGAAGGAGCGATAAAGTGCTTATCACCTATAAAACTATAGGAACAGAAATGCCGAAGTCCATGGCGACTTCCTTGAAGGTGACATTGGGAGAAACTATTTGCCGCATTATTCCTCACTATCTAATATGGACACAACTCGGTAGAGAAAATGATACATCGGTTTTAAACACACATCTGGTACAAAGAATATATTAGACAAATATGGCAGAAATCGAGTCACTTTGAATTCAGATGCAGTCTTAGAGTGTATCATCCTTGACTGGTGTCTCAAAGGTGAAAAGGACATTGTATAAATAACGTCGAATATTGCACATGGATCCAATCTCAGACAGCTGCGCCTAGAAAGAATGCCTATTATTATCTCTCATTTCGAAGTAAGCCAATCCAAAATCGTCCGTCGAATCGAGCACACTGTGGAATGCATCGGGATCCAAAGAAGCGAGTCCACGATCTTCAATGCCTTGCATCGGTAACTGAGTGCTAGCCTCCATGGTGGACAGGGAAGAAGGAGAAGCACCTGGTATTGAGGATTCCCCTATGCTGGTTGTGCGGATCATTTCACGATCATCTAATGTCGCCCCTAATCCTCCTAGCAGTTGATTCAATGGGGATTCATCTGGAATGATTCCCGTTGTAGCCGGGGTGTAGGTGGTGCTCTGGTCTTCAATGCTCCCATGAGCCAATATTGATGAGTCCAGCATATGATTCAATAGGACTTCATCGGGAAGTGGTGCCCTTGTTGCTACCGGGATATTTGATGTTCCCATGCTCCCCGGATGATCAATAATCCCTTTTAATGAACCCAAAAATTGGCTGAACAACAGCTCATCTGGAACTGCAGCTGTTCTAGCCACCGGGATATTTGTGGCATCGTTCGGCGCACTATTCGATTGACAGCAACATGAGTTGCCGACTTTAATTTGTCGTTCCCGCGTGATCAATAAAGTGACGCATTCCATAACCATGGCTTGAAGCTTTTCGTTCCTCCCATAAACAATATTCAGCAAATGCTCCAATGCCTTTATTCGTGATTGTAGTGCCTCGAGTTCAGATTGCTGGCGCTGGCGATGTTTCCGCTGTGATTCGCGTAGCTGTGCACGTCTCTCCTAGTTCCCGCCAAGCATCAGTAAGGATCTACGGAGAAAATAATTGAATAGGTCTTCAGCCTACCTCAGAAGAACCCATTTTCAAAGTGAAGATAAAAAAAACCAGGGGTAATTGGTGTGGTAGTAGGCTTACAATCCGTACATCGCGCGTGTATTAATATCCAGATAACACATACCCCCTCGCAGCTAATGGCTAGTGGTTATGAGCTAAGAGCAGATAAGCAAAGTAGCGCTATATCGCCATTTATGCTGCTACCTGCGCCATTGCTTAAAAGTCTCACACTGGAGTGAAGTGGGGCTAGAGGTATAGTGGATGCCGAGGCATTCGTATCACCGGCAGGTCAATTTATGAGAAACGAACCTCCCAGGAATGTTGTACTCGACTAAATTCTCATCATAAAGGACGCCTATTGGGCCTTAGTTAGCACAGCAAAAATCGCTATTGTTATAGTGTCCACCTGCTTTAAGGGTATTATCTAGGTGACAAAACTGGCGCAGGGAATGGTGTGAGCCTATTGCTTTCTCCCCGCCTTTTTAATTTGATATCCAGCCACGACATACAACGTGGATACGAAGAAGCCCTATCTCATATTCCCTTTCTCAAAAAAGCAGTATTTATACGCTTGTAGAGTGGAGGACGGAACATATCTGGACTCCGTATAGTGAACTGATTGATTTAGACTAGTATACCTCACGCTTACCCCACTTTTGACCAATCTAGGGAACAAGCAACAAGCCGACGCCAGGAAAAAAAAAAACCTCAGGAGTACAGCGTAGTTAAACCTTAAGATTGCGTGGTTACTGGCTAGCTATAATATTCAAGGAGCAGGGATTGTATGTTTCACTCAGGGTCTCTGAAGCCATTATACTATTCAGGTTAGGTGGGCCTCATCCACTTGACTAAACGGGGAAATGGTAAAACGAGTTTACCCAAAGACGACTATGATACATAACCAACTACATACTCTACAGCTCGGTAACTAGCCTAAGACGCTACTCACCGCCACTACTAAAGTATTAGGCTGCATGAGTTTAGTGCAGATTTCTCGATATAGTTACCGTTTGCTTGATGGTGTCGTATAAAAAAGGTACTTGTCCAAAATTCTTGTAATTTATCTTATCACAATAACGAGACTAAATATCTTGGAAATAAGTAAACATTTGACCCGATCACTTCCACAATAATACTATATTTGAACTAAACGGGTCGTTGGGTTATATGCAACCGGGGCCCGACGGTCCGCGGCCAAGAATGAGGGCCCGCCACAGCGGCTGCGGTGGTGTGAGGAATACCGGGGGATGTGGGGGCCCTGGCAAGGGGACCCCTGTTGGACCCGGCAGATTCAGAAGAGAATTGTGTAATTCTGTGTTGTTATGGAATTGGCGCCTTAGGCTCTAAACTCGGAGATAGTTCGGGAGCTTCTCTTCTCTCCCGAGCTTCTACATTATCACATCATGTATGATCAACACTTGTACCATCAACCAGACCGGCTGGCTCAGTCGTGGTATTAGGTCGATTGATGAGTTGAGGCTGAACCCTATTCGGTGCTTGACAGGGATCTCCCGGTTTTCCACTTTCCCTTGAGAAGGCCCGAGCGCTGTGCAGATTCACGAATTACTCCCGAGGTCCATACTCTATCCACTTCATACTAGTTTGATCCGCCTTCTTATCTCTCTAAAAATAATCGATTCAATCCAACCTAGTTTCATTATTTCATTACCGCCTTTCCTTTCTCTAAAAATGCGTTTCTAATCATACGCTATACTTCGACTGAGGATATTTATAAACAAAGTAAGTACTAGACAACTAATGCTTAAAGTGGAAATACTCAAGCTCTTCAACACTTCCAATAGAAATATTCTAACCTAGTTTTAGACTAGCATACATCTTCTCCTCCAAAATGCTTCTCCAATCCCACAAAGGACCTGAGGCCACAGTATTCGGGATGTTTCAACCGCATGAATAACCCCCTTAGAGTCAACTTGAGGACAGATGCGAGAGAACCAAGATGCGGTCGCTTTACCGCTGAGCTCAAAATTCAATGGGAAGCCAGTGTCACTTTACTTGCTGTAGATGGATTCCCGGTGCTCGTAGTCGTCTCCATCACCGCGCTTGATGTAGATAGAATCCCGGTGCTCGTAGTCGTCTCCATCACCGCGCTTGGCGTAATAGATGTGCTCTTGCTCGTAATCATCTCCATCGCCGCGCTTGCTATAGATGGAGTCCCGGTGCTCGTAATCGTCTCCATCGCCACGCTTGCTATAGATGGAGTCCCGGTGCTCGTAATCATCTCCATCACCGCGCTTGGCGTAATAGATGTGCTCTTGCTCGTAGTCATCTCCCTCACCGCGCTTGTTGTAGATGGAATCACGGTGCTCGTACTCATCTCCATCGCTGCGCTTGCTATAGATGGAGTCCCGGTGCTCGTAATCGTCTCCATCGCCGCGCTTGCTATAGATGGAGTCCCGGTGCTCGTAATCATCTCCATCATTACGCTTGCCGTACATGGATTGCTCGTGTTTGTAGTCATCACTGGGGCTGCGGGTATAGATGTGTGATTGCTCATAGTCATCTCCGTTGGTGACAGCGCTAGTTGATTCACCAGCCTGCTTGACAATAGGCGAGCCAGCAACGGAAGAGGCCATCACGGCGGCAACAAGAGCTGCAGTGATCTTCATCTTGTCGAAAGAAACTTGGAATTTTTCGGAGCAGGTTTGGATCTGAGTGGTGTTGGAGAGATCTTGTTCTAGAGGGTGATCACAGCCTATTTAGATGGCATGAGAAAAAGGCTTTGTTTTTAGGCCA
The DNA here is from genome assembly GCF_028827395.1 of Penicillium hordei. Classification (NCBI taxonomy): domain Eukaryota; kingdom Fungi; phylum Ascomycota; class Eurotiomycetes; order Eurotiales; family Aspergillaceae; genus Penicillium; species Penicillium hordei. The sequence goes on along the minus strand of NW_026623147.1, from coordinate 3,768,874 downwards.
CGGATACATAAAATATCTGTTGACGATATTGTTATTGATTGTTGACTCAACAATCCTCTTCACCTTATCAGCCAATTGGAAGTATCTTCACCTCTCCCCCAGACTTTGCCTACTCTGGCCTGATTATGGGATGTTGACTAAACACGTCCATATCTAATCTAAACATTGCACCACTAGCCTGATCCTTCGAGTCTGATACCCTTTACCGATTCTTTTCGCATTTTGTCATAATTACTACGTCTGCATTCAAAACATCTCTCCTCATCTTCACTGCCATCTGCGCATATCTGACCAACATGCGCTACCCCGAGTGGCTCGAAATAAGAACACCAAAATTAAATGATTCATTAAATTCGGAAGATGCAGAAGAAGACATAGATCATCTGCTACCTCATCACAACAAGAGAAATGATAATGGGATTGACTTTAACTCTCAACAAAAACCATATGGGCTTCTTTTCACAAGAGTTGTCGTCAACCTTCTCGTGGTGCTTATCGCATTAGCGGTCATGATAATCTTCCTTCTTTTTCAGATTTACATGCAAGATTCAAAGTGTTACGGTAAATTTGAAAATGGCTTCGACACTGATCTTGGTAAGTTATGGCTGTTCCATGTCCAAGTGCTTGCACATTTGTGAAACATATACGATTATTAATACTGGTTCTAATAAACAACCCAGTCGCTGCCAAAAGTCAGATAGAATTACAGCAAGTGTTGTTCACTGGTGGGATTCACTTTCACCCCAATGGAAGTGTATATATAAAGGACACACCGGGGCCGAAGTATGTGGGTACCCCATCGCCAGAGATTGACAAGGCATGGGATGACTTGCTATATGGTTAGTCCGAATACAGAACTTGGGAAATTAGCTTCCCAGGCTGAATATTTAACAGCAATTTTATTAACCATCTGACAGGCCAAATTGTGAATCTACCGGAATCCGATGTGCCCGATGTCAAAGATAGGACATTCTTCCGCACTGAGTACCAGGCCTATGAAACCGGGTTGGATTCTGTTCATCAACTGCACTGCATAGTACGTCCACTCTCTCCTATATCACACTGTTTACTTCATGATGGAAATAACACCAATGGCATATTAGAACCAAGTACGGAAGGCCTTTTCACCAGAATATTACCCTACCTTAGACTTGAGTCCGCACGGGACAAAGATTCACATAGGTTCGTCTTCATCCGACTTTTATTCTGTGCAATTGTTCGAAGCTCTCTTCAATTTTTTGATACCACAAGTCCGTTCCCCTGTATAACGAGCTGACGTTTGACATCCACAAAGACCACTGTTTGGATTATCTTCGACAGAGCATTCAGTGTAGTGCAGACATGACACCTGTTATCTTGTACTATGAGCCCGCGATCAATATGTCTCTCGTAAGTTTTGGCGTTTTTTGATAGAAACAAAAGGAAACTGCTAAGTGAAGTAATGTCACAGCCCAACTTCGAACAAGTTCATACATGCAGGAACTGGGACAAATTGCATGCCTGGTCTGCTGCAGCTGCGGATGCAAGCCCTCGAGACGATGGACATGGAAGTCACCATGGCCATGCAGGTCATATCTAAGAATGTGATGGGGCTTTCGATTCCTGTCATTGGGTTGTAAATTATGAAAGCTACGGTCTTAGAAAACAATTCTTATTCGAAGAACTATAATGCGTATAATTTTGCTCTCTTAGTCTAAACAAGGACCTGACACTGCAGTGCCCACGCCTTTGACGATATGACTAATAAGTGAAAATCTTACCCGCGAGTTCCCTTTTTCCTGTCCATATTGCTTAATCGATAGGACGATCCCCTTAAAGTTCACTTAGATCGTAGCTTTAACAACAGCACTGATACTGCGAGCAGTGTGGTCGATATTGGAGCTGTTGAGCCCACTAAAGGAAAAAAAACATGTCAGCTTAACGCGTACTCCCAAAATATGCTCTTGAGACATACGCGATAGAGATTCTTCCAGAGTCTTGAAGATACACATGGTACTTGTCCCGGAGGAGAGTGACTTGTTCGACGGACAGTCCAACATATCTAAATAAGGTCAGTATGATGAGTCTCCCAAAGTTCGATCTTGATAAGGCATACGAAAACATTCCGTTCTGTTCAGTGATATGGCGCCAGCTACCTGGGGTTTCCAATTTCTCCAATGCTTCCCTTAGCACAACCCGACGGTGCTTGAGTTGGTTTGCCATGTCGCGCACTTCCTGTCGCCATTGGCGCTCCAAAGTCTCATCCGATAGAATCGTTTCGACAATCTTCGCCCCGAAGTCGGGTGGTGCGCCAGACTCTGATCGTGCAAGTAGACTGAATTGCGCTTCGATATTCTTTCCTGCTTGCTCACTTGGAACAAGAACCGAAATAATCCCAACACGTTCGCTGTAAAGCCCAAAGGATTTTCCGTATGTTGAGACGAAAATAAATGGGATTTCCTGCTCGGCAAACAAGCGAACGCCTGCAAGGTCCGCGTCAATGTCACCTGAGGCAAATCCGGGGTATGCGGCATCGAAGAAAGCCAAGTGACCGCGCTCCGAGAAGATGGAGGCTAGCTCCTGCCACTGCTCTGGTGATGGATCACATCCAGTTGGGTTCTGGGCTCCAGACTGGAGAAGAATGACGGATTGAGTTGGCAAGGATTTGATGGCGTCTGAGAACTTCTCAAAATCAAAGGTGTTTGTCTTGCTGCTAAAGTACGGCAGAAGACTGGTCTTAATCCCTGCAGACTGGAATACGTAAGGATGATTCACTATGATCTGGTCAGAATTACTTTCGTATGTATCATGAAAAGGCGACTTACACCAGGAATCGGTCGGAAGAAAAATCTCGGCGTTTCCAGTCTCATTCCATGGTCCATAATGCTTTTTCAACAGAACTGCACCGACATGGCATCCGCCACACGCGCCAAGAGTCTGGGCTGATACTATTCTAAGAAGGGAAATCAGCTCTTGATCTGTTTTGTAAGGGACATATCACGCTTCTTTTACCTTTTTTCACGCAAAAGACGGTGGTCGGCACCAAAAAGCAGCTTGGAACTCAGGTCCCTATAGGGCTGGGAACCAACAGCGGAAGCTCGATACTCATGATGCCAATCAGGATCATTGAATATTCTGCTTTTTGCCTGTAATATAAATATCCAACATTTAGTGATGTATTGCGGATTGTAGAATGGTTTTGGGAAGTCATATATATACCTCTTTCACGCTTGGCTGCGAGTATGCCTTACCTTCGTCCGTTTTGTACACGCCCACAAGGAGATCAGTTCTGTTGGGATCAGTATCGGCTCGGAATTTCCCAACGAGAGCTGCGAGGCCATCTAAACATGCTTTCTTAGTTTAGGTTTAGGAATGTGTCAATTGTATTATTTACCTGCTGCTCGGGCCGCTGGGACACCTTGAAAAGGATCTGGAAACGGAGTTGTTGTTATGCTACCCATTTTGTTTCTGCTGATGAGCGGGGAAAATGGGATTACTGCTAGATCTTATAGCTGCGGGGAAATATGTGGCTTAGAGTAATATTCATCCAGTAGCACGTTATTGATAAAACGCCATCATGTCGCAATATTAGAAATGTGTCAAATACTCTATTAGTATATACTATCCCTCCATCAGCAACCATTACCATGATCAACCTAGTAGCGATATCGGCCTTGTTTTCCGTAGAGGTCCGAAAATGAATAAATAAATAAAATAGGTGAAACATAGAGCGCCCTTCAAACTGACACAATATGGGGAAGTAATTGAGTCACTAACTAAGCCTGATTAAACGGGTTGAAAAACTATATGCACAAGAAGGTACAATACTAGGTGTTTCTATGTACAATCCACATTAATAAAATCCGTATTCGCGTCTCATATGCCTGATGACCGTGTATGGTGCTCAACGCCGAATGCCTTATCTTTAATCATTTAGTGCCTTATCTTAGCATTAACTAACTAAATAGTGTACACCACATATTGTAACTCATTCGGCGCAGAATAACTTGGCCCCATGGCCCTATAAAATGATGCTTTTTATGCCATACAAAAATAAAAATTCCTAGAACAGAACATGAACAGAATCAAAAACCACCGAGCCTCAACTGCCATACCAGGTGATTACACCCATCCGCACTGAAGTGAGTTTCCATGTTTTTCACTGTCTTTTGGGCAAATTTCTGCCCACGAGGAAATAGCTCGCGCTCGTATTTTTCAATAGCCTTGCTCAATGATGGAAATTTGCCCATTTTCAAAGATACAAGGGTATTACTAAGTTCCAGTGCGTCAAGCATGGCTGCATTCACACCAACTCCGGCAAATGGGGTCATCAAATGGGCGGCATCTCCCAGGAGAGTCACTCCAGGTCGTGGATCCCATTTGATTCCGACAGGAAGCATGTAAAGTGGGCGCGGAATCAATTTGTCGGTACTTTCCAAAATCATTCGCTTCAACTCAATTGCGGAATCGTTGTAGTATCGTTCTACCAATTCCTTGCGGGCAATATCAGGCTGCGTCCAATCAATGCCGCAGTCCTTGGTAAACCCCTCCGGCACCCTGAGGCATGCGTAGGTCCGGATACTACCATCCCCTATCCTCTGAATTTGGATGGTTCTGTCTGCATCGAAGGAAAACAGGCTACCACGGCCGACATAATCTACCATCCAGGGGTGATTCTGGTTGACGTCCAGCGCCCACAACTCAATCGCCGTGATTCCCGAGTAGAATGGCTCGACATCGGTAAGTAGCTTGCGCGTATGGGACCAAGCCCCTTCTGCGCCCACGATGAGATCAAAATCTTTTGCCACGGATCCATCACGGAAATGCAAGTCCCAGCTGTCGGTTCGTTCGCCGGGAACAGCGCTGGCGAGTGTTTTGTCATAATGGACGTTCCTCCCATCCAGATTCTGGAGAAGGATCTCCTTTAATTTTCCACGGTCGATTTCTGGGCTATGGGACATACTTTTGTCATTGCGTACAGGTGGTTGCGACGTGTTTCCATCCCAGAGCACCACGCCATCTTGCTGGACCACTTTGAGAACATCGCCTTCGGGCCGTGCATGCTGGATAAATGCATCCCATAGACCGGCTTCGCGGAGCGCTGCCTGACCTGTCTTTGGATTCAAATCCAAAGTACCTCCTTGGTCCCGTTCGTTGGGGAATGCATCATGTTCAAAGACTGAGAAGGGAATGCTATTCTTTTGCAAAATATTTGCCAGGGTGAGACCAGCAGGTCCACCGCCGATGATGGCAATCTTGGGTAAGGTATCCATGTTTAAAGGTTATAATTACTGAACTAAACCGTGCACAGGCAGATGATATAAATAATATGTTGGTTCTCGGCCTTATGGGGTCGGCTCGGAGTTGCGTACATTCGGCGGTAATTTGTTGCTCGGAGATGTACATATCGGGACGGTGATGCAAAATAACTGAATGAGGAAATTTATCGGGGTTTAGCAAGAGACGGTAGATGATAGAATGTAGAATGGCTGTGTGGAACATAAAACTCCAGACCAATATCCTTAGATAGGCACTGCAGGCTTGGAAATTTGATCCCGGACACTAGAATGTTCTTAGCGGGAGGTTCGGGCATGCAGTTCGGAGATGTGGGAACGCAGATCAGCACCATGCCGATCACCATGGTTTCTGGGATACGCTTTGCCTTCGGCGTCACTATATTATTATGCCGCTCAGTGGTGCGACGATCCAGAGATGTAGGCAGAAGGCATGCAGCATAAAATAGCACATACTTTACGTCAACGAACGCAGCCCATAAATCCGTCTGCCTTGCTTATTAGACGGAGCTTGTTTTTCCTATTGGCTATCTTTTCAAAATTAGATTTATGTTAAAGTGTCTTTTTAGCCAAGTTATCCCGAGACTAGATCCTAAAATGCTGCATATTCGCCGATAGTACCCAATGTTACCCCAGCCGAAAAGGACATCGTTGTGAAGAAGCGCCGTATTTCTGTATTTGCACGTAGTGACCTTGATATGCTACTATGCGGTCTCGAGATCAACAACGTGGTCCTGGCCCGCATTGCAACCGGAAATTCGGTCCTACTGTACGCCAAGCTTTTGATTTTGAAATTAGTGTGCGTATCTTGCATGTCCTGTTTGGATTCAGATTTAGCCCCGGGAAGTTCAAAAATTACTAATCGAAAGTATTTCTCCGGGACCTTATCGTGTCATATCTTCAATGGAATGGATGGCAGGGCGTTGACCTCTAGTTGGAGTCGTCAACACCTAAAATATGGTGATACTTGGATTTTGATATGGAGTCAAAAGATTCGTTGTTGGGACCTAATAAACACCAGCACTAGCAGGGTACTGTGGCTATTAAAGCATGTGTAATAGTAATCGAGGCATGTTAATCCTTCTGCCATTCTAAAATGAGGCATCAACTATCCTCTAAACGGAGTTTTGAACCCTGATTTTGCTGTAAGTCTTCGTACAGTGTGCCTGTCTAGCAGTCTCTGAACGCCATAAAATTCAATTTCTATCGTCATGACTGATTGTGGTTTGTCCCCTGATGTGTTTACAGTCTTTCTCCCCAATCATATCCCCATTTTGGTCTCAATCAGATCATTCGAGTCTCGTCCCCTTCGCTTTCCCGCAGCGTAAGTGATCTGTATTCTGTCTCCCTTCCATTTGTCGCCTATTCGAGCTCAATGGTGCCAGGAGGCTTGGATGTTCTAGGAAGACGATGTTAGCATAAGGCTCGAGCACAATAGAGGGAATGACTTCTACTTACAAATCATAGACAACACGGGCAACGCCCTCGACCTGATTGCAAATGGTGCGAGATACATCCTGGGGTAGACAGGTCAGTAAATGTAGGAGGGAAATGGTACTAGCCCTTTAGGAGTATGAGGATGGGGTGCTCACCTTGAGGAAGGAGGTATCGAAGTCAAATATGTCTGCGCTCATGAAATCTTTAGTACGAACGGCGCGGAGAATGACGATGTAACCCCAAACTCGCTGATCACCAAAAACACCAACACTGCGATTAGTATCGAGACCGGCGAAGGCTTGAGAGATCTAAGAGAGAATAATTAGCTTTCACCCGTCTTCGCTTTTGTGACTCGCTCGACTTACCTGGTCGTAAAGGCCGGCCTCCTTGATCTTGGTGATGAAAATGTTGTCGGCCTTGCGAGCGATCTCCACTCGTTCCTTGGTAACGTCGCCGAGGATGCGAATGGCAATGCCAGGGCCCGGGAAGGGGTGACGGTTGACGAGGGACTCGTGTATGCCGAGCTGGCGACCAATTGCCTACAAAATTTAGTAATTGAAGATACAATTCAATGTTAGGATTAGCATACCCTAACTTCATCTTTGAATAAAAGTCTGAGGGGCTCAATCAGCTATAGTAGAAGTTTCATTAGCATTTGCGTTAATGAAGAGATAGATGGGCAGTAGACTTACACGCAAGCCTTGCTAAACGAGCCATGTTGGTCAGTAAGTAAATCAAACGATACCAGGCTACTTCGACTTACGCCGTTCATCATCCGCTATATACTGATTAGTTAAGGTACGTTTGGGGAGGGTGGGGGGTATTGCTTACCTCAGGCAGACCGCCAACGTTGTGGTGAGCTATTTTCAGGTCAGATTTTGTCTATTTTTGCATGACTTATGCCATTGGGGCAGTCCTCTGCTCTCTTGGCGTGCTTACTCTTGATAGTGGCCGAGGGCCCGCGGAAGCTCAAAGATTCGATACTAAAATACCATTAGTTTGGACTTAGCAGTTAGATTAAAACGACTTACACGTCGGGGTATAATGTTCCCTGTAGGAAGAATTCCACCTTCCCGGAGTTAGGGGTATTCTCTGCTTCTTTCTCGATCTTGGTCCTGTTAGCCAGCGAAAGTCTCTTAGAGAAGATCGAACGTACCCTGATAGCCTCTTTCTCGAACAGATCAATAACTTCGATATTGTCAGTTCCATATCTCAAAGCCATGACAGCAAATTACCCACAAGTCGACCCAATGATTTTCCGCTTCTTTTCGGGGTCAGAGACACCCGCAAGACGACTCATAAACAGCTCGCCAGCCTCAACAACGGTGAGGTTGATGCCGAGGTGCTTTCCGAGGTTAATTTTGACCGTCTCGCACTCATTCAGACGCATACATCCGGTGTCGATGAGGATGGCTTTGAAGCGATCTCCAATAGCCTCGCGCATTAGAGCTGCTCCGACAGTGCTATCAACGCCTCCGGATACAGCGCCGAGTACGAGAGCTCGCTCACCAACAAGCTCTCGGATACGAGCGATCTCGAGCTGGGTGAAGTCGCCCATTTTCCAATTCGGCTGAGCTCCGCAGATATCAACACTGAAGTTACGGAGGATCTCGGTTCCGCGGGGTGTCTAGATAGTATTAGAGGATGTAGTGTCAAGGGGTCAAGTGACGAACGTGTTCGAGTTCGGGATGGAATTGTACGCCTATATTTTTTTTAACGTTAGCATCTTACTAGGCCCCAAGACAGACAGCTTAAGACAAACCAAAGATAGGCTTCTCCTTGTGAGCGATGCTAGCATACTCGGAGTTATTAGTGGCACCAATGACCACGAAATCCTATTAGAGTTAATAAAAGTGGCCCGGAAAAGAGCTCATTTCACTGACCGTAGGCAAGTTAACTAGCTTGTCATAGTGGGACATGAATACAGGAATCTCATCCCCCAAACCAGCGAAAAGCCGGTCGACATTGCTATTAACCTTAGTGATTGTGACGTCGGCGTGACCATACTCTGCGAGAGAAGTGTCAGAATTGATTTCAGATAATGTTTCAAAGGTTGCAAACCTCGTGCCTCTCCGCGGGCAACATTCTTTGAGTCGATTCTCCACGCAATCTCCTGGCAGCCATAGCTAGGTGAATGGGATTAGTGCCAGCGTTATACCTGGGTGGGCGAAAGCAAGCCATACCAAATACCACTATAAAGCGCGTGTTAGTCAATTTAAGATTAAACAATAACCAAAAAGCACACTCACAGGATAGGTACGCCAAGGTCAAAAACAGCGGGGTCAACATCTGCGCATATGAATATGAGCATAGGCAATAGGACATTCAGGGGACGAAAACCTTACGGGGTGAGCCCTCATCGTAGACGGAAGCAGGACCTAGTAGTTCAGTCAGACCTCGGCATAAACTATGCATATGACTTCATACCTCCAGAGAAGACAATTCCTTTGGGCTTCCATGTCAGATCAGCGATCTTAGTGGTACACGGAAGTAGCTCAGCAAAGACACCGAGAGCCCGAAGCCGACGTAGGATAAGATGGCTCGTTTGAGACTTCGACAATGAGTCAGCATTTGCCATTGGAAGTAGTTTCAACAGCCAGGCAGTAGAAATGAACCTCCGTTATCTGAACGGGACCGAAGGAGTAGAGGGGCAGAAGGGCAGAAGGCAGACAGGCAGAGGGGACCGCCGATACATACGCCGAAATCGAGAACGAGTATAGTCTAGAAATTTAAGTGTTAGCCAATCCCTTCCTTGAAATCGATCGTGGCTGCACAGCCATAGAAGCAAGTTGGAGAGCGAAGACAAGTGAGTTTTAAGCCTGCCATTTTAGCACTCCGGAGGAATATGTTGGTACGTACGTCAAAGCTGTTGTGAGGCGCTTCGTCCTTGACGTTAGGAGCCATTATGATCGTGGTTTCGGCGTATGGAGAGGATTGGCGGGGTTCACAAAGTCAGAGATAGAAAAGAAAAAAAAACTGGATGGTATATTTACCGCCTCCTAAATAGGATACCGCCTTTTAAATGGTCACTTGTGACTTGACAAACAGTTTTTAGTACGGCAGTACCCGTGGCAACGCCCCACACCCCTCAATCCGGGGTCTCTCGAGGGCGGTCTGGCCTAGGTACATTGAAATCTTACCTAGTTATGTGCTTTCGAACAACGGCTAACTAACATGTATTACGTTGATAACCACGTTGAAGCCTCGAGATCAATAGATAGTTAAATAGAGGTAAAAGTCATTCAAAAAATAGTTGAAAAATCTGCAACACCGCGCGATTAGAAGAGTATTTACTGGGTCCATGGTTCGTCAACTATGAGCCGATTGTTATGAAGTTACTCCCTCAATCGGACTATGTTAAAATGCGGTCGTCAATAACGGTAATATATCATTGGATATGACTACAGTAAACATTTATCTCTTGGCACCTATACACATCCGTTATGCGGATTGCTCACTATACGGATATGTGATGCTAAAGCTTGGAGCAGGTTAGTGATGATACGAAAGTAATACACTGGCTGTACTTATAGAGTGTAGAGGAGAAATATTTCATTTCACGCCTCCTTTTCCTAATTCTATAGGACTATGGCTCTCATACATATTGGACCACGATAGATGAATCTTTTGGATCGAGGGACACATTTAGTTCTTTCCCAATGGCTCTAGGCACTGTCCTTACCCACAGAAAATTAGTAAATTCATTTCTAAGCAAACACTTATTTTACAATTATTTCATCAGTCTTAAGTTTGCACATTTTTATGGAATCAGGAAACAGTGGAGATTTAATATATGGAGAAACAGTGTATCAGATTCCTAACGAAAGGGAACGGACAGGGAGAGAAGGGAGAGAGAGAAGTGAGAGCCAATCTATCTACTACCTACATATATGAAAGGCAGGTTCTGTCGAATTTGATGTCTAAGGCAAATAAACACTTTTGCCTGGCAGATCAGGCACCAAACATATTTTACCAACACATACTTCAGCCGCTTTTCTGCTTCGTGGTTTTCTTTCGCTAACATGGTTGGCACAACCACACCATGTCTTTAACAATCAACGAAATTCTCGAGCCATAGCACGGGCCAGATGCCGACGATCTTCTTCACTCGCAGACTCAGCGCGCCGATCGAGTGTTGACAGACGATACGAAGAGCTTGGTCAAATTGAATTGTGGCATGCATTTGACTCGTTCAACATTTCCTCAAGTCCCAGGATGCGCACCTTGCTAGATATAAAATTCACACATAGGTGGCAGATGTGGCTCGCCGATCTCGCCCGCGTCATATACTTGATTCCTTTCATTTCTTACTCAATCTGACCGCACTCTATCGCCGAGCATAGAAATTAGAGATATTATAACAAAGCCCATGAGGACGCTCATATGATCTTTCCCACTCATCATCCTCGCCCATCTTTTGAAATCCTTCCAGCCTCGCATCACACAAAGCAACCTTCATCCACCCAACATCCTTCAAAGTACAACCTTCGACAGCCTCATACCCATCATCAAGCAGGTCGCCCGGCTCATCTACATCTTCCAGATCTTCCTGGCTGAAATATTCGATAGACTCAAGCTTCCACCACCCATACAGCATATTCACGAACGCATCCTTATTGATGCAGTCGTCAACAGGTGCCCTCAGAACACTCTGCAAAGACTCCTCATCAACAAAAAGACAGAACCGATACCGCGCCACCCGAAAATTAAAGTACCGAATCATATCAGGCGAGCCAGAGCTCGACTCTTGCTGAATAGCAGTCGTCGCCCAGTCTGGAAATGCTCACGGATAGTCGCCGTGCTTGCACCTTCGAGAAGTGCCCGGTCCTCGACAACGGTAGTCTGGAAGCTATCAAGCATGTCTAGACCATTATAGTTCTCGAGCATGTCGGAGATATGTCATCGGTACCGATTTAAAAATTCGGCCCAGTCGGCATCATCTTGATATGTGCATCGATAAATAGGGAAGCGCTAGGTGAGTAAGCTAGCTTCTTTTAGAGCTTTCTCGATGTGATCAGCGAGATTGTTGCGAGATTCTTTATCAGAAGTGCGCTTGGATGGATGTTGGGGTGGATCGGGTTTGGTTAATCGCGCCAGCGCTGCTAATGCTTTTTCATGGGTACTTGCTGAGTAGTCTGATGAAGACATTCTTTGAATTTGATGTTGATGTGCAAAGAGGGATGATTTGAGGGAGCGGGTGTTTCTGAGAGAAATTGCACTTTGCAAGAAGAAATTTGAGTTCCGGATCTGTGTCCTAGTGGATAACATAATTGGGAGATAGGAGAAAGGGGAAAGTGTCGAATTTGCTTGTTTTATGATCGTCTGAGACTCCCCTAGCGTGGCCCCCAATACTGCGCTTTCTTAGTAAGCCGGGCACCTGCAGGTGCCCAGGTGTGGTCCCGAGGCCCAGGGCTACCTAGCTAGGTAAGGTTACTACCTCGTGGACTTACCTACATATTTAGATATTAAGAACCCCAGAATAGAGAAAACATCCCATCAAGTATCGTAATAGGGCTTATCTTGTGTTGACTTGTATTAGCGAAAAGCCTGCGTATATATTTATAGACAAGGACATGCGAAAACAAAGGTGAGTGCAAAATCGCCCATCACGTCACTCTACTTCAAACAGCAAGGCTAACTAGATACGGTACTATAGATGTCTATAAAAATGTTGAACCAGAACAGACTCCCCATATCTTCTATGATTTCTATAACTCATCCATGGATGTGTATCAGCTGTAGGAAATAGGAAGCACAGTCAATCACTTATATTGCGAGCTAAAGGAGAACTGGGAGAGAGAGAAACAAAGAGAGAGGTAGGAGAAGCCTTCATCCCCACAAACAAACAGGCAGCAGAACACTGTCTCGACAACCTAGTTGATGAATTTGAGAATGGTGACACAGAACAAAAGTTGAGGCACGGACTAGGTCAGTATTATAAGCTATTGATAGGAAGAGATTCTTACTAACATATACCTATAGGCCAAATTGCGCGATATATGCTTGAGGGACGCCTGAAATATGGATTCTTAACCACCTATGAGCAAACAATCTTCCTACGAAAGGCGGATGTCGGTCGAGTATGGGGACTGGAGTATTCTCCAGTAATTTACCATCGCGACAGAGGAAGCACATCGGGTAGAACAGCGTCATTTTGTCAGAGTCTTTATCATGTTGGATTGCTAGCCCTCGCAGACTTAGCTTTAACACAGGGACAGGCATGTGGAACCAGGTTTGGACGCGTGACGCCTAAGAGGGGACCATCTAGTTCGCCACTTCTGTCAATTACGTGACTGTATTGTTTCCTAGCATAGAAAAGCAAAGATCAATGTGAGGCTTAACGGAACATTCTACTTCCTCCTTAGCTACCATTTCCAGCGTGAAGTATCCTTATCCCAGTCTTTCCATCTGACTTGAACGTCCGGTAAAGCAAGCTCAAAAGTCGCTATACGTTGGGCAGGCTCAGCAAAACGTCTGGGTTCACCTTTCATGGTCTCGCTGAAGCGACCGATGAAGTAGCTATATTGAATCAGTAAGTAAGCTAAAATAACGTGGTTCGCATACAGTGTTTGAGTCTCTCGGTGCCAAACTAGACTTCTTGCCCTAGGCACGGTCGGGTACCACCCATTCTCCTTCAGCTTGCTAAAACATTAATAATAATTAGATTCAGTGATAAAGAGAGAAGGAATATCGAACTTACGCAAGAGCGTTAAGAAAGGATGTACGGACTTTCTCTCTTTCATAGCTTTCAAGACCCCAAAATGGACCAGCGCCGTCACTATCGCCAAGGCGTATCCCCGGAACAATTTCCCAAACAAGCCATATGATGAACCCACCCGGAACTAGCCCTGAGCGATCCTGAGGACCGGTCTTGTATCCGAGGAGCTTTGGTGTGATATTTGAGCCCTTTTCAGTTAGATCGAGCAGGGAAGCTAATTCTTGCGGGGTCCATGACATGGCTTATTGGCCTCTGGTGTCCGCATCATCTATTTCAGTTGTTCGATGGGGAACTTGAATGTAGGCTCGCATAAAGGCTTTCGTTGCACGTCGTTGAGGATCACAACATAGGAATTTAGCCGAGGCGAAAGAACGGAAGCCATATGCGTTATTTTGCTCCACAGTGCCCTACGAGTTATGCTCGTTCAGATTCTCGAGGATCCTGTAATGGGACGAGAGGGGTCATACCTGATCGTCACACTCATTCAGCTTCTCAAGAATTTTCCACCGGGAAGAGAGGGGTTTATCAAGGGTGATAATAGTTCCAGGGGCGGTGCCCTTGCGGAACCAGAGCAACGAGGATGTCATTCGAGCTGCGTTGGATGGGTGCTGTGGGTATGGGGGGTGGGAGAGAATCGATTGGAAGGTGGATCGAAGCCTAAAGTAGAGGGTGAGGCTCTTATATGGGTCATATGTGGACCAAGACAGTCGAGATCTGGAGGCGGTCAGTCATATCATGGGACTAGACCTCCGCAAAGCCCATAAATGGGCCCGGACCCTAGGCCCACGGCCCAACCCACGGTGGGCTATAGGCTTAACCTTCAAAGCCCAACCCATTAACCTATAGTGGGCTCGAGGTATAAGCCTATAGCCCATCGATAGGCCTAAGGACCGGGCCCCAAACCTAACCTATTTGTGGGTTGGGTTAGGCTGGGATTTGGGCTTTATGGGCTCTGCGGAGGTCTACATGGGACTATCATAGGAGAAGGTCCGGCAGAACATCCATACACATAGTGGGAGATAATTATTAATTGAGTATTGACTGTGCAGAATATGTGGCTTAAGTACGGCTGAGCGGACGGGAAGCCCTCTTTTTCACATCCTATGGTCGTATGTATCATGTTAGGTGTGGGAGAGAATTATAGAGTGAAAGGGGACTAGGAACTGTCGATGGGTGGTTGGTGGCGGGGGATGAGAAGGGACGTAGTATAGACGGGTTGAGAAGGACGAGACCGCATTGACCTTCCCAGGCGAAGAAGTATGATTCTAGACAACGTTAAAGGGAAGGAAAGCATGGATTTATATAAGCTCGTGATAGACGCACAGAGAGAGAGAGAGAGAGAGAGAGAGAGAGAGAGAATGTCGGTGGGCAGTATCTATGGACCTTTTGGTCTCATAAGTGAACGCTAAACTAGAAGTTGTGAACCGAAAAGCGAGGGCCAACCCAGGTGATCACTCAAATGTAACGAAATAATCAAAACTCAAAATCAAATCACATCCAAATCTCCCAATAGCAGCCATATATCCCCCAACCGAAAGCTCCTGGCCATCTCGACTAAGCTGATGAACCGTAATAGTATCTTCGTCATCGCCAACCATAGCAAAAATGTACCTGAGGACACGCTATGCGTCCTTTATAGGATATATCCTACGAAGTACTCCCTGGCCTCCTACTCGCGCCTATTGAGTTTATGCTATACGCCTATATAAATGCCCGGCTGGCTATCGAACTACAAAATTATTTATACTACAGCGAGTCGGGTACTATATGCTAGGAGATGATACTCTTCCAAATCTGAATGGCTTTGTCCTTATCGCCCAAAAATCTATCGTATAGGTAAGCGAGCAACCTCACGAAGCATATGACCTCGATACTCCCTAGTTACATAGTTCTTTCTGCGATCGCACCTTGGTACACGCACTCCAGCCATTGCAGGTTGTTATAGAACTCGGCGAAGACGGCTACTGCCAAAGAAAGCTGGGCGCTGTCCCACCTCATCCAATCCCTGAAGTTCACAACGAAAACCTGAACCAAAACAGTACTACTGTCGTGATACTAGGCATTTATATCGATTGTCTTAAGTCCCTGCGTTATCCTTTCATATGGCGAGTATTGGGATGCAACCAGAACACGGAGAACAAGTGACACAGCGTCTGGGAGGTGAACAAAATGGTGCTAGCCCTGGTCCTCCCATTAAGCCTAGTTAGCATTAGGTTGGCCTAGAGTAACATGACCCGTGCCTTATCTATTAAAGCTTTTCAATTAACAGGCGCTGTGGTTTCGGAACCCGACTTATTGACCGGAACTTGCGGATGGCCTTTCGAACATAGATTGTGATATCTTCGATGTTCTTGTTAGCGTTGACATAAATGACTGAAATCGGCGTATCCAAAGCTTCAACTAGGTCGTCGTATATCTCTAGCGCCCCAAGGAGAACAGCTTTGATCCGAGACTTAATAGGATCTAATTAAGTCGATATGTTAGTTTCTACTCTCTACTAGTACAATCTCGTGCTTTAGTACTCACGGCGTACGAAGTCTGAGGCTAGCCTGAGAAACTCTCGACGGTCCTCAGACGCTTCAACCACACCGTCAAGAACAATGATCGCATTACTACCAGCTCCTTCGAGGGGATTGAGATAACAATCCATCAACAAAACCCTTCATACAGCCTAAATGGATTTATTGTCATCCGGCGAAGGACACTTGGTATGAATATAATCCCTATAGGAGGGTCCGTCCCGATAGATTTGGAACACGATATCTCTCAATATACGGGGGGACTTCCTTGTCTCGGGATAGGTAACTATATGTTTGAAAAATAAATACCCAATTGAAATCTGATTTCTCCGAGTGGCGTGTTGAGGAGAAAACTCTTGAACATGAGGGATGAAGTTCTGCACGATAAAGCTTTTGCCATATCCTGGACTACCTGACACCCACAGCAACGGGGTATCATCTGTTTCAACCCATATCTGGAAGAGAAACTCATTTCAGACCCAGTGTCCAGTGCTAAGAGCCCGTCAATACGTGTGGAGGGGATGCACAGCAGAATGCCATTGATGCGCTCAAGGTCATTTGGGGAAGGGGCTATGCGGTGGGCTGGTTCCTTTCTAGAATTATTCGCATTATTGTATTCAGGAAGCACACCAAGAAGAGCTTTTATGTAAGCCGTTGCAGTAAAAGCAGCGTATCCCTGCCATTGTTTGCTTTTAAGGCTGAAAACTCCAACTTTCATTGGACATTTGGTGAGAGTTTCAGCTCCCCTCCGATCATTTTTGTATCCTGCGCTTAATCTACCCTCTGGCCAGCATTAGCCGATTAGTTCGCATGAAAGCCGCCCTGGAAACATTACAGTATGCTAGGGTTGTTCGAACTCGCCTTGTAGCAGACAGGTGGCGCAAGGGGATTCCAGGAGCAGAACTGTTTCTCCAAAATAATTGGCCGTAATCGAGGACTGAGGTAATCATATCCAGGGTGCCATTTTCGACAGACACTTCGTATTCGAGAAGACAAAGCTCAAGGCTACACTCCGTCGCCTTGCCAACTCTGATCCCACCAATGAAATCCAAGTCGAGGTAATCTTCATTGTACCCTATCTCAGCATACGCGACGACCATCAGCGGATCACCTGGCCAAGTAAACGGCTGATTCTTGGTCTGAGGATGTTTCACATAAATGTTTTTAGAGTTATAGGCCGAAAAGACATGCCAAGAGAATCCACTCGTTTCGTAGTACGACCACGAGGGCGCCGATGAAAAGGCAAATTGTAGGTTAAATTGGGTCGAATTTCCTTGTGGGGGGCAAGGTGACATGTCACATTCACAGTTCGAATTATTTGATCGGTGTCTTGGGGAGATTCAGAAATATCCCCGACGTTTTCGCATTTGAGGTCCATAGATTTCGTGATATCAGAGCACTGGCTACACATTCCAGTGGATCGAAACTTCGGCCAGGTGCAATTTCCCGATGCGCAACTGGGGTTCAGCATGGTGTCCTCAGACCAAAGCCCTGAGGAGTAGACAAAGTCATAGTCTATCGCAGGGGCGAAGTAATCCAACCTCTTCGTTGTTGCAATACTTGTGCCGCCGTGCATAACAGTTAACCGAGTGGGATAGCTAATGATCTGCTGAATGAACGGATCAAAATCAAGCAGAAGTATAATGACTATTGCCCCAAGTGAAGCGAGTGATCGTCTCGTTTTCTGGAACAAGGTCGCGATCGAACCAAGGGGCCCTCGACTGGCACATCAAGCGTCTGTATGTCGAGAAGCCTTTTGGGCTTTGCGTAGAACCAAACCCATTTTAGTTGACCCATAGCCTCTCCTATAACGAAGATCAAGGATGATTTGCAGCCTGTTGCCAACACCGAGATAATAGCGTTCAAGGATAGGCTATAGTAAAGTTCCGGTCGGCTCTTTTGATCATAGGCAATGAGAATGCCGCATATTGCAATGAAGCACGCGATGCTGAATAGTGTCGCAACTATTTCAGGAAGCCATGTGTCTAGGCAAAGGGATCTCCAGCTCCAATCTTTCGTTTTGATGCCTTTACTTAGGCTGGTATACTGGGAAGCCATTGATAAAGAAAGGTTCCCTGGTTAAACGGTTGCCGATAGAGTTGATTCGGTTTAGGATTAATAGAGGGCTTTGAGGAAATTTGACGAATCCAAAGAGAATCCATCCAACACGAGAGTCGAGGACGCTGAGTTTTCCCAGGTGCTATTCAGGTTCTGAACTGCATAACACTAACACGAACTGGTATAGTGATCATCATAGTGATCATCATCACAAATGGGAGGAGGGCGCGAGGCAAACACAGTTCAGATGCAGCAATCACAACCAATGACCTATCATTATAGCCTAGTCGGGCGGCCAACGCGGTGATCGCGCCAGCCTGCAGAATTCTCACCCGGTTTTCACTTAGATGCTCACCCTGTCTATAGCGCACTCACCCCTTAGTCGCACGACACTCTTCTTTCTACAACCTAATAAATTATATTCTATAATCCTCTCCCACACATAGCATGATACATACGACCATAGGGTGTGGAAAACAGGGCTTCCCGTCCGCTCAGCCGTACTTAAGCCACACGCCGGTGAGTTAGTAGTTGGGTGGGTGACCACCAGCGAATCCTCACTGTTGTATGTTTTTGTTCACCCGTTTTTTTTTTATTCGTTCGGAAACTCCCTCTTGCCGCCCTACTTACTCTTCGGCCCCTATATCACACAACATATCAGATCATCGTGAGATTGGTCCCTTCTAGTATCAAAGCGGATCCTTTCCCGGCTTGCACCTGACACATAACACCCACCGCGATCCTGAATATCAAACATTGCAAACATCCCAGACGCTCCTATCCTCAGTCTCAAAGGGAGGCCACTCCCCTTTGTACACACCCAAATAAGACCTCTCTAGATCTCTCATCTACTTCACCGACTCGTGACGTTGATTTTCACGTGGATCGTATCCCCGAGAGACGTCTTGCCGAGTCTACCGAAATGGGAATCAGGGGGTTGTGGAACTTACGTGTGGACGGTTGGTAAAATGTATGATGATTTGTCTTAAAATATTAATCGTTTGAATTAGGCTGCTGGTACCGCTTCCGTCATCGGATTCGAGTGAGCCCACCAGAAGCAGCTGAGACAGTTTGTAGAGTCAAGCAGATATATAACAAGACCATCAACCTTGAACAGTGGGATCAAGTCCCTTTTCCAAGCCCGCTAGATTCATACTTCGATTTTGTCTACACGATCGATCACGATGCGGGCACCTTCACTCTTTCAAAGCGGTCGGCTGTTGATGGCGTTCCGACGCCCCAAGCATTTGAAGCTAGCCTGGCCAAGATATGTGAAACCTCCAGCATTTCCGTTGAGTCTTTGCGACAAACGCATTGTCCCCCCATTCTTTTTCTGAAAAAGATCACGACTCGCAATTTGACTCAGTAAGCCTGGAACCATGGAATCTCCCAATGGATTTGCCTACAGCCATGATCGAGCTTCAACAACAATTCTTCTTAGACTTCATCTTTCTATGGCGCTCCTAGATTGACGACCCTATCACGTGGCACAATGGAAGCCGTGTATTCAATGCATTCAATAGAGCTATCCTCCGCCTCACTTCATGGGATTTCGAGGTGTCTTACGATTGCAATGTGGAACTGCCCATCAACCATAGTTCGATCCCCAACTGGCAGTTTCCCGAAGAGGAACGGTATTGGTTTCACGGATTTCTCATTATGCTGCAACCGGATCTTGAGTCACCTCAACTGCTTCGCACAGTCATCGCCGGAGCCAAAGCGTTCATCGACAGTTCTAGTCGCATACCTCACAAAGTTCAGTCTATCCTTATCTCACCGCGCCATGTGGCTTTTGTCGAACTGTCCCAACACAACACTGCGTGCAGCGAGGTTCTCCCGCTCCTAACCGATTCCTCGGCAACGCAATGCTCCCCGGGCTTTCGGGTATTAGCCCAGGTTCTGTCCTCTAATTGCTGGAAAATGACCTGGGCTAACAGAGAGAAGTGGCCTTTTTCTATGCCATCAGAGGTTTTATTAGGGATCCTCCATAGCTCGGAGCCAAGAGATGCGCTATCATTTGCACAAGCTTCCTTCGAAGCTGAACGATGGTATTATGCTTCAGTGCCCCAGTTCAGGGATGTTTCTGTGCAAAGCCTGGACCTGTCTATACCCTGCTGCGGTGATCGTACCGGACTAGAGGATTCGGGCGTACACTGTAGTAGGTGTGGTACATGGCAACATCAAATGTGTATTGGGCTAGAAATCTTACCATCTAACGATTCATTCACCTGTGCCGCCTGTCTCGAGAAGGGCCCGAAAGCCACTCGCCTCATAGCCGGTGGGATTAACAGACTCGGTGGCCGGGCTGAAAGAAGAACGTGCGCTATCAAAATCGATGGATCCGCCAAAAGCCTTCGAGTGCGACTCTCCCAGCCTGCACACCTTCGACCAGAGCTGCGGCTTATTGGGGATCTAATCCATAATATCCCAAATGGCCTGATTGATTTTACCATTCGGTTCAATGGGGTCTTTGCAGGATTGGCATATGGCGTGGATGATATGGCACCTTAAGGAAACTGTTGATAGTGGTGAAGGAAGATTATCCCCCTAATTGAAGGGACACTAATGTTATGTTGAGCACTTAGCAGCAGATGTTAAACCTGTCTTCTATCTTTGTACTTCGGAGCCTGGGTGATTGAGGTCTACTCTAAGCCGAGCCTTTCGATAGATATGAGGGGGGGAAAAGGGGTCAAAAACTTCCAATGAAATAAAACTTGATGTGGGAAATAGAGAACTTTGAAAATGAAAGAGCCAATGTGGAAAATTGTTGAGGTGGAAGAAGAGAGGTAAAACTAGGTAGTTGATAAGACAAAACTAAAAACCAAAGAAAACTTAAGCACCGAAAGATGAAAAACAAGGGACTAGTGAAAGACAAATAACAACAGACCAAGGACAAGGCGGAGGAACGAACAAGAATATCTTCTCTAATAAATCTCCACAAGAACAGGTTGAAGCGACTTAATCAATTCACAGGAATGATTTGGTTGAAGCAAAACAACCTCGATCCTCAAGTGCATACGGAGGTGATGTGTTGCTGTCTGCATAGCGCGCCAAGATGCAGGGTCGGAACTTGACATGCTAATTATCGGGCCGGGGTTTCGGTGTTTTGTCTCATATGATTGAACATCCAGTCAATTACGTTGCAGTCATGCCGGATGTGAAAGCTGTTGGTCAATCGGCCGGGCGGGCACCAGGGTAGGAGACGGCGGTTGACAGGAAAGTTGTGATAGTATTCATAGGAAACATTCCCGCTGATGGCCAAGATTCCCTAGCATCGGCCATGCTCAGTGTTGGAACTCTCAAGTGCGGTTGTCAGTTGATCTATCGACTCTTGCAGCCTATCCGAAGGGCGCTTTGCCTCGAGCAATGCATGGTCAACGCCAGCCCCCCGTAACGCTCCCATACCCATTCTTCGAAAGAGCCGAATTAATCTAGAACCTCACTGGAACAGAACAAGAAACGTAAGGCCCACCGCCGCTGCAAGGGAAACTTTGCGAACGAGAAGGGTATGTCCTACTTCACCTGATCAAATCAATCAATTCATGAATACTAGACCTGAAATTTCACTCTCACGTTGATCTCAGTTCTGCGTCACACCAACTTCACTTGCGTTCTTTTTGTGACCTTGACCGGTCGTTAAAGGGGACAGATGACCAACAATTATTATTAGCCAAGCAAGCCACCAAGAAGGGTACGCAAGTTGTGTTCAGTGATTCTGCAGTCCTAGACAGCATATTACTGATTCTACGCCTGTGCAGCCGCCAAACAAGCCCTCCTGCAGGACGCAGAGGCCCCGGCCCCTGACGGAAAGGGTGATTTATTCGCTCTTTCAAGTCAGTTTGATCTTAATACGAACATTTGCTAATTATTATTGTTTGAACTCTCAGGTGTCACATGTTCCCATAGTAGTAGACTAGCTCTCTTTCTTCCTACATCCATCTTTACAACTATCATCCATCCACAATACATTACATTGTGCTGTTTCATGATCTCATCTACTCTGTAGACTTCAACAAGTATAAACCACCTGAGCAGCCGTCCCCCCAGCCCAACCCCCCAACACCTCTACCAGTAGGTTGATACCTAGGCGTGCCCTTTGCCTCGTCTGCATGATACCTGTTGCTGCATGGTCTCTGTTGCTGGGTGGCCCCTATCAAAAGGAAGACAAAGCCAGCCACAAATGAGGATATGCATGATTCATTTGGTGCTTCCTTGGTGCCGGTAATCAAATTACTGACTCACAATGTCTGATTAGCGGCCGAAGAAAAATACCTCCGGAAAGAGGTGGAGGCTCCAACCTCTAGCCAAGAGGGTGAGTTCTTCGTCTGATTACTGAATCAGTCGTGTCCTATATCAATGGATGCTAACTAGTACAACCCAGGCTCCACCCCCGATACCACTGAAGACTTGCCAAAGGAGGCAGAGGCCTCGGCCTCCGGCGACAAGGGTGAGTTGCTTTCTGATTTAATTAAGGAGTGTATCGACCCTTATCTAGTATCTCGGTACTGAATTTGAGGGATTGACAAGCTTAAGATATACCCATGATCGTATCACATATGAAATACCATGGAAGGTGGATGGCCAACTAGGTGGGTCGAGAACATTGAGAAAACCGGAAAATCCTACAATCCACCGGTTCTGGCGGTACGATTGGAGAAGTATGCATATACAAGCAATTGTTTTGGAAAGCTTATCCATCAGTAAGATTCGTTCAAACAGTGCACCGTCTCTCCATTCTTTGGCCGACCTTGATGACTTGGTACTGTCTCACTCGATGCGCCCGACGGTCGAAGACTGACGGGGGGCTTACTTTAACCTTGTAGTACTATGTAGTTTATTTTGCACACCAGGTATGTACTCTATAGGCTCTAAGCTTGTCCTCTTGTACTGTCCTGCCACCACCTGCATAAATATTATTTGTATTGAGCGACGGCGTCGGTATAGAAACATCATATTAGCCGTATAGGTTACTATCGTAGATTGGAATTTGTCATTGCCACAATGGATTTATTCGATTCTACAGAGTTTTCATGCAAAATACATTCGGCTTGTTACACGAGATGCTCCGTCTGACGATAATCACTCGGCCGATTCTCTACCGTCACGGCAACTCCGTAATTAACCATTATATTCCGCTTGTCACTCGGGTGCGTCAATTTCTCCTGACTGCTTGATGGACTGGTAAAATGGTATGCACTCGCCGACTGGTATACCTCCTCTTTCCCCCTAAAGCTGTTCAAAGGAACATCAGTTCCCACAAATGCACCCGAGCGGTGCGATGGTATACCACTGCCTCCCCGCTCCCTCAAGTTGTATGTGTCATATTGGTAGGATGTCTTGGAGGGCGATAGAGCAGTTTTAAGGACGCGATAGAGGCCGGGGCAACATCCGATCATGACGGCTAGGAGAATGAAAGTGAGTGAAATGCATCAATATGAAGGTAGACAAAGCAGAAATTGAAGCATACCGATTGATGCCTCGATGGTTGCCCATAGGGCTAGCCATGACGGAGCGGGGACTCCGTTTTCAGTCTGGCCTAGCTGAACGACGCGGATGGTGGAAATTATGATGCAAATCCAGCCGAAGCAGAATAGCCCGCCAATACTCAGCTTTTGTCGGGTTTTCATTTGTAGATTCCAGATAAGGCGGATAGGGAGAACCATGACTTAGCGAAATTAGATGAGTAAGTTTCGAGGACCAAGGAGGGTAATGCGTACTTGCTATATCAGTGACTGTATCCACCCCGTATGCGTAGTATAAACTGATGACGGCCGCCCGGTGGTCACGTGGAGTGTCGCATTGGCCTGCAGTAAACCAGGCATGGAAGCTAGAGCACGAGAGCCACGATGAGAGAATGCAGCCAAGAATAAACTGAGAAGAGCCTGGTCAGTTATTTGAAGACTCGCACTTAGACGGGAAATCCATACCAGGACACAAAATCCCATAATAACCCACCAGGCGATGAGGTATTTTTTCCCGACTAGCAACCGTTTATACATTGCCAAGAGCGAGAACTTGACCATCCACAAACAGAGCCATAATGAAGAGGTCGTGACGAAGAAGACAGTCTGTAATCGAAGTCCGTCCTCCGAGATGGTGGCATAGGGGGCAATCTTTCCGGCACTGACTGCTGCGATGCGAAAGATGACAGGAGAAATGTAGATATAGAGAATGCTTAGTTCCAGGAAGAATATGTATGCAACAATCAGAAGGTAGTCTTCAGCCTGGAGGTCTTTGAAACTTCGAATGGAACCAACAAAACGAGTGCCTACAACCAGCGAAGTGAGTACAATCAGGGCAATGCCAGTACCTTTGATGGTACTAGGGCCAAAGGTGCCCGTAGTAGCCTCTCCCATCCCTTCTAGTGAGACTCGATTTTAGAAAAGCACGCCGTAAACCGCGTGGGTCCACTGCCATCCATATACCTAAAGCATTTTATTAGAATTTCCGCAACCACAGGCCAGCCATTATCTTCAGTTTAAGATTCACATGGGCACCATCTGCAGCCACCATGGTGATTCTTGGAGGAATATACACGTTTGTTTCGCGGATTATTGGATATACATGTCCCCACCACCTCTAAGCCAATCATAGAAGAGATATACCGCTCCGGTGGGGTGGATGGCCCGCCCCCTCAGCCTGGGCTCTTGTGGCCCCCACATGTCCCCCAATCGGCCCCCAAGTGGCTCCCAATAACCACGGGAGTTGATGACGGGCCGAGGCGCACATGGAAGGGTCTTAGAAAAAGAAAACCTATTTAAAGCTCAAGGACTGGTCCGGCATACCATACCCATGGAAAGAATGTGCAGACAACGTTCAAGAGAAGAAGAGAAAGAAAAAAAAAAAACACGACAGTTTCAGTCAATCATAGGGGAAGGCTAGGTAAAATTGTGAATTGAGTTTGGACTTCCTGTCTCAAATTTATTGCCGCCTGCATAAGCCCCGACTTACGGTGCCGGGCGTGGCGTCTTAGTGGCGTTCGGAGTCGCACCGTCGCTTAAAAAGTCATCACCATTGCCATTTTCCGAGATTATGCCTAGCCTGCGACTCAAAAAGAGAGCCTTTGGAGCCAATGAGAATAACTCTATCTAAGAATAATATGCAGGGTGAAACAAGCGCTAGGGCGCACTGATTCTAGATGGTAAAAAACAAAAGTTCATTGCTATGGTTTCTAGGAGGGTTTAGGTGTTCGGGCTGCGCCGCTTCGCTTAGATTTGGAAGCGAGATTGTTCTATGCGTTAACGAAAGTGAACACGGCCTTGGAATGCCCCATCATAATATAATTCATAATTTGCACCAATTATACGGCCCCCTAATTACTTAATTCACCTAATGGCCAATTCCAGGGACCATCTAGGTAACCAAAGCATTTGATGAGCTGAACTCCGAGGAAGTTAAAAGACAATAAGTTTCCACTTGGATTTTTTCTCTTCTTTTCTTCGCTGAAGTTTGTTTACTCTGTACTGCTTGCTTGCATATCTATTGGATCATGCATCTTTCCACCCTCATAGGGGGGTTATCCGCGATTGGCGGGCTAACCCTGGTCCAGGCCGCTGAGACCAGCTCGGTTATTGAAGCCGATGATTTCAGCATCACCGGCGCATTAGAAGATCTCGGTGTGCATGTCTCGAAAATTCCCGCATTGGAGTCGTTCGCCATTGAGACACGGTCAACCGATAAGGCCTGTGCAGCTGCAGTAAACAAAACCTGGCACCCATAGCAACTTGGCTAGGCATTCCAACAATCGCTAATTTCAAATTCCCCTTAGTGCGCAAGTCTGAGCTTCCTTTTTGGATCCCAAGTCGCTGGCCAACAAACTACTGGGTACAGCAACTTCACCAGCTCATTCTGGTCCGTGCAGCAAGAAGAGGTCCAGCCTCATTGCGTCTTCCGCCCTGCCAAGAACACGGAAGTCAGTACTGCAGTTTTGCTCTCTCGTTTGACTGGTTGTGAGTTTGCCGCGCGCAGTGGTGGCCATGCTGCCTTTACCGGTGCTTCTAGCGCTCCTGGCGGAATCAGTATTTGGTTCAAGGATATGAATGCCGTTACCCTTAACGCTGACAAGACGGTCGCGTCTGTTGGACCTGGAAACAACTGGCTGACCACCTACTCTGCACTTGAGCCCGATGGATTAGCTGTTATTGGAGGTCGTGCGTCTAGCATTGGTGTTGGTGGTTTCGTTTTAGGCGGTGGGATCTCCTATCACTCCAACCTGTACGGATGGGCTTGCGACAACGTTGAGAGCTTTGAGGTAAGATTATCCCCCCAATCATGCTCTGCAGAGAACATATACTAACAAGGCACACATAGGTCGTTACCGCTAGTGGTCTGATTGTAACCGCAAGTGCAACTTCACACCCTGACCTATACTGGGCCCTGCGCGGTGGTGGAAACAACTTCGGTCTTGTCACTAAGTACAATCTGTACACAATCCCCTCACCAGAGATATACGGTGGTGCTAGGACCTTCCTCCAGGCCGAGTTCCCCGAGGTCATCAATGCTTGGATCAACGTGATTAACAACGCCACTGTTGACGGTAACGCTCAACAATACGTCGCCTTCCTCCGGACCCAAGAGATGAACCTTGCCTCCGCCGAATTGACCTACGTAAAGAACGACCCCAATCCCGAGATCTACAAGCAATACAAAAGTATCCCGGCCATTTCCGACACATCTAGCGCCAAGACTCTTGTTGAGTACGTCGAGTACCTCGAGACCTCAAACCCATTCGGTCTTCGCGAGGTGTACTGGCCCATCAGCGCGGCTCTCGACGAGAAATTCGCCAACTGGGTGGTAGACCTCTTCTACTCTATGATTCCCGAGGTGGCTGATGTTGCAGGTGCCCAGCCCGTGCTCATCTACCAGGGCATAACTGAGCCCATGTTGAACAACATGAAGAACCACGGGGGTAATGCTCTCGGACTCACTGGGTCCGGGTCCTCTGGCCCTGTTCATCTTTTGCACATTTCCTGCTGGTGGAAGAACCAGTCTGACGACCAGACTATCTACGCGTTTGTCAACAAGTTCATGGAGAAGGTCATTGCTGAGGCTAAGACCGTCGGCGTTTTCAATGAATACGTCTACATGAACTACGCTAGCATGTTCCAGGATGCTGTCGCTGGATATGGTGCTGCTAACAAGGCCCAGCTGAAGAAGATTGCAAAGAAGTACGACCCTAGGGAGGTTTACCAGACTCTCCAGCCTGGTTACTTCAAGCTTGATCGTGCTCCCGTGACCCCCTCTTTCTAGAAACATTTGGGCATAGAGACGATATCTACCACTGTACTTAATCGGCATGTAAAAAATGTCTAGATGTTAGTCGATTACCTACATCATAATTTAATATTCGTGAACCATATTTAGGGGTATAAAATGTAGTCTAAGTGATATTCAAAAGCTTAATAATATGTACAGCAATCCGTCTTCATTGTAATTCGTCTTCATTGTCGCATTCCCTTGTGCGCCATATCCACATGTCCCGGCCTTGCTCTTATCAATACCCTTACATGACCTCACCAGTCAAGGCAAGGTACCTGGACATCTGAGCATCCATAATCCTCGGCTCATCACCCGGGATCCTTTTTCTCTTACTCAATGCTCTATTTCTCAAAAGGTGCAAGGGCGGCGGCCGATCTGGGCACCAGGGCCAAGTATCGCAGTTCGCCGACCCGGCAATATACTCGCTGATGGCTGATTACAGTGCGCCGATCAATACGAAGAACGGTTTTCCCTTTTCGTCTCCTATCCTGATCCATATTAGCATGGCATCCTCCGCGATTCTGTTGGGTATTACATCATCCATCATATTTGCCATCACGAGCATCGCTCACGCGGCCTTTGTCCCTCGCAGTAGCAACTTTACAGCCCTGCCGCTGCCTGCATCATTTGGCTTTCGCATTTGCGGACCATCGTCATTAACATCCTGATTACATTGCGTCTGGTTGGTGGAGTCGGAGAGCGGCTAATTCCATTGTCGCCATCCCCCCCCGCAAGGAGTGGCATCGTGAGTTTATTCACCAAATCTTCAAGGCGACCTAGCAGTTGCAACGATGACTGAATCACCAACGCAATGCGGGAGCTGTGTGACTTCGGGGTGGATCTCATTTTCCCGGGGGACGGTGTTGGGAATATGAATTCCGATCAGTGGTGGCGCTATCAATTCTACCATGATGATTGCTGGGAGAACAATTCAAGATATTAGCGGAGGAGGTATCAAGGTCATGATTGACATGATTGTCAGCAATATGGACCCATCACGCGAACGAGGAAAATTCATAGGCATGTTCTCCACGATGTTGTCTATTGGAACCCCGCTCAGTCCGTTCATCAGTGGTGCTCTGGTGCAACACAGCTCCTGGCGATGGGCTGTAAGTGTACTAATCTATTTCCGTACCAGGTAGACCGCACTCAGCCAATGCATCGACAGTTTTATCTAAATCCCCCAGTTGGGGGAGCGGCGCTCGTCTTCTTGGTCTTATTCTTACATATCAACTACCAACAAGAGCGCTGGAAAGAAAAGGTCAAGAAGGTTGATTATATCGGCAACGCGATACTAATGACATCCATCGTCTCTATTCTATTGGTCCTCGCCCGAGGGAGCACTGCGTATATCTAGTCCAACTCCGGGATCATAATTTGTCTCATGCTCGGATATGTTGGTATGGTAATATTCCACGTCTACGAGACCAGCTCGTGGTGTTCAGAGCCCATAATGCCACCCCATATTTTCGGCAACCGGACCTCCTTCGCCGCTGTAATTTCGTCCTTCATCCACAACATGCTCACTTTTTGGGTGGTCTATTTTATTCCTATGTACTTCCAGTGCGTGAAGCTTTCTACCTCGACCCGCGCTGGACGTAATTTTTACCCAGCGTAATTCCTGCTCTTCCAACTGCTATAGTCGGAGGTGTTGTCTTCACTGAATAGGGCCGCTACCAGCCTATCCACGTCAAATTATTCTTGATTCTTGCCTCTTTTACCGGTAACAAAACGTGTTCATCTTGAATAATGAGCTAGATATATTCTGCTAACAGTATATTTTCTACTTGGGCAGTAGAATATGTGTATGTGTAATATAATCTGATTGGTAGGTCGATCAATGACATTCATATACGAGTTATTACCTTAGGAAGGCGCGGCCCTTTGCTCAAATGCGAATACTGAATTATACTACTGTACACAAAATGAGTAGAGAGGTTGATGGCAATCTAACGATAGAAGGCTAGCCTTTTCTTTACTTGGCCATAATCTTAATTTAGAACACGAGCGACCAGAATCAAATAGGAGTGTTCATGAACGGGCATAGAGTATGTATTGGTTGGGAGAGTTTACGAGGATAGAATTAATCGAGGTAAAAAGTTATGGAGGCAAGAATATTAAAGTCGTTCGGTGTTAGTCGGAGATAAACAGGAATCTTGGTTTTTGTTGTGGTCTAGTGGTAAAATATCCTGTATTTTCCAACGTATGTTTTGACCTCTTCCATGTTTGACTATGCGAGCTTCTACATTTTCCTCTCCTTGTCACCCGTGCCTGTCATTCATACCGAAAATAGCCTCTAGAGCATAGAGACATGGCGTCCACTACAACATTGAGCGGTTCTCAACCTTCGATTTCCGAGCCTTAGTTGAATGTGCAATACTGTGCCCCTGAATTTTGCCTGCCGCATCCTGATACTGTCAACCAATTTTATGGAGATCGAAGCAAATTGATCTTCTGCCAAGGTGTCATTATCGTGAAGATATCACCTGAAGTCGTCGTCAAGTTTGGTGCTCATGTCAACATTACCGAGGCCAAAACCATGATTCATGTCGCGCAGAACACAGGGGTTCCCGTACCTAAAGTTTTTGCATATTATACGTACGGTCCAATTGATCGTGATGATGGCGATTACGGAGGCCTTTACGATACCTACATCTTCATGGATTTCGTTACCGGTGAAACGCTCGACATAGCCTGGGACACTTCCGGCGTCTCCACCAAATCCCATATTTCAAGACAACTTGCAAGCTATATCCAAGAGCTCCGTGATATGGGGAATGTTGTTTACATTGGCTCCATAGATCATGGCCCTGTTACTGACCACAGTTTATCGACCTCTGTTGACAAAGGTACAACACCCGGACCTTGGGAATGGAACATGCAGGGACCCCTTCATTTGAACTAATTTTCTTTCAAAGGCCCATTCGAGTCGGAGCAAGACTTTAACAGGGCTCTCATCAAGGCCTATCAAAAGAGTGCGCCAAAACGCCACATCGGAACTTTTCTCAGTGGAATGCTTCCTCAATCCCACCGCATCTTATTCACACATGGTGATATCCGGCCTCAGAATGTTATGGTGAAAGATGGAAATGCGATGGCTATTATAGACTGGGAGCTAAGTGGTTGGTAGCCAGAACACTGGGAATTCGCAAAGGCTCTACTTACATGAGGCTGGCAAAGTGATTGGACGGATTATCTCATGCAAATTCTTCAACCGTATCACGCTGAATTTTTCATGCACTCTTTCCTAATGGAAAAGCCATTGATTTAGCTGGGATATGCTCATGGCCGGATTGCTAGATTAACTCCTTGAGGAATCGGCAATCCAACCCATTCTCATCCACTCCCGGCACTATCGCCTTGGTTCCACATGTATATGTTAGAGTCTATTGGGTAGATGAGATCATTAAAACACAATGTAATGTTTTGTGGATGACGATAGTTGTGGGTTGTACAGGAGGAAAGGTAGGAACTAGACTACTATAAATGCAGGGACACATCATGTGACCAATCAGAGATCTCAACACTGGACATCAACCTCTTCTGGACCTTGTTTGACCTGAACACCGGGGCCGAGGGACCGGATATTCTCTGACCGATACCAAGAGAGCCCGAAGGGCTTACTCCTAGGACCCCCGAGCCTCCCACACCCGTAACTCCCGCAGTCGCTCGCCATCCCTGGAAGGAGAAAATATGGAGCTGCGGCATTGTCGACCGAGCGCCGGAAACAACATCGGGGTTTTCCACGTTTTGCTGAGTTAAGGATGCCACATACCCCTGTAAATCAATGCATGGGCGCAAATCTACTTAGAACACTTTCATCCAGTGTTCCCTTTCCTACATAAGCCGTCTTTTGGAACTTCGAACACACATTGGGTGCTTATGTTCGCTGTTGGCGCCATTGGGGCTCAATATTCTGGGCTACCCCAATCACAAGCCTGTTCAAGGGCTATCAATGAGATGGTCCGGCGGTCAACATCATATCTGGTAAGAAATTTTGATAATGATCGAGGTAATTCGAGACTAACATCCAACCAGTGTGAACATAATAATCAAAATAGTCGTGAGCTCTGGATGACGCAGGTCATCCTGCTCAATCAATTGGCCTCGCGGTATTCTGGGGTACCCGGGGGGGGGGGGGGGGGCGGCCTCGAAATCGAGGAATTGTTGCAAGCACTTCCTGTAACTTTAGCTCGTCGGAAACGTTTATTCACGAGCTACCTGCCTCAGGAAAGGGTATCTCATCTTGACCTACCACTCTATCAGAGATGGCAGATCCGGGCTCTTGACGAGGAGAGGCGACGAACCGGCTTTGCCATCTGGGTGAGTGGATGAACACTTCGAGCGTAAATTAATGTCAGTATTTTCCTTTCTAACGTTAGAATCAAGTTTACAGATTCAGCCTTTCAAACTGACTTTGACTTGACCCCCGTGAGGAGAGTTCATGAGATGCAGAACTCCCTACCTCAAGAGGAAAAGCCATGGGCGGCATCTAGCGCACAAGCCTGTGCTGGCTTTCCAGGTCGCATGAGTAATAGTAATCGAAGATATCAGTAATTGCTATATTTCTCTACCAAAGCAAATAGAACCCAATTTCCCGCAGACTCTGTTCCGCCTGGTGTCCGATGCAGGCTGGACGGCAATATTGAGTAAGACAGGAGTACCCGGGAAAAGCGCTATCTTGCAGCAACTTCTCAGTACTATTGAAGAGAACCGCCGCCAGTCATTGTATTGTTCCCCTAATGTCTCAGTTATTGATTGCACGGCAGCTGCGAATGCGCCGCGACAAATACTTGCTATAACCTATCACCAAAAGCAAGATCTTCCAATGAACGAGCTGAAGGCACTGGGCACTCATCGAATCATAATTTTCTCTGTGTTAATAATGAACAATTCACCAAACATGCCTTTGCTGTCGACCGGTTTGAAATTTAAATACAAACGATACAGCGATTGCGACTTGGGCCGACTACAACTGGAATGGAGCTCCTCCCCTCGCAGGACAAGGCAAGCTGTTGTGTATGCGGCCGACTTGTTTGACACTGTTCGATCTACCTACTGCACGCATTACTCCACATCAGTACTTTTCTTCCAATCGGCATTGGTTTTGTGGCTATACTCTGTTCTTTTGGGCCAGTCCCAAGACACCCCGCCTGACACGCCCTCTGTCATCATAGGGGCATCAGATTTTAATAACTCGAAAGAGGGCCAGTGGGTTGAGACCGGCCGAGGGCGCATCAAGATGTCAGGCGTGGGGAACTTATCGTCTCCATCAGGTCTAGGAAAACTCTCGGACGAATCGATTTCCACAATGAGGAACATCAAGTGGTGGGGGATTAGCAAGATTTATGAACAACTCTTGGTTTGACTACGTGTAACATAAAATACATTGCATAGTTATGAAAGAAATTATCCACATAAAGTTAATATATGTGATACGCTGCGTATTCTAAATTGTGTTGTTCTCGAAATGCTTCCGCTTACGCAGCGGAAGCCGGTATCCATAGATCTTATATTAGAACTTTGTGAAAAGGTTAATCTATAGTGAAATTGTACGATGTATGTTACGGACTTTAACCCTATTCCACCGGCATTTTCGGCCAGGAGATTATTCTACGAGCTTTTATGTCCGAAAATCCATTGCTTTCTCCGATGGTTCAGACTCGCGCAAATTTGTTCTTTCTTCTCAAATTCCTCTTCCGTCACAATAATAATAATTATATATCAGCCGTTTCAGATAAACATATCATTCCCACTTGAACACCAAGGCATCAGTCCTGTGTACCTTCAACATGCAAATTCCAAAGCCCTTTTTGGGTGGCGTGGGAGGCTCGTTTTTCCTCATCCAACTCTTATTTCTTGGAATTATGAGCTACCTATACGGTAGCGCCTTCAATGACTCGCAGCGGATGAAGGCCTTCAACATTCTCCTCGTTGACTACGACAACGGCGTCGTTGGACAATCAATTAAAGCTGCATATTCCCAGCTAGCAAGCCCTGGTTTTCCCACTCTCATTGAACATCCACCGACCGAGTATCCGGCTGCAAATGACATCCGTGAATCTGTCTGCAAGGGTCACTATTGGGGAGCGATTTACACCAACCCTAACGCTTCTTCAAGATTGTCCGCCGCCCTCGCCTCTCCCGAAGCTGCGCAAACATACGAAAATTCCGAGGCATTGGCCTACGTTTGGAACGGTGCGAAGTATCCCTCCTACGCCCAAGTTATTTCTTCCAGTCTCCAGGGTCTGGTCCAGGCAACCAGAGGTACCTACAATGCTATGAATGGAACATCAGCGATGTCAACAGCCAACACAACAGATAAAAACATCGCTAAGATCTTGTTCGATCCAATTGGAGCCACATCAATCGATATCAAGCCAACGAATCAGGGTGTTCGTTTCTACTACAATACTGTGACGATGGTGATGGTCATTCTACCACAATTCTTCTTCATAATGGCCCTGAATGGTATTACGGCTGAATCCAACATCCTTCAAACCTTGTCCCTGAGACAGAATATCGCTCTTCGACTGGGAGTATCTGTCTTTTTCGCCTTCATCGCCTCACTCTGCATGAGCGGCTATATTTGGGCTTTCCGAGAAGACTGGGAAACCACACCTAGTCAATTCCCACTGACGTGGATCCTCCTCTGGCTCGGAATGCACCTCAACTTCCTCATCATCGATTCGGTCACGGCGGTGCTCCCGATGAAGTTTATGTCGTTTTTCATGCTGACTTGGATCATCATCAATGTCTCGAGTACTATCAGCCCATTTGAGCTATCTCCTGGATTCTACCGCATTGGATATGCTTTGCCCGCACATGAGATCTATCAGGTCCTCGTCGATATCTGGACTCGTGGATGTAACCCGACTCTCTATCGGTCACTGCCAATTTTGTTCTCTTGGTGGCTTGTTGGGATTTTCGCCTCTTTGGCTGCAATGCGCAGGCGAGTGCTTTCAGTCGCGACCGAGTCCAGAGGGTCAATCATTTCTGAGCCCGAGAAAGTCTGATCTGAATTTTGGGTGGACGTCGCCGTGCAGAAGGGGATTTCAGCACAAAATGCGTACAAATTCTCGAACGGAACATACCAAACGTTCCTAGTACAAGTCCTCGAGTTAATCTTTGTTTCTTTCCTTTCTTATTTCTTTCTTTCTTTCTTTTGATATTTCTTATCTTTCCCTAATTACAATCTTTTGGCATGCATTAATAGAACCTTTCCCCCTTTCTTTTGTGTCTATCCATCTTATAGATTTCGGACGGAGAAATTTTCACTAGAGAACAAAATATTCTCACACCAATACATTGCATAATTTCGTCCACATTTGCATCAATGTCCGCACAGATTGTTGAAATAGCGGGTTTTGTCATTTCAGTTAGAGTCTTCAACATTGGTCATCTATACCATACGTTCGTACACCAGCTTTCTGTCAATCTCTCTAATCTGCATTATGCCGCTTTACACCGCATGATAAATTGGGGTTTCCCTGAGCTCGGCAAGGAATCTTCGCAATGTTTGCAGGGCTTGGGACCCATAAATACCCATATTCCAACCAATCTTCTTTCTTCCTTTCTCGCCCTCTTTGTACTTAGTATTTTGTATAAAATGTACTCTTTTGCTTAAATGACCTAGCAGGTAATAAAAGCCTTATAAAATTGTTGAGTCTCTTGAAGACAGATGATAGGGATGGATGGTAGCTGGTCAAGAAGAGATTCTCTTTGGAGCGTTGTGAGTCTTGTGACGTATACGTTTCGAGAAGCAGCCTATTGTGATTAAAACAACTTAACATGTCTGTGAGAAAAAAAATCAGCACAGGACGGGAAGTCCACGTCAAGAGGTTCAGGAACGCGCAGGATATTCAGGTATAGAAAAGTGGTGCTCAGCGCATTCAGCTGAATGGGCTAAAGGGACCGAAGAGTAGGGCGGGCGGCAAAAGGGAGCCTCTGAACAAGTGAAAGAAAATTGGGTGAACAAAAACATACAACAGTGAGGATTCGCTGGTGGTCACCCACCCAACTACTAACTCACCGGCGTGTGGCTTAAGTACGGCTGAGCGGACGGGAAGCCCTGTTTTCCACACCCTATGGTCGTATGTATCAGTATTCGTGAATAGAATCATGATAAACTAGAACATAAAATTGATTCTTCGCCAAGATGGTTTATTCTTCATTCCTAAACCTCTACATCGAATGCTTTTATTAAATATTATTTGTTAAGGCAATTATAATATGTTTTTTTTTAAAGAATATTATATAATCACAGGAGTTGGAAACTGATGTCCAGTCCTGTATGCACTTTTGTATGGTATGCCTGGTACCTGAAGTCACATGATGATCTTGGTATAATACCTGGTGTATTCGGACTTTGTATTCGACAATATCCTACGTGTTAAAAATTGAGAATTTCCTCGCGCTGAGCTTCAACAGCATCTTAGCAATATGGCTTTCATTCAGTATTATGGAAAACTAGTATAAGCCAGGTACCAGGAGGAGAATAACTAACGTAACCGCCACAGCGGTGGAGGGCTGGGTTGATCAAAGGACCATTCAATCCCAAAAAACAAAAACAAAACGTCATACAAGTATCTATAAGGCTATACCCCCCGAATTGTTGGCTTTTCTGGAACTCGTCATTGTCTGCCTTCCGAAGGGCTTCAATTCGCCGAGGTTTTAATTAGTTTTTCCACTGAAAACGTTACATTGATCGTCGGCCGCCGACCCCTAATCGGAGAGATGGCCCCCATTGAAGATAACGAGGTTACTTGGCCTGGTTACTTGACCTGGTTACTTGGCCTCGTCGATCTCAAGTCTACCCCAAATTTCCGGCATCAGTTTATGGGCTTCAAGGGGTTTGGTATTGGTAGATTTGCTCCATTAATAACACCAGCATTTATTGGTCGAACCTCCTTGGCATTCGTCAGGAACACGATCGATCTACATCACTCAGACATGGGGCGGAAGTTCTCGTTCTGATTTGCTATTACTTGACCTGAGATCAACAGAGTCAATCGGCTAGGGCGTTCGTGGCGCCATTAAGCGTGGTCAGCATCAGTGTGGCTTGTCTCAACATCTCGGTCATTACTACTTTAGGAATCACTTTGCGAGCTGAAGGTTTATTTAGATGAAAATCACCGGGTGGGCCGCCTATCTTTGAACATTCGCTGCACGTTCACCCTGGCCGTGGGCCCGTCTAAATAAGACAATGATAGGTAAGGCTATACGAGATCTTCCAATCAACTCTCTCGTATATGCACTAATGGAGTGAAACTGGAAATGACAATATTGGCCGGGAGCTCGTAAAACACGAGAATGAGCTGTAACCAGTGGGGTCTCACAGCCGACTCGTCATATTATTTGGGCCTGAAATCCCGACTTCGAAGATAAATAGCAGGCCTTCAACCCTCTGCAAAGGGCCCATCATTCGGGACCAAGTCTTCAATTAACAAGATCGTTACAAGAGCCACAAACAAGGCCATTCACCTCTATACAATCAATATGAAGTTCTACTCTGCCGCCGTTGCCCTCTTCGCCATTGGCGCTATTGCACTGCCCACCACCGAGGTGGAAAAGCGTGCCTCCGTCAACTCCGGTGCCCTTGACCTCATTGCAGAATTGGAGGGTTTCCGCAGCAACTTCTACACTGATACTGTCGGCCACCAGGCTATCGGTAAGTTTATTCTAGCTCTATTGAATCCTTAATGCGGAGCGCTAAGAATTTATAGGTTACGGCCACGATTGCCCCGCTAACGGCGATTGCGGCAGCATCAATGCACCCATCACGAAGGCCGAAGGCAAGAAGCTACTTGCCAAGGATATTGATACCTATGAGAGCTGTGTGTGCAAGCTGGATAATGCCGCGGACCTCAATGCGAACCAGTATGGTGCGCTGGTTAGCTTTGCCTACAACTCGGGCTGTGGCGGCGTGAAGACTTACTGGCACACTGCGATGTCTGAGAAGAACTTCAAGGGTATCTGCGAGGCTCTTCCTAACACAAATACCCTCAACGGCATGCTGAACAACCGCCGCAAGGCGGAGGGTAACTTCTGCTCCAAGGCTACCGACAAGAAGTCCGGCTGCTAAGGCATTTAAACAGCGGTGATGCGTGGATTTGGATGTATCCCAATTCCCTGACAACTCTCATGTTCGTGTCTTTCTACCGTCGTTACATACAGTTCTGATATATTGCAACGCCTGGATTATACAATTTTATAAGTACAATCAAATTGATCCACAGTGTTCATGGAATAAGAGCGAAAGATACGGAATCGATATGTTGTGAATATTCCTATGGAATCTTTAAGAAAAATCCAGAGACATGTGGTGTAGGAAATTTAAATATCAAGAAAATACACCGACGCACCTGCTCAAGACATTGGTCGAGATTTTGCACGACGTGCCTTTTTTTCGTCATCCCCCAACAGGAACCAAATCCGCCGTGGGGGCTGATTTCTATCCCAAAAATCACAACCGGGTTCTAACGCAGCATAGTAGACAATGGATTTGGGACCAAAGGCATTGGTGTTGATCAATCTCTAGAGTGTTCCCTCGCCATGGCATTTATATCTACATAGTATCATAGCTGAATCAGTCGATACGTAAAAGGATGCTATGCAATATCCCTGGCACCGGTAGTCCTCCAAAGCCTGGTTAGCAAAGTATTTCCAGGAACATCTATCATAGAATAGTAATACTGATTGGGTGGTTAAGTAACGAGTTCCATTGCGGCGTAATTGGTTGCAGCCAGTTTATCAGGATGAAAGGTCACAGTGATGATGCCAGGCCTTTTTGATAGGAAAGGATATAGATAGTTGCAGTAGCCTATATATCGCTTAGCGATGAAGTACCCAATTAAGAAAGCCTAAGCATGGCTATATATATAAGTGCGAAGAGATAGCTGTTTTAGAGCCTGCGGTCATACCTAACAACATATCACTATAGTTAGTCTTAGTAGAGCGGCCTAGGCGGATAATACGCTCACTAGTAGGATTCTCACCCTCCCGCGCACTTATCACCTTCGCCACGCCCTCTCTATTCCGCACTCACCCTAGGTGTGTAGGGTGTAGACCTCCGCAAAGCCCATTTATAGGCCCGACGTCCAGCATATCTCGGCGCTAACAAATCGGCCTCTGTAATTGCTATATTACGACCTTCTACTAATCGTATAAAGTTTAAACTTAGAATACAAAACCATAGTAGCTATATAAGTATATGTTTCAATTTTAAATAAAATCTAACGGGCGCAAGTCGAGATATTACGGGGAATATAAAAGTTAATATTTTGATATTAGATATATATTTAGGATTTATATAGGAGTACTACTACTTTCTTGATAAACCTCCATAATTATTAAATTATCTAAATTAAGCGTTTTTTTCGCGTTTTTAAACGTAATATAGAAATATAACTAGTAACTTATTCTAAATAATTTAAGTTAATAAAATATTACCATAACTAGTTAGGTATAATAGTAAGAAACGGTACTAAATATAGGTTATTTAAAATAAAATAAAAATGAGGTTTAACTTTACTTAATATCTCGATTTCTTAGTATATTTATATTATTTATATTGTTTTAGGCCTAGTAGGCCCCTATAAAAGCCTAAGTAGGCTTCTACCTTAGGCTTATATCCTATTAGTAAGGCCGAAGCCGGGCCCAAAACCTGGCCTATTTACGGGTTGGGGCCGGGTTGGGCTTTAGGCTTTATAGCCTCTGCGGAGGTCTAAGTCTGTCCCAACTCTTGTAACCTGTCCTCCCCAAAGCCACTTCAGCTCTCGATCTGCGGCCCTAGCTCGTACTAGAAGTTTATGCCGCCAAATATCTAGATATTAAGGGGTGAGAGTTCGGAAATCGAGCTCGAAATTGAGAATGCAATCTACAACAGGAGGAGGGTCCTGGTTCACAATTGTACAGGCGTTCGGCTCATCCGAAGCAGCTCGATTTATGATATTAATTTACATCCTCCACCCCGATATAAGTATAGAGCTAAATCGAAACAGATCCTCATTCTTACCCTATTTATGGCGCACTGCACTTCCACTTACCATCTGGTGTTTGTATTCTATAATTCTTACTCATATGTAACACGATACATACGACCATAGGGTGTGGAAAACAGGGCTTCCCGTCCGCTCAGCCGTACTTAAGCCACACGCCGGTGAGTTAGTAGTTGGGTGGGTGACCACCAGCGAATCCTCACTGTTGTATGTTTTGTTTTTATTTTTTTTGTGGAGATGTATGTAGTTTATGTGTGGGATAGATTCCGGTCTATTAACAATAATGACAGATGACAACAAGGATCGATATCGATCATACTCAGGTAGTTTTCTAATGCATCTTCAAGTAGAGAAAAAGGAAGTTGTAACGCTTAAAGCACAATCTTGATTCGATTATATACCCAGATAAAAAGTATGAACACTAATTCTGACTCTCAGTAACTACTGCATGGACAAGACCACCCAGTGAGTGGAGAGTAGTTTCCGCCGATAATAAGGTAAGGAAAGGAACATCAACTTTGAAAGCTTGGTAGAACCAGGTTCGGAACTCTGCTGCTAGCATACTGTCCATTCCGAACGTAGACAAAGTCTTGGCAGGGTCAATCTTGTCAACCTGTTGGAGAACGAGATTGGAGAAGCGCTTCACGATAAGGTGAACGATAGCCTCAAGAACAGACAGTTCTTCGTGGCCATTCTCCAGAGCAGCGGCCAGCTCAGCCGGCATGCCGGATCCATTCTTCAAATCCCGGTCGCTGTCACTGTCCAGAATAGCGGCAAGAACACTGGCGCGAGGGTCGTTAAGAGTCGGGTTGGTACCGCTGAATCCAGCCTGCTGAAGATGCTTGAGACCCAAGGGCTCCAGACCAGTAAGCACGTGGCAGGATGCCATAGTATCGTATGATGTGCTGTCCTTGTTGCAGAGTGTGATGTCTATGATTTGGAGCAACTCGTCCTCATTAATGGCTTGAATACCCTTTCTTAGAAGAAGGGCTTCGATCTCAGGGTTCTCATGCAAATATCCTACTTCCGAAATCATGCCCAGGCCGATGGAAATGCCCGGTAGACCCTTGCTTCGCAGGAAACGAGCAAAGATATCCAGGAAGTAGTTGGCTGCACAGTAGTTGCCTTCTGTGGCTGTTCCCACACTGCCAGACACGGAACTGGTCATCAAGAAGAAGTCAAGATCATCTGTTCTGCCCTCTAAAGCATTGTAGAGGTTCCACGAGCCGATCAGCTTGGGATCTATTCCGGTGTGCCAGTAATCCACAGACATCGTAGTCCATAGTGCTTCCTGTGAGGATTTAGTATTTCTGAAGACATAAAGAGGAAACTGGATAACCAACGTTGAGTCCCATTGCAGCTTGAATCACACCTCCAACAGGTCCTTTGATGGTAGCGACAGCTTTCTGAACATCGGCCAAGACGCCGACGTCACCACGAATAACTGTGATATCTGCACCTTCTGCCTCCAAATCTTCCACGAGTTGCCGGGCGGGCTTTCGGTCAGTACCAGTGCGACCAACAAAGACGAATTTCCTGGCGCCACGCTTAACCATCCATTTCGAAATACTGCGACCCAGCCCGCCAAGGCAGCCAATCATGAGGAAGGTCTTGTTTGGACTGAATGTCGCATCATGTTTCGTGGGAAGAGTCTAAATCGTCAGTTTTTATGCTCAAAGGGGTTGATTGGCACCGTGTCACTCACCGGGATCAGCGAGTTCGTGTTCTCGAGGGAGATAGCAATCTTTCCAATGCGGTTTCCAAGTCCAAAGAAACGATATGCCTGCGTGATTTCGGACACATCAAAGACCTTTAAAGGCTCGATGGCCCTGATCTTCTTCTGCCGGTAGAGGGACAGGGTTTCGGCAAGCAGGCTATGGTATGTTAAAATGAGTAGAGTAATGGTTTGCTGGAAAATACTAACCTCGCAGCGATACGATTCAGCTTTGGCTGATTCTCATCAGAAAGCTCGCTGAGATCGAAGGCAGAGAATGTGACATTGCGTCGGAACATTTCCATGTCCAGTTTTCCCGCATCGACGATATCCTGTTTTCCAACCTCAATAAACCGACCCCACGGAGCACAGACCCTCCAGCTATCATGGAGAAGATCACCAGTGAGAGAGTTGAGAACGATGTCTACACCCCTGCCCCCAGTAGCTGCGAGAATGGCCGGTTGGAACGACGAGTCACGAGAATGGAAGATGTGCTCCGGCCTCAGATTGAATGCCTTGACGAGATAGTCTTTCTTCTCCTGAGTGCTGACAGTGGCGTAAATCTCCGCGTTAGCAAGCTGCGCAATCTGAATGGCAGCATTACCCAGGCCACCCGCTGCCGAGTGGATCAGCACAGATTCTCCCTCCTTGATATGGGCGCGATGATGCAGGGCATAGAGAGCAGTAGAAAATACTAAGGGGAGTGTGGTCATAACATGGAGCTCTTCGTCATCTTGCAACTTTTGACACGCCCATTCTGGGAGTCGCTCATGTGTCAAAAAGTGACCTGGCCCCATTGTGACGACGCGGTCACCGACTGCCAGTCGCTCAATACCACTGTCAGCCACCCTAGTCACGATACCACTGCACTCTAATTTGCACATGGCTTCTTTTGTATTGACTTTTCCAGCAAGGGCGTAGAAGTCCTGGATGTAATTAGTTACGGATGATCAGGGATAGGGTGAAGAAGAAAACATTCAAAAGTTGTGCGTACCTTGGCATTCAATCCGACGGACTTCACTTCAATCTCGACAGTCCCTGGCTTCAGAGGGGAAAAGTCTGGCTCTTCACGGCTAAATGAAAGTGTGTCAAACTGACCAACAGTTCCAATGGTCAAGCGAGCTGGCGATGCCTCGCTCACAGGGGTTAGAGCCAGCACTTGGCCCTGCTTGTCACGGAAAGCCCGATTCATTTCTTCCTCTGGCAGCATTCGACTGATGTGGAGGAGGCCCTTTCTCTGGGTGTATTCGAAGTCTGGGCTCATTGATTCAACAGACTCACGTAGAACGGCGGATATGTTCTGCAATGTCTGTGATGATGGCTCCGTAATATCAAGATCGAGCATTGTTATCTGCAAAGAGGGCTGTTCCAGTGTGAGGGCTCTGGACAATCCCGACATCAGGGCAAAGTCCGGGCATGTTCCTTCCATGTTGCCACCGCCAGTAAGCCACAGAAGACTATGAGCGTTGTCTGTGATAAGCTTGACATATTGCATCTCCTCTCCAGTCAGGGTTGAGAGAACCGGCCGTGTTAATTCAATAGTGGAGATCAGAAGAGATTTGGGCGTAATTATGCTGGCGGTCAGGTCTTGGAGAAGAACGCGCTTTACCACCAAACCGATTTCACGAGAGAGATATTGAGCTAGCGCATCGTTGAATGACTCTTGCGCAGTTTCTTCAACGATCAAAACACTGTCTGAGCCAAGTTCTGCCTTCTTATCAGAGGGCAAAGTAGACATCTCCAGCTTCTCTCCAGTGGCTGTGGTCGCACTGACAGTCACCAGCTCATCCAAGGACTTGGACACGTTTGAGTTCAGCTTCAGAACAATACCACTGGACGCCACAAGTTCCAGCGAACGCAAATATTGGCTATTATTAGTAGTTTCTCCCACAATGACGAGGTCGTATTTCTCATGTCCACTTGACTTGACCTGCTTGCCTTCACCAAGTGGCTGCTTACCGTCCACGATCTCCAAGGTAAGCTCGTCATCTTCCGAAAATTGGCCCCTGGCGTATGATCGGAATCTTTTGAATGCCATCTCCGCACGGAGAACATCCAAAAATTTTGCTGCAAGGTCGTCCGAGTTAGTGAGGTCCAGAATCTGCAGCCTGGGGTTCTTGTGGGAGATAACATCCACCATAGCGGCAAATTGGTCAACGCCAACCTAAGTAAAGTACGTTAATATTTAGCCTTGGGATGGTTTCAGGGCTACTTTACTCACCTGTGCATAAGAAGAAAGGTACTGGGCTAGCCCATCGCTGGACAGAGTGGTTATATCGGGCTTCCATAGCAGCCGAAGCATTGGCTCCCGCTCCAGCTCATCAGTCACCTGGGCAGCTCCCTGGTAGCCAGTCACACGAACATTCTTCAGAATAACGCAAGGTCGGTCGTTATTATCATAAAGACATGTGTTGATCATGTACGCAGCAAAGCCAATTTTGTTTGTCTCGGCGTCGATATAGACAGAATCCATTTGTAGAGTAGAAGGAGCTTGGAAATGAGCCTCTTCAATGGATACTGGGACATTGGCTCGAAGGTTTTTGATGATACCTCCCGTGCTGGCGATGATACCAGCTTGCAGCATCACATCAATTGTGATGGGGTGAACCAAATATGTCGATTGAGCCGACTTACCCTCTCCACCACCCTGCAAAAGCTGGGTCATTGCGCGGCAATGTTTACCAACCCTGGCCCTCGGAGTTTGTATCTCTTCGAGGGCCGCGAATTGAGGCCCATAGTTTAGTCCAACCTTGGTGAACTGTCCGTACCAGTTCCGAATTGCAAGGGCCTCAAGATCAATGGTTTCTTGGATAAGAGTGGGCTTGACCAGGTCCTGCGTCACAGTAACGCTGAGCTTTCCAGTTGCGTGAGTGGTACTGATCCCATCCTTGTAGCTGTTAATCTCGAACTCCCACCATGTCTTGGAGTTTGACGAGGCAGATATAGCCATAGGGTGGATCTGAGTGAAGATCTCGACACCTGGGGCGTTCGAGTCTGCAGAGAGTGGCAGAGCTTTGAGAATTTGGAACTGCCGTAAAGTGATCGATCCAGGATCAGATGATTTCCTTCCA
Source organism: Penicillium hordei (assembly GCF_028827395.1). Taxonomy (NCBI): domain Eukaryota; kingdom Fungi; phylum Ascomycota; class Eurotiomycetes; order Eurotiales; family Aspergillaceae; genus Penicillium; species Penicillium hordei. The sequence continues at coordinate 3,724,827 of NW_026623147.1, read as the reverse complement.
GTGACTTGACAGATCGCCTCAATACCCATTGCAATGTAGCCCGCTCCTGGAAAGACAATAGTGTCCTCCAGTTTGTGGTCAAGAAGCCAAGGGTTGTCTTCAGTTTTGAGGACGTTCCTCCACGTTGTCTGGAGTCCATCGCCTCCCGGCTTCTGCGAGCCCAGAAGGTCGTGGTGTGGGTACTTGCGCTCGCGGTACTCAGTACTTTCACGGCACTCACTCCAAAGAAGAGTGTCATATGTCCAGGCGTACGGTTGTAGGTCTGTCATGACCTTGCCTTGTTTGTGCATGGGATACTTTGAGATATTCCGCGCTGATGAGGTTGTAGCGGTCTCTACATAATTGACTTGGGCAAAGTCAATTATATGGCCATGCAAGTAGAGGTTACCGACTGTGTTCAACAGACAAGTGACGGCATTCTTGTTTCTGGTGAGCGCGGACGAATAGTTGTAGTTTCCAGCTTTCACGTTCAGCTTGGTCATGGTCTGCTTGATTGGTAGTTCCAGAGCTGAGTGGGGACCAAGCTCAATCAGGTGGTATTTTGTTCCCTTAATGAGACCCTCAACCGCATCACTGAATCGGACAGGTGACTGGAGATTAGCTCTCCAGTAAGAAGGATGGACCTTTCCAGCCACCACCTGGCCAGTCACAGATGAAATCCATCGAACTTTGCTATCCAGCTGGAAAGGCGGGGGAGGCGGCAGATTATCGACAAGAAGGTTTTCGTACTCTTGCCCAAGTAGAACCATGTGATGTGAGTGGTATGCACGATCATTAGTATTGAGCTTACGGGCGAAGATGCCCTTCCCTTGCAAATGAGCCACAATCTTGTCGATTCCATCGCCATTACCACTGATAGTAACGTTCTCGGGGGAATTGATACAAGCGACTTTGATCACATCCGACAGGTCCAAGCTGTCAATCTCATCCTGCGCTTGGTCCTTCCCGATGCCCGCAGCTACCATGCCCCCCTTGGTTTGCAGTTTAGAGTTTCCAACCACATAACCACGGTAGTAGGCCACGATAATGGCGTCTGTGGCACTGAGAAGGCCAGCAGCATATGCAGCGGCAATCTCACCGGAGGAGTGTCCAATAACAGCCTCGGGCTCAACACCCCACTTACGCAGGAGTTGGATAAAGGCAATTTGAATTGCTGTACAGACAGGTTGGGAGCGTGTGACAAGGTTGATCTTAGATGTCTCCTTCGGGTCCAAGAGAGCTTGTCTCAGAGTCCATTTTGGAGCATGGGGAAGCTTTTGCAGAGCATTGTCAAGTTCAACCAAGGTCTTGCGGAAAGAAGGAACTTCTTCAATGAGCTCTTTACCCATCTGAGCCCACTGGGCGCCTTGACCTGTGAAGACAAAAGCGAAAGGAAGCTTGGTATAGCTTACTCCATCAATGGGGAAGACAAAGCTCTCCGATGCCAGGTTCTCCTGGAGAGTACTCTGTCCAGCAAGCGTGAATGCTCTGGACGAGAGATTAGACCGACGCACACCGAGAGTGTAAGCCAAATCAACAATATTGACCTGCTCGAAATCTAGTGAAGATAGATTGCTTAGTTGGGTCTCAAGTGATGCGATCGAGCTGGCTGAAACTGGAAGAATGAAGGTCGACTTCATGTTCGACAGAGCTTCGGAGGACAGCCCCTTCCGTAGAGGGACAAAATTATCAACGGATTCCAAGATGGCATGGCTGTTTGCACCACCATATCCAAAAGAATTGACACCAGCTCTACGAGTTGGTTTCTCAGTAGAAAGATCATTTTTAGCTGGCCATTTTGTCGATTCCGTGACGATCTTGATTCCCCATTCCTGCACCTTAATCTTGGGATTGATCTCCTTGACGCCAATAGTCGGTGGGATAACGCCCTTCTCAAGCGCCATTGCGACTTTGAAAATGCTAGAGAATCCTGATGCCGCCTCTGAATGGCCCAGATTCGTCTTGACAGAGCCAACATGCAGGGGAGCTTGAACTGGCCGTCTCTTGAACACTCGAGACACGGCTTCTAATTCGATAGGGTCTCCAACAGCGGTTCCAGTTCCATGGCATTCAACGTAGTTTGTTTCATTGTACTTATATTCTAGACCAGCTTTCGCGTAGGCCTTCCGAATAACAGCTTCTTGCCCGTCAGAACTGGGGAGGGTGATTCCGTTGGTCTTTCCGTTGGAGTTGACTGCTGAACCACGAATGATGCCTCGAATGGGGTCATTGTCTTCAAGAGCCTTGCTTAGCTTCTTGAGATAAACCGCACCGATTCCATCGGCACGTCCATACCCGTCTGCTGAAGCGTCGAATGTATGACAAGTTGACGAGCCAGAAAGTACACCTGCCTTCATCGTGCCTAGATGCTGTTCCGGTGCTTGGACCAAATTTGCACCAGCTGCAATAGCCGCGTCGCATTCACCTGCATCAATGGCAGCACAAGCCATATGTACAGCATACAGAGAAGAGGAGCAAGCTGTATCAAGAACCACGCTATAATAAATTATTAGAGACTTGTATTATTATTTCCAAGCTTAATAGTATACATACCTGGGTCCCGTGAGGTTGAAGACATGACTGATTCGATTAGATAGAATGGTCGTTCCCATACCAGTAGCGTTATAGCGATGGAAGTAGTCAGCCTCCTTCGCCTGCATGGTAATATAATCAATAGTGAAGTTGCCAACGTAGCATCCGACGTTAGCTGCGGAAATTCCCTCCAGGGTAGCGCCTGCGCTCTCAAAGCATTCATAGCAGACCTCTAGCAGCTTACGCTGCTGAGGATCCATGAATGTTGCTTCCAGATTGTTGATTCCAAAGAAGGCATTGCCAAACTGGCGAATTTCATCTTGAATGAAGTATCCGCCTTTTGTGTTCATACTTCCGGGTCGGCTGCTGTTGGGGTGGTAGAATCCATCAATGTTCCACCTTAACGGCGGAACATCGCACTGACCAGATCGCCCTTCGGTCAGGAACTTCCAGAGATCTTGGGGCGATTTAATGCCACCTGGAAGTCGACAACCTTGAAACGGGATTAGCTACTGCTGGAGAGATCTGACAGCTAGGCTGAATGGACATGGAAAAAAGAATAGGGAAAAAATCAAAATGTGTTGTCTACCAAAGGGGATGTCAGGTGGGCTCATTTGACATCTCCTACCGTAATAATGACAGCAATCAATCGTTGTTGACATGGACACACTGTTGGCAAAGGGGATAAGTGCCGCATGAAGCTTGTAGTCTGGAAATTCATGGAAAGGGAAAACGATTTGCTTCTAAGGGTTTGGAGGAAAGGGAAAGAAGAGTGAGGGATAGAAAGCAAACGGAGAGGGGTCACCTGACCTCCACGCTCCAACAAGTGAATTTTTTGAAATGGAAAGACATACCCATTCCAACAATGGCGATCGGTTCATACTTTGAGGTGTCATCGACTTGGACCACGGCAGAAGGGGTCGATGCTCCACTGGTGTTGGAAGAACTGTCACCTTGAATATAGGGCGACATGATTTGTTTGTATGATATATCCGACGAATGTTTAGGTTGGATCTGACTCGATGTTTTCAGTTCATTCTGAGCTTCCTCGCTTTCAATGCTCTCTATATAGCATTTGAGCATTTGAGGACCGCCGGTGCTTATCTATTAAAGGGATGAGACGGAATCATACCTATGCTTGGCCACCTATCAAGGTAGTCCGATTCTGAGATTCATGACCAGCTCTGATTTCCGAAACACAAACACGCATCTAGGAAGTCAGCCTAGCTGTTCTGATCCTGGTTCCGTCAGACAAAGCTTACATCGGACTGTCTGCTGAACACCCAATCTTCTGTCGGATGTCCGTTTGATAGGGACCATCGATGTCCGATCTTACGCTCGGCAGATACGACGAGGTCCGCCTACGGAAAATTTCTGCTGCAGCCCATCGCTTCCCTTGGATAGGATCCCCTTGAATCAAATCTTGATCTATTCCGTCTAACACACGAGCACTGATACTCATAAACGAATGAATATAGGAAGACTAATCCCTTGTCATTACTCTATCCATCTTCTATGAGAACAACATGCAGGTCACAAAGTTTGCACTAATTACTGGGTAATTCAACCCAGTCGCAGGCTTCATTGAACTGTTTTCTGACTTTTATAGCTGCGGGCGTGGTGGAATTGGCCATGCGCTTGCTTCTAGATTGAGGGAAGAAAGTAAGTATTTCACTCAATTCTTTTCCTGTGCTCCCATGCATCGTTGTTCTAACTGCATTTATTAGACATCGAAGTCATCGCAACCCTTCTCCCCCATGAGGATGATGAACATCTTGTTTCGAAGGGCGTGCACGTCACCCGCACTGATGTCACCAAGGATGAGAGTGTAGAGCAGCTCAAAAAAACGATCCAGAACCTCACAGGGGGGAGGTTGGACATACTTGTGAATAATGCGTCAGTGCTACCCTGAACTTCAAATCTAAATAAGCTAACCGTTTTCTGCAGGGGAATTTGTGAGTTTTGAGATTATAAACAAATTCGTTTTAGTTCAACCTTCTCATCGATGGTTTTGTAGGCTACACCATGCCTGCAACGGACACCAAAGTAGCCGAAGTCGAGAAAATGTTCAAAGTGAATGTATTCGGACCTATGCGAATTGTGCACTACATGCATCCGTTTCTGATCGAGGCGAAAGGTGTTGTTGTCAACATCGGTTCCATCGGAGGTGTGTGCCCTTATGTATACGGGGCGTCCTACAATGCCAGCAAGGCCGCTCTGCATCACTATGGCAACACATTGCGTGTGGAGATGCGTCCATTTGGGTATGGAACCTATCTTACCTCGCTGTCGCGTGATACTGACTGCGCAGCGTCCGCGTTGTGAACATTATCAGTGGTGAGGTACACACCAACATTCTCAAAAATGACCACGGCAGATCCCTACCAGATGGTGAGTTTAACTTGTTATTTTCAATCAAAGGAAGCAGTCATCTCAATAGAGTGGTGTATAGATTCGGTTTATTATCCAATGAACGACGCGTTCCAGGCACATCTCTACCGAAAGCCAGGTGAGCTCGACACATTTTCGAATGGTAGCAATAGTTTAATCTAATCCGTATCCCAGATGGTATCACCCCCGATCAGTATGCCGCTGGGGTGGTGAAGGAGATTTTGAAAAAGTCACCAGTACCCTGGTTCTGGTTTGGTGCATCGTCGGGCATGATCCGGTGCATTGATGCCTTTCTCCCGCGGACATTTTGGGTATGTCCCTATACTTCGGTTTACATGTTCGGGCTAATTGTGGTTTAGGATTGGTTCTTTGGCCGTCTGTTCAATCTTGGAAAGTTGGCTGAGTTGCAGTCCGGTGGAGTGAAGCTAACCTGATTTGAGATTGGAATGGAGTGGAGCCAGCTGCATATACGCGACCCCCCTTGGTTCAAATGAAATACTAGTCCCGGGAGCGAGTGAAATCAATTCATCTTTATCCACTACCGTAATCTCAATGCGTAAGATAAAGCATTAATCAATGGATCCGCCACTGGATGCACAAGAGAGTCGGTGTTTACATCTGGCGGATATCCGGTGCTCCGAAGCGGAGGACCGTGAAGCAATGCTGAAGGGCGTTGAAGATACTCACCGCAGCGAATTTGCACTGTGGCTTCAAGGTATATTAATCTAAGTATTCTATGAGATTTTGTACCAGATCAGTGTTGGAGTTCAAGAACAGATAAACCAAGATGCCCATTGATGGGTTTGCCTTGGTGACTGGCGCGGGTATGTACAGAATGAGCAACTCCAAGACCAACGCAGAATTAACCCATCTCAAGGAAGCGGAATAGGACGCGACTGTGCCATGGCATTCGCTAGTGAAGGAGCAAAAGGTGTCGCCTTTGCAGACATCAATCTCATAGCGGCAATGGAGGCTGCCGAAGAGAGCAAGGCCCAGGCTAGCAACTCAGCTTACCGGGCTATCGCCCTACAAGCGGACGTATCAAATGAAGAAAGCGTCCAGCGTATGGTTGATACGACATTGAAGGAGTTTAACCGTATTGACTATAGCATCAACAGTGCTGGAGTGAGTCGGCTACGTCTATTTCGTCTCTTTGGTCTCCGCAAAATTCAATCTAATGCATGTCGTACTGCAGCTCGGGATCAAAAATGCCCGACCGGTGTCTGAAACCTGCATGGCGGAGTTCGACAATCTGATGTCCGTCAATGTCAAAGGTACCATGCTATGCGTCCGTGCTGTAAGCCGAGCGATGAAGACCCAGGAGGAACGCCTCGTGGCGGGTCGGACCGGGTCGTTCAACGTCGGTCGGGGTAGCATTGTCAACCTCGCCTCAGCAAACTCCGTTGTTGCCTTCCCCGAGATCGTTCAGTACACCGCAGCGAAGCATGCGGTACTGGGGATTACGAAGACGGCTGGTACTAATTCTCAGGATTTGAAGACTATATTACATGCTGACCAACCCAAGCTCTAGACAATGCACCTCATGGTATCCGTGTCAATGCAGTCTGTCCATCGTGGGTAGAAACCCCGATGATTGATAAGGCTTTTGAGGGGAACCCCGAAATACGCCTAGCCTTGTCCGCTAGCATTCCTGCGGGGCGCCTGGCTCACCCCGAGGAGGTGTCCAACGTGGTCTTGTTTCTGAGTGGCCCGAAATCTAGCTATGTGACGGGGGTCGGGTGGCTTGTGGATGGCGGAACCACCTTGCAGATGAAACACGGATGATAGATAGGCGTCTGTAAGATGAGGTTGAATTCATCTAATTGGTTTACCATCACTTTGATTTGTTTTCTTGCCTTGCGCTTTCCAACGGCATGTAGCGCTCGTCTTGGCAACGGGGTCAGATCTTCGCTCCGGGTGGACCAACTCCGACAATAATGGGAAGATGCAGATCCGACCAATCATCACGATGGATCAATAGAGAGTAATATTGCTAGGCCGAACAGATCAAGTAAAAATATCAGTCGTAGTCCCCCTTTCTGGATTAACACATTCCAACAAATTAAGCTAGGAAAGATAGCCTGAAACTGCATATTCTCAGGATGGAAGCCAACAGCCCAAAGCTGCGTTCTCTTTTCCCCGTTTTGCTTCCCGCAATTGCAATAGCTGGGGTAATCTATAGCTATTTTCGATCATGGTATCGCCTTCGCGATTTCAAGGGACCATGGCTAGCTGGCTTGACGGAGGCTTGGCTCTTTCGCACCACCACGACCGGGGAATTGCATATGCGATTATACGAAGTCAATAAGAAATACGGTCTGTCCTATTAAACATACTACGTCATTTTATCCTTTGACTTTTTCAGCGCTGATAGTGTGAAGGTGACCTGACTCGAATTGGACCCAACTGGCTCATGACAAGCGACCCGGAGATAATCCGTTACATGAGTGCAGCGAAATACAAGCACCAGAAATCGTCTTGGTATGAATCTTTGAAGGTGGATCCTTATGTGCATAGCGTCTTCTCGGAACCTAACCTGGAGAAACACGACAAATTGCGAGTTAAGATGCAATCCGGGGTATGCACTGCATTGTTTCGCAACACGTGAAATGTCCGCTAATAAGTCTGGAAATGATAAACAGTACTCTCTGAAAGAAAATCGAGATCTTGGTGTCAAAATTGATGCCGAAATCGCTTCACTGGTTAACTTGATCGAGAGAAAGTACATCTCCACGGCGAAGGAGGTTCGCCCGATTGACTTGGCGCAAGCCGCTCAGTATTGGTCGTTGGACGTTATTACCAGTATTGCTCTTGGTGAACCATTTGGGTATCTCACCGAAGACAGAGACATGTATGACTTTGTGAAAATTATTCAAGGCGAATTACCGCTCGCAACCGTCTGCTCGTCGACACCCACATTGGGAAATCTCGTTTTTGGATCGGGACTGGTCACACTTATCGGGCCAACTCCCAAAGATGAAGCTGGGCGAGGAAAGCTCATGGGGTAAGATGCTACTTCTTACATTCCACTCATCGAATTCAAACTGATCGAGAGATAGAATAGCGAAGAAGGTTGTGGGCGATCGGTACGGCCCCAAAAAGGTCGTACGGGACGACATGCTGGGAACTTTTGTTCGAAACGGGCTCGACCAACGTCAAGCTGAATCTGAGATTCTTACTACCATGTATGGTCAAAAATTCACTCTTTTCATCATACCCGATGTGACAAGTCACTAATTCTACAAGTCTGGCTGGATCCGATACGACGGCTACCGCTATTCGCGCGACTATGCTACATATCATGACGAATCCTCGAGTTTATAACACTCTCGTTCAAGAAATTCAGAAAGCAGAGACAGATGGGTCTATCTCCTATCCCATAACATCAGCCGAGTCTCGTAAAATGCCCTACATACAAGCGGTAATCAAAGAAGGCTTGCGAATTCATCCGCCCATTACTGGTCTCTTGACTAAGGTTGTAAACCCAGGTGGGGAGACAATCAAAGGACGGTTTGTTCCAGGGGGTACTGGTATTGGCCATTGCGGATGGGGAATCCAACGTCACGAGGTCTTCGGAACTGACGTGGATGTTTTCCGGCCTGAGCGATGGATCGAAGCATCTGATATGCAAAGAAATGAGATGGAGAGGACCATGGAGCTGGTTTTTGGTACCGGTCGATGGGGCTGCCTTGGTAAAGCAATTGTGATAGTCGAATTAGACAAGATCTTTGTGGAGGTTCGTTTCGCTTTCTATCCCTGAGAAATCAACCCCCTGGGCTAACCAACCTGAAGCTTCTCCGAAGATTCGATTTTGAGCCCATTTACCCTGGGTCTCCGTGGAAAAGTAGCAATTTTACTCTCTTTATGCAGAAGGAGATGTGGGTACGCGTTACAAAGCGTGTCGCTTAGTGTCCTTACGGCGCAAGGGATCATTCTCAGAATTTTGAATATGCTAGCAAACCTGAGATCCGTCATGGAATATATGTCTTACTATTGTTCCAAGCAAGGTTACAAGTTACTCTGAGTTCTTGGCACAAATGATGTTCCTGCTTCTTTATTATATGATATTTAGGGTATTGGCCCCCGTAGGCCAGGCGCATGTTGGAAGCTAGAATTTTACATTAGGATTCCCCACCATAGCTCCTCTGTTAATATGAGTAACATAACCTATACACTTTTCAGTTAACCTCATCTGACCACTTGTCTTCGTAGATATCGACTCCTACCAACAGCGAAATGGAGTTACCGGAACTCAGCATGCTATAATACCTACAGAAAGAGAATGGGAAAAGAGGACATAGAAACTATAAAGCCTTATTATATGTTGAAACAGCAGGACGATAAGAAGGCAAGTATGGACTCTATCTCCAAAACATATAGTAAATACGATAGATTACAACTTGATATCTCAACAACGGCGATATATACTAGCTTTCCCTCTAAATTCTATAGTTTTTTTGTGGTATCTAGCTACTTTAGAGAGTTTTAAAGATTTTGGTGTTCTAGTAAATGGCATATACTATATATTTCTGGAGCCCAGCGACGTAATTTTCAATACGACAACAATATAAGCTTTCAATTTAGTTAAAACTGCTCTATATTACTAAAAATGCTTATCAATACCTATCTACCCATAGTGAAAATTAACTTAAGTTGTGGTGGTTGAAACATGAGGCTATAATTTGTCATATTTACTATGTGTTTTGGAGATAGCGGCTCGCTTGTGGTGGCGGCTCGCATGTGAAATACGTTAACTAACTTCATCTTCTCTCAACATGCTCGCCCTCCTTCTCTTTATCCATCATGGCACGAATGTGTCATATGTATCACGTCAAAATCAGTCTAGTGATTGTCTCCAAAATCGGGAGAAAGCTCATTTAGCTCAACCACAAATTCCTTGCCGTTAATGGGATCCATAGGTTGGCAATCCAACAGCACAAAAAGCATGCGCCCGGGCTTATCGGATGACACGTTGCGCCATCGGTGAGCTGTGGCGCGCTGAACAAGGACATCTCCTCGCCGCATGATACGCTTTTCACCACTGTCCAACTCAACCTCGAATTCTCCTTCAATAACTGTGCCATAGTCCAACGACATGGCACGGTGCATGGGTGACTCCACGCCAGGTGCGAAGTCGATCATGCGCACGAGTGTACCACCAGGAACGTGAAGACCGGGCTGAAAATGAATATTCAGTAAAGGTTTCCCCCCGACTTTAGGGATTTCAGGAAACTCACTGGATTATTCTTTGCCAAGGCGATATCGACTTCGCCATTGAGATCGACTGCTTCACCCTGGGTGGTGTAAAGGATATTTTGGCAGCCACGGCCATTTGCCATCAAGGCCTGATGGTCTCCATTATCAGCGTGAAGAAAAACCCCTTCGCCTTGAGAGTTGTGAGTAGTGATAAAGCGCTTGATGTCGGGGAGACCTGCTCCTGGGAATTGGGTGAAGGGCCCCTCGGTGGCATAGATATCGGCATAGACTTTGGATGACATTTTGGATAACACACGAGCTTGCTTATTTGAATAGGGAAATAAGATACGAAGCTCTGAATTTATGTCGAGGGTCTTCAAATCGGACTACATTGTTTAAGCTGATGTTTACTTCTTGGCTTGGCATTATTACAGCGGAGCTCCGGTTTGCATTTCACCCCGAACCTCAGTTTGCGGATTACACCGCAAGTGCGGCGCCCGATCCCTGTTTTCGACTCAGTATCGTCAATTCAAATACAGCTTACTCTCTGAAATATTTTGCTATACTTGAAAGCACTGCCGGAGTCTTCCGGGGTTCAGCTGTGCGAAGCGGGATTCAAGCAACCTTATCCTTCAATCACCTCCATATCCTCCCCTCTGCACACTCAGAATGCAAACACAAAAGATTTTCATCACCGGTACAACCGGATATCTTGGTGGTACAACTCTTGACTTGGTGTCAAAGACGTTTCCCGCCGCAGAATACTCTGTTCTCGTGAGAACAAAAGAACAGGCCGACGCCATCACATCGGCATACCCCTCCGTAACAACAATTATTGGTGACATTTCCTCCCAGGACATTGTGACACATGCCGCAAATGCAGCAGATATTGTCATCGATATTGCAGGGGACAATGAATCGGGTATTCAAAACATTTTGTCCGGGTTAGCCAGTAAGCCGGGCAAGGGCACGTTGATCCACGTCTCCGGGATCACCTGTCTCCTTGACCCATCCAGTCTTAACCTGGGCTATGCTGCAACCCGCATCTACAACGATTTAGATGACAAGGGTGAAATCCTGGCCTTTGAGCCAACTCGGGAACACGCTATACTGGACCAGAGAATCCTGCGAGCTCCGGAGGAAATGGGCGTCAACACAGTCATTCTGAGCTCATGCCAGATCATCGGTAATGGGTCTGGACCATGGAAGAAAGACTCTTTTGGTCATGGATACGTTAAGACAGTTCTCGGACGTGGAAAGGGGTTTGTCGTCCAGCAGGGTGAGAATGTGTGGAGTTGGTGCTCTGTTCGGGACGTCGCTTCCGCCATTGTCTTCACCCTGGACAAGATTATCACTGGCTCTTCCGATATAGAGTATGGACAGGATGGGTATTACTTTGTTCAAACTGGAGAAGTGAGCTTCAGAGAGCAGGCCCAAGCTGTGGCGACGAAGCTCCAGCAGCTTGGTAAGCTGGACACCGACGCCATCGATGAGTTGAGTGTTCCTCAGGCAACTAAGATCCATCCCTACGCTGGTCTTCTGTGGGGGGCAAGCTGTCGCAGCAGAGCTGGTCGTCTAAGGTCTATTGGATGGTCACCACAAGAGAGAGACTGGAAAGCTCTTATGGATGAGACTGTCGTTGCCGCTACCGCTGTTTGACCAAGAAGGCTGTTAACCCCCTGGGAAACACAGTAATCTTCATTTATGCCTTGAAGCCAAAGTGTAGATAGAAGCCATGCTTGAGAGGGTGCTGCTATCATATTGTGTCTACTCAGATCCTTGGAAGATGTAGACAAAGGTCCCGTAGCGAGTAAGACGACGGATTTAGGATTGATATTAGACGATACAATTGGATTCACAATCTTGGGTCTGTTCAGCCATTCCACGTACGTCCCTTCCTACAGGGTTATTGCAATCCACCTCACGTGATTAGTACTCAGTTCGAACCTCAGGAGCAACATTATGCAAGACTGCAGTGATCTCTGCCCAGACCTTCTCTCTCACGACCCGTGCGTCTTGGCTTGTGACAATAGCACCAGGGCTAAACATGTCAGTGATGCAAACTATCAGTTCTTGAACAGAACGGACTTACTCTGTGATAACCTGATTCTCTAACCACTTCCCGTGAGTCTCCACATCCTGGCTTACTGCATGCAGCAATGTTTTGCTACCCTCTTCCACCGTCCTAGCAATCAAAGCTTGGATCAGCTTCAGAATCCACGGCGCCTTTTCCCTAGTGAGGAGATTCGATTTGCAAAATCCCGGCGTCACGGCATTGACAATCACAAGAGGGTTTCCGGACTCATCACGGGGCACAAGTCGAGCTATCTCAATGGTAATGAAGATATCCATGAGCTTGGTCACACCGTAGCGCTCGGTAGCACCGCCTCCCGCCTGGGATTTCTTCCACTGCTCCTCGCTATTCAAGATAGAAAGGATGCCCTTCTCATTCCGCTCGGGAAACTTGATCGATTTGTGGATATCGCTCGTAAGAAGCGCCAGATGCGGTTGTGCTAATGGATCCCGCTCTTTAGTTCGCAGCAGTAGCGGCAAAAGCTCTAGACTGAGGAGCGCGGTCGATAAAACATTGACCTGGATTCCTCTCTCCCACCCATCGCGGGTAACAGCGTACTCGACCGACGCAATTCCTGCATTCATGATAGCCATGTCCAGTCGGCCGCCCTCTATGACAACGTGTTTGCGAACTCGAGCTGCGAAGGCTTGGACGCTAGCAAATGATTCGAGATCGATCGGCCATACAAGAACCTTTCCTTTGTCGGTACAGCCGGTGCTTGCTTCGATGTTGGCTTTGGCATCTTCACCCTTGCTCAGGGTTCGAACGCCCAAAATGACCGTACCGGCGCCTAGAGCGAGCGCATGCCTGGCAGCTTCCAGACCGAGGCCAGTGTTTGCACCGGTGATGAGGATGGTCTGCCCCTGGATGACCGAGGGGGGTGGCAAAGTGAGTTTGGTGAATAGAAGGCCGAATAAAGCACTCATGGTGGTTTGAGATCGAGCAGAAGGTTGAAATTCAACAAACTCTAGCCTCTTGGGAATGTTTTTATTTCAGGTAGTGGAACCTGCCTGAACACCTTGCACCATGAGGTCATTCTCAACTGCAGTCTGAGATTGGGATCCGATGGAGGAATCCCTGGCCGATGAACCTATAGCAGCCATTATCGCCTGGTTTCTTTGTCTCCTGATTCAGCGTCACCGGAGTCGGATGGAAATCAAACCGAATCCGCTCGGACAGATTAGTTCGGATATAAAGTTTTAATTCCGGCGTGTATCATCACGTGACGCCCAATCTATGGACTGGCATATACTATAGGAAGTGAGTGCGCCTCTATTTAAGTACCCAAGGAGGCTTTATTGGTATTTTTGTTGTTAGCATACCTCTTTCTTAATTTACACGATCTTTCATCTTTGAAGCCTTGGAACTTCCAAAATGTCGTCAACAACTACGATCACTGCCCAGGGGGTCGACTCGTCAGGGAGTGGTGATTTGCCTACAGATGTGTCGGGTACAGAGAAGGCACTTGTAGCCGAAGAGATACTTGTGGGCTCCCAAAGCTCTCCACGGGATGTTCATGGACTCAAATGGGTGCTAGTTGGTAAGTGGATCAAGAGCCGGAATGATAAAAGATAGATCAGAAATGGCTGATACTACTTGTATTTCTAGTCATCTCAATCTTTTCTTGTGTATTCCTCTTCGCACTAGACAACACGATTGTAGCAGATGTGCAACCGGCGATTGTCAAACAGTTTGAGGACCTGGCGATGCTTCCATGGCTCTCTGTGGCCTTTATGCTTGGCGCTGCGAGTACTCTCTTGATTTGGTATTGATCTAGTCCGCTCCTATATTCCCAGGTTCTATACTAATAAAAATTCAGGGGCAAGGCATATGGTCAATTTAATTGTAAATGGCTGTATATTGTCACAACCGCCATTTTTGAGGTTGGCTCGGCAGTCTGTGGCGCTGCCCCAACCATGAATGCGCTGATCGTGGGACGTGCAATCTGTGGTCTTGGAGGCGCCGGTATGTACTTGGGTGTCATGACCATCCTCTCGATGCTCACAACGCCTACTGAGCGACCAATGTATCTTGGAATGGTTGGCTTGACCTGGGGAGCAGGCACAGTGTATGCAACACCGACACAGTAATCTCTTGTTTGCTTTGACTATGCTGATCAATTCTCCTAGCCTCGGACCCATTATCGGTGGTGCTTTTACAGACAGTTCTTCAACTTGGCGCTGGTCTTTTTACATCAATCTTTGCATTGGAGGTCTCTTTGCCCCAGTGTTCTTTTTTATGATCCCTAGTGTGGACCCTCGTCCGGGAACCCCACTCAAAGACCGACTGGCACAGATCGACTGGTTCGGCCCTATCATGTTTATCGGTGCCTATGTATCAGGCATCATGGCCATTGCCTTTGGTGGAGTCCTTTACGAATGGAGTGACAGCCGTATCATTGGCATGTTTGTCTGCTCTGGGGTCCTTTTTATTCTATTCTTTATCCAGCAAGGATTCAACATTATGACAACATATCACAAGCGGATCTTTCCAATGCAATATTTGCGGAACAAGGAGATGATTCTCCTCTTTATTGAGACTGCCGCAGCTGGAACCTCCTCGTTTGTTCCGATTTACTTTATTCCTCTTTACTTCCAATTTGTGAAGGGTGATGGTGCCCTGGATGCAGGAGTGCGTCTACTTCCCTTTATTATTCCAATGGTCATTTTTAATCTTGTGAATGGAGTTGGAATGAGCTTGACGGGTTATTACATGCCCTGGTATCTTCTTGGTGGGATATTTGTCCTTGTCGGTGGCGTACTGCTCAAAATCACCACTTTGACAACGAGTGTGGGTCAAATATACGGTGCCCTTGTCATCGGCGGTATCGGAACTGGAGTCTTCTCACAGGCTGGGTTTTCTGTGGCGCAATCTCTAGTCCCGCCCGAGGAGATTCCCATGGCAG
Source organism: Penicillium hordei (assembly GCF_028827395.1). Lineage (NCBI taxonomy): Eukaryota > Fungi > Ascomycota > Eurotiomycetes > Eurotiales > Aspergillaceae > Penicillium > Penicillium hordei. Next base: position 3,709,750 of record NW_026623147.1, on the reverse strand, counting down.
TGGGCTTCATGACCTGTGCCCAGGTGGGAGGTTCAGCCATTGCTCTCTCCATTGCCAATACTCTCTTCCTAAATCGTGCAACCGTTCAGATTATGGATCTGCTTCCGACTGAAAGTGAGACCACCATCCAGGCCATGATTTCTGGCGCAAACACGGCACTCCTTGACTCACTGAATGCTGCCTTGAGAACCGATGTTTTGAAGGCTATTGTCAACGCAATCACGGATGCTCTGGTTCTCAATCTCACTGCAGGATGTATTGCTGTTTTGGTGGCAGTTTTTCTGCGACGCACAAAGATGAGCCAGACTCATGGCGCAATAGGAGGTATGTGAGAGCAAAATCTACACTTAATCTTAGGGCAGTGTTCCGAGGGCTTTGGGCCAAGGTTTCATACTAGGTATAGGTAATATCAAATTGATAGGTTTTCCTAGGTTGTACCTATATTGGGTTACTCTTAGAAGAACGTTTACTGGGTACACGATGCAATCTTTATTAAATACTACGTGAAGCTGCCTTAAATCATTTGTATAACTATATGTATGCATATATGTCATATGGCCAGGAAAATGATTTAAATCAACATCTACCTATCTATATACATGCAGTTTAGATAGAGCCGTCCAATCTTCCAACTCATGATATTTCCATTGAATATAATTGCCTGGTTAGGCATTGTCGAGGGCAAGAACACCTGTAGGGATGATCTTCATGGCTAATAGATAGATATAGAGACCTTAACCAAGTCCGTAGAGGTGAAAGGCTCCCTAATTTGGTAAATGTATGCAGCACACTCATCTTATACCTGTACAGAGGTGGAATGTCTAGAAGAGGCTTAGTAGAACGAGGCTACCCCTCTCTTCTCTATTCATAGAAGTGAAACGTCCTAAATCCTTTCAACAACTCCCAATCAAGTGTGGGTTTGTCACTGATAAGACCATTATCGACATCCGCCCCCCAGTAAGAAGTCTGCCAATGTGGCTCCGCCAAGAACATGCTAATTTTTGCTAGCGCGGTGTCTTGCATATACTATCTAATACTTTGTAGGCAGTCTAGCAATTGTGAGTTATCAATTTGATCCTGTAGCAGAGGCCTGGGGTGCTGTTCCTAGATAGAGGGTGAGAGAGCTTATTGAAAGTATGCCTCAAAGTATGCAGGATGTTATCAATGCTTAGGGGGCCCATACCAATTGATAGAGAGAGAGAGAGAGAGCGCGCGCCTGGGCAGAGAGAGCTTTGTTTGCATTGTCATTGTTTGCACTATTTGTCTTATTGCCCAGGAAAATACACAGTATTCAGATGAAATAAAACATCAAAATTACTAGTCTGAAAAGATCATTTTTTTCTAATCTATACACCCTAGGAACATGATTCTTTGATCACCTATTTGCGAGCATGCAGCAGAATGGGCACCAGTATGCAGGGTATAACACTACGGCATATTTTATTACGCGGTGCGGCGCTCCAGCCGCTATCTTCCTTTAACATAACAGCGTTTTGATTCTTCAAGATATATTGAAAACAGTAGCATCTAGGTAAGGTGTCCAACTTGCTTACCGAATACGTTCAAGCAGACCAGAATTGTGCCATTGGGGTTATTTGGGTCTCCATTGGCCTAGGATATCAATAGGTCCTGCGGGCGGATTCCATTCTACAGAAATAAATGTAAATTGGTTCCTACAAATCATAAGTTTTGGGATGATAATTCACGCCGAAATGAAATGCAAGTCAGAAACTAGCATACTGTTATCTGTTATACAAAAGTCCCAACAAGGTAGTCACCCAGGAAGCATAGATATTATCTCTTCGCAAGTATAACTATATCCGTTGGGTGGGGATGAACAGTGGGCTTCCACGTGTACCACCCCCCGTAAGAAGTCAATGTACTAAATAAAAATAAGTGAAAAATAAAAAGTGAAGGCTTTGACACGAGCCATGACCTGACTCAGCGGGGTGGTAGCATGTTGCATATATGGTGGGTTTTTCGTATACTGCTACCTTCGTGGTCAGCCTCACCCTCTATTTCAGGTGTTTGCCCAGTCAATTATGTGTGAGTATCTCACATGCCTTGAGAACTTGATCGATTTTCTAATTCAGTGGGCTGGCAAGGCTTTTTGCGCGTTGTTTCAATGAACCTTTAATCGATGATGCTATCCCGACCCTGGCGGTAATAGGCCCCTGGCTTCGATGGGAAGAATCCAATTCAAATAACACACATGGATACGCGTGAGATTCATACAGGGGCGATACCATTGGGGTCCGGTGAGATTCAGCAAGAGTCATGCGGGGGGCCATAGCCTTTGATTCGAGAGATTTTTACGGTGGCGTCCCATGGGGCTTGCTTTGATTACCGCATTCAACACAATATTAATACCACGTTTCGATTAACATTGTTGAAGCAATTTTATGAAGCTTTTGGTGAGTTGAAACTGTGGTCTTTAGCTGATTGAAAAAGATAGGTGGAGTTTGAGTATAGAATGGAAGTTTTGATAACTAAGATGCACCTGGGCACCGGCAGAAAGTTACCTAATCAGGGGGTCACCCTTGGAATGGATGGAACGCGATTGCCATCAATGGCCCTAGATCAGTGGGTGATATGAGCTATGTACAATTAGTATTAAATTCCAGGCGCTACCTAGGTAGCTGACCCACCATCTCCCATGTCTCTCTCTCGCATTTTATTTAACCAGGTATGTCGCCCCCGTGGAACTGATCAGATGGACCTCGTCCTGATAACCAACAGGGTCATTATCTCTGATCATGTCACAGTTGACATCCCCCACATGTGCTCCTGTGGATTCAATCCTGGCATGTGTGCACTGCGCTAGGTCAAAAGCCAAGTGCGACAGAAAGGTACAAGGGTCAACTTTTCGGGATATCAATGAGTCCATGCTAAGATGCGGGGAATTAGGTACCATGCTCGCGATGCAGGGTGAAGAAGCTTTCCTGCCAAACTCGAGTCCCACAGCGAGGCCAAGGTCGACCGTCCGCGAATACTAAATCTAAACCGCTGCCACCCACCAACACCAACGAGAACTCCTATACAGTCGAGTCCGAGCCAGTCACGTCTACCACCGATGCAGGTCCTAAGACAACCCCACAATACCAGCCTACGGGAAATGGGCTATATATGGACTGGTCTCATTCAGCCATCCATAAGTGGGCTAGGAATCGCCCCGGGAGCACGTCGGAAGCGGAGCAAGCGGACTTTTTGGCGCGATTCTTAGCAGCTGCACCTGGCGTAGACGAAAGCTATCCCCCCATCTCTCTCTCTCTTCGCATCCTATGCCGGGGATATTCGGGACAGCTGACGATTTCGATTTCATCGTTCCAACGAGAGTGCCGTCACCAGCAGCCCATTTACCTGACCTTAGCGGGACACCTTCATGGAATCTCGCGTTTTCTATCTCCCCGGGCATGTTGGCAAGGTCGACAAATGAGGATGGAGATGATCTCATGGATGACTGCCTTCCGGCATCATCTTTATTCCCCTCTCAGGAGGGTAGTCTACCCGATGATGACCAGTTGCATATGTTGGAAGGCTGGCCACTTTTTCAATGCAACCCAATTACGCCGTCATCTGCGTGCGCACCCACAGCCGCAAACCACGTCAAAAATCTAGATTCCCTGCTCAGGGGTGGCAATATATCGATACAGCTGTGCCACGCAGTTGATTCACACATCGCTGTTGAATCTCTTCTAGTCAGCACGAGAGAAAATCTGATCGCTGTTTTGCAGTGGCTTTGCACTGAAGCTCAAGAACTATATGGACTGCGAGGTCAAAACAACGGAATTTCTGGATGTTCCGTACCATCTATTATGATGTTGCCTTCTCCGACCGCGTTAGACAGCCTTTTGAAGGCCTACCTCGCCAGCTACGAACCATATTATCCCTTTATACCTACAATGTCACTGAATGAGCGCATGGAAGGTAGATGTATTAACTTGCCAAGCATGCGAATATTTCTCATGCTCGCCGGCGGCGGCATGACGGCTGGAGCTGGCGAGGCATGCGTGGAAATGGCGCATGGGCTGCTCGAGATATGCCGCATCTCATTAAGAAACCTCACCGAACGAAATCTCATTTTGGCTTTAGATCACGAGTTCTCGCAATGCGCTCTTCTGAATCTTCTTGTTTCCGCGTGGAGTGGCGACAAGTGGCAGATGGATGTAAGCTTTTTGGCGGGATCAGCCCCTGTGAGAGAATCTGCCATCCATTAACTGGTTTATAGACTGCATACTATCAGAGATCAATGTTCTTAGAGGCAAGGCGATTCCAGTCCGTTTGAAGTTACCCTTCTAATTACTCTTCAGATACATCTGAAAGCAAAGCAACATGACGATAGACAAGCCCAGGTGGCCCGCATAGAATCCTTTGAGGATGTCGCCCAGTCCTGGGAGACGTGGAAAGAACAAGAGATGGCAAACAGGTAAATTATCTTTGTCGGCGCTAAATAATAAAGCGATAAATTAACGAGGAGTTAGAACCACGCATGCCTGGCTAATCCTGGATCACGAGATATGTCTCTTCCAAGATGCCCCATCTATCTCATTTTTCCCCTCCGCTAGCCTCAACATACCTATTCCAAGCAGGGATGCCGCATGGCGGGCCCAATCCGCCAAGCATTGGATTGAACAAATGCCATTGCCTTCGGGTCAAGTCACCATCCCCCCTTCTCTCGGTGAATGGATAGTCTGGTTCTCAGAAACGAACTATTTTAGCGCCACGGTACACATTTCCCCTATCACGCTGCGACTCTTGCTCTGTCATCTTCAGACTCAAGTATTTCAACTGCGATCTACCATGGGCACTGTTGCTGGCAGAGGCAGTACTCCCAAAGGACCCCAGCACATGTCGATTGTTCTCCTTTCGGTGCAAGTGCAAACCATTCAAGAACTTCTCCACAAGTGGTACGAGCTGGCCAAGATCCAGCCAAATGAGACGGCCACGCTAGCAACTGCTTCCAACATGATGCTCTATCATCTGATCATGCTCAATATGATTATGAGCTTCCCGGAGATAGAACGTGTAGCACGCAGCGGTCGCAATAGCGAAGGGGCTAGCAGAAAGCCTTCGCACACGAAACACGCCTATCACTTGGAGAATCCACGACAGATATATTTTCATTGTGGCCAAGTGTTGCGCCATATCCGTTCCGTACCAGAGCCTGCTCGTCCATCCTGGTGGGCTGGTGCCGTGTATCGAGTAGCGCTGATCACCTGGGCAAATGGCATGGTCTGTGCCAACGGGGACGATGCCCAAAATCGGAGAAACATTAGCACACAAACTACGGTGGCCCTGGATATGCTTACCCCGGATCACGCATCTATCGTGAGCTATCTGAATAATGAAGCCGTGATCCCTGTATATGCCAACTTGAATGGCGCGAAAGTGCCCCTCGACAACTCCGTCGGCATTCTACAACATTTTGCTCGTTTCCTTCACACGGACATCAAGACCAAGTTCACGTTCGGGGTTCAACGAAAGTTATTGACAATGGCGCGCCGGTGGGAGAGTGGGGCTACACAAAATTCATCATTCGCGGTTTGAATTGCCTTTTCCTTTCACATGGCGCGTATTGAACGACATATCTTAAATGCAGCTGCCAGGCTGTATTTATTCTATACATACGTCCACTAACACAGATGGATTTATCCTTGAGCATTTCCAGGAGAACGTTGGAAACGAGTTATGAAATGCCACTCATCTATAAGTGGAGGATATCAATGAATGATAACTATTTATACTATCTATACCATCCAATTCGCAGGACTAGTAGACAGACAAATTGCAGCACCTGTTGGTGTATGGGATCATGTGACCCCACTCCATATATGTTCGTGCTATGTCCGTTTGTATAGTCAAGGCATAACTTCCTTACTCCCTTTCCTTCATTTCATAACACGTAATCCAGACCGTCTGGTCCTTTCCAGTCTTACACGAGGTGGTCCTGTATCCCAGTAAACAGGCGAACCACTGTCAACACCGATTATGGTCGGACACAGTGGTGGCGTTTTCCAGAGGAAAGTAAGATGGCGTCGTGCTGGCAGCGTTAGCTCTGATCCTTCGGGGATACCGTATCTTGACTTTGAAAGATTCAATCTCGTGTTTTCAGTCGACTGTTAAACCTAAAGAGACTCGGATGGAAGCGCGGCGCTTTCTGTTAAATTAACTTACAAATAAAATGCTTTTTTGTTATTGGCCGAATAAATGGGGCCGAGCAGGGATCGGACTCGCGGAACGGACGGGTAAGCATGCTTAATTCCTTCGGTCGGTCTAATCTTCAACCGAGTCCGGAGGTCCATTATGTCTTTTCTTTTTCTACATTTGCAGAGTAAATCGGACATTGAGACCTGGTAATCAAGCCGAATCGGTTTATTTTCTATCCGACTCCGTACAGGGATCGGGTAGGAAATTCAGGTCCTGACATTCCTTATCCACTAGAGATTTGTCGGATGTTTTAGTTGTCGTGCGGTAAATCAATACATAGTGGATCGTGAATACCTGGTGGATACAAGCACGGTCTACACCCGTAGCCCCACACCCCTGTGATTATATAATATTCTGCCAGCCAAAAAAAAAAGCACATATTATAATTATCTTTGATAATAATAGCATATATTAAAAGCATTGGTTTTAAAGGTCTCGGAATGAAGTATACACCATTTTGTTCATGAAAAATCAGCTTTACATGCTATCTTATGGTAATCCTATTCATGGATACTACGCGTTTTAGGTGGGCGGTAGATCTATAGTGGCGGTGAACTAGGTGGGCTTATAGGTGTAAAACATATGTTCACTGACTATACTATTCAACTAGCAGTAGTAACGCTAGGGCTAGTAAATACTAGTAATACAAATTTATTTCCACTTAAGAGCTCATTCCAACACTAGGCAGCTCTATGATAAGCAGAATAAGCAAATTTGAGGCTAATTCCAAGGTACACATGCTCACATGCTATTGACCAGGGGCCCGCGTGGCATTATGTCAGGGCGTAATGGGGCTGAAGTCAACAACCAATTGTAAGCCAGTTAGACTAGTTTGGCGTTCTCGCTAATTCCTTATACGGAACAATTTTCGAGATTTTGAGTCAGATCGGTGCCTTGGATACGGTCCGATTGACCCAGGAGATGATGGATCGATACCAGGAGCTCCGCTTCGGACGAGGCTTCGGTGTAGTTTTCACAGTAAGTTGAACTGTATGCTGCTTAGATACGTGTTTGGCAGGGCAGGAAATGGGTATATGTTTGGCCTCTTCCTCTCGTTATTTTTTATGACAAGCTCAACTTGAGAAACTAAACATCCTTCATCGCCACGATGCGCGGTTTCTTTTTGTCCTTAGAATTAGCAACTGTGCTGACAATTGCAATGGCTCTTGATTCTTCTTTTGTTATTGAGCAGCGATCGAGTGCTTCGTCCCGTCTGACACCTGCAACTATCAGCACTGAGTTGGGTCCAAAGTTGTCTGCCAATTCTTCAATCTTTGCTCAAAACGATCCGCGATGGTTCAATGCAACGGAGCGCTGGCAGGCATATTATCAGCCTGATTTCCTTGCCGTGGTTGAGCCTTCGAAGGAGTCAGACATTCCCATCATCGTATGTTGCTACTTATTTTGCTGAAAGATTGACTTGGTTAAACGATTTCGCTGCAGGTCAAATTTGCCAACTCACACGGAATCCCTTTTCTCGCTGTCAACAGAGGCCATGGCTCTACCAAGACTCTGGGTAGATTGAAAAATGGTATTGAGATCTCGATGGCCCAACTCACTGACATTAAGATCGCCGACGATGAAGCCTCTGCTTTCTTTGGTGGAGGTGTATGGGACGGGCAAGTCATCGATTCCCTGTGGGAGGAAGGCTTCGTTACCGGTATTTTTGAGCACCTCCGTTATTAATGCTGGTCTAATGATTATAGGAACGGGAAGTTGCGCTTGTGTGGGCGTTATGGGCCCTGGACTTGGCGGAGGCCATGGTCGTTACCAAGGATTCTACGGGTTGATCATTGACGGATTGATTTCCATGAATGTTGTTCTGGCTGATGGGTCCGCCATAACTGTTTCTAACACCTCATACCCTGATCTCTGGTGGGCGATGCGTGGGGCCGGCCACAACTTTGGCATCGTGACTAGTTTCCATGCTGAGATCCACAAACGCACTGTTGATGAATGGTACATTAGCGAATTTGTCTTCACCCAGGATCAGCTTGAGTCGGCTTTCGAGGTTCTCAACTCCCAGCAACAAAATGGCGGCCAGCCGAAGGAGTTGATGAACTATGGTGTCTTCACTTGGAGTTCTGAATTCAGTACGACAGAGGTGAGCGTTGAGTTATCCCATTCATGTTCGATACTAATGAACCTCTACAGCCTATTATGGAGGTTTTTATCCATTATATCGGCACAGCTGAAGAGGCAGCACCATATCTGAAGCCATTCCAAGACTTGAACCCTCTATACTCAAGCGGCGAATACTACGCCTATCCAGATGTGCTCGATGCAACCGGCACTGGCATGAACAGCCCAATGTGTCAAGACGGACACACCAATATGCAGTTCCCCTTTGGCTTGCTTGAGCACAACATTAGTGCCACTCGTCAGATTTACGACTACTACAGAGAAATCACCACTTCACAGCCATTGTACAACCAGTCCATCGTCGTCTTCGAGGCTTATTCGCTTGATGGCGTGAAGGCTGTCGACTCAGCTTCTACTGCCTTCCCTCATCGTGAAGACAATATCCTATGGTACGCATCTTCCCTTAACTCCAAACTCTGATTCGTTCAGCTCACCCTTATAGTGATGTTCTTGTTACCTACGACCCCGATAGTTCCCTTGATGCAGAAGCAATCGCCATCGGAAAGCATATCACGCAGCTCTGGGCCGATGGTCAGCCTCACCGGAAACAGCACATTTATGTCAACTATGCCTTCGGTGATGAACCTCTGGAACAGATGTATGGAGATGAGCCGTGGCGGTTGAAGAAGTTGCGTGCTACCAAGGCTAAGTACGATCCACACAATGCCTTCCGGTTCTATAACCCTATTATCTGAGAGAAGCGCGAAGTTTGTCTGCGAGGCGTTTCTGGAGCGCTATGGGCGCAAATCTTAGCATAGGCACCACTTAGATGAGGATAGTTAGGTTTATATACGGATAATAAACACAGACCTGTACTGAGTGCAGCTAACCCCGTCAACAATCAGACCACACCATGGGTTATCGATACGCGCTAACAAACTTCCCTGCCTGTTTCATATATGTATTCGGTCTGGATGGCCAACAGTCCGGTGTCTTGCAGCTTGCGAGTTGCAGGACGACGATATTACGTTGTCAAAGAGTGTCAAAGAGTAGCTTCGCAAATGTCATCTGATCCTTTATTCTGAATGATTCTAAGGTGTTGTAAGTCTCCCACAGTATCAAGGGCTATCAGTAGCGGAAAGGCACTACAATCGTCTTATTGAAAGCACTAGTTCAGCGACAGATACATGCATACTAGGGTAGCTGGGCATCATGAACAACTCAATAATACAATCCCATATGCGAAAGGCCATTCGACTGTCAAAGGAGCGATGTACGGAGATCCACATTGGTTACCAGGTCCAGTCCGAGCTATCAGTATGCCAATCTGGCCTGTCAGATGGCTTTGCCAATCCCCATAACACGTAGGTCTCGTCTGAGAACGGCTCAGTGTCCATTGGATAGGCCCCTCGCAATCCGGAAATGTGCCTAAAAGTGATTAGCTCATCGCCATCGACATTCATAGATTGGTCAGGTGAATGGAATGTCGGAACTACCTACATAACCTTGGTGACATCATCGTAAATAATCTTGCTCGGAGGGGTAAGTCCAGGTTGCCAAGAACACCTACTGAGTTATCTTCGTTGTATTAGTATAGATAGTTCTCGAAGTTTTGGACGTGTAGGGGTTAAGATCTTACTCATAGGCAGTACGAAAGGCGGAACGCAGTCGCTGGCGGTATTCAAAGTCGCGTTTCCAGAAGGTATAGTAGTCCACGGGCTCACCTTCACCAGGCACCCGTTCCCACGCAACGTAGTTGATGTAACCACCCGGCACAAATTCTTCGACACCTTGCAACTCTTCCCCATAGCCAAGCAATTTCGGTACTGCCATGCAGTTTTCGCGATCAAGAGATGCAAGCGCTTTGAGCTCCGTGTGGGTGCACTGGCTGACAGCCTGCTGGGCTCGGACTTCTGGAGCGCTAGAAAAGGTACCATCAAGAGGGATCTGCATATAGATCCGCATGAAGCCCTGCTGAGTAGGGTCTAGAAGGCTGTGACAAGAGAACTTAATGACGACAAACGGAGGCCCCAGTTGTCGCTCATATTCCTCCTGGGTCATCGTTTGGTAATCCTCGGATATTTTCTCGTCAAGAACGAACGTACGAAGGGGCGAGAGGGAAGGCTGGTCGAGTTTGATCTCAGTGCCGCCCAGGTGATCGAAGTTTATCGAGGGGATCGTTACGACGAAGTCCCTAGAGCGAGACATTGCGACAAGGGAAAGGAGACGAAAGGTTGAGTAGCTTCAAGATTCAGAAGAAATGAAACCGCTCTGGTGAAGTTGATAAACAAGCGGGTTGTAAAATTCAAGTGTTGAGCAGAGAGAAAAGAAGGGCGTGGAGGTGATAAAGAAGTGTTACGGATTATTGCCTAATGTCTTAGGTGTTAACCGTGGAACAATAACATCCATGGATAACCTTCAAAATTTCTCCAGCTCCAACCTATCAAGCCCACAAACGTTTTGGATGCAACACCCAACTTTTATCAACCAACCGGACCGGAGTCAACTTGATCAACATGCCTTCACAACACTCCGGCGCTGATCTACTCCTACGGGGTCCATCGCGGTTAGTGAGGTCTCCATTCGTCCACGGGTACCTAGGTAGGCAGCCCTGGAGGGCACCGGTTGTTGTTTTGTGCCAAGGTGACACCTTGAATATCTGCGAGGTATGCCTATCTCCGGCACAATGGTGACAATAAGTCACAATCCTGAGGTTATTCGCACTACCTGAATAGGAAAGTCCAGGGCTTCGCGGGAGGTGAAGTTGTATAGTAGCCTACTTACTAGTGAAATAATTTAGCTTCCTACTTAGTTAATCTTAAAAATAGTCTTTTATTATAATAAATACTAAGTTACTAACTCTGAAGTCCTCTTCTTGTCGATACTTATTTATTTAATAAATCTATAATTACTATAACTTTATAATTTATTCTTTAATCTAGATCTAGATCTTTTAGAGCTTGGAGAGTATTTATATTATATCTTATTTATTAGATATTATAGTCTCTTAATTTTTCTTATTAAGTATTATCATAGATTTGTAGTCCCTTTTTATAAAGAAAGATAACTTCTTTATTATATTTTATAGAAGAATCAAAGCTATAAAATTAACTATTAGTAGAATTTCTAACTAGTTATCCTAATTTTATTCGATATATAACGTATTTCACTAGTAAGTAGGCTACTACTAGCGAGTAGGCTACCTATAATACTATAGTAAATACTATATTTTATAGCACACTTAAATTTCTTTTTCTATACCGTACATATTTCGAGGCAAGCATCTGACACAGACACTCAGCCTCCAGAGTGTCAAAGCCTATCGGTAGGTAATTGTTGGTATCACCAGATAGGTACTGTGTGCACAGTTAAGTGGACAGTGTTTATGATTCCAAAGCAAAAAGTCAATTGATTCAAGTAGATAGATGTGTGTTCCTTCCAGGTCTAGTTCCAATAACCCTGAATCCTCATCTTGGGGGCTCGCAAGATGGCAGGCCAACAGAATCAAAGAGGCCCATTCAGATATGATCGCTGATACTAGTGGCAGCGGGATGTACGCGTGGGTCGAACCCAAGGTTTCTGACTGGAACTGAATAGCCATGTTTGTTGAGGGACTGATTCGTAACAGCGTGCCGTGTTTTGAGAAGGTCAATTCTTAAAAAGTACTAGACAACACACTCGACAAAATCGCTTTGCATTAAATAGGGAGCTGGCCATATTATGCCACGTCAGCTCAGTGCCTATGGGCCTCAGCAGCTCAGCCTCACTGCGCGAAATGAAAGCCAATAAAAATGGGCCAACTGTCAAGATACAAATTACAACTTCTGAAGTCCACGATTTATTTCTTATAAGTCTTATAAAGACCCTACGACGACCTAATGCTGTTCTCTTTTCTTGAGTTATGTTACGAATACCCTACATCCTGAGTCACGCATCTGCACCGACTTGCTTAGGACTGCTGATCATTTCCCATTTTGCGAACATACTAGCAGGCTGAAAAATGAGCGAGGACGACGAACATCCCCTTCAAGAGGAGCTCAACAATGCAGCTTCCCTCGGTGATCTCGAATGCATGAAAACCCTTTTGAGCACGACAGATGTTAATATTAATGGCGGAACTGGAACTCCCTACCGCACGGCTCTTCACGAAGCCGTTACAAATGGGCGAGACCAAGTGGTCCAACTTCTCCTGGACTGGAATGCAGAGATCGAGGTCAAAGACCACTCCGGCTCAACTCCACTCCATTGTGCGGTGAAGTACAATCGCAGCAAAAATCTTATCAGGATGCTTTTAGATCATGGGGCCAACGTTAATGCGGACAATTATCGCGGAAGTGTTCTGCGAGAAGCCTGCTGGCGGTCCTACCAGGAAGCCATTTACCTACTACTGGACTATGGGGCCGATGTCAACTCCCCTAACCAGCCCAGACAAAGTGCACTGCAAGCTGCGACAAATTATGCACATGAAGATATCGTACACATGCTACTGAAAAAGGGCGCGGAAGTTAGTTTCAGGAGTAGCGATTGCGAAAGCGCCTTGATGCTAGCCGTCAACAGGGTTGATACATCCAAAATCTGCCTACTTCTTCAGTACGGCGCGAAAATCGATGGCAGAATTTTGGATATGGCAGTGATAAGAAGGCACGAGAAGACCCTGCATACACTTTTAGAAGCATCCCCTTCTGCCTTTGATGTGGACTGTAATTATGAACTTGCGTTGGAAACGATTGCAGCTGCTTTGAAGAAGACCACGCCCCCGGCGCTCGAAAACAACAGCTTTGGCTGTACTGTGGCTCAGGTACGGTCTGTTTGGGAGGATGGGTTAGGCGCATATAAATATCCTTGGGGTGAGGATTTTCTAGTTGACCGATGGAGATCTGGGTCACCGGACGAGAGAGCTAGGATTGCTCACAAGTTCGGTATAGACCTCATCAAGCGAGCTTCAAGCCCAAAGTCTCATTTTGAGAAGCTGAATGAGAGGATATCAAGGGGACTGTTGTCTGGGTTTCAGGCTCTTCCTATGAAGGGGGAACTGGATGACAACGACATTATCAACCGAGCTTGCAAACTCTTGTCTCAGCTACCATCGACTTCACCGCCTCTATTTTCCATAAAGCTAGCACAGGATACAATCTCAAGCGAAGTTTTTGACAAATATTTCTTCGTGGATACGAGAATCAATTCAACGCCGCACTGGGATGATTTGAGGGTGACGAGTCTGACGAGCGCGCTCGTGGTTCAAGTGGCGCTGCGCGTTTCGTGGGCAGAGGCTAGACAGGCTAGAGGACAAGATAATCCCTTTCTCTGTACCCAAGGAGTAGGTTGGTCTCACGTGCTCCAGATTCTCGGAGAAATACTGAATAAATTATTCGAAATGCCATTGCTGAAAGCATCCCAATTCGACAAAGACGCATGCTTTATCGCCAAATCATTCATTTGGACGGCGTGGCAGCAAATAAGACTCCTCCTTGGCAGCCACCAATTCAAACTTCAGTTGAAAAAAGGACTAAATTTTGAATCTGGTATAGGCACAGCCCTGAAAGAAGTTTTCTTATCATCAAAGGTGATTGATTCAGTGAGCCTCGCCCAGCAAACGCCACCTTACATGTGCAAATGGGCGTATCGAGTGATATCCACGACAAACTCACCTGCAATATTGGATCTGCGCAGGCTCATCTTACGCTATACTGATCTTTGGGGGAAACAAATGCCGCGCTGCAATGATAACTATTGCTGCTCTGGAGATTCTTCGGATGAGTGCTCGAGGTTCAAAGGAGCCGTTATAGCTGACCAGAGTGCTCATGATTTGAGCCACGAGACTGTGGGGTCTTGCTATCGAATTTATTGGGATAAATCCTCCTACCAAAATATTGGCGGAAGAGCGAGTGTCCGAGTTGATAGCGATATATCAAAGGGAAAGCATGCAATCTACTGTGACGCAAGCGAGAGAACTCTGGCTATCTCACATGTATGGGCTCATGGGCAAGGAGGGCGGCCAGAGACAGGGATTAATTGCTGTCTTCATCGTCGGTACTGTGCCATTGCGCAAAGCCTGGATTGTGACTCATACTGGATTGACACAATGTGTAAGATATGTCTATGTTTCTAAGGCTCCTCATTTGCTAACGATCCATTGAACCTTAGGTATTCCCGATGATCATTTGCTTCGTGGCAAGGCAATCATGTCCATCAACTCCATCTTTCAGTGCAGCAAAGCATGTCTAGTATGCGATAGAGACGTAATGGAAATCGATATTTCAGGCCTCGGGAACCACACGTTTTCAATCGCAGCACAAATTCGGCTTCGAGAATCGATCCTATCTACCATCATCTTTTCAGACTGGAATGTTCGGGCATGGACCTTTCTCGAAGCCATGCAAAGCCGAGAAAAGATCATGTTCCTTTGCAAACACAATAGAATCTTCTCTGTGCGTGAAAATGTCGAAATTGTTATGACCGAGGGTAGCCTTGACATCGGCACTGCCTTCCTGACAACACCACATTTGCTGCCACAGTCACTGGTGGAGTTGGTGCAACCGACTGAGGAGGAAGAGGAAGAGAAAAACAGCTGGTTGGATTTCTTTGACAAACATGACTCCCGCTCAGATGATGAGCCTGAAGATAACAGCACGCTCGAAACGGCGGCTTTCTGTCTCCAACATCGACCTGCGTCACGGGAAGGAGATGCATTCATTATCTGGACAATTCTTGCCGATGCGCCAACTCTTCGCTCACCCGAAGACTTCTGGAGAAGTAAAAAGGGCACATTCCTATCAACAGGGTTTCTGATGTCTGAAGTATCTCGCCTGAAGACAAAGGGATTAAGCTGGGCCCCCTCCGATCCCATCGCATGCAAAATACCCAGCCTGCTCAACGGAGATAGCAGCCAGCACCGCGAGGCTAATATGATGCCAACAGAGAAAGGTGAGATTAGAGATGAAGGATTTTCTGCATTTTGGCAAGTCTTTTACTTGGAACCGTCGGCTCGCAAAAATTGTGAGTCTCTTTCGGAAGATGCAGCTTTTGCAGGAGACATTGGGGAGGCAGTTCGCTCCCATTTCTCGACTCGAAATAAAATAGCTTTATTACGGCCGGCTCTCCAGACCACATGGCGTGCTTCTGGAGGTAAAATTGTAGCTGATATTAAGAGATTGGCGTTACCTATTGTGGCTGTCTGTGAGTATTGCCCGGACGATAATGGGTGGAAATGGCTGGGCGTCCGGACATTAGATCCGGACGGCTACTTGCCCGATTTTCTGTATGAAAACATTTTGTTGGTTTAGTTTACTATATTTGTCAGGACTAGGCTGCCAGGAGCAATATAGCTTCCAAAATAAGAAACGTGGATTCTGATTGTGTCTCAAGCTTTCAACAACTCTTTTGGTTCCTGATTCAATGACACTTGCTATTCCTCAAACGTACTTAGTTTTCGAAAAGCCCCCAGATGACATTTCATCTATTTTCTACTTCATCTTCACATCCAGCGGAAAAAGGCATTTTCCAAAGGCGGCATTTTGTTAAGTACAAGTTGAAAATCCATATCCCGCATCACGATTTTCAAATTCTACGTTGCATAGTCTCCCATCAATTTTTGACGTCCTTCATGCCTTCAAACTCCTCAGAATCAACATTATCAGGCGAATTTGAATAGAGTTACGATATCCCTAGTTCGTTCCTCATAAAGGGCGAAGTTTGCTAGCAGCCCCACGGTAGAGTGATAGGTAACATAGCGCAGTCCACCCCGTTCTGGAAGCGAAACGACAAATTTCAGCATGACAAAGAAAAAGGTTGTATAATTGTATTTAGGGTCAGTGCTTGATTTAACGTTGACTCGGTAGTTGGGATTTACCTAACCTAATCGTTCCCGAAGGCTAATACAAATGGTAGGGAACTTTCCTAAATAAAAGGAATTCTAGGAAAGTCTGGTAGGACCCTATTATCTCACAGATAGACCTCTGCATAGCCCATGAATAGGCCCAGACCCCCGGCTCAACCTACAGCCCATTAATAGGGGCCCATCAAAGCCTATCAAAAGCCCATTTCTACGCATAAATATAGTCTTAGCATATATAAAGTAGATGATTAATGACTGTATTTTACGTAGGTACCAACCTATATATTTAGTATTATTATATTATTATAGTAAGAAGTAGGAATTAAGTGGATTTTGTAATGTGTCACCGTCCTCCTGGATGAACGGCTCCGCAAAGCGATGATATATCCCCGCGCCCCCGCTCCCTACTACAAAACCATCTTCACCATCTTCACCATCCGCAAAAATATCATCAAATACTGCATGCCCCCGCGCCCGGCCTTTCTCCGCTACACCTTCAAGAAAACAAATCCCAAACCGGCCGGATCAATTTCACGCGCTTTGATGCTGAACCCTGGTACGTCGAGCCCACATTACTGAATCGCTGGGGTCTAGCGGCCTGGGTACAGAGGCCGCAGGGTCTGCCGTTGCCTGGGAATGGTTTCCAACCCGAGGGGTATGTGACGAGGGATGTGGGACCTGAGCGATGGGTGAGCAAGGGCGATGTGGAGTTTGAAGCGTCAATGGCGAAGTTGATGGCGGAAGGAAGAGGCCGGTGCCCTTTTGCCAAGCTGTGATGATTTTCCTTTGACACACGATGCTTCGCCATGCGTCGGACTGAATGATTGAGCGAGCGAGGTTGCAAGACACTCTGATAGGTCAGGGCTACGCTTGGGCGAAACGCGAATTTGGACGGGCCCGGAAACTGCATTCTAATCTACCCCACCTTTGCGATCCACATACAGTAGAGTCTCTCTATAGCGGAGAGTCGAATAACGAAGCTATAACAGTCATTTCTAGCCACACCTGACTCTGCCGCTAAGCAGGGTCCAAGGGTGGGGCACGGACCCACACGAAGTCACCGACTAATAGCCGCAGTCAACGGTCACAACTTAGAGGCGTATACAATCGAGAAAATTACCGTAATTACAGGTTGCGGCACCGGGTGACACCTGCGGAAACTGTTTGTGGCCCTACCGGATTTGCAAATACTGTAAGAACCAGTACTGCTTTCGATAACTGGGAGCAGGCCATTCCGGAGGGGTGAGACCGGGAGCCGGAACACCAAAATCAGGCCACAGACGGGCCGGGAGCTATCCGAGCCTCACATAGTACTCTCCAGATCCTTTCTTTGTTTACTCCCCTTTCCACGAAATAGTTTTCTCCTTCTCTCAGCCTCTGCTTTTTCTCTCTTATTCAAGACCTGGTAGGAACCACAATGTCTGTATCTCCCACTTTTTTGCACCCCTGGGTGGATGAATTATACTGTTTTGTGGAATTTGTCGCATATTGACACTTTTTCTCCTAGGAATTCTACCGTGCTGCCCCCCGGCACCTATTGGGGCCAATATCAGGATATCACCAAATCCAATACCCACCTGAGCGTGGCAGAGAGATTGTGGGTCGCATGGTATGCGTGGGTGCAGAATGATGTCCTGGCCACCGGCATCATGTCCTTCGTCATCCACGAGTTGTTCTACTTCGGCCGCTCTCTTCCGTGGATCTTCATCGACAGCTTGGGTTCCTTCAACAGATACAAGATTCAAAGTGTGAGTGGCAAGCCTAACACCTGGCACTAGCTGAAATCAACCCAATTCCAGCCGCCATCGAAACTAACATTCTGCTTCAGAGCAAAGTACCTTCATTACGAGAGCAATGGGATTGCGCCAAGTTTGTGCTTCTGAGCCACTTCACCGTCGAACTTCCTCAAATATGGTATGTTCCTGCCGTCGACGGAATGGTATTCTACCCGACGTTTGCCTCTCGGGCCCGATTGAGTAATAACGGCTCTTCTAGGCTTTTCCACCCAATGGCCCAGTTCTTCGGTCTATCAACATCGATTCCTTTTCCGTCTCCCTGGACTATGACATATCAGATTGCGATATTTTTCGTGATGGAGGACACTTGGCACTATTTTTGCCACCGAGCTCTTCATTGGGGTCCACTCTACAAGGCTATTCACAAAGTTCACCATCAGTATTCTGCACCATTTGGTTTGGCCGCCGAATATGCTTCTCCTATTGAAGTGATGATTCTCGGCTTCGGGACCGTCAGCTCCCCGATCCTCTGGTGTGCTTTCACCGGTAACCTGCATATCCTCACCATGTACATCTGGATTGTGTTGCGCTTGTTTCAGGCTGTCGATGCCCACAGTGGCTACGAATTTCCTTGGAGTCTTCACCATTTCCTGCCTTTCTGGGCTGGTGCTGATCATCACGACCTCCACCATGAGAAATTCATCGGGAACTACTCAAGCAGCTTCCGCTGGTGGGACTACCTCCTTGACACCGACTACACTCCGGATGCCCTGAAGCGCCGAAGAGAGAAAAAGGTGAAGGCAAAGAAGACACAATGATCTGAACGTTAGCAGTGACGGTCTCCCTATTTTCTCTTCAATTTGGGCGTTGGCTCTGTCTGGAGCTATTTACCTGATAGATGATAGGCTTTCTTATGGTACCCAGTACGTTGTGACCCCATACCCGCAAGGGGTATGGGGTCACCATCTAATTAAATTTACCATGTAATTGAATTTCTTTCGACGTAGCAAATACTTTTTGGATTTTCTCAACAACCACTACCCCAATACTTACACAAAAAAAGCCAAAAATACTACCAGATTAATATCTGCAAGTGGATCCAAATTTAACCTGATTGGACCAAGCGTAGGCGTAGGATCAATCAATCAAAGTTCAATTAACCCGTTGCAGTTTAACTAGTTGCGTATGACTATGCAGGCGCTTCATCCAACTGAAGCAAGAACTCGAAGCCAAACGCCAAGTGGGATCACTCCCAGGGTATACAGATGCTGATCGTAAAGAGTGCGGAATCAGCCCATTCCTGTAACCCATAAACCCTTGAATCCAAACCCATATAACTCGTACATAAGAAATTAACATATAGTGATAGTTGTGGAGTGCACCCTCCACCTTCCAACCTTCACCTCTCTCTCTCTCTCTCTTTCTCCGCAACCTCCCCTGCCTCAGTTTCAATTGATGGTGATGTTGTCCTGGCCATTCAGCTGGCATGCTTGTCGACTCTGGCTGAGTCCTCGTTTCACAGCATCATTTGTCGTCATTGGCTAATACCCATCGTCTTCCACAACTAGCTCCATTGCCGCGAGGCCTGTCGGTTCGTCGTCGTCCTCCTCGATCCCAACGTGTTGAAACTGCTGCAGGAGACCTGTTCGGTGCATAAAGTTGACCACGTAGCGGATGGCCTGCGGGTTGCTGCTTGATGCAACCGTAGAGATTATTTGCTTGCCCATTCCAGGTATCTCCGGGATAATGTTTCTCAACATCAGCCCAGGAGTCTGTCAAGTACACTTCTCCAGTATCGGGATTTATATTCGCAAAGGCATAGAGCACATGTGTCAGCTTGTCAGCGGGAAGGTCACTCGGATTGAAGTGACGGCCATAGACTGCCTAATATATTTTTTTAGTCATACTCTGAGGGCAGGGGACCTGTGCAGCGAGGGAAACCAGGAGAACCATCTATCTTCATTGACCCAGTTGACGAAATATACCATAGATAGATATCCTTTTACGACACGAGGTCCGAGTACTGATTTGTCTATTCTCTTAGAGAGTAGCTCATCTGTAGCTCCCACAGACCAGGTCTACAGTAAAACAAGCCAAAGGAGAGATATCATCATGATGAAAATTCCGTTCTGTTGTGCTAAATTGGCATCTCTAAGTCTAGGGGAATGATCAAGGAAGGTTAGAATGCGACGTAGGTAGGAAATTATCGGAGATATATATAGTATATTCTACAACTACAACCACATATTATTAGTCCGAATACCGTAGCTTAGGATAAACGGAACCAGTTATCTTATTTAAGGTTGGGATTGTAAAACAGTGCACAGAAACCTCCCTGCAAATTTGAACTTCTTTGTTGTGACTTATTTTTGCAATACAGTACTAGCTCATCAATGTCGACCGACTATATCTTTTCCCAACTGCGACAACTAGGTGCGCTTTATGGCCAAACACGCACCGGGAGACATTATCTCATATTATATGTATCTAGGAATCCCAACCGTTTAAAATCTCCTACCAAAATTATTTAAGGACCCAATACTACGGGATTTGAAAGACTTCGAAGGGGCTATTCAAGTTCTTTCTCTATCTTTATGGACATATCACCCTATTGAATTTGACACGAATTCTCATTATCCCAAGAGTGGACTTCGTAACCTCATTTATTCACATCTACCATCCGTAGTGACCAGTCATTGTCTTACCCTTCCTCCAAGTCTCTGCTGTCGGTAATTACAATGACACAATCATCTGATAATCTGGAATTTGCTGCAACGGAGGTTAAGCTTGCTACTGCTTGAAAACTCGACAATCTCTCCCGCGGGATATTCATGACCTCAGAGTAAATCCAAGCTATGCGAATATTTTATAGATGGTGAAAGAGAAGCTTGTAATACTCATAAATGTATTTGAGAGATCAAAAGATTTACACTGCATAAACAAGGTAGGACCGGGCCGAAACGCCCGTGGACTCGGGATGAGTATTTTCCCCGTAATCACCCGTCATACATCATACATTCGTAAACTTGCTTTTCCTTAATGACCCCTAGTTCTATATAAGAAAGATATACGAGATCGGATACTTCACGGGACCCGATTTCTAGGTACCAATATCACGACAAACATGCTATGGAGATCTCTGATCTTCTGGCCCTACGAGACTCTGCGGTCATCGCAATTCTCGATATTTTCGGTATCGCTTATTTTTCTTTGTACACTCTACAATGTCTTCTGACAGAAAGCTGGTGTACGAACAATGTATGGTATAGATGAAATGTCGAAGACTCTAACTAACTAAAATGACATAACCCGCTATTTCAACAATCTGTGCGGACCATGATAACTAACTATAATATGCACTTTTGTATGGTATGCCTAGTACCAAATGTCATATGACGTTTCCGGTAGAATACCTGGTTTCTACCATGTATTCGGACTTGGTATTCGACACTATCTCCTACTTATTACTTTATTTATCTAGTATAACGATCGGTTACTTATTATAGTTCGTCGGGTTTCGTTTCGTTCCGGCTATCTTAATTAGCTAGAGGTTCGGTTTCGGTTTTAGATCGAGTTTTAGCTATACGATACTAAGGGACGGAAAGTAGGGTAAAGCGTAACCGAGACTAATTATAATAAATAGTCTATATAGCCGTACTACTTTATTAGAAATAAGAATAGTACTTAGTATTATATTACTAGCTAGATGGGAGCCTATCAAAGCCCATAAAAAGCCCATTTCTGTGCACAAATATAGTCTTAGAATACATAAAGTAGATGATTAATGACTGTATTTTACGTAGGTACCAACCTATATATTTAGTATTATTATATTATTATAGTAAGAAGTAGGAATTAAGTGGATTTTGTACTGATTTTAGCATTATGATACTAGATTTCATACAAAATTTTATATAAAATAATGCTAAAAAGATCCAATTCGACTATGAATTCGTACACAGAAGAATTACTAAGTATTAGTATAAAGAGATATATATTATCTATAGAGGATTGATACTACTTTCTATATAAGCCCCTAATAAAAATAAGTACCTCTTATAAAAAAAGTAAAGCTTTATAAAAATCAATTTTGATTCTTATTTTTCGGCCTCCTAGTATCTATTACTTAATATCTTATAAATAAAATCAAATCAATCAGTCCTATTAGTTAATTTATAAGTGATTCATATATAGCTTTATATACAGCTTAAATGGTAATTTCAATACCCCTAAAGAATAAAAAAAATGCATTAATTATATAGCTGCTATAAATTGGCATGTTTGTATTGATTGGTTAATAATAAGGGCCCATTATAGACCCCAATAGGCCCTATAGGCTTAGTAGATAAGCCCATAGCCTAACCCATTAGTGGGTTGGGTTGGATTGGGCTATGGGCTTTATGGGTTATGCAGAGGTCTACTAGTAGGTACTATACTTATACGACTTCTTCGATATTAGTAACTAAGTATTAATATTATCCGTTAAAATTATAATTAGTCTTCCTACTTCTAGAAGGTCTAGTGCCTTTATAATTTTCGCGAACTATTACGCGTCTCTTATAGGGCGGTCTAAAATATACTACTCTAATACTGTCGAGGATAGCGTTATAATTATCTATTTCTTAGAATACTATAAAATAGGAGCTCCTCTAAACAACTAGATAGCGCCTTCGGTAGACTTTAAATTATACTAATCATTTTATAATACGTCCGTATAGATAAAGAATAATAGCTCCGGTATCTTACTAAGTTTAATTATATAGTTAAGTCTTTCCTTTTATACATCTATAGGTTTTTTTAACCGCTTCTATATCGTTAATTATTAGAGAGGCTATTCGGTATTAAAGTCTTATGATAGTAAACCTAAGATCTAGTCGAGTCTTAATCGCTAACTAGTTTAACCTACTAACTATAGATCTATGTAAAGTTTATTCTTTCTCTCTAAGAAGTAACTCGGGGTCCTTATTCTTAGAATCCTACTTCCTATTTAGCGAGAGCGGAATTAGTTATAGAGAATATACCTATATTTCTATTAATTAGAGTACTTCGAGGCTATATACATATTATATTATAGTAATAGTTTTCTTCTTATAATTACGAATAACTCCGATACTAAAGAATCTCGATAGATAGTTTGCCTATATCTTTAATATCGAACTTAGCCTTAACCTCATACGAGGGGTCACTATCTATATAGATAGAGAGCAAATAGATACTATCTAATAAAGCCTAAGGTAGCAACGCCTAGTAGAAATCTCAATAGGTCGGTTGGTCAATTAATGCCATTCACTATGACCATTCGTAAAATGAACCTGATATGCAAGAAACCAAAACTACACGTATCCGAGTATGTTCAGTATGCATAGAGTAATCCGTTTACTGAAGACCAAATTAGAGTCTCATCAAGGTCTCTGGTGGCCTACTTGCCGCTCCCATTATTAGGCTTCCCTCGCGTAACGCACGACTATGAAGTCACCGTGACACTTCGGCAAAGTACAACACGGCATTGAACGTCCTCACCTCAAGATAGTGCCTGGTTATTTTCACCTTTGTTTGAGCCTTCCAGCAAACTCGAAACACGAGACACTATAACACATCCCCCACTTCTTTCTGATTTGCCTCCGCAATTCTGCCAGTCTTGGACGGTCGACCAACGCTCTTATTTTCCGTCACATCGTAGCATGCTATGTATAATATGTTCCGTTTCATTGCCTTTTCTAGCCCGAAAGCCACCGAGTGAATCCCCGAAACAAATACCAGAGAAGTGTTCGGATCATGAATTCGGCCATGATTACAACGACCTTGGGCCGCGCCAGAAAGCTCATCGCGTCGGAAAATGACTTCACAGTCTGACATGGCATTTCGTCACGGTGGTGTTTCGTACAGGTCATCAGCGGAAACTAAGGCTAGTTCCTCATCGTACCATCTTACGATAGCTTCACATCCGGAATGGAGTATCGTTGCTTGGAGATGTGTGTAGATACCGTAGAGAGCTCTCTAGGGAAGCCAAGCACGAGACGTGCATAGAATGTAATAGCTTGCACACAAAGTTACGGAAGTTTCGGTACTTTGCACTCAATTTTTCAACACAAAATTGGCTAAGCCTTCAAGGACGTATGACCGTCTTTTGCCCGTGACCCTCGCGATACTGGTCCAAAACATGGTTAATTCTCGCGACATCTAGCCCCTCCAAAACATGATATTTCAAAGGATGAATATAACCCGCCTTGATCCACGTCGAGATAAAATCCCAGAAAAATTTCGACACCTCTGGGTAAAGTGCGCTGAATCCAAACGTTAAGCGCCTATCATATCCAGCTAACTTTTCACCAATGAATGTTGGGTCAGGGATCGACTCGTTGACTGGATTGAGAGTGATCAAGCAACCTCTTTTTGAGTTTGATAAAGCAGCAAGTCCTAGATCTTGTTCTAACCCCATGTTCACCGCATCGAGAGCGTAAACCAGCTCGTCGCCCACGATACCCCGAGCTTGACGGATAATTTCGTCACGACTAGCTTGTCGGTCAATCACATGTGTTGCACCTAACTCCTGTAACTCAGCTACGGATCTTTGACCTGCAACTGTAATGATCTGTCTGAATCCACTCATCCGGGCAAACTCTATCGCAAATCGGCCGCAGTTCGACCCTCCGCCGATAACAAGGATTGCCTTCCTGCCATCCGCGGAGCAACATGTGGATTTAGGGTTTTCCAATGAAGACGACGGAATGGGAAGCCCTAATCCGCTTGAGTGAAACAAGGCAATAAATGCCGCTATCGCGCACACAGGAATCGTGGCCGACTCGTTGTCAGTGAGACCCGCTGCATCAGTCTGGGCCGCATAGCAGGCATCCACAATGGCGAACTGTTGGAGACCGCCACAATCGGTTAGAGACTGCCCCGGTACAAAGCTCGCGTGTGCGAAGACATTGTCTCCGATATGGAAACGCGGGGGCTTTTGATTTGGTCCCAGTTTTATCACTCGGCCAGCGATGTCATGCGCGACAACCTGGGGAGATTGTTTAAAGAACAAACCCGCATCGCGAGTTTTCTGGTCCATGGGGTTCACTAGAAAAGATTCCGCAAGTAAGATATAAATACATAACTCCTACTCGAGGCTGCGCTAGACAACATCAGGTACTTACGTGAAGCAGCTGTTACCTGCACCAAAACTTGGTTCTCGCCGGGCTCGGGAATACGTCGCTCTATAAGCCGTACAGGCTCCGAGACAGATTGCACGACGATGGCCTTTTGCATGTCGTGAGATGAGCAAATATGAATATTTAGCAGTCCTGATAGTATGTGCCGCAGTGAATAGGTTTCGGTACAGCTTCTAGCCATTTCATACACTAGGGGTGAAGATCTCACGATGGGCTCTCTGACTGAGACGGATTCTGCAGTCCGGGCCCGCCTCCTAACCTGATTACTTAC
Source organism: Penicillium hordei (assembly GCF_028827395.1). Lineage (NCBI taxonomy): Eukaryota > Fungi > Ascomycota > Eurotiomycetes > Eurotiales > Aspergillaceae > Penicillium > Penicillium hordei. Next base: position 3,684,460 of record NW_026623147.1, on the reverse strand, counting down.
GCCGGTCCAATCTTCATCCAGAGATTGCGGTGCGGCATTTTCATACTTGTTTCGCAGTTTTAAAGACGTGCTTTGGGCCGTCGGTATGGGTACCATTGCCTAAGATAAGACATTTCGGATTTCATAGGGCCCTCGATGAGAGGATGTGTGGCAGGCCTCGGAGTTAAGACTTGCTTACGCCTCGACGATCATTGGCTCCTAGTCATACACTAAGTGCCCCACTACAATGGGGCAGTAGTGACCGAATCCTGGTCGTGAAAAGGGGCGGGGCCATTGTGGGGCATTGTGTTCTCTTGGCCAATGAACTTCTGTATGTCAGCATGTTGATCTTTGTTCTGTGGGGAATGCCAGCCTTGAGTGGGTCAAGTCTAAAAATTCTAAATTATGCTCGCATCCTGCACATCATACAAGAGTTTGTGAGAAAATCATTTGCCCGACCCATCATTGAGCTGATTATAAACCACTACCCACTAGACTGGGTACGGATTCGTATTTTGGTCTAGTTTGTAAAATCAATTCACTGAGCGATCTGCAGGAACGTATACACACTTGAATCTTACAGAAAACTCGTAAGGATAGTCCTCGAGGCCCAAAGAGGGTCCCAATCTCTTTGCGTTGTAGCGTGAGTTTGTGTCCCCGAGTTCGATTTGTCAGCTTCAACACAGACCCCGCACCTGTTTCGAACTTCCATGGCTAACTAGATAATGTCGCATGTCGGGCTTTCGGAGCCTCGAGTACCGACTGACCGAAGCCCCTCTCGCAAGCCCACAGATTCGGTGGCCAAGGGACCTACCGCATCGTTCCTGAATTGTTACAATGTACAGGCAAAACAAGCAGGATCCTAATTTCCGCTTTATATTTCATGCAAACGTCATTCTTCTGGCGGTGTATCCGAGTGAGGGTAAATTTCGAGGCTAGCAATATCTCCCCGCCCTTGCCAGCTAACAGTTTGCCACCAAGGGCCGGAGGCAGTCCATAGATTCAGGGACTGAACGGCCGATGTGCCGAGTGATTCATCTTGCGCTGATTTTGCAACCGACTGATCGACGTAAAATCTAGCTGAATAGCATAACCCGCAAATTTAAAGATGTAGCTAGGTTGAGTACTCGTTTGGGTGATAGTACTGATCATTGGCTGTCCTAACACGGTTCCAAAAGCCGCTGATTCCGACGCTTTGCTTTGCAGTAGGGGGATTATCACCGGTAATAATTCATCTGCCTCTAGAAAGCAAGTATCAGAGCACTGTGCAACTTGCTTCTGCCAGACTAGACTTGAGATATATAAATCAAGTTTGCGACCAATTCTCAAAGTTCAATAGTAGCATCCCTCTTTCGCCTGACTCTTCCAAATCGATCCCCTCGAAGAAAAGGAAACTTCTTAAAATGTCTTCGATCAGCATTCCTACCAAGTCAACCATTCGTCTCCCTAAGGCGTCCAACATTCGGACTATGAATCCTGTGCCTGTTTACGACGTAAACAATTTCTCCGATGCCCGAACTGAAAAGCTCGGAGAATTGTTTGCAAAAGGCCATGATACCGTGGCTCCGCTTCGAGATCCCAAATTGATTCTTCATAGCCATCTGCCACATGTATGCGCAGTTTCTTACTCCCTCAATACCCTATTATTGCCTTATAGCAATGAACATCATACTTAAAAATTCAACAACAGTTCCTAGGTTCCGCGTATGCCCTCGGTGCGGACAAAGATCAGTTAGTCCGCAGTTACGAACATGAAATTACTCAGTTGGTGCCTATTGGCCGAGGCTTTATCCGTGGAGACGCAATTTCTGGGGATAATTGGAGGGATTTTCTAGCTCAGAAAGAGTAAGCGGATGCCAGCGAAGCGAATGCTCCTACTATAGCCTCTGTCCGCCCCAGCTAACGTGGGATGTCGGCAGGTACACCGTTGCCTATGTTGATTTCTTTGACTGCCAAGTCAAGGCACACGACGGCGCCTGGACAAAGGTTCTGGAAGAATACTTGTATTCGGACGCTGAACCTCTGATCAATGGGTTTACTGGGGGCCGTAAGTTTCTCTACTACCGGCAGCACACCGTGGTTACCGCAGGATATGACCGGACAGCTGACAAAGAATAATATATAGTCGGTCACCCCTTTATTCATTTAGCATACGCATACGAATTCGCCAGCCCGCAGGTAGCAACCCAAGCCCTCAGTCAGGGGTGCACTGAATATAACCCGCTGCATACCCTTCTTGACCACCCATCTGTGGACAACTCAACGTACAAAACCACCTCGCTGTCTGAAGTGATCGAGCGTGTCCGGAAGGACTCGCGCTTTGACTCAGTTCTCTCCGAGCCTGGGATACTTAATCTTGATATCCTTACGCAGCGACAACACCTTGACGTCGTGCGAGAGCACTGGAATGCTTGGCAAGTGGTTGACCCTATACGCCAATTTGAGGAGTGCTGCGATCTAGCAGTTCTTATTGCACTCAGTAATGGCGACATAGAAACATCTTTCGACTTTTATAACGCTCATATATTGACGGTTGCGCACGCACTTCGTGTCCTATGGACCTATCTCCCGCCCAAGCATCTGGCGACTGTCTTAAAGCAGTACGTACTTTTTGTGATCTTGACGTATGTGTCGCAGCTACGACCGGATTTTGGAATTGAGGTTTTGGAGGGAGTTACGCTAGATGGGCGGGGTTGGGACTGGGTTATTGATACCGCGCTGAATAGCAAGTGGGCACTCGATGTGCATTTTTTCAAAGTCGTGCGAGCTCCAAAGGTGTTTGAGGAGACATTTGGCCGGAAAGAGGATATATATTTGAAAGCAGCCATTAAATATGTAACTGAATTTCGTGGTTGGGAGGGATATGGTTCAGGCATTGAGGGTTTCGTACCTAGTCGCGATGGATGGATGCCGGAATAAGGGGACGCTTAGTCGTTATGGCTGGTGAAGATGGTTGAAATCTTGTTTTACTTTGTGAATGCTTTCTCTACTATAGCTACTGCTCCATCTCTAGCCGTTTGTACATTGGCTTCAGTAGTTACAGCCTTGAGATCATACATGAAATTCTGCACATCATACACCTGTGATATGCAGCGGAGTCTAATCAACCTTTTCTCCTCGACACACGTCATGCATACGTACAAGAATTTGCCCCTCATCATTCGAGGACACTTCTTGCTCATTTATTAGGGCAGAAAGGACTAAATGGGACCACAATGCCTTCTTTCAAGGTCTCCCAGACCAACGATGAGTCTACTGACCGGTAGTAGAGGAGCTGAACGGCGCGACTCTCTGAAATGCACTTATTGTGAGCGTTCATTCCTTGCGTACCGAGCATCACACGCGACATGAGCGTTCTCGTCCAACATTTCCCCCAGTCGCCCCAGTCACCCGCATCTGTTAGATCAAGCCAGTTGAATTAAGGCAGAGCTCGTGGTAGGTTGGGCGAGCGCTGCATCAGAAGCGGGACGGACAGACGCATCGTCGGACGAGTTTCTTTGGTGTCGAATACGAAGTCCGACTACATGGTAGAAACCAGGTATTATACCGGAAACATCATGTGACATACCATACAAAAACGGGTGTATATTACAGTTAGTCATCGAGGTCCGCACAGATTGTTGAAATAGCGGGTTTTGTCATTTTTAGTTAGTTAGTTAGAGTCTTCAACATTGGTCATCTATACCATACATTGTTCGTACACCAGCTTTCTATCATTTGGCGCTAGTTGCGCTCCGCCAGCAGTTTGCTCCGCGGACGAACCTGAGCAAAATTGTCGTGAATGAGAGATACTTACTTGTTGGTAGTTTGACTTTATGCTAGGAAGTTATTAATGGGTTCCAAACTCTCTGTAATTGTGTAAATTAGCGGGTCCATACTATGGTAACCAAGTGCCCAAGCTCTCAGTCTTACTAAACATCGGCCCTCGGCCACATTTGGCCCCGAGCCACGGGCTCCAACGACGAGAACCTTCGACACGTATTTCCCTTTCTATTTAAGATGCCTCGTACATACTTATATTTGCATCTTACATCTCCTCGAACCAGTTTGGCTTTTGATCTACCATTCCTGCTTGGATCTGACTAACCTCATCATGGCACCGAAAGAGCTACGCGATAATGTCTCCCGAGTCAAGGAGCCTTCCCCCGTGGGCAAAGGCTTGTTTGTGTGTCTTCGTATGGCAGATGTGCTCTGGCAATACAACTTGTTTTATCGGGGCTGGGGTACACGCCTGATTGAGAAGTTCGGCGGCCATCCTGTGCATTCATCGCAGCTACTTTACCCTGCAGCGATCTCCGGCCTTCAACCTTATTATGTGTTGGTCAGTCTCTTAGCTCTGGGTAGCAGCCTTAAGCAGATAGTGCACATTGTCTTTGTCTCCGAACAGGCTATGGACGTGGGCTCTGGCATCGCTGTTGCCTGCTTTAATACAGTTTTCAATACTGTGAACACCCTCCTGTCGCTCTGGATGTTCACCTCCTCGGCTGCGTCCGTTCCCAAATCGAACAGCCTGCTTGATATACTGTCAGTTCCTTTGATTGCAGTCGGAGTGGGGGCGTACTCTCTTGGCCTGCTACTTGAAGCGATATCGGAATTCCAGCGTAAGGCGTTCAAACAGGACCCTAAGAACCAAGGAAAGCCCTACGGTGGTGGCCTCTTCTCACTCGCCACGAACATCAATTACGGAGCCTACACAATCTGGCGAACTGGATATGCTTTGACTTGCGGTGGCGTTGCCTTCGGTGCAATGACCTTCACCTTCTTCTTTCACGATTTTGCCTCTCGTGGCGTCCCTGTGTTGGATCAGTACATGAGCGAGAGAGTAAGTCTGTTTCTTGCTAGTTAACATATCTCTTTTGATGGTCTCTAACGAATTAATCGCCATATAGTACGGTGGTGCTTATCGAGAGATCAAAAGCCGTGTTCGGTACTCTTTGATCCCGGGCATCTATTAAGGTCGTTACATACATGTTGAGGCCTGAGGCATGCCACTGGTCGCAGCGGATATCCGCTCAAGTTAGCCTGTGCCGGCGCCTGAAGCCCACTACACCATGATTAGGCCAGAGATAGGCCGTTACCCTGCACAATTCTGTTATTGTCTGGACAGAATACGGTGATACTAAATTTGCTACTACGCTAGTGATATCTTGGTGGCTTTTATGCATGGGTATATCATGACTGTTTTCGTACACGCCCCTAATACTTCGTTCGATCATGGATATATGCTTCTTCACCCAGCCCCGTCATTATATGCTCTCCGTAATCAAGTAAACTATTATCTAATCTACCCATGGCACCATAAAAATTAAAACCAACAATGATCCTAATCGGCTATAGTAAAGTTATATTCGGTTGGTGGGACAAATTGCACCCAGAACTTGACTTGTAATATCATGGAGGATATTGTGTGTTGAAGGATCTAGATAGCAGGCCTTCTGTTCTAAACTCCCATTGTATCTGGTTTTCATTTTATAGATCCACATTTCTTGCAAATCAAAGGATGTTAAAAAACCAATATTGTGAGACCGGGTTTAATAATGCCATAGGGTTGATTAACTTATTTTTGCTTTCTGATATTCTACTAAAGAGGTTATGCGACCAGAGATAACGTATTTGGTAAGCGAGCTGGCCATATAAGCGAGCTGGCCACCCCATCGAAAATGCGTACATAGGTTATTACTTAGTCAATTCAACCACCCACTATACCACCAATTCGCCCCTGTTCCTCTAGTAATTTAGTATAGAAAAAGGGTAGGCTTTTATTAGCTATCTAGGCTTTGAAAAATCAAGAAATCTCTTCGATTTATAAAGTAGCGCGCCGTTTTAACTCCCTAAGATCTACTCTTTCTACCCGTCTCAATAGGGTTTTAAAACCGCGCGATTTCTCCCGCTAATTTATCTAAATTAACTAAAATTAAAGATAAATCTCTTTAGAAATAAATTCTCTTTATAAATCTATATAAAGTAACTCCTTAGCCCTCTATAGTATAAGAAATAGCGGATCTTCTTCTTTAACAGTGTAGAATTACCCTAGTTCTTTTAGCGAAAAATAGGTATATAACTTTATTAAATAGTATACTCTCCTTTCCTCCCGATTCTCGAAACGATATAATTATAAATATATAAAGTATAAAGATTCTAAAATTATGATAGAGTAGTTTAATTTAGTTTAAAAGATAATCTTTAATTTAGAATCGATCCTAACGATATCTATAACTTTAATAGGACTAGTTTCGCGATAGGATTAATTATAACTATAAAAATTATTATATGAAGTAAATATTATAGTTAGCGTTTGCTTTTATAACCTAGAAACTAAGAGTAGGTAATTTTAAGTAACGTATTTCACCCCATAGCTAGACACACCCCATAGCTAGACACCCCAAAACACCATAGTAAATGCGATATTTTACAACCTTATATCTTAGCAACCATGTTATTATTTGATTTTATTGTCATCCGATAGCTATCGATAAGTCTTTTAAACACTATATATTAGTTCTAAGTAAATCGAAAAGCTATATTATCATAGTATTGAAAATTACGTTGCTTAAAGCTAGAAATATATATATCTTAATCATAAAGTCGTATAGATTTTCTAAAGTCCTTAAAAAGGCTAGATATTACCTAAAAAGCATTAAGCAATTAGGAAATTTCTAGATAGAGTACCTTTGTTAAGATATCAAGTTGTAATTTATTGTTATGATATAATCAGACGTAAGGCCATTCCCAGATTGGTGCCTTAGGCCTATAGGAGGTTTGACCTCTCCGGAAGGGGATCGCCTATGTTTCCCTACCCTTCCGAGAAGGGTTCCCGCGGGAACGAGACCCCGCTCTACGTATTATATTTCCTCCCGCTATTAATATAGAGAGACTATATATAAATTAGACTATATAGAGGAAGCCTAACGGCTCTCTAAGAAATAGTCTTTGACTTTTAGGAACTACCTATCTTATTACCTTCTCCTACCTAATTAATAGGTACCTACCCTAACTTATAGAGTATCTCTTAATAATTCTATTTCTTCTTCTTTAATTACCTAGAAGAATAGTACTAAGAACTCGCTCTACTCCCGCTATAGAGGAGATACCGAACCCTCCCCGAACTACTAGGGAAATACCCCCTACCGAAGCTATTTCCTAGGCTAACCCGGTTAAACTAATTACCGACTTTAATACGAATCTTATAGCGACTTAAGCTACTATAGAGAAGCTATAGAGACTTAAGGACCTCTAGGATTAGGTTAAGACTCTTAGATCTTAGCTTATAGGCCGAACCCTAAACGAACCCCCGATAAGTCCCTACCGAGATATTTACGATACCTCTAGTAGGGACTAAGAAATTAAACTTAAGAGTATACCTATATTTACCCTTAACTATACCCTATAATAACGCTAAGAGTAGCTCTTAGACCTATAATAATAATTTAAGGGAGCGCTAAAGCGCTACTACGACGATCGGACCTAGATTCTTAGAGTACTTAGTAATATAGATATAACTTATAGGTAGAGATAGTATAGATATATTAATAAAAAGATACTAGTTCTACTATAAAACCCTAAGGAAGACTAGCCCTATTTTAAGGACTAGATCTTAACCCTTATTAAGAATACGGCTACCTTAGAATCTAAGGTAATAGGCTAACTCGAGAAGGCCCGCTAATAGAGAGATAAGGACCCTCGAGAATTCTATATACGTCTCGATACCCTAGAACGTTATTTCCTAAGGATAGTAGAAAAAGAGAGGGCTCTTTCCTTTATTATAAAACTCTTATATAACCTTTAAGACGAAATCCGCCGCTATATTATTAAACTCCCTAAAACCTAGGAAGATATAATTAATATCGCGTATTACTTCTAGGACCTTAAGAAATCGGAGTCGAATTATAAATGAAAACGTACTAATACTATCGAGAATATACTATAGAAAAGAAACTCCGATCGAAATTCTTAGAAGCCCCGATTTATAGGAAAATTAAAATCTAAGGAAGATAAGGATATACTATCGGATAGACGCCTAAACCCTATTAGGGATAATAGGAAATATAACTAATACTTTAATTATAGGAGCGAAAAGTACTACTCTAACAAATACCTAAACCCTTCTGTTACGCACTAGCTAACTAGTCATAGTTAGGTTAGATGGGTTCAGGGTATACTTGCCTTAATACTCCTCGAATAGTCCAACGTTAGTGATCGGGTCTCAACTGAGCTAATGCCGTGTAGGGCCTTACAGTAGCCTAAGTCCTTTTAAGCGATCAAGGAACTAATACCAGGTAGAGCGCCGAGTAGATCTATACCGGAGTATTGGTCTACTCGTGAGTGTTATCAAGTTATAATCAAGTAAAGAGTTATAGCAATCCAAAAGGTAAACACAAGTAATAATATATAATTCAAGACGAAGAACTAAACTAAGTATATGAGGGAGTGTCCTTATATATCCTTCGTTTCCTACTCCCTAAGTGACTTCCTTAGAGTTACTACTAGAGTCGCTAGTAACTCCCCGGATATACTCCTTAGGAGTAGGTCCTAGAGTCACGGTTACGTATTCTAGGCGGTCACGGGTGATCGATATTGTTATAAGGTAGAATTGCTATTTACCCCGCGAGGGCCGGTAATAGCTACCTTCTAGCGAACCCTTTTCTACTAGATACGTAGTACGTGATCTCGATCTATTAGCTCTCGATAGCCTATTAATATACCTATAGGTTACTACTAATTGGTAACGGATAGGTCCGTAATATCACCTCCCCTCTTCCTAGGAGTTTCGTCCCCGAGACTTATAAAGCTATAGTTCCCCCCTCTAGTAAGTAATACCGTTTTTTTTTTTTTTTATATTACTTCTATATTATACCTATTTCTAACGAGGTACGTAAGAAGAATAGATTGCGTTAATATAATACTATTCTCGCGGCCGGTTCTATTGTCGATACTCCTTATAAGTATTGTTCTAATAATTTTATTAACTACGTTATAGATTCTAAGAGTTAGAATTGTATAGAGTGTACTCGTCGTAGTTGTAAGTATATAAAGCGTTTTTATAATAATTGTAAATAGGAGTCGCTTAAGCGCGATCGCTAGAAAGTAGCGTTAGAGTTAGAGTAGGCCTAAAAATAATAGCTTAAATACTCTTAACAAATAAATCAGGCGATATCGAAAATACTTTACCTTTAGAAACAATAACAGTTTCTTAAAGATCGTAGTAGTTAGATGTTAAATCATGACTCGGTAGTTATAGAGTAGTTAGATACTAAGGATCCTCCTAGTACTAAGGACCTCGCTAAGCTAGATCGTCTCGCCGATACTTAGGTTCTTACCGCTACGTTAGAGAATCCTACTCTAACTTAGATATTTAGTCCCTTATCCCCTTCCGTCCTAGAGGAGATAGACTTATCTTTCCTTATTAGCGATTCTTCTATACCTTCCGCTATATAGGGGTCCTTTTCGCCTATTAGTAATACTACTAAACGAGCTAGTAGCAGCCCCTTAGGTTCTAGATAGGTTCCTATATATTTTCTAAGGTAGGATACCCTTTCTACTAAACTAAGAGTTATTATTGACTATTATACTATCTATCCGATAGGATTCGTTCGACTTTATATTCGTCTTCGGTTTCCTCGATTTCTACGTTAGTTATAATTTTAGCGTTATCTAGTGCTAGTTTAAGTAACGAGATATAAAATACTATATAGAGTTTTTATATACTTTCGGGTAGCTTTAAGCGATAATTTACTAGTCCTAATTTTTCCTTAATCTTGAATAGTCCTAGTCGTAGGTAGTCTAATTTGTTACTAGGTCGCTTAGTTTTAATATTACGTTATAATAGGTAAACCTTTTCTCCCTCCTTAAGGTTAGGTCCCTCTCTATAGTAGTCGTCGTAATATTTCTTTATACGTAGATTAACAAAGTCAATATCTCTAGCTAGTTATATATATAACTTTCTTAGTCCGCTAGCCTTTAGTCTCGCTGATTCTACTACGGCTATCTTATTAATTAGTTCTCCGAATACTATTAGATTATATCTATAATTTATAAAGAATAGTATTTCGTTAATTATAGAGTGCGCTATATTATTATATACTAGCTATACTATCGGTAGTAGTCCTATCTAGTTATCTTACTAGTAGTTTATATAGTATTATAGGTATTATTTTACTATCTGATTTACTCTTTCTATCTAACTATTAGTTTATAGGTGGTATACGGTAGAGAGTCTAAGCTTAATACCTATCTAGTCTATAAAAGACTTCTATATATTCGATATAAATAGCTTATCTCTATCTAATATGATCTTACTCGGTATCCTATAGTTCGTAACTATATATCGAAGTATAATATTCGCTATTTAATTAGTATTAATGGTTTCTATAGTCGGAATTATATAGGCGTACTTAGTAAGCCTATCGACTATAACTATAATTATATCGTATCTATCTAAGACTAGTAGCTTTATAATAAAGTCTATTATAATCTATTCCTACGATTAGGTTAGCGTCTTAGATAACTATAATTCTCTATAAGGTATATATCGTATAGGTTTATTTCGTTGGTATATATCGTAAACGCGGATATAGAATCGAACCTTTCGCTATATATTTAGAAAATAGTAATTTCGCGTGATATATTCGATGGTTTTTTCTACTCCTATATATCTATATAAGATATTATCGTAGTATCGACGTATAACCTCTTCTCTTAGCTTGCTTAGGATATATATCAATCTATATATATAGAGTAATCCTTAGTCGTCCTTAGTAAGTTTTTTACCCTTCTCGACGAGTTAATTGATCGTATCTTCCTCTAATACGTCTTTGACTTTTTGTAAGAAGTCGTTATCCTTGACTTCTATCGTCGCGGCTAGTAACTATTTATTATACGAAATAGTACTATTAGAGTTTTGTCTCAATATAGTAGGATCCGCTGCCTTAGTTCCTAATTCGTAGTCTGGTCGTCTATTTAAAGTGTCGGCTTGTCCGTTTTCTATTCCTTTGTAGTGTTCGTTTCGTTAGGTAGACTTCTATCGACGTGTCTTGTATTTGTCGTATGTTTCTATATATATATATCTATCAAATAAGATATATCCCGACTACCAATTAATGCTTAGGTTGTGCTTCTTAAGCCATAGAATGCCTAAAATAATGTCGTAGTCTCCCGTTTCTAAGATATTAAACCATATCAATTCTAGGTATCTATAGATAGATATAGGCAATATGATAGTTTCCTCGCTAACTCCTCCTAAGAGTACTTCTCCGTCGAGTCCTACGACTAGTATTACGTGTGGTAGGGGTTCGGTCGTAACTTATCGATCTTCCTTAAACCTTAGATTTATAAAGTTGTTAGTGGCTCCCGAGTCGATAAGAGTCTATACCTTCCCCTTAGGTAGGATCGTATATAACTTAATATACGTTCCTAACGTTATTACCGCTAGATATATTGTTAGTCGACCTTTATAGTTGTATATCTAGCGCCCGTTGTACTAAATTCCCTAGTATTCTTTCGTCTATTGTAGCTTCTTTATCCACTATAGTGGTTTTAGTTCGATGCCGTAATCTAACTTTGCTAACCTATAAATAGTATACGTTTCGTCGTAGTATATAATACTAGCTATCTTACTATATCCTAGGTATCGTATATATCCTTTATATACGTAAGTAGAATTTTCGTAAGGGTATCCTACTAGGTCGTCGCCCTCCTTAATTACGTTAATAAGGTGCTAGTCTAGTCTACTAGGCTATATCTTTCCTTCGAGATATCCTATAAGCTCTTTAGCTTCTTTATTATCGTAATGATTTATAGGGCTTTCTATTAGTGTTTCTAGGATAGTTTGATCTATTCCGGGAAGCGTATCTAGCGTTCCTAGATTACTATTAGCTCTAAGGATCGGGTTCTATATATCCGCGGGTCCTATATCGTTCGTCCTAAGACGATTATAGTCCTAGGACTTCTCTATTCCTATAACTATAGTCTCTAGACCTAGTAGGTCTTATAACCGCCGACCGAGGTCCTCCCTAGCCTTAAGTCCTACTAGGTCCTAGATTAGTGCTTAGGGTACGTGCTATATCTACCCTTAACTTTCTACCGTATCCTAATCGATTTCTAGATAATCGAGTTCTAGCTTGTCGGCTAACCCTTTAATATATAGATTGCCCGCTATTATCTCTTCTAGGTCGAGGCCTTAGTGCCTACCTATAAGATCTTCTAAGAGCTTGTCTCTTAGGTCTATAGCGACTTACCTACTACTTCTAAGGCTATCGATAAGGGTCCCGACCTACCCTCCTAGGTCGCCCTATTACTTGTTAGGGTATATTTCCTCCTAGTATTCCTAACTAGCGCTTATTCCTTCGGCGTTAGTACCTATACTAGTAGTAGCCTTTCCCTCTTAGGTCGCTCGTAGTGCTTCGCGTATCGCCTATATATATTATCGTTTCTCGTATAGTTTCTTCTATTTATATTCCTTCGCGCGGTATCCTAGTTTCCTATAGGTAAAGCAAAGATTCTTATTATAACGCTCCTTCTACTTATTATAAGTAGCGTTTAACTCTATTAGCTTTAGGCTATATAGATCGTTATCCCGTAGTATTACTTTATCGCGGCGTCTATCGAATTAGTTAAAGCTATATATCTTTCTGCGCTTCTATAGTTCTATTTTGTGTCGTTCCCTTCTTCGCTCGCTATTATAGTTATCGATCTTAACCATAATCTTAATAAGTTGATTAAGCTCTTCTAGCTAATCTATTCGCGCGAGTTCGTCCTTAATATTAGATTTTATCCCGGCTTCGAAGTAAGGAAGATATACTCTATCCGGCTAATCTAAGTAAGAGATAATTTATAAGAATTTAGAGGTATAGCTTAATATAGTTCCGGTTTATCGGATTTGTTATAACTTTTTCTAGGCTATTCTTATAGCGTCGATATCTCCGAACGTATTCTCGAGGTATCGACGGAAGTTATAATACTCGCTAAAGATATTTGTTATAGTATCCGACTATTCTTTAGGTTTCTTTCTATAATAGTTACGGATATAAGGTTCGAACTAATCCTATACTTATCCGCGTAGGTAGGTTAATACAAAAATCACCTTACTAGCTTCGTTAGGTATCTTAGCGCTATTTATATCGAGGTATATATCTATCTAAGTAAGGAATCCTCGAAGTTTAATTCGGTTTCCCTTAAAGAACTTAGCCTTAAGTAATCGTAGTGCCTAGATAGTGCTAATAGGTACGGATACGTTAACTTAAGCCTTAATCTACTTAAGGTAGTCGTCGACCTCGCTAAACTTAGTACCGCTTTACTTATCTAAGTTGCTAAGCTAATCTATAACCTTTTTAAGGTTATACTTAAGTTCGCTAATCTTTCGCTTCTATTCTATAATAGTATTATCTCTTTCGACGTTAGAGTCGGGATCCTCTATAGATAGAGTGACTTATTCCCGAACGGGTTTCTTCCTAGTACTAACGTAAGATATATTACTTATTATAACTCGAAACTTGATTCGAGACGGTCTTAAATATATTATATACTAGCTAACTAGTTATAGTTAGGTTAGATAGGTTCAAGGTATACTTACCTTAATACTCCTCGAATAGTCTAACGTTAGTAATCGGGTCTTAACTAAGCTAATACCGTATAGGGCCTTATAGTAGCCTAAGTCCTTTTAAGCGATTAAGGAACTAATGCTAGGTAGAGCGCCGAGTAGATCTATACTAGAGTATTAGTCTACTCGTAAGTATTATCAAGTTATAATCAAGTAAAGAGTCATAGCAATCTAAAAGGTAAATATAAGTAACAATATATAATTCAAGACGAAGAACTAAACTAAGTATATAAGGGAGTGTCCTTATATATCCTTCGTTTCCTACTCCCTAAGTGACTCCCTTAGAGTCACTACTAGAGTCGCTAGTGACTCCCCGGATATACTCCTCGGGAGTAGGTCCTAGAGTCACGGTCACGTGTTCTAGGCGGTCACGGGTGATCGATATTGTTATAAGGTAGAATTGCTATTTGCCCCGTGAGGGCCGGTAATAGCTACCTTCTAGCGAACCCTTTTCTACCAGATACGTAGCACGTGATCTCGATCTATTAGCTCTCGATGGCCTATTGGTATGCCTGTGGGTCACCACTGATTGGTGACGGATAGGTCCGTAATACCTTCTAAGGGCTAAATAACTATAATAGTATAGTTAGCCCTATAGGGAAACGATAGCGAGATAGAGTAACTCCTATACCTCCGTCTTTTCCTATAGTAGGAACTAGAACTCGGCTTTACCTTCCGATTACTACCTAGAATAATCTCGAAACCTACGCGGATCTTAATAGTAGAGCTAAAGTTAACCTTATAAGCTTCTAATTTATTAAGAGGTATAAACTTAACTAAGTAAAACTTACCGCGCCTTTTCTTTACGCTATTAACTAAAGGATAATACCGACTTATAGGGTATAGACTATCCTACTAAAAGCTACCGATTTAAGGGGTACTACCTATCGATTTACCCGCGCCTATATAATAATCGACTAAGACCCCTAACTCTCCGGAAGCCCTATCCTTCTCTCTATAATAATAATTTACGACCTTAATATCTATATCGTAGGATAAAGTAGCCTTTAGTAGTTCGGGATATCTTCTATCGAAATACTACCTCTAGCCCGCTTTACTAAGGAAATCTATAACCTTATATACGTCTTCGCTATAGTTAAACTACCCGAAGAAGTATAGCTATCTATTAACTATAATATTACCGAAATATCGCCAGAATACTACTAATTATCTACCGAACTAGTATAGTTCCGAGACTTCTTCTTATCTTAAAACTCGAAAACCTTACCTTCCTTAAACGAGTACGACTATACTATCGACCTAACTCTAGAGGTAAAGGTCCTATTTAGTCCTATATACCCCCTATTATAAAAGGAGCTTATAGAGCTATAAAAATACCTCGACGAAAACCTCTAGAATAGTTAAATCCGCGAATCTAAAAGTCTTACTAGGGCCCCTATCTTATTCGTACCGAAGTCCGATAGGAGCTTATAGCTCTATATCGACTACTAGGGACTTAATAAGGTTTCGGTAAAAAATCGGTACCTATTACCTTTTATTTTAGAGATTTTAGACTAGCTTTCCGGCTCTAAGGTCTTTAGTAAGATCGATATTTAAGACGCCTACTACCGAATCTATATTAAAGAGGGCGACGAGTAGAAAACCGTATTCCGAACCCGCTATAGATACTATAAATATATAGTTATACCCTTCGGTTTTATAAACGCTCTAGTAACCTTTTAAAACTATATTTATATAGCGCTTTATAATATTCTCGATACCTTTTCGGTAGCGTATTTCGATAATATCCTTATATTCTCCTTAGACTAGGAATTATATATAAATTACCTCTACTAGGTAATAAAACGACTATAGAAAGTAGGCCTTTACGCTAAGCCTAGTAAGTACGCCTTCTACTAAGACTAAGTCGACTTCTTAGGGTTTATTATATCCCTAAAGGGCGTTTCGATAGACCCTCGCCGGGTTACCGATATCGCTTTATAGGAGATTCTTAAGTCCTACTAGGATATCTAGGTATTCCTAGGATTTTATAATTTCTATTATAGGTTTATTAAGGATTACTCCTAAATTATATTATCGCTTATAGCCTTATTAAAAGATAGTAAAAATAGGCGAAAGCTAGGCTAGGTTAACCTAATACTTAGCGAGAAGGTAGCCTTTCGCCGCTTAATCGCCGCCTTTTAATTAGCGCCTCTCCTTCGATACTTCGATCTATTAGGGCCGATTCGGCTAAAAATAGATATATCGGATAGCGCTATAGCTAGGATTCTCTTTTAACCGAACGAGAACGGGGTATAGTACCTAGTAGCTTTTTAGTCGTAGAAGTTTAGTAGGGTAGAGACCCTCTATAGAATACCGGATTAGGAGCTATTCGCTATTATATACTCGTTTAAATACTAGCGATACTACCTCGAGGGGAGTACTTACCTAATTAAAGTATTTTCGGATTATTCGAATCTTTAGGCTTTTATAAAATAGCTAAAGCTTAATAGTAGATAAGTACGGTAGTACTTAGCCCTTACTCTATTTAATTTTATAATAAGATATTATACTAGGAAGAGTAATCCTATAGATAGACCCTCTCGGCGCTAGCTACCGAGTAACTATAAGGTTAACCTAATCTCGCTATTAAGCCGCTAAATAGCTAGCGAATCGTAGATAACTAATTACCGTTCTATTATAGTCTAGTCGCTAACTATAAGTACGCTTACCTTAAATATCCTATACTTCGAAGAGAATAAAGATAGGGACGAATCGATTAATATAATTAATTAGGAGGAGCTCGGGCGTATATACCGTCTCCCTAATATATAGGTTAGGCTAGCTTACGCCTCCGAGTAGGTATACCTTATTAAGGTAGGTATAGACCTTAAGGAGCTTATTAGGTAACTTTAAGGCGAAGACCTAGAGACTTAGCGCCGAAAGACCGCCGTAAAGTCGTCGACTCTAGGGTTAAAGGGCTAGAGTATCGGGCCTAAGGGCCTTTTACGATTTAAGAAACGTATTTATATCCTTATAAGAAGTAATTTAAGAACTAAACTATTAAGTATTTACTATAATAACCCCCTAGCCGGCTATTTTAGGTATATAAGAATACTTAAGCTAATAAAAAGGAAATACTATTAGCCGAACCTCTACCTAGACGTTACCGAATACGTAAGGAATTATTAGATCTACTAAGGCGTTATAGTAAGAATATATAAGTTATATAGGGAGCTCTAACTATTACTAATCCCCTTACGACCCTTTATAGAAATTTTAATAGATTTTATAACTAGCCTACCGCTAGTAATATTCGAGGATAGATTAGTCGACGCGATTCTTATAATCGTTAATAGGTTTACGAAATAGTCGCTATTCCTCCCTATTTTATTAACGATTACTATTAGAGACCTCGCCGAACTATTCTATAACTATATTAAACTACGCTTCGGACCCCCTAAAGATATTATATCCGACTATAGATTACTATTTACGAGTAAGTTCTAGTTAAAACTATACTATCTATTATAAATACGCCTTAGGCTTTCGACGGCGTTTTATCTATAAACTAATAGGCAAACGGAACGTATAAACTAAATCCTTAAATATTACCTCTAGTACTTTATAGACGATAAGTAAGTCTTATAGGCTTCTTTATTAAGATCTACCGAATTCGTATATAATAACGCTATTAACGTAATAACTAGTATATCTCTATTTTAGACTCTATTAGGATACTTACCCGACTTCCGGTAACGTTTCGAGGGCGAAACTTCTTATAGAGAGGTCCTAGCGGCGTCTACGCGAGTTAAGAAATTAGAAAACCTCCGCTAGAAACTATAGGAATACTAGCGAAAAGTAAACGAAACTATAGTAAAATATTATAATAAAGACTACGTTCCGATATAATTTAAAAAGGGAGATCTTATTAGTCTATTAATAAAAAACCTTAGATTAAAAGAGAGGAAAAAGGAAAAAAAACCCTTAGTTACTACGAAGGGATAGCGAAACTACCCTAAAAGATAAGGGAAACCTAGCTAATAAGTAGGGAAGGGGACGCCGAAACGGTAGTATAATAAAAGTATCTAAAAATATAACTAGGCCTACTTTTAAATCTCCTCTAAGGGAATAGGGAAATCTATTATAGTCCGCTCCTCTATCTTATTACCCCTAATAGAAGTATTATTATCTATATTAAAGTCTAGGGTATCTTAAGCCTTACGAACCTCCGCCGAAATACCTTCGTAAAATACCCGCTTTACTAAGGTCTATAGAACGTATCCCTTATCTCTAAGTAAAAGACGTATAAGTCCCTTTAAAAAACGGGCTACTCTCTACTTCTAGGTATTAAAGAAATTAGGGGCGGCGATAAGAGGAAGCGCGGATTAATAGCCTATAAGAAATATATTATAATCGGCCTAAGTTTACTACCGAAACTATAGTTAGAGAACGCCGAAAACCTTACTTAAAACTACCTTATTATATACCTTAACCTAGGCCTTATTACTAGTTAATCTATACTCCTTATAATAAGCCTACTCCGAGGCGTCGAAGGACTTATAGAGCTCTATTATCTTCTCGGCGACTACTTAACGGGTCTCTATAGAAAACGGCTATTCTAGCTCGCTACTATCCTCCTTAGTACTATTAATATTAACCTAGTCTAGCTAGAATATCTTATAGGCCTACGTTAGTACGTTACTTAGGTCCTAATAATCGCCGAGTACCGCGGTCGCGGCCTAAGAATTATTAGCCGCTACCTCTATATATAAAACTTAGCGAAACTTATAGGAATATATATCGAAGCGCGGCTAGAGTACTACTTATACGCGATAGAAGCCTTAGCGTCTATTATATAGTTAATCTTAAAAGGGCGAGTCTAGTCCTCCTTCTACTCGGCGATTACGGTATATAGGTAGTATATATACTAGAGGATCCTAATATAAACTAGGGCCTCTAAAAGAGGGCGGGTATTACGTATAGGGTTTCGTCGAGGTATCGTAATATTTCCGGTACCTCGAAACTAAAGAAGAGCTAACGAAACGACAATTCTAATAAAAGGAAAGGTAGGGAAGTAAGATATAAAGAGTAGAAGTAAAACGAAGAGAGGCTATAGGATTATAATAAAGGAACGCGTCCCCTATTCTTATAAGCGAGATCTTACTTTATTTGCCTACCTTACGCTCCTACCTATTCTATATCGTTTACCCTATTATATACTTTCTCCTAATTACCTATCACCCCGCGTAAAGGCACGCGATTCTTAAAGGAGGGATGATTTGTTATAATATAATCAGACGTAAGGCTATTCCTAGATTGGTACCTTAGGCCTATAGGAGGTTTAACCTCTCCGGAGGGGGATCGCCTATATTTCCCTACCCTTCCGAGAAGGGTTCCCCGCGGGAACGAGACCCCGCTCTACGTATCACATTTCCTCCCGCTATCAATATAGAGAGACTATATATAAATTGGACCATATAGAGGAAGCCTAACGGCTCTCTAAGAAACAGTCTTTGACTTTTGGGAACCACCTATCTTGTTACCTTCTCCTACCTGATTGACAGGCACCTACCCTGACTTGTAGAGTATCTCTTAACATTTATCGCATTTACTATGGTGTTTTGGGGTGTCTAGCTATGGGGTGTGTCCAGATATGGGGTGAAATACGTTATATAAATACTTCTAGCTAGGCCCTTCCTCTATATATAATTTTTAAAGATAATGTCTTTATTAAATTATAGTTCGATAGCCTCTTAGAGGATTAGCGCTTCGAAGTTAGTCCTAATAGCTATATTTCTAATAAAATTAGCCTTTATTAGCTTAAAAAGCTCTTTATTCCTAGTACTATATATATAAAGGGGGTATACTAGCTCTTAATACTCGATAGCTATAGAAATTATTTAATACCTAAATTTAACGAAATTTATAAATATAAATAACATAATACTAATCTATATATTAGCGTATTTATCTTATTTTTTATAACCCCTAGACATAAGTTATTTTATAGTATTAAATATACGAATAGTTAGATAGTTTAAATCAAGACATATATAAGGATTAACTATATTAATAAACTCGATTTCCTCGAAGTATACCCCTAGATACGAATTAAAGCTTTCAAATCGAGACTAGTAAAAATAGCTTTCTAGCTACCGGTTTAGTCCTATTTAGACCCGACTAAGTGATTTTAAAGCTTAATATCTAGCTTCGAATACCTACCCCCCTCCGAGTAGGGGGAGTAAATTAAGCCGGTATTATACCCTAAAAACCATTTTTATAGAGAAAGAACTACGTCGATAGGCTTTATTAATCAAACCTTTACTTTGTATAAGATCTCGAAGTCTACCTAGCCTATTAGACTATATATTAAACTAGCTTATCAAGGGCTTCTGTCTTATAATATAAGATACTATCTTGCTAAAGAAAATAAGGAATTACGCGCCGCTAATAAGAAGTAGAAGCAAAAGCGTATTAGATCCTAGAGATAGATACCCGCCGAAGAAGGCCTCTTAGTTTAAGAAGTATCTATATTAATTACTAAGCCGGTAGAAGCAATTAAAGTACCTATACCCCCCCCCCCCCCCCCCCCAGCGAAGAAGGCCTTTACTACCTTTATAGCTAAGAACTAGGGATTTACCAACGTACGGGCTATATAAAACCTAGGGTCGTAAAGAAATATATATCTAGAGAATAGATCATTTTAGTATATCTAATTTAGTAGAGTTTTGGTTGACATATTTGAAATTAGTAGGTTTAATGGGGTGGCCAGCTCGCTTACCGAATACGTTACCTTGCATCATGCAGAGTTTCAGAATAGTACCTGTAAGCAAGTTGCATGCACTTCAAATAGCAACGTTCTCCTATCTCCCCTGATCAGTTGGATTTTCAGAAGATATTCTAGTGGTTTGAAGTTCGCCGATCGCTTTCGAGCGCAAAGAGGAGAGCAAGTGCTAATATGGCGACATATGATAGATATCCTATCCTATGTTTGATGAGATAATGCTTGGCTGTAATTTCAAGACTCCGCTCCATCTTTTGCTACTAATATTTTTATTTTCTTTTCATTTTTCGATTGAAACCTGGCCGCACATATTATTATTTGTCTTCTCTCTACTCCCGGGAATCTTTGAGATGGCTTAGTTACGATGTGGAGCAGAAATGGAATACGTGAGGTGTGATAGTTACTGCATTGTGCTGGTCAATTTATGTGACTGATGCGGGTGCATCAACCGCTAGGCTTGGCCATTTAGATTCCAAGGGTGTTCAAGATCATCTTAGAGGTCATGTAACATGGTAGCAGCCACTGGCAAGGCTGGGTGCTGAATGAAAAAGTGGCGCCTTTTCTGCTGGAGCACGCTTATACCTGAGGTATAAGTACCTGGGATATGGTATAGCCATTGTTGTCCTTGTCGTTTGGGTCCATCTTTACTGATAAGCCCTTGAAAACAAGCCGATGTCTACTCTCATGGTTGTTACGAGGATATAATCGAAATGTTCATCAAACAAAAGCAGATTCCGCGCGACCGTTGTATCAACTTGCCCAAGTGCTATTTTGGTGTGGGTGACAAAGGCCGCCAGCCACCTAATCGAGCAACAATTTATGACGACGGAAAAGTCTGGGTCAGTCGAGTGGGACCATCTTGGAAGCATCTCTTGCCGCAGTTGAATCCAGTGTCCGTCGGCTAGGGACCTACGTTGACGTGCTACAGATCCAAGGGGGGAGATAATGAAGGCACCGAATGACGTTGTGGATAGCAGAGAAATGCTATATATCGGCGCAGCTTGGTTAATTCCACTTTTAATCTGCCCTGCGCGACATCAGAGCAAATTCCACCGAGATTAGGCATGGCGCAGGAAAACCCCTAAGGGATCAGCGGCAAGCTTTTCATTCGGATATTGTGGAGCAAAGCGAAAGCGGTTGTTGAAGCTGCGATATTTGGTAGCTATTCCTAGTACTATGGCAGTAGTAAAGCTCTTTTGCCTAGCGGGAAGTTGACTCAGTGCAAGAACGTGGTAGTGTGCGAAGAGATTTCGAAACCCCAGAGTTGAACCAAACCAGAAAAGAGGCTTTTGACTGGAATCATCCCTAGAGTAACTTGACGGACTACAGACTTCCTTAGATAGTTAGAGGGTAGGTGTCATTATTATCTTGATGGAATGGGGAGAGCCAGGTTTAAAATCAAACATATGCAACTGGTTGATCGTGACTTGCACAGTATTACCAAAGTGACAGAGAGATTTACTGACCTACCTGAATTTTAATACCGTAGAAAGCACTCTAGTGAGATTGATGGATCTGTAAATCTCGAAGAATATGAAGTCTTACATTGTGGTTTTAAAGGTAACACGGAGCAGTACCTTTGCTTAGTAAAACAGAGTCAAGAAAGACTCACATACTAATGCAACTGTGTATCATCAATTACCGCTATTCCTCATCATCTCCACAACCCCCCTAAATGCCTGTTGCCGCTGCTGCTCCCAGCCATTGAATGCAATTCTCGAAAAACCGACTGGGATCTGGTCGTCGCCGGCGATGAGCTTCCGCATGGTCTATACGCGACGAATAGGATTGAATCAGTCAACAATATACCGATAGCACGGAAATCAAAGTTTCCAGGTAAAATAGAACTCTCGTTTGAATTTACACGAAAGAAAACAATGGGCTTGCTTACCTCATCTGCGAACTCATCCACAGGAATCCCCTCCGGTCGGTTTTTGGCCATGTCGGGTTGGTGATTAGCGTCATGAAGTTCGGCTATAAAATACAGTATCAGCGAATTTGTGGGTAGTGTAAAGGGAAATAATAGCTATGATAGTAAAGAAGAAAGGTATGAAGGAGGCCCTACTTTCCACCAAAGGAGGAAATATCTCAACCACTTTGATTCTAGTTTCCTTCAGCTGTTCCCGTAAACAAAGAATCCACTGATGAAGGGCTGCCTTGGTAGCACAATAGTTAGAGCACCGAAGTATCGGGACCAGGGCGAGATTAGATGATGTACTGCAAGATGAGACACCAATCTGTCAGTAGTGAAACAAGTATAAGATATGCTGCTCGAGAATTGTTCTCTTCCTTAGTCTCGCGCGTGCACTTACAAGATAAACGATGTAGGCATATCCGATTTTGCTTGGAAGAAAGAGAGAAATTCCTTCGTCAGTGCAAGGTAGGAAGTGTAGTTGACCTAGGCAACCCGAATTTATATCAGTCCGTGGTAGACGGCGGCAGAGAGTTAGGGCTATTTGTCTGCTCACCGTAAGTTCCTCCTGAATGCGATCGATGTCGATCGTTTCAGGCTCGCTGAAGATAGATCGTCGCTGAATGCCAGAGTTCAGGAAGACGCAATCAATGTCCGGGTGAGAAGCAGTGGCACTGGCAGGTTCAAATTTCCTCTGGTCAGCATCTAATGCAAAACAACCCACGATGCTACTCAAAGGTCCACAGATCAAATCGACTTACTCGGCCACGAACTGCTGGATTTCATCCAGATTGCATACATCAAACTGAATACCCGCGGCCCTCGCAGGGCCATGCTTCTGCACAAACAAATCAAGATTTTCCTTGCGACGACCAACCGCGATAACAAAGCTGCCGTTCTGGATTAATCGTTCCGCCAGGGTGAGGCCGATCCCTTCAGAATAAGTTAGCTATTAGAGTGTCTGATGAGCTTGCTCTCCAGAGAGCTAAGCACCGGTTTCTGCAAATAAAAACTTCCACTTACCGGACGTGGCCCCCAGGATGATGATTTTCTTGTACGGAAAGGCCATTTTGTACTTTGCGGAAACAGACACGCGATTATTATAACGCACAAATGCAGGTGTAGTGGAGTATTTGTAGGAGCTACAAACGAGAATATTCGTTGAGTACGGAGACTGAGAAATCTGGCGTTTAGTTAAGTCCGGGCGGAGATAGAATGGCAATATGAGTGATCACCAACTGCAAAAGATTTGAACCAATGAACATATAAGCAGACTCCGCACCGTACCGCCACCTGAGCATATTTCCATGACCAAGACATGTTCTTGAAGATCATATATTACCTGCCCCACACCCGATTCAAGCTAACTTGATAGTGCCGTATGTCGGCATTTCGGAGCGCCGATTACCGACCACCGATCTTTGCCTCACAAGCCCACAAATTTGGTGGTCAATTGATCTGCCGCATCGTTCCCGAATTATTGCAGTATGCATACCAAACAAACAGGACGTTGTGGATGTTCAGCTTGTTGAGACCTCTCATTGGTCACATGGTATTTCCCTACATTTGTAGTAGTCTAGTTCCTACCTTTCCTTTAGTACAACTTGACAGAAAGATGGTGTACGAACAATGTATGGTATAGATGACCAATGTTGAAGACTCTAACTAAAATGACAAAACCCGCTATTTCAACAATCTGTGCGGACCATGATAACTAACTATAATATGCACTTTTGTATGGTATGCCTAGTACCCAATGTCATATGACGTTTCCGGTATAATACCTGGTTTCTACCATATATTCGGAGTTAGTATTCGACACCAAAGAAACTCGTCTCTTAGCACGTATAACGTAGCTGATTAATAACTATATTTTACGTATATACCAACCTACATATTTAGTATTATTATATTAGCATAGTAAGAAGTAGGAATTAAGTAGATATTATACTTATTTTAGTATTATGATACTAGATTTCATATCAAATGAGCCTAAAAAGATCCAATTTGACCCGTGGTCCACGAATTCGTACCTAGGAGGATTACTGAGTATTCGTAAGAAGAGATATATAACGTATTTCACCCCATAGCTAGACACACCCTATAGCTGGACACCCCAAAACACCATGGTAAATGCGATAAATTATAACTTGATATCACAACAAAGGTACTCTATCTAGAAATTTCCTAATAGCTTAATGCTTTTTAGGTGATATCTAGCCTCTTTAAGGACTTTGGAAAATCTATACAACTTTATGATTAAGATATATATATTTCTATTTTTAAGCAACGTAATTTTTAATACCATGATAATATAGCTTTTCGATTTACTTAGAACTAATATATAATGTTTAAAAGACTTATCGATAGCTATCGGATGACAATTAAATCAAATAGTAACGTGGTTGCTAAGATATACGGTTGTAAAATATCGCATTTACTATGGTGTTTTAGGGTGTCCAGCTATGGGGTATATCCAGCTATGGGGTGAAATACGTTATACTACGATTTATCGGCTTAGGTGACTAAGTTGTTTTAGAATCACAAATCACTACCTTCTCTGTAGTAACGGTAATTTGAATACCTAAAAAAAAACCAGGGAAAAATGCATTAATTATACAGCAACGATAAATTGGGATGTTTTTATTGTTGAGTTTATAATAGGGGCCTATAATAGGCCCCTATTAAACCTATAGGCTTTCATTCCGGGCTCATAGCCCATCGATGGGCCCGAAGCATAGGCCCAAAACCCAGCCCATTTGGTGGGTTGGGTTGGGTTGGGCTGTGGGCCGGGTAGGCTTTCTTAAGGTCTACGCTTACCAAATAATTTATACGAATAAAACAGTCAAATTGTTTTCGAGCCATCCTATATATAGCAACGACTCTAGCAACCTATATGGTTACAAATATCGCGTAATTGCTATATAGATACTAACAATAGGTATTATAGATCGAAGGCTACGATCCAATTATATGCCATCCCTCAGCTAAGAGGGCGATTATACGATTAAGGGTCAATACCTATAGCGTACTTACCCTTATCACCCGGCCACGCGATAGTAGATTCCCAACTAATCCTAAATCTACTTTACTATATAGACCTTTCTAATATGTAACTTAATACATACGACCATAGGGTGTGGAAAACAGGGCTTCCCGTCCGCTCAGCCGTACTTAAGCCACACGCCGGTGAGTTAGTAGTTGGGTGGGTGACCACCAGCGAATCCTCACTGTTGTATGTTTTTTGCTTTTTGGCGGAGAAAGAGAAATAATGATGACAAGTATACATACATACCTAGGAAAGAAAGCTGGATGAAGATCAAAAATGGGATCGCGATTTCGTCGGAAATATGTTGAGACATCTCTTATGAACATAAAACACTCCTATAAAACTGCTTTAAGAGCCTCACGTATATAGGGATGTCAGATCTTAAAGGAAATGTTCGACCTTGATACCCAAACGCGTGTTTACCGTTAGGAACTATACCAGACTTTCGCCCCTAGTCTCGGGCTGATCGGCCACATAACACTTACAAAGTTAACGATGGAAATGGATGTTTGGCACTGGCAGAATCGCACTACCTCAAAAGCAGGAAGTTGATGTGTTTAACAAAAGATCTAAGGCTGGACCGGCTGTGGCCAATTCACCTTCCTCAGGTACCACTATAGTCTATAATAATGAATAGTGAGTTGAATCTACATGAGTCAGGGGGGAGGGGAAGGACAGAGAAACATGAATCACAAAGTCTAGATCAAGTTGCCACGCTTGATTCTCGTTGGTAGCTCGATTCCTTCTGTTATACAGCGTAAGCATCGTGGAAAACCTCGTCTATATCACCGACGACACATCTCATTTACTCGTATACAATTTCTGTCTCTTCAATCCTTATTATGCCTGCTACAATGAATGCCTATCTCAACTCCCATCTACACAAGACTATGGTGAATTCCTCATGCACGGCAGTAATATCCTCGCTGTGCCCTATGAAAATGTCACCGCCGTGTTCGAGAGGTCTGTCGCTATCAACTCTACATCCATGTGTGGCTTTCATTGGAGACAGCGTTACCCGGGATCCTACAGAAAAGGACACACGTTATACATCGTGATAGCCAAGGAAATGCCACTGTCTCCGGCTATCGTAGAAGATGCAACCACTTTTCTGTCCTCCTTAACATTTGGTTTTCCGGAAATTATGGGCTGTTGCGGCCATCTACTGGCCATGGATCCTAAATAGTATATCTGTCGCCATGTATTCATCACCACTAAGCCCGAGGCGAAGCTCGCCGTAGACGGTGGCGGAAAGCGCGATTTCTTATCGCAGACATGCCAGACCGCCCTCAAGACCAGTCTAACTCAGGATTGGGGAAAACTAGGCGACGGCACCATGTGCTCAGCGCTTGTAATAGACCCCTTACCACCGAGCTGTCCGTCTTCATTTGGCCTTGCCCGACAGGACGTCATGACCTTCGACGCTGCCGTCTGGGGTTACAGCCACGGCACAGTACCCGTACCCATCCAAATCCCCGAGGTGTCTTTAAATTGCCTCTCGTCTGGCGCAAGTTACGTTCTGCCCCCTCCTACCCCTCCATCGTCCACCAGGACTACCACTACGGCATTGATGTCTCCTACCTCAGTACCAACATAGACACCCATCCTCAACAACATGGCCTGCAGCGATGACTTTTCCAGCGGGTCCATGGCGCAATGGAGGACTCCCGGTGGCTCTTCCGACGCATCCTCTAATGTATTAGTTGGAAGTAAATCTCTCAGCACCAAGGCCCTGTGAACACTAACTTTGGAAACTCCATCTTCGATGCCGATATAACGCCACCATCGACCTCTGGTAATGCGGGCCTTCTCTTCCGTGTGTTTAACCGTAGTATTGGCGCAAATGCCTACAAAGGCTACTATGCAGGTCTTGATGCCACCGGAAGCGCTTTCCTCGGCCGGGCGAGCAAGAGCTGGATGCAGCTCGGTAGGTGGCCTGCTGATGTGGCATCCAACAATACTCACCACGTCAAAGTGCAGGCTATAGATAGGGCACTCGAACTTTTCATCGATGACATGAGTAAGGCCAAGATCAGCCTCACGGATGACACCTATACCAGCGGAGTGAATGGTGTGCAAGTTTACGACACGGGTGCCACATTTGAAAGCATTGAAATCGCTCCGTTGGTGGTTAGCGGTGACTTCTAGAGCGGCACCATGGGCAAGTGGACAGGTGTGGACGGCAAATACTAAGTTTCATCTAATGGTGCTGTGTTGTCCGCGTCGCCCATCGCTAAGGCCTTGATCACCGACACCACACTCAACTCAGCATATCGGAACATTTGACCCCTAGGTAGGCAAAGAGACCATAACAAAAATTAGAAAATCTGCAGATAATTTGGTCAAGCGGACATAGACCATTTTACTCAACGAGGTCTTCATTGATGTCCAGGGCACTTCATATTATGATATATCTCAAGTACATGGTTGTACTGATGTGCATAAATCTGGTGACATGTCTCGGTTCTCCAATTTCCTGTTTAACAAATACCACGATTAGTGACAGTGTTCAATGTCATTGGTGATTCAATCTACATCGTGCTGGTATAGCAATTTGCATAGAACCTCTCCCAAGAACGCTCCTGAATGATTGTTGATCGAGATTGTCAGGGCTGCTGCCGTTGTAAGTGACCAGGATTTCATACTCGTGTTGGTTTGCGGGCGGACTATATGATAGCCGCGGAAGTGGCCGGTTTCAGCTAGTCAATGCTTGCTACTTATCAGGTTAGCACGACTGAATTACTACCGATCTTGGATGGACATTGTTCATATCGGATGTGTGACAGGTATATAGGCACGGGATTAGAGAAGAAGCAACAGTCAACCACTCACCTGTGATGCTACTCGGTACTGGCATCTGCAAAGGAATCAACTGAGAGCACACCTTCAGCCGATTTAGCAAAGAAAGTTATGATTTCTCAAGTCTGCTGGAGGGGGGACTTCTGGGGGAATAGTGCTGTGTTCCGGGGCGCAGAACATTAAGCCTTAGGTGTAAGTCAAACATAGTCGGCAGTTCCTACTCTTGGACGCGAAAACATGGTTCCTTCTGCCGAACAATGTGTACTTGGCGGTACTGCCAGGAACGGGATGCGCAGCCATAGCGATGTGTCCAGGATGGGTTGATATCTCCAGGGGCTCGGGTCCAAGCCCACTGGAAGGTTGAGTGGGAAAAGGCCAGACCGAGCTTGAAGAACGCTGTAAACTCGGTATCGGAGCCTTGGTTCCATCATCTAAGCTGAGGTTGGATGGAAGAACCTGCGGCAATTTCGAAAATCTTGCACAGATGCGAAACGATCTCGATCCTTCTCGTTTCCTATTTGTACCTTCGAGTTATGGACTGGAAGAGGATATGAAAGGGGCAAGAGTGGCGATCGAAGATCGCTAAACGATTTGGGACAGGGCGACAAGAAAGTTCGAGGCATTTCCAAAACCGCCCCGTATATCACCTGCAGCAAAAGTAGAATTTGACTGATCGGACTGTCCTCTCGAAGTATTTTGTGCCCCTAACCAGGTCGTAGCTCGAGTCGTTCGGGTCCATCAAGTCCTAGTTGTTGTCGATTGGTTGACGCAGACATTGGAAAGGTGGTCTCAGAATGTTCCTACAGCAGACGTTAGGGACGATGTTGACGACGGGACAGACAAGCGGTAATACCTTCGATGCTGTCATATCGAAATTCATCTTGACTCGATGGACTAAACGCATGGTCTGGAGGAATAGAATCCCCGTGGCGTTCATCGTAGATTCATCCTCGATCAGTGTAGTTGTATAGTGTCTAGCTATAAGACGGCGTCTCACGGGTAAAATATTTGAGGAACTAGAGGTAGTTGTTGAAGATAACTGTTTGTGGAAAGAGCAAGTTAGAAGGTTCGTTGTTGTATTTACTTAATTCCTGGGTGGCCTGACATACAAGGCACAAATCACGATATCTTGGACTTCGTGTTTTGTTAATTTAGAAATGCCCTCGCTTGCGTTTACTACACACCACACCTACAATGTCTCGATTCTTCTGTGCTTTCCCGCCCGAAACCCTGGTGGTCGTCAACTATCTCTGTTCAATATCCAGTCACACGCTCTGACATGCTGGTATTTACATAACCTCGATATACAATGTTCTCTCCCTACCACCTCCATCCAGACTTCCACTGAGGGATAAAGAGAAAGCGAGGTTCCCGAACAGGAAGGTATCACGAAGCCTCAATATCGGTCACATAGAAAACAAAAAATATCTACGTGATCTGCACATGCACAAATAGGACCTACGGAGTCCGACAGAATGGAACCGTGACTGACCATCAATGAATCGCTGGATACCGCGGCAAATTATTTTTCTCTCTCCCACTTCGCATCTGGGATTCATTTCTATTGGGTTGAACGGGACGCAATGCCGCCCTCGGAACCTACTGGAAAACGCAATGTCCAATCACCACCAGGAAATGATGCATTGGTGCATGCAAAGAGCACGGACAAGAAAATGGGGTTGATTACTCTACGGCTAGGTGCCCCATTTCTCCACTGGGCCTTGGAACAGATTCAGGCTAAGATAGAGCCAAACCTATCTGGGAAATAGATCGTCACTTTAGTGGGAAGCCAGGTGGGGCCCCTCCACGTCAATCTAATCTTGATTGACCGGGGATATCTGGATGAGAACAGGTAGCATGGTCAGACCAGACCGGATGATTGGCCAAGTAAAAGTCTCCTTGCCATCGGAAGACTGGTGGGAAAGTGTATTCTAAAGAGAAAACAAGGCCCGTGAGACATAATTCACTCAATTGATTTTCCGGTCTTTGCGTGCGACTAAAGACAGAGCCTCAAGTCGACACGATGGGTGCTGCTTCAAACCAGGCTTCGTGTCTTCATTCTGCGGGAATTGATTGAATAAAATAGAAGTGTTTTCATTCCCTCGGGAGCAAGGCAACAGCTTAGAGGGGTACATACCTAGCGCAGGAACATGCATTGTGCCCAGGCCCAGGCTCACCGCGCCTGAAACAATATTCCACCGACATCATCGATCGTCGCAACTTCACTCTTTTGGGTCCATTCGGTAATAACCCCGCATCACGCCATAACCCTGGGGCTAATGTCCAACGATATCCGCAATGCCATTCAGCTGGCAACTCCTATAAGAATGGCGTTGGCGCAGTGTTGGGAACAGGCTATTCACTCAATTCTAACTTCTTAGGCTAGAAATTACCAAGAAACCTTGACACGAAAACAACAATATCCCAATCTCCTAGACCATTTACCAAAGCCCCTGCTTCAGCAACCCACCTCAATCCTTCACAATGTTGGCCCCAACCCCAATCCAGGCCAAGGCCTCGAGCTCCTCTACCGAATTGTACCTCAGCCAGGCCCGCGCCAGTGGCAGCACCGAAGATTGCATGGCTTTATACGAGAAATGGGCAGCCTCATACGACGAAGAGGTCGGAGACAGTGCTCAAAACTACGTTGCTCCTGTGCTTGTCGCTCAAGCCGCCATCAAATACGGACTCTCCAACGGCGCCACAAACAGCGTGATACTGGATGCCGGTTGTGGGACAGGATTGGTGGGAGTGGCTCTTTCAATGGCCAAGGCCAAAGCGATCGATGGCATTGATCTATCTCCCGCCATGCTTTCCGTTGCGAAGAAGACTGGCATCTATCGAGATCTCACAGTGGCAGACATGAACCGACCGATCAATAAGACCGACGGAACCTACGATCTCGTGTCCTGCGTGGGAACTTTCACTCTTGGCCATGTTAAGCCAGACCCGGCTTTGCGCGAACTTGTGCGGGTCGCTAAGAATAAGGGTGTTGTTGTCTCAACGATTCTGCAAGAGATCTGGGTGTCTGGAGGGTTCCAGGCCGAGGTTGAGAAGTTGGTGGCGGAGGGCTTGGTGAAAGTTGTCACCGAGGAACTTATAGACTATGTAAAGGGACACGGCGACAAGGCTGTGTTGCTCATTTTAGAGAAGAACGATCGCGATTGAACGAGGCCCCCGTGCCAATGACGACTCCAAGCCCGAGCGACTCACAGCCCTTGCAACACAAACTGATTGGTTTTCAACTCCTCCAATGCGACATACAAAGATGGGATTTCAACACCCAAACCCAATGCAACACTGCGATCGGCTCCAGATGTACTCGACTTTAGCTACATGGAAGCAGCTTCTGATTCTTAGAGCATATTTTAAATTAATAAATCCTAACAAACTAAATGGGACTATACATGAGATTTGGGGGTCCTCACTAGAATAACGTCAACATTTATACTCCAATTTATGCATCTGATTTCCTTTATACATCCAACTTCATCCGGCGTCATGAATCCGCCGTGGAAGCGGCAGGCGGCTGGTATGTAGTTCATTTTGAGCCTTTCTCACAACATACAGAGCCTGCATGATCAATAAGGGATGCGGGGTAATGGGCAAGGCCAAGACGGAGCAGAGAGATCCGCGACATATAATTCGTACTCAATACTATAGGGATCATCGTATTTGTGAAATCTGGGGATCGAGGATCCTTGGCATGTCTTACATTCATCAAACTGACGTTATACATTTGCGCGATCCGTGGAAATAAATGTTGGAACCGAGAGGCAAAAAGCAATGTTCACAAGAGCCCTGAGCGCGCTAAGGGAGAGGGGCTTGTGGGGTTTACGGGTTACAGGAATGGGATGATTCCACACACTTTACGATGGGTATCTGTATACTCTCTGGGAGCACTATGTGGCTCCAACCCGGCGTTTGGACTGAGTTCCTGCTTCAGTTGGATTAAACACCTACATGGTCATACGCAAATAGTTAGGCTGCAACAGGTTAATTGAACTTTGATTGGTTGATTGATTGATCACTTAATATCCCAGACCTCCAGTTGAAAACACAAATATCCTTCCGAAGGAAGTTTGCAAAGTCCGGAAGGTTCTTGATGTCTGAGAACCAAAGGCCGAAAAGCTTTGCACGAGGGAGGTTAACTAGTCTGGGGTCCTGACTTATAATCTTTGCAATGAGTTCTTTCCGCTCCTCATCTTCAAACTCAGAAAAGATCTTCTTTTCGTCACGACCCATGATGATATAGAGTAAAAGGAATCGGTTCATGTTGGGAGCCCCAAATTGATCCAAGAAATTCGTGTCGAGGTCCTTAGGGGGGTTGTGGGTAGCTGGCCAGGTTATGGACACCAGGCGGTGCAGTTCCAGGACGTCAGATAGGTCATGCAGCGCAGCGACACAGGGACCTTTGCCTTCAAGACCTCTCCATCCCCTTTGTTGAAGGTGAATTTCATATAGTAGGAAACTGGCCATGCGATTTCTGCTGCAGGGGAATACCTTACAAGATGTCAGTATTGACCTTTTGCACGGTTATCAAAGTTATCATCGAATCCTCATTTCGCTGTTTTTCTTTGAGAAACGCCGTGCAACAACAGTAGCATGACAATTGACTTGCGTTTCCTCCCCCTATTCTCGTTGGAGCTAGACTGATTCTTGTCCTTAAATCTCGTTTCGAGATTTATCAAATTCGTTTGATGGAAATCGAGGGCTGAGAACGTAGACCAGTAAATATCCGACAAAATCTCAGCAAAATGGCCTGCTGAGGCCAGGTCTGTCACAGTAACTGTGCGATAGAGAAATATAGGGGAGCCGGATCAGGATATGGGGACATCCTGTTGACCCTACGCTAGACACTCCCGAGGGTCAGAGGATATGTTCGAAGGCGGCAGATACGGAGAATGAGAGGTATTGGTTGGACCAAAAGGAATCTGTGGTTAACGAGTTAACAATTGATCAAGGATTTAGTGGATGGAAGTTCTAGGTAGACCGACCATATAGTAGTCCTCCCGGTTTGCAATTCTGCAAAATATTTCCCCTTGGTAGACAATGGAGCTGGCGCTTCCTCTCCCAGCTTTAGATTTAACAATCAGCAGCCTAAAGCTTCTGTGCTTTGAACAAGGGGGTTATCCCAATTAATTTATACCTCCTCACTCGTGGTATATGAGGTATACTTGAGGTGGGTGGTAGTATAGCGAAGGACGATCTCGCCGTTTTGGATCTATTGCAATATTAATTTGATTGATTAGCAATTGATTCAGTCGTTCAGATGTATTGCAAAGGTTGGACCAATCTCGTTGATTGAGATGTACTCACCTGCTGGTAGATTGGGAGACTCAGCTTCCCAGCGCCTCCTTCGTTGATGCAGCGGTCGTGAGACCCACACGAACGCAGGGACACGGGGCCAACACAGGTCGACATTTTGGTTAAACCAGTTATTGGTTGGTTGGATACAATGAAGTTGAAGAAATGATAGGTCACTCCGGTGAGGAAGAAAAAGGGACAACACCACAGGGAAAGAGCATTGGACGTGCTCAGGTGCCTTCCCATCTGTGGACCAGTAAGCGAGTCCTGGCTGTATGCGGCTTCTTCCACTTCCCAATTACCCATTCGAATAATTTCTTGGGATTTTTGTAGACCATTTTTGGTATTTCTGAAGTCTATGTAGCTTCAGCTTACAGTAGTTGACCAACTAGGCAGACCTAGGCTCCCAACTAGGTGATATCTTCTCGATCTCCCCAGTTAATGCGCTCCGCTTCAACTCATTCCGCGACAGATCAATGGAATCATTCCCTCCATTTTTCAATTCTCATTATGTCTTGTCTGCAGAGCATCCCTCGGGGGCCTTTGGGAGCAATGGATGAAAGATATATTAAATGTTCCCCCTATGGCATCTTAAACGCCCTGGCCAAGACGCCCCGATGGGATTTGGATCACCGTAATACTGTACATGCAGGTGTGAAAACGGAGGGACCTGGGGTTCGAAAGGGGGATCTGTTATTATATTAATGAGCAGTTATTCAACATGTTGGAGGTAGAGTTGATACGCCGCACGTGAATGCAAAAATACGGACCCTGTAGGATTGGGCATGTTGATAGTTTGACCGGGTACCAGTTGATTGCAGTTGGTTGGGTTCAGTGGGGTGATTTAGAAGAAATGGGATTGAGATCACTTGGCTGTTGAGGAGGAAGCAAGAATAGCGTATGGGAAAGGAAGCCTGTGTCTGCCTGGGTAGCTTCCTATTATAGGCTCTCAAGCCAGTCAAGACTGTATATTTCCTCTCGTACCTCACTACCACCTTTTGGAATAGTTGCTTGGACCTTGCACGCCCCTCTTGGTATGTTGACCTCCCAATGTGAGTTTTATACCCCAAATATGAGTCAGACTTAGAGAGTCAGGTAGCGAAGTTGGCAGCCATTTCACTATTCGCGTTAGAGCAGACATATTGAGAATTCTCTGGCTGTAGACTTGGGTCATTTCGACTTCAGATTTACCACTCACTTAGGCTAATCACTCTTGGTTATATTCCCACTTGATTATAAGAGTTGACCTCACCAGAGGTTATATATTCGCCTGGCACTGGCAGGTATCTCCAAGTAGGCACACAGGAGCTTGAAATTGAATCAAATTACATTGTGGACTTCACCTGCTGCTGGCCTCCCCAGAAACAAACGCCCTCCCTTTCAGATTGCCGCGCCATATATCAATCCGGGCATTTCTTTCTTCTCTTTCAACTCCTTTTATACCTTGGCTGCACCTCGCTGTTCACCAACTAAGTCTATATGCATATGAATACTTTAGCATAAGCCATAGCAAGGCCCATGGCACTTGCTCTACGATATGAGAGGTAAATGAAATGTCGTAATTGTATCAATGTCACTTTATGTAGCTGAGAATTAAAAGATATGAAGAAGGGCTGCGATTATGCCTGTGTATGAAGGTTGTTGTCATCAACGTTCAGTGCACATCATCCTCGCCATCGTTGACATCCTGATGCCGTTCATCACTGCGCTCTTCATTGTTCTGGCCATCGTCGCGTCCACTTACTTCCTATAAGCCAGCAAAGAGGGACTCGTACAAAGCCACAATAGCGTCCTTGGTGCGCTGGCTGATACGGGCCGATAGAGTCCAG
This sequence comes from Penicillium hordei, assembly GCF_028827395.1. Lineage (NCBI taxonomy): Eukaryota > Fungi > Ascomycota > Eurotiomycetes > Eurotiales > Aspergillaceae > Penicillium > Penicillium hordei. The sequence continues at coordinate 3,649,264 of NW_026623147.1, read as the reverse complement.
GCGACCAGAACTCCATGACCGCGGAGGTGAGAATGTAGGTTTCTGGTTTCGGATAGCGGAACCTGTAATCTATGCATTAGCGATGGTTTGATATCGTAGTAAGAATCGTTCATAGACTCACTTGAACGTTTGCGCAGCCAGGCAGGCGACAGAAGACCTCTCCTGGGCCAACGATTATGTCTCCGTCAGGTGTCTATTTCAGCATTGATTTCGGCCGTTAATTTCAAAGAATTTTTGGAAGGTTGGTTAAGTGCCTCAAGCAATATGTATTCACCTGCTCGTATACTGAGAGAACGAGGTTGCCAGTCACACCATCCTGGAGGTAGCGCTGGTATGACGCAGAGGCAGCTAGGAAGATAGGGCCCGGCATGTGGGGCACTTTAATGTTGAAAGAAGTTGTGAATTGCTTGTGGAGGGATCAGATGATGGTTGGATGGGATCGTGGTTAGATGGGATGGTGGGAGGAGATGATGGGAGAGAAAGTGACCGTTGTCATAAAAGCTGTTTGATGTGATGAAAATTGTTGGGGTGACTCTAGGACGAGACAACACAGAGCAAACGACCAGTTGACATAGCGAAGAAGCGCTCTGGGCTAGAGGTTTGACTTTACAGGCTACCACCGAGGTCCTGACTTCGTGGTGCTTTCCCCACGGCTCACCATTAGGTACCTGTTGGCATAGTCCCATAGAACCTTTGTAGGCCCTTTTGGTTACTTGTGGGGAAGATTTTACCTTAATGTCTAGATCTTCATTTTATAGACCAAATATTCACCAGTCCTAGATTAGTGAAGCCATCAAGCTACTGAGCGTCTCATCATCTCAGATCTATATGATAAGACACTCTCTTACTTCACAGTTAAATTTCTCTCACTTCCTATTTACTAACCAATTAGCTCAGTTCCTCTTCGGCATATTTCTAACTAATGATATCACGGGCTAGCACTGCATTGACCATACTGCAGATTGCGAATTCTCTATATAAAGCGTATGAAGCTCCATAACACTAAGTGGTTAATACTAAATATTGTAGTGCGGAGATAGGCTCTCCACTACGCATTGAGCTCCCCTCCTCTTTCTTATTTTTTATGAGTTTGTTATGTAACCGTCGGGTTATGAGGTTACAAGTAGTAGATAGACACAGATTGAGAATACAGACTCCTACCCCTCTCTGAATCCACTTCTTGGGCAGTGCACCTAAGTTCCTTTATATGCAAAGTTGAGTATGCAGCTGAACTACGAGTGCCAAATAGACCCGTATGCCTTAGAGCATACTGCCTTGCGCGTTCCCCTCTTCAATACGTATAGGACATTGTGGATCTCTCCGCGTTACCCTTCTGTATTACTGTGAAGATTTATCGTTGTGATTTCTGAAGCTTCCCGTCACAATCTACCGCCTATTGCCATCTTACTCGTTGCCGTCATCCTCGCTACCACTCTGATGTTCTGTTTCTTCTTTGTTGAAAGGGATTATGTCGGAATGGATGGTGTAATGCGAGATCCATGATGAATTGAGCAGAGAGTTGTAGAAAGCCAAGTTTTATAGAGCTATTAAAATTTTTTCGCTGACAAAGGGTGCCTCTTATCACGCCATGTTGACGAAAGTGTATACAGAGCTTTGTGGTGTTCACGAAGGGAACCCGTGATCAACCGACCGACCAACATTCAATAATTATAGTACTTAGCGATCACTCCAGTCTTTTCATCGATGATAGAAGTCACGCAGGCAGGGAAAGATTGAGAGATTCCTCGGTCAGCACCATAAGGTTCTGATCTAAGTTGTGGCCTGCACAAAATTTTCTTCTAGAGTACATACATAGGTTGAGATTGTTTACAGGTTGTAGGTGTGAGACTGAATCTTGATGCTAGACACAGTCCAGGTCTTTCCGTTGTCGGATGTCTTCAGACCGGAAGAAGTGGCCTCGTCGATAGCCAGAGTGTCACTGAAGGAGGAATCGGCGGCATCCAGGATAATGGTAGTGTCGAGGTATTCTACAATAATTAACATGTGTTTGATGACTTGGAAATATAAACGCAATCTCACCGTGTGCAGCAGTAGTGCTCTTGCAGGAATCGTCCTGGCATTCGACAGCGGTACCCCAGCCCTGTGCCTGGCCAGAGCCTAGAAAGGATTGTCAGTTGGAGACTAGGATTATCATTAGACCGAGAACTTACTAGTTGAAAGAGTCGACACAACCTCTCCGTTGATGGAGACAGTCTGGTCAAACTTGCTGGTATCATCGTTGTACTTGTCTATAGAATAGTCAGCGCATGTTCATGCGTCCCAGTAAATCAAAATTTACAATGCATTGTAATCTTATCACCAGCATCGGCAGGGACCTGCTTTCCGCCCAGCTGGGTGTCTTGGAGGGTACTGGCCCATGTGCACCATTGTCCAGACTTTGCACCACAGTTTCTACTGGGGTCAGTTATGAATTATGCTTGTATTTGTGCTTATATCACTCACGCGGCAGGGTCGGAGAAAGAAACAGCAAGAGCCTGAATCAAATCACCACCGCTTGTTCCCATACCGGGCCACAGGGCAAGACGGTCCTTCTGTGGGCTTGGCACCTCAGGGAGAACAAGTGTTGTGTTTGCTTCACGGATCCATGATGACGTAGGGCCGAGGGAGAAGTGAGGACCGAATCCGATCTGATCTTGGGCATTGACGAGGCCGAGGACGGCGAGGATAGCGAGGTTTCTGAGAGACATGATGAATATAGGCAGTTGATCAAGTGTGGAGGAATCAAGCATTGGATGGGGAGAGCAGCTTTATATGTTTAAATATTCAAGATTAAGAATTAAGTCTTGGTAATGACCCAGTTAAGGGGAAGGGAAAATGAACCGGATCATTCCACCCCACCAATCTATAATTTCTCCGTCTGAAGATGTTAAAATTTTGGACGTGCATCTAAGACATAAAACAGATTTGATTTCGTTGTTTCATATGAGGTCTCTTTGAAACAGACTAACATTGTTGATCCCCAACCGGAAAAAGTGGGGACCGAAACAACATGGTTCAACTGTTACATACAATGGCTAGGCAAAGCCAACTCTGCGTTTCTGGGCATTAATTCACTCGGGGATGGTTGCAGAATGAGTTTATTCGAGGAGTGGGGCTGGACTGAGAGTGATTTTGACCAAGCTGTAGTTCTATAACTACATGTAGCTTACGCGAGTGGGTGGGAATAATATATTTCTAACCACTACACACCTTAGCGGTATTTCGAGGTATTTCGAGATATTTTAGGAGCTAATAAGCTTGTTGCAACACACTATAAATAACTATAGAGTAAGTTGCAACAAGGTAACTAACTATATCCTGATTATTACTCGTACTCGTATCCGTTTAATATCAAGTCCAAGCCGACTGGCCAAAAGCGTATGTACCTGCGTCAAAGCCTTACTTTATATGCTTCTATATTTTTGATGATAATTTATTCATCTCATGGATGCGGTTAACAATTTTGAAGTTCCATATTAAACTTAATGGTCCGCTATATGGAGTGATTGAGACTGGTTTGATCTTTTTTCTCAGCCCTTACTCAGCTTGTACATCTCTATTACTGCAGCCTTCAATTTCAAACATTCTAAGAGGTTTCTCCACGTTTTCTCGGCAATACCTCGGACTCATATAATCTTTGGAAATCCTATTTGCACCCCTGTTTCAACAATTTCGGGTAAAGTGTTTCTTGCCCCACTGAGCCCCCTGTTTGTCCACCCCATACCAAGCTATCGCGGGGCAACAACAACCTCGACTGCCTCTAAAATCCGAGTATTTTAAATTTACCATCCGCACCCTCATATCTGCCCTTAGCACTGTCACTATGTACCAATCATTCTATGTGATACTTTTGGTCTCTATATATGCCATTGCCACGTCTTAAGAACACCAGATACTTGGCCGTAGGGACTTTGTGACAGCCTAGTATAATAAGCCTCCTTGTAAAATTGTTGATTTTGTGAAGAGTATGACTTGGTCCGTTGATATCTAACCGGCTTCATTTGACAAGAAGTTAGATTTAGTGGAGTAGTTGAAGATCACGGCTAACGTCGAACCTCAAAAGTATGTCTCACAAAAGGCGTTAGAATGTTAGACAGTGCGGGCCGTAGAGCTAGGTATGTATTGAGAGGATTATCTGGTAAGTTGACCATTCCCTTAGCGGACAAAGAATCTCTATAGACACTAACACGTGTTAGTTGAACAATATCCTAGTGATACAACAGGGTGGGTCGCCGCTAGATAATATATAGTAACGCACTGAGGGATTCAGGTAGCAAGAAATTACCCACTCCATGGTCAAGTGCGCTAGTAGAAATTTCTATTGGGTCTACATAGAGCGCTAGGTGGCCATCTACATCGCCTGTGGAATATCCAAACCTAGATAATATCCTATTCTAGCCTAGTGAGTCCGTATTGGCTAAGTCCATGGCTATCCTGCGTTTAACGGCAGATATCTCGCTATAGCAATATCTTCCATCTCATTAATTACCTCTCAAAATTGCCACTGCGCACACCAATTTCTCATCAATTCCGGCGAAACCTCCTCCATCTGCCGCATTGTCAAGCTATAAAACTCAGTTCGCGTGGTATCCAGTGATGCTGCCTTGATTCCCATCTTCGCACCCTCTGCTACCGATCGATATGTGTCAAGCAGTTTCACCGCCGGGTTGTCATCCATCACAGGATGAACCTGGCTCTTTTCAAGTGCATGGATCCACTCTTCCAGCGAGACCACCTTTTGAATCCTCTCTCCGTAAAACTCACGCAGGACGGGTATGAGGCTAGACCAGTTGGTAGCCTTTGGGTTGAGTGCATGGAAGTACCCGCTAATCTCTTCTACTGACCAAAGAGATGTCACACGCGAAATCTCCAGTACCACATTTGCGATGTCCTCCACTGGTGCCCAGCCCACATGATCAAATGTGCCAAGGGAGTCAGGCAGGAGACCTAGGTGAACGGAACTCCGAACTAAACTTGGAAGCCACTCTTGCGGATTCCATTTGCCTTTCTCGCTGCGTGGGCCCGCAACTTGACCAACCCGTACTATGACACTAGGCACGCCTGAAACCTTTGCAGCTTTGTCGAGGATCGTGCTGCTTGCGAGCTTGGACTGGCTGTACCCCATCGTTGCGAGGGACCAATCTGGTAGCGCTGTCTCAGGTACAGGTACTTCGGGGTTATCCCATCTTTCCACGGTTCCAATTGATGAAATAAAAGTCACGGGAACAGTTTTGCGGGCAGCTTGTGCGCTGAAATTGACAAGGTGACGTACCCCGCGGATGTGCGGCTCAAACGACGCCACGGACATGTTAAAGTTGACAGGCCAGGCGTTGTGGATCACGCGATCCACCTCGTCGGCAAGTCGACTTTTTACCTCGGGGGCAAGGCCCAAGCCTGGTTCCGCAAGATTTACCTGCAGGAACTCGGCCTGGGAGAAATCAGTCGATAAGCCCCGGGATGTACTCGCCTCAATCTGGCGTTCTAAGCCATTCACAGAACGGTTGAAACAGATTACCTTGCTAACATTGGGACATTTTAAAGTAAAGTCCAGCAAGTACGATCCCAATGCACCCGTTGTGCCTGTGATAATGATGACTTGTCTCTTGTCGGCCGGAGCCGGCTTATTCGGTACTGCAGCTGGAAGGTCATGAGTGTATTTGTCGACGAGTGCACTGCAAATAGCTGTTTCATCTGCCATCACGCCTGGATTACTGGTTGGGCCGCTCTGTCTGCAATTTGCGCAGGCCAGGGAGAAGACATACGCCGCTAGTTGTGTGATCGTTGGATGGGCATAGATAATCCTCGATTCCACCGTCTGCTCGCTGGATTTAACACCCGCTTTCTCTAGGGCGACAAGCAACGCACGAGAGAGTTGGATTGCTTGCAGCGAATCCATGCCAGCGGTAAAGAAATCATCGTCTGTGTCCAATTCAGGGAGTTTGAGCATGCTCCGAACCAAGTCGCAAACAGAACCCAAAACTGTCGTCTCAGAAGTGACATCAAGGTCCACAGCCACAACCAAATTGTCTCTGTTGTGAAAGAATACTTCAATGTCTTCTGCGTATAATCTTTCCACCATAGAGCGTTGAATACTACCTTTCCCTGCACGAGGAAATGGGCGCTGCGGATCCGACAAAAACACATAATCGCGTAGGATACGGCCGTGTGCAACCGTTTCACCATTAACCTTCTCAATAGTTGGCCAAATATCATCAAGAAAGAGTTGCCTTTCCTTCTCATTTTTGGGATACTGAACAGGCTCGATCATTAGCCCAGCATGAAATTGCTTACTACCAACAACCTGCGCGCTGAACACCGCTGGGTGCCCCATGATGGCGCCTTCAATAGACACGGGATTGAGCTTTTCTCCCGTGGAGAAGACAATGATGTCGTCGGCCCGTCCCACGTATGTCCAGTGGTCTGCCAGGGTCGGGTGTGGCCGGTACAGGTCTTTGGTGCTGAACTCGTCCAGCTGGGGAAAGGTATAGAAGCAACCCTGTAGCCCCGGGTGTTTGTCCTTGCGCACTATGACTTGCTCGTACGTATCGTCGCCAACCAATCGCCATTTGATACCCATTATATCACTTGGAATGATGAACCACGGCCACATGGCGGGTTCCGGTTGAGAGTAGTAAGGAAAGAAAGAAAACCTGCCACAATTAGTAAGTAAAGTGTCTGGCAGATTTCATACTCCGAGTAATTAATTGTGGCCTCTTACTCAGTAGCTGCGATGGCGTTCGCCGTCTTAATACCATAGTGTGCCAGTCGATGAGCCGTCTCGGGGGTAATAGCGCCTGATGGGATGGACCGAGTTAGCTAAATAGCGTGGAGGGAACCAAGCAACAGAAATTGTGCAGGTAACTGACCTCCCCCAAAGGCCACGACATGGAGTTTTCTAAGCTCGTTGAGTGCCTCCTCCGAGTAAGACATATGGTCTAGGATGGCGGGCGGTATAGCCGTCCACCCCGCGTTACTGTTTTGCAGCCACTTGACCACATTATCGCCTGTTATAGGACAAGAGGGGTCTCGGAATGCGATCGGCGCGTTATAGTAGAAGGCACACAAGGTTGAGAGCATGATGCCTGCAGCGTGAAACAAGGGCATGACGAGCAGGTGGCGCGGATTAGGAGAGCTGGTCCATGTCGGAAGCCAAGGCAAAGTGCCATTGAGCGACGGGACGTAACGATGAAGATCATTCTGAGCAACCATACCCTGCCGCAGGACTACTGCTTTAGGAAGGCCGGTACTGCCACTTGTGTGCAGTACCACGTAGGGGTGCCATTCTGCCTCAGAGAATGGCTTAGTATACAAGACCGGTGTCACTCCATCAACAACCCACTCCTCGAATGGCGCTATAGCTACACTCCTCATCCCCTGCCTGGCATCCACCCACGGCTGCACCATTGACACAAACTGCAGTTCATGATATATTATGTTGCAATCTGTCTTGTCGAACAGGTTCAGTTGCGCCTCGATGGAGTTGCGAGGAGAAATAAGCAGGGCCTGGTAGCCGGCCTTAATGGCACCGACCACGAATATGGGGTAGCGCGGGTCCTCCAAGCCGATGTATGCCACTGTAGGGAATTTTCCAGGCACCGGATGCCCATTCTGCGTAATGAGCATGTTTGCGACATAGTTGACGGCGTTCGCGACCTCAGCCCAGGTCACAGGTTTCCATCCATCGCAGGGATTGTTGCTCCGTGGAATTGACATGCACTCAAGATCGGGAGTTTTGTGAGCTGTCTCATCAATAACATTGGGTATTAGTCGCTTGCCGCATTCTCCCCCGAGGAACATTTTGGCTACTGAGTCCTTTGTGGTACCAATACTATGGCCGTCGTGAGTCCCATATGGATCATGTGTCATGCTGAAAGAGTTTCTTTGTCGATGTCGAGCTGGAAAGCGGTTCTAGGGTGGGAATTGTGAGAAACCTTCCAGTTTGCGTTGGGTTGTTTTTGGGGGGGGGGGGGGGGTTGGGTGGCCTTAAATAATTGACAACTCTGCTTACTACCTTTTGACACGAGGATAGAGGATAGCTGATGCGGGGATATAGACCTTGGGGCGGCAATTCGTTCCCGTGATGCCACGTTTAATAGCACTTTTATGCAAGTTGTCAGCTCAGATAACTTTAGATAAATCTATTCAGCTGAACTAGGAGGTCAGTATATGCAACATCGGGTTACAGTTTCCCTAGATTTGGCTAAATATCTGAAACTATCGAAACAGTGAACATCCTTATTTCAGTTCTTCTTTAATTCGCTGATGCCGTTTACACTGTAGCTGGTAGATTATGTGAGAGATCAATAGGGCATTTAGTTATATGTCTTTGAGTGTGTCATTTCGGGAAAAAGGGGAGCGTCCAGTCTATTGCATAAAAACCAGGTGAACAAATTCCGCATGGGCATTCCTTTATTGCCTTTCTATTTCCGTGCACGTGCACGTGCCCATGCCATCTGCTATCGATGTGATGAAGATTGAAAGTTGATACGTCCTGAGTGATCTGCAAAGGCAAAATCCGGTCTATGAACATCGGTTGTTGTTGGGGAGATCCTTTCCGATGCGGTTGACTTCAAACGTTTGTCAATGATGGCCAGACACATACTGAATAATATCATCGTCGCCTCGAGCACTCATAACGAACCGCAGAAGAACTGGATGGCGGAGGCGTTCTCAGGCGCCCCGTCCCCACTTGGTCCATGTGAACCACTGTGGGGCTTACAACTGTGATATTAAACGCCACAGTGCTTGGTACAATACGAGGCTGAGTTGGGCCAGCTTGGGGATACTCAGAAAATACCTTGGGGATACCCTGATTTTCGCTTATATAACCACTATAATAATTCGTGGATAACGCATTTCATGTGCGAGCCGCCCACCTCAACACACCATAGTAAATGCGATAAACTCTAATTTGATATCTCAATAACAGTAGACTATTAGGACTTCGCTTTACCTAATGCTTTCTTAGTGATATCTACCCTCCTGAGGGAGTTGAAAGAAAGTTTATAACAAAGGTACATAGCGTTGTTCTGGTCATAGTAAGTGTTGGTATTAAGAACTGCCTAGCTCTTGCCCTACCTAGTTGGACAACATGAGAAGGGGGAGTTCCACTTGGAACAAGATTATCACGTTCTATCCGGTCGGGGAATTCGAGGGGGCATTCAAGAAGATCGAGGAAAAGCCTTGAGGGGTGTTCTTATCTGGCACCAAGTCATGTCAGAACATTATCCACCAATGCGATGAATTGAATTGATGAGTCTCAACTTGTGTTCAGCGGAACCCCCACTCAATTGACTTCCATGGGGCGTGGTCGGGACAGGGGACTCACTGACTTACTGTGCCTTCCAGGCTACAGTTGCGGAGCCCAAAGAGGGTTGTCCCTAGACCTCCACAAAGCCCATCTCGGCGCTAACAAATCGGATTCTGTAATCGGAACAGGTGAAAGTTGATATTTTATATATATCCAGGATTTGTATGAGAGTACTACCACTTTCTAGGTAAACCTCTATAATTTCCAAATTATCTAAATCGTTTAAAGTAATAAAATATTACCCTAGGTATCATACTTAGGAACGGTGCTAAATAACTAACTATAGGGTAATTTAAACAAAATTAATAAAGGGGTTCAAAATTGCTTATCTCGGCACATTTACACTGTTTGGGGCCCATTGGACCCCCATAAAAGCCCGGTGGGCTTTGGGCTTTGTGGGCTCTGCGGAGGTCTAGTTGTCCCTAAGTAGATAGGCAGCTATGGAATAAACAATGTGATCCTCTTTCCAAATTATTTAGACAGCCTGCTACCTCCTTTCCCGTTGACTAGACTCTCCGTACTGCTAGTTTCCCGCCTGCTATTAGGCCGACCCCAAGTAACCTCCATTTGCGTGGTCATGGTGATAATATTATTGGCTTCCGATTTCGTGGGACTGTGGCCAATCCTGTCATCTCCAGCTGCAACGGTAGTGATGGTCTGATCATGCGTGCGACGCGAGAAGTTCGACATTTCCTCCAGGTCATAGCCCAACCGGATCCGACCGCTCCGACTAGCGGAGCCTGTGGTCGGGCCGGTGCGGGTCGAGCCGAAGAGCCTCGGCAAGATCCGGGTAACGAGCGGCTTGAAAGAGGGAGCGCACGCAGCGATAAACGATAGGCCAACTTCGATGGTGGACACGCAGAAGAGGACTGAGTGCGTGGAATTCTTCGGCATATGACGGTCAAAATTGTCAAGGAGGATGAGGCGAATAATGCCTGCCACCACGGTTCTATATTTATTAGTATATATCAAATTGATAGGGAAAGAAGATGTGGGAAACAGATACAGCCAATTTACCACTAGACCATAATAGAAACCTCGGTTCCTGTTTAGGGGCTAAGGGGGCCATATCCCAGTCCGACAGAGGACATTTAGGTTAGCTACTCACAAAAGACCCAAAGACAGGATGCCAATCAACATCAACTTTTGAATCCACTGCATCTGTAGGCGATATACAATCCAGGTGGGCAGTGTTAAAGCAAGGAAATCCGTGAGAACTGAGACTGCACCCGTGCCGGTAACAAAGTTTGCAAAGTCAAGACACTTCGCATTGGGATATGAAACCAAATCCCAATTAGCGGCTACAGGCACGCATCGAAAAACTGTGGTAAAAAATGTAATAACAGCGGCGACGCCATTAAAAGTTAAGAGTCCCCAGATGGCTAGGCGTACTAACTTTTTCTGGCCTGTTAGACGTAGCAGGAAGAGTAGGATGGAGGCCTTGACGAGGGCCAAAATAGGATTGTAGATGAGCTCAGTCTATTTTATTAGCGAACGTGACCGATTTAGGTTAGAAATAATAATTCTACCCACCGCGTAGGCATATTTGCTACCGAGAATAACGGGATGGTCAGGAGGTATATCCCAGACGTTATATCCGATATACATGTAAATGATCACTGATGAATCATTAACTCCATGAAATAAAAAGCGCACTAGGGAATTCTTGCGTTCTTGATCTTACCTTGATAAGATGTAAATGTCTCCGCCCAGTACATGATCTGTCAATCTTCGTCAATCCTCTAGGCTCGTTTCTCAGAGTGGTTGCAGTACTAACTAGGGCGGCACAAATAACCCAGTCATCTGTTCTCTATCAGGTTCGTAGAGCTCATGGGCAAAGAGGAATTGGAACATTGAACTGACCTGCGGCAAACGACTTCGTCAACGTACGGCTGCAAAGTCGCAGAGCCACAGCAACGGTTGCGAAGCACGGAAATGCGAATATTAAGCCGATTGCTTGCGGTTGTAAGTTGCCACTAGAACCCATCATATCTCCGGATCCGTTTCCCGTAAAAATAAATCACCCCTGCCGCCCGTTGTTTTGACAAGAAAATTTCGACTCACTTGGGCACTTGAGCAGCGTGCCTGGGTTACATATGAAGCAAATCCATGGATCCCCCCCCCTTCTGCGACGGGGGCTGAATTGCACCCAGCATAAATTAGACCGCATCCTGCTATACAGTGGCATTCGGGCCCCACTAGTGAGATTGCAAGGTAAAGCTTCGCCTAATTCTGATCCTAATCGCCTATAGTCCCTTCATCGTATGTCTAGTTGTGGTTGTGGAGCCTTGAAATAAACTAACGTATATATTTCTCGTAATTGACTCAATGTAGTCTTGGTTGGTCAAGTTTCAGAGCGACCAGCCTGGGGCCACTAGATTGGGGGCTAAACCTTGGAAATGTGGACTGCTTACCAATGGTCTCTGGAAACAGATTTAACAGTAGAACACGTTGCTCGTGCATCAAATATGTCAGCACCTTAAAAGAAATTGGAGAACCTCTGGAAATAAAGCGAGCATTAACTACTACATTATTAACATTTGTCTTTCGGGGGGACCTGGTGGCGAGAATTGTTATAAGTGGAATATTTACGCTCTCAGACCTAGATAACTAGTCAACACATAGTTAAGACTAGTTCATTAGTGTACAAGGGTACTGATCCTGTCGGCTATATCACCTAGTCAACAAAATAAATAGATCGAGTAATCGTAATTAATACATAGCACCACCAACTTGACCTCCGTGGTGCTCCGGTCACTTGTGCTGAAAAGACTCCTTGGGAGTGGGCTGTCCTCCTATGGCGGCTATATTTAAGTAGCACCCCTGTTCACATCCTTGATAGGGGTTGGCCATATTTTCTGTCTTAACTGCTCATTGGAAACATACCACCTCTCTTTGTTTTTGGGACTGTTTTTGGGATTGTGTTGGTGAACATCGTTCAGCATGAAGGGCATATGGGGAGTTACTTTCATTGCGAGCGCTTCGCTCGCGGGGGCAATTTCAACCACATCACTCGCAGCAGCAGCAACTACGGTTATGGCTACAGCTAATCCGGCACCTTCCTTGTTTCACAATGAGAGGGTGCAGTTGACCGAAGGTGTGCTCTCTGATGTGTCGGCGGCCTTACAGAATAGCACTGTCGCTAACATGTTCGCCTTTGCGAGCAACTCCGCGACACTCAAGAGGAGTGCCCATCATAGCTGCAAAGTGATGCCCGGGGATTTCTGGTGGCCCGTGAAGCCGATTTGGGACGTCTTCAACATCTTGCTCGGCGGCAGTCTGATCAAGACGGTGCCGCTGGCATCCTACTGCTATCCAGACTGGCCGCAGTACGATGCCACCAAGTGCGCAATCATCACAGCTGACTGGCTTAACGCGGACCTGCATACGGCGGATCCTGCGTCGATAATGCTGCCGCTGTACGAGGGCCGCTCTTGCCTACCATCACCGTATAATTATACCGCCACCTGCACGCAGGGTGCCTATCCGACGTATGCAGTGAACGTATCCAACGTGGCTCAGATCCAGTTAGCGGTCAACTTTGCCCGTAACTTGAACTTGCGGCTAGTGGTCAAGAACACCGGACATGATTTCAATGGTAAGGCCTCCGGCAAGGGTGCCCTCTCCATTTGGACCCACTACCTCAAAGACAAGGAGTATTTCCCAAAATTTAAGGGTACCAATGGCTACGTCGGTCCCGCCATTAAGTTCGGCTCGGGTATTCAAGTCTATGAGGCTTATGAGTTTGCTCAGTCACTCGGCCACTCGGTTGTTGGTGGAGAAGCCGTCACCGTCGGTTTGGGTGGTGGCTACACTGCCGGTGGTGGCCACTCCCCTCTTTCCAGTATGTACGGTTTGGCGTCCGATCAAGTTTTGGCCATGCAAGGTAAATTCCTTTCTTATAATCCTGAATCTGCTCCAAAGACCTCCCTACTAAGTCTGCTTAGTTGTTCTGGCTGATGGTAGATTCATCACTGCCACCTCCACTGAGAACTCGGAAGTTTTCTGGATGCTTCGCGGTGGCGGTGGTAGCACCATTGGAGTCGTCACTTCTCTGACCGTCATGGCCCTACCTCAGCTGGAGACGACTACTGTGACTTTCAATTTCACGGTCAATGACACTCCTGGTCCGGACGCCTTCTGGGCTGCTGTTGGGTCCTACCTCGACAATTTCGAGACCTTTGTTGATGCTGGCACCTACGGTTACTTCTACATTGGTGCTTCCGAAGCCATGATTGGTACATCATATGCCGGTGATACTGACTACTACTTCCGTATGCAATCCTTCGTAGCACCCAACATGACTGTCGCCCAGACCGAGAAACTCCTAGCTCCATGGTTTGATTCTCTCAAAAGTCTGAATGTCTCCTACACTCCGTGGTACAACCACGCAGATAATTTGTGCGTCTAAGCCTCCCCGTTCCTTTCTCAAATCCATCCATCTATATCCCAGCTAAACCCTCATTCTAGCCATGATCCCTGGGCCGTTTCCTTCCCTCAGGAATTCGCTGGAACCGATGGCGTCAAGACTGCTTCTCGCCTGCTTCCCCGTAGTGTCTTCCAGAGCGATGATCTCCGCAACCAAACCTGGGCCGCCTACAGGGACGCTGTCAGTCAGGTATGTCTTAGTATATGTATACACAAATATATAGATACATTCTCTGCTCTCTCCTTTTGAATCTACTCTGACATATTATAGGGCCTTTTCATTGCCGGCTTCCACATAAGCGGCACCGGCATTGCTGTCAAGCCCCCCACAGACACTTCCGTGCTCCCCGCATGGCGCGATGCCCTATCACACGTTGTTGTCGGTACCGAATGGAACTCCACATCCTCCTGGGATGTGATAGAGAGCTCCTCGCTCTTCGTGACTCAGTGGATGGACGTTTTACGTGATATTGCCCCAGACTCAGGCTCCTATATGAGTGAGGCTGATCTCCTTGAGCCGAACCTCCAGGATGCCTTTTACGGCGTTAACTATCCTCGTCTCTACGCGCTAAAGCAGAAGTATGATCCTACAGGTCTTTTCTTTGCTCTGACTGCCGTTGGTGCTGAGGATTGGGAGGTTCAGACTGTTGACCCACTGCCCTACTCGTGGAATAACAATGGGCGACTCTGCCCGAAGTCTTCTTAAAACAAGCGATTTGAAGTTAAACCGGTATAACGGTCAAAAGGTTGGATCCCTGATGAAGCTGAGACACATGACTGTGAAAGATAGGCACTCGGGTGTTAACCACTCGGCCGTGAGGCATTCAGCACATAGATTGGTAGTGAAGATGGATGCATCATGGCCTTTAACAAATTGCAATATATAAACATATCTATATTGCATACTCACCCTACACACTTCTGACGCCGATGACACCGATGACCATCTTAACTCCTTACGCAACCTTTTAGGTTATCTTATCCTCTCCCACACATAAAATAACATCCCACCAGGTGGAAAAATAGGGCATCCCGTCCACTCGTATTTAAGCAGCAGCCTAGTAATGACAAACCATTCTGTCCAATGACAAAGAGCCTGCCACATCCCTGCTAGCCGTTCCCAGTTATGATTGGTGATCCACTAGCTGTTGATTGCCGCTAGTTTATCCTCGTTCTTTCTCAAAGCTTTTTCGATCTTGTCAGGGTCTTCATCCTGATCATCAACCCATACAGCTGGCAGCGACAAGATGTTGACGTTCAGCCATCTAGACGCAGACGCATTCGAGAACCCCAAGAAAAACAGCGGCCGAAAAAGACCCCGCTTTCGGGAGCCCATAGCATGTAACCATTGTCGAAAATCCAAAGTGCGCTGCGATCGCAAGTCACCATGCAAACCGTGCCAAGATCGTGGAGTAGACACACAGTGCACTTACTCCCGTTCCAAAATTCCAGCAGTCTCGCAATCTGCCAAACCAACAGTGTCCCCTCAAAGCACAGAGATCGATCAACTCGTCTTAGAGCAGCTGACTCCCCTCTCCTCTGATGGCGAAATCCTCAATCTACCATCGGTTTTGCCCCACAACCCGACCACTGTCAGTCATGCCAATAGTGCCTTTAAAGGGTCAAACTTCAAAACAAGGCTGATTGGTGGCACGCATTGGATGGCCGTATGCACCGATTTGCCCGTAATAGGGGCCATGCTAGAGAAGACCGTTGATTTTCAACCGACGTGGAGAACTTTTGCGGAAGTCAAATCTCTCCTTCGTGTCGCAAATTCGGTACCAGCTGGCGTGAATGGAGACAGCAAGAATCTACTAACTCTCCTTCCCGATCGATCAACCTGCGAAAATTGGATGAAGCGATTTTATGAAACATATGGTAGAATCTACTATGTGATCGACCAGAACTGCCTGATGACGGAGCTGGAGGAAATATTTATCGCATCCGTCGAAGTCAATGAAGTGCACATTCTCAAGATTCTGTTGGTCATTGCGATTGCCATGCAGACCGACAACTCGTACCGGCTACGCGGACGTCTGTTACTACAAGAAGCGGAGAGCCGTATTCATACATCGACACAGTTCCAAAAACCTTGTGTCGGCGTCATGCAGGTTTTATTGTTCTTGATCATTATGAAGGCCATCACTGCCTCTGACTCTGACAAGATTTATAGCCTCACAGGTACCATAGGGCTGACTACGCAAATGGCGCTGAGCATGGGCTTGCATAGGGATCCGGCGTTGTTCCCCAGTGTCACTCCTTACTATGCAGAAGTTCGAAAACGATTATGGGCCTGTTTCTTTCGATTGAACCTTGACTATTGCATCCGGAGTGGATCAAGCTTTGGTATTCGACTGGAAGATGTGGACTGTCCCCTCCCGAGCTGTATCGACCTTTCGACCCTTGACCCAGGAACAATGGAACCGGCTACCGTGTTGAACCAGGCCGAGGAAGCAACGGACCAAGCATTCAATATTGCTGTAATGAAGCTTGCCATAGTGAGGGCTCCATTACACCAGCGACTCTGTTCCACAACTCCTGAATTATCAAGTGAAGTACGGGATCGAATGCGCGCTTCATTCCATAAGATCTTGCGCGAGTTGCCTTCGAATCTGCAAGAGGGAGCTTCATCATGCAGTCCAATTGAAAAGCTTCAGCAAGCCTTGTTGTCAATTCAGGTGCATAGCTTCATGATTATTATCACACTCAATTTTGTCCTAGGGGTCCCTTCTCATACTTCGCAGCGGAGCGATCTCTATGAATTATGGGACAATTCAGTGTCCATTCTCCATCAGTTGCAGGAAGTCCTACAGAGCGGCGCTCAGCTGTCTGGCGTGGCCTACCATATACTTTGGACCGACCTTGCCCGCGCAGCATTGACCGCATGTTTGGTTGTTGGTCGCCTGCGGAGGATCAATATGGGAGCATCCGTCTCCAACAACCCCCAGCCCACCCTGGTCATCTTTCAACAGCTTTTGCTGAAATACCTAGACTCTTTATCGCAGATTTTAGCGGGAAGATATCACCTCGGGCCTGTTGCAGCGAAGACGAGACTTTTCCTTGCTGTCGCAACAACTATCACCTCAAGCCTGGTCGACGACTTTGACGGCTCAAAACAGGGTTCCAACTTCTTACAGGTCGGCATCAAAGCTGCCGAGGAGGTCGTAACTGAGATGGAACGTTCTCTGAAACGGGAAAACCAAGATCAAACACCTGCCTTACTTGGATTCAACAGCGCAACGACAACAGCTCCACCAAGTGTCCCCACCCCTCTTACAGCAGACTGGATGGACCATGCACAACTCCCAGATCACTTAATTCAGACCTTGTTTCCGAACGACTGCGACTTTTACCAGAGCTCAGAGTCTCCGGGTATGGGTATGCAGTCTGGTTTATGTTTTCCATATTCCATGGTGCCATTCAAATCTACATCGACGATCCAATCCACGACTAACCTCTTGTGGGAAGACACATAAATTCGAACCCGCTAGAATAATTTTAAGAATCCTATGGAATAGAGTTTTATGGCATCCGTTATTATATTGAGCATGCAGATTTACATATTCTACTCCCTTCTCTATCACGGTCATGACCTGTTCTACCTTCAGACATGTTGACAAGCTCATCGTGTGCCCGTCTTATACACAAGCTCAAGCCTTCTTCAAAGCGAATCCTACCTTGACCACGCGAGCAATGATCAAGCAAACACCTCCCGCCAGGATGAAGATCCCAGAAAAGGTCAAAGTACCCCAGAAGACATCTCCTCCGGACGTTCGCTGGTGGTCCAGAATCGCACCCGCCACAGGGCTACCGATCAACAATCCCAGACCTGACGCAAAGAGGGTCATGCCGATGTTGGTGCCCAGCTTAGACAAATCGGGACAGAGGAAGGCGACTGTCGCGGGAAGCACAGCTTGTATAGAGCCGCTTGTTAAGCCGACAAAGACCGCAATGGCGATCAGACCCGACTGAGATTCCACGCTGATCCACGCGAGCATCAAGATTCCCGTGAGCAGGACGGAAGGGATCATGACGGACAGGTTACCGATCTTGTCGGCGATGATGGACGGCATGACACGGCCGGGGACGGAGCCCGCGTTCATGATGATCAGCATATAGAAAGACAAATCCCGCGAGATGCCGAGGTTGATACCATACTGCTCTATGTAGAAGAATGGGATATAGAGCCCGATGAAGATGAAGAATGCAGCGAAGAGCCAAATGACAAAGACAGGATCCCGGAGCGCCTCGACGTTGATCAGCGGGCCTGACTTGCGAGGTGGAAGACGAGGCTTCATAACAGCGACCGAGATGAGAAGCGTTCCCAACATGATGAACGCCATCACTCGGTCTGCCCAGGGCAGTCCAATCTGGACAATGAGACGTCTCAGCACGACGGGGTAGATGATACCTCCGACGCTCGAGCCGGTGGCAGCCAGACCCAGCGCAGTGGATCGTCGCGTCGAGAAATACGTGCCCACGATGGCAACGCTGGGGATGAATGTCATTCCGGCGCCAATGCCGACACACAGGCCTTGAGCCAAGATAAGCTGCCAATACTCCTTGCAAATCGAAGTCACTGTTCGGTTAGCATTTCTGTGGTTGTAAATGGGTGGCAGAACTCACTCATCATGCCGAACACCTCCAAAAAGACACCCAGGGTGATATCAGCGTAGAAATACCCAGCATCAAGTGCACGTCCACACAAAACTCCAATCACCAGCATCAAAAACGCCTGCAACGATCCGATCCAAGCAATTGAAGACTGCGACGAGTCCCTTAGCAAACCGGTACTATATTCAGACTGGAATGTGCCGAAAGTGTTCAAGAGACCCCAAGTGTTGAAGTTCAGGAAAAAGGCCCCAAGGACTTGGAGCCATGCTGTCATGCCTCCATTGGGTGGTGGAGGGGGTCCTGCAGGCTTTGGCGGTTCTTCTGCTACTACCTCTGGCTTTATATAGCTGTTGACGGTCGTTGTGTCGGACTCAACGTCTTTTCCGAACATGGGAGATGACTGGGAGGCCATTGGGACGTGTATGATCAGCTGAGATCGAAATTGAAACCACCGAAAAGTAGAGTAATGAATATATCTATGAAGATGCAATTCTCGTGCGACCAACAACTTGTGGAATAAATTGTGAACTGACGGTGCGCAGAAATATATATTGCCTGGGCAAGCTTCTCATCCACAAAACCAATCAACCTAATCAAACTACACCCTCTTCCAAGAAGCACTAGCTGGCTCGAAAGGCCCAATCACCAGAAAGAACAAACACCATATTCATCGATCTGGAATCTCCCCAGCAGATTACCCCATTGGGAAGTGCACAATCCGGAGTTTAATTACCCAAAGGGGAAGTGGATCGGGCTGATCAGGGATGAGCCTCGATCTGCCTCTGGGTCCGACTATCTCCCACTTTGTGTCCCCACGGACTTAAATTGTCGCTTTGGGAATATGTTCGTTTGGTGGGATTGTTGTAGGTGGGCACATCCAGTATCTGAACACCCTTCTCACCTGGGCAACACCCAACTATTATTAACTGCACACAAACAACACGCCGGTGATTTAGTAGTTGGCTGACCACCAGCGAAATCTCACTGTTTTATGTTTTAGTTTCTATGTTTCGTTATTAATATTTATCAAATTAGCCCTTATCCAATTGAAGTCTCGAGGAATTACCCCCAAGGCACGGACAGACCATCACAATTCCTAAAACGGCCAGTCTTCATCCACACACAAGTTCCTCTCTTCTAAGAAAAATGTCACGGTTTGGTCTTACTATACGAACGAATCATATCCAGACAAACGGTTACGGCAACTGAAACGTATATCGACTAGACACCGAATAGCGCCAAGAGGGCGAGCAGTGGGCAAATACTGTCTTCAATCTATGGTGTCGGGGGTGAGGAGGGGTTAGAGCACAACTGTCTTTTCAGATTTCAATCCTATCCTCTACTCTCACTTGACGTCACAGTCCATGTCTAACAATCATAATCATAGTTAACCCCATGTTAGCAGGGCTACCATTGAGTCTTCGAGGCCATAATATCACTGCAGTCGAAGGGACCCGTGGTCTTCGGCGTTGTCCAGCGCATCGGTAACGCGCGATCCCTCTCCCTCGAACAGCATCGCATCATAAGTTGCCGCGCCCAAAACACAACCGACAATAGGGGCGAAAAGCGGTACAACAAAGTAGTAGTTGGCCGCCGTAAACACCTCTCGGCCATAGATAATAGCAGAGAACAATCTCGGACCAAAGTCTCTAGCTGGGTTAATGGCCTAGTTATATTTATTAGTGCGAATTTCTAACTTGATAACGCGATGAACATACGTAGCCGGTTTGCCAACCCAATGAAGCCCCGATCATAAGCAGCAGCAAAAAGGAAGCGAGCTGTGGAGCAGGAAATCGATAGGCATTTGCCGGATCGGAGATGCTAAGACAGCCAAACATTAACACAGCTGCACCCAGCATCTCAGAAAATACAGCCTCCCAGTTCGACTCGAAAAAGGCACCCGGGTAAGTCGAGAAGATGCCCGCTGAATGGTGACCGACCGGGCTCAGGATTGATCCACCGGGAATGGTGTACTCGGGATCCCAAGCTTTGATGGCCGAACGGTAATTGATATATACGATCGCCGCACCGACAAACCCGCCCAGGAATTGTGCAGCCAGCTTGCCTGGGATTTGTTTCCACTGTCCTTCAGATGGACGCACAAGAGCAAGACAAATAGTCACGGCCGGGTTAATTGTCGGGCTGGGATCAGATAAGTAGCCCGAGAGGGCCACTGCCGAGGCCCACGCGAGGTTGATGGACAACCAGGTGCCGTAGTTATAATCAGACAGCAGGCATTGGGCGACAACTCCATCGCCGATGACGATCAGCAGAGCTGTGCCAAGAAATTCAGCCGCATAGGGCTTCAGTGCCCGACGGGGGATCATTGCGAAAATGATATTGGAATCCGACCCCCTTACCTATGTACAACAAGGTGGGATGCCAACTCTGGGAACCCCTGATTTCAACCAAGGTTGGTGTGGGTGTTTACATAATTCAATAAACTGGAGACAGTGACGTCATACTCAGATCATCCTGGGATATGCCTATTACGGCATGCCGATTATCCCGATATCTCTAACTTACGTACTTATACAACATACGTACAATATGTAGAAGCCGAGTCCTGTAGTGTAGGACCATCAATACCCAGTCTATGCCAAAATTGATTACCGTCTAATTATGCCACATCCACACCACTTCCTCTGTTGCTAGCCAGTTAGGTCATATTTCACTGTAATCTACGCTCAGAGTATATTCGGCATCTCCTAACGAGGGATAACTAAGATCGCATAATAAGGGAATACATCGATAATTAGCGGGGTAAGATTAACGAAGTTTGCCAGCCTAGGAACACCGGGGACTCCGCACTAAATAGAGGGGAGAAGAATTGCAGGAAAATGAATGTAATCGTATTAAATAAAGTCATCTATATTAGTATAGATCCATCTGAACCGGACAGTTAAACGAATGCCATCCCAAAGGTAATCAAACGGGCTAACTATATCGGTCAGGAAAATGCAATCATAACGCTAGCAATACTTTATCACAAAGGATAACAACTATAAATAGTGACATATATGCCAAGATAAGTAAGGATACCTTACCATCAAATATCTTCAATATCAAACCGCATATTCAGGCGTTGAAGATATTCACCATCATGGAAAGTAACGACCCTTACAATTCGCTTTATACCTTGGCCCCACGCACATAGAACAAAAGCCGCAACAGTTTTGCCCATTCTAGTACCCAGCAGAGCATCAAATTCGCGCGAGCGAGTATCCCAAGTCCCCTGCTCGCTGCAAGGGTATGGGAGCCCTTCAGATTTATACACCTCATCACGAATACATTGCACCGTGTCAGTTTCAAAGATATCAGTCACAAATACGTATTTGAGGCTTTCAAGGGGAAAATCCATCTCATAAGCAGCCTTAGTAAATTCCGATATGTGTGGAGCATTGCTTCGCTTTGATCGGCGGATCCAATCGAGGAACATCACCCCGCAACCAGTTCGTCCTTCCCAGCCCACTGGTGGACCTTGCCGATTCTCAATTTCTATCTTGTTAAGCTCAATCGGTAGATCAAGAGGGTTGATCGAAGTGTTCCATGTTGAATCCAACCATACAGTTTTATGGGTGACGGAATAGTCCTGAGGCTGGGGGTCATGTGTCACAGCGAATGTGGATAGAGGGTATGGACAACGCGGTTGATTACAGCGTTCAATCCATCTCCGTAGGGTTCGTCCTTTTTCTTCCCATGGGGAGTACCTAGGCATTTTGAATTAGAAGTTGGAGAGCTGGGTTAGGCGGGGAGAGAAATGGTCTGGAATCATACTCACTAGCTCGTGAATTTAATAGGGTTGAAAGATGTTGTTCAGCGCCTGGGTTTATAGATACCTGAGATCACGAAGTGATGGCAAAGAGGGGGCAATATCATTGTTTCAATAATGTCTAAGTAAAGAACGAGTATAAAGTCAGAGTGAACAATAAACCTGACGACAAAGGAAAAAGCTGCCAAAGAGTGAAAGAAGTGTAAAACAAACAAAGCACTGGTATCGATTAGAGGTAGTAATTGTAGAGACTTACGTAGGTAGTTAGAAACCCACCATTACTAATTCATACGCTATCTTATATAGGTATTGCCTGGCTTCAACATAGAAGGCTACCAATCATACACAGATGCAAGTTTTAGATGCTATACACAGTCCCTGTATAGCTAGGTATACGAGTAAGTAAAAAGTTGGAAATAGAATAGGTCTTGTTTAGTTAATTACTTTATGGCGTAAACCTCGATAATAGGCTTACGAGCTTGACAAAGAACAATACTTCTACCACGTCAATCTTGATTTTTAATAACCGGGGAATCGATCTGCATTTAACAGTCCAACACGCGATATACATAAAGCGGTGACTAGTTGCTCACGTACAAACCGAGAGTCCATCTGCGAAGCTATAGGTACCACTATGAATAATCCTATAGAGCTTGATTTTGCTTCGATACGAATCTCCAAGCCAAGTAGCAATCTCGCTGAGGATTTCAGTATTATCCTTCGAGGTATTGTCAAAGCCTGGCATGTCAATCAGATAGACGGATTTAGCCGGTGAGATCGTATACACATATACGTCGACTTTCGCGGTACCTGTCCAGCTGTCAAAGTCTGTCCCGATAGATAGTATAAATATTTGGGTGTAGGTTACTCATAGAATCATTCCAAGGTCTGAATTTTGTATACCCCCAAGGTCTTCTAAACTGCTGGTTCGAATAAAGCTTCTATTTACATAGATACTAGGCCAAACTTTCAGACATCCCTATCCCATAGCACACCTAGTAATCCAGTAACGAATACTAAGGGAGCCAAGAGATACGGATTTGTTTTGTTTTTAATGACATGCCATACTGCGTTGCTCGATATTAAATGTGAGTTGAGGAAAGGTAGCAAATGCGATATTGTTATATTTAGTTGTACAAGTATATCTCCAAGATTGGGTCACATCTATGAGCTGCTTGGGATGTCTTACATTCCCCTCTACAACCATGTCCGATGACCTTATTACATACACCATCCAATTCACAAGGACATTCGGTCACCCCGATACAACATGGAAAATCACGGTCTATCGTCTATCTTGCAAATTGAGACGCTCGGATTACGATTGGACAAAGTAGAAACCTCCAGGGTGAGTGATTGGCATGGTTGAGATTCGCTAATAGAACTTTGGGAGTGGATGGCATCTTCTCTGCCTATGAGAATGTATTACTGCGTTCAGGGTAGTTCTTTATAACGGGATCCAAGCTAGACAACTCGATTGGCTCTCGCCGAACTTGTGATTCCATAAGATTTGCTTTCTTTTTCTTGTTTGAAGATGGACCTAAATATTTGGGCTGATTCCTCCTAACAACCGCTCTATTGTTGCTATTTTGTAATGATCCTGTCTATTGCCAGAACGTATGCATCCGTAAAAGTCAGACACGGGAATCTCGCAACTACCTAGGTAGCCGAGCGAGGCTCTAAATAGAGCGCAATTAGAATCACGGAGATGGTACAACTTTAAATCGATTCATATCTGATTCATCTAACAAACCCACCTCTCCACTCATATCCTTAAAACGCCCAAGGTACATTTGCGAGCCACCAACGACAAGATTGAAGCAGGCAACCAAACATTGAAGAAGCTAGCAATCGATCGGACTTCAAGGCTCGTTTTGACACAATTCACAACGATCTCAAACTGCATCCTACAAACATTGCAGTAAAACCTATCTAACGATCTAGGGCAGAGTAACGCAAACTTTAATGTGAGTGATGCTCGATTGACCAAATCCTCATGAGAAAACAGAACTCTCAGCAGCGAGAACCGGGCTTTAACACGGGAAAATGAGGCTTCACGACGAGAGGTCGCGGCGCTGAAGTCCCAAGTGGACTAGGCGCGCAACCTGGTATCTACCTAGTTCACCGTAAAATCGGTCGAAAAATGATTGCTTCTGGGGTTGATAAGAAGGAGATAAAGAGCTTTGAGAATCAGCAGCTTGTTATATATTTTTATTTTGATTGGTTATGGTGATTCGTTGTTGTGGTTTTCTTTTTGTTCTGAAGGGTATATATCAGATCGAAACACAAATATCACCTACACCGCTGTGGCAGAATCAAGCACGCGCCAAACCCCTTTAGGCCAAGCGCCCCAATGATTGCCAGACATCCAAACAATCCACGTAGATTGCAAGGAGGGTCCTACAAGCATCCCACAATCATAATCCTATCTGCTATCCAGATCCAATAAAGGTATGTGAATAAGTGTTCCCTGGTTGGAGGAGGCTCTCCGCGCCCAAATTCGCCACCAATTGCGCCCCTTCTCCCCGCATTGCTCCGGGGTCGCGCGCATACCCCGTGGTATTTGGGACATGATGTCAGCCCAATGGAGTCTACACGCGTTAAAGTTTGAGTTAATCTGCTCGTATACTAACAAACTTCTCTGTGTAGCTTCTTTAAACCGTCCTAAAACTACCATATTCAATTTATTCACAATGTCTGCCGAAGGCGCCTCTGCATCGGTACGTTGATCGCAAGTGGCACCCCAGCTGCGCTTTACCAATGCGCAATCATACCACGAAGAGATTCCGCGCAAGTAGTGCACTTTCACGGACGGTCCTAACAACTATCCAGCCCATCCCCATCGAGGATCTTAAGAAGATCACCACCGAGGTACGCTTCCAAAATACCCTGTGGAAATAACCCCGCGCTAACAATTCACCCTAGGCCTGTGAGAATGCCCTCAAGTCCAGCCAGAGCTACGATCACGACAAAGTCGGAGACTGGAACTCCCAGATTATCGTAAGTACCACCACCACCCTACTGCATGTGACAACACCAGTACTAACAATCCCCCGCACAGAACACTGTCCTGAAGGCCCTGATCACTGCCACTGCACCCACCGATACGTCTAAGCCCCCTCCCTACCGCTTCACCGTGAACAGCACAATCGTGCAGCAGGGCGTGATTGACCCTTCCGTTGCCGCAGACGGTGCACTCAGCAATGCCGGTAAGCGTGGTATGCACTCCGCCTCCGGAGCCTTCTGGGATGTCAACCGTGACGGCATGTGGACTTTCAAGTACACTGGTGCTGAGGAGCAGGGGATGGATGTTGTTGTTTGTGTGACGTGGTTTTCCGTCGTCGTATAAAGACAGGGTTGATTGTTAGCTGGCTTGTTCTGTCATGGACATATCCATGGATAGCATAAAAGTCCATAAGCGAAGGTAGTGGCTTGGTCTGTGATTTTCTATCGGATTTGCGTCACGAGCTTAATCTTTTTTTTTTCATGTACTTGAACATTTGTTTTTAGTGTGCTGGGTATGTTCAGATCTGTTCTTTTTCGTGTGATTTGATTTGAATTCGGTCTGAGCGTGGTGTTTATGTTTTCTTTTAGTTTATGGAGATTTGCCTGCGTTATTCGAGAAATTGAATAGCCTTGTAAACTCATATCAGACATGTTACCCTGGTAAGAGTGTGCAGTGCAGAGAAAGAGACTTGGAATAAGTATTTGATATTGTTATTGGTATCTCGACACTATGCAGTTCCTCTGCGGGATGGAAATGGGACAAATAAAAAACTGCGAAATAATTTCAACAACAAAGGTCTCCATTGACCAACCGAAATACGCCGCATTACCAGACAAATCTGGAACGCACCCATCATTACTTGCGCCATGCCATGTGTAGATTACCTAGAATAAGATCAACGCCAATACAGACCCATCAACTCATGAAAGCAGAACGCCAGTTAGCCAAGGCAACTCAACCTTGCATCGTGCCCCTACCGAGGCTCTGAATAGTCGTTCAAAGCAACACAAACGGCACCTCGATGGTGGCCGCTGTACTGGCGGATGATATTGCCAGTGCCGAGCTCCCACAGACGAGCGTAGTGATCACTGGAGACAGTCACGAGGTATGCACTGTCTGCAGAGAAGGCGCAGTCCCAGACCCAGCGCTGGTGATTGGCAAGGGTGGTCTCTAGGAACAGCGTGTGGTTGACTGGATCCATGGGAGGCCCATCTGGGGACGAGGTAAACGTCTGCTGTGGTGTCTCTTGGCGAGGAGGGTTGTCGGTAATACGGAGGAGATCGCGGTCTTGAACGGGTGTGTCGAAAATGCGGAGCAGATCCCGAGACTGGGCGGCGGGGACCTCGACAGGGGATATCGGAGCTTCGACCGGGGTTTCAACTGAAGGGTTCAATGCTTCTTTCTCCTTCCATTGCTTCAATGCTAGTTTGGCAGGCGGGAATTCGGCGTCGAGGTTCCAAACCTTGGCGGTATGATCCGCAGAGCAGGTCGCAAGGTGCTTAACATCGGGAGAGAGTAGAACTCGAGTGAGGTAGTCCTTGTGAGCTTGGAAGGTACAGACGGGGATGATGCGGGTGGTTTCGTCAGTTTGGACCATGCGCCACAAGTAGACATTGCCCTGTTGTGTTATTAGTAAAGAACCATGCAATACCTCGAGGACCCAAAATGACGTACCTTCTTATTTCCAGCGCAAAGCAAAGATCCATCACTGGCAACACTGACACTGAGCACCGCAGTGTCCTCTTCCGGAATCAATTGATGGGTACATACGCTCTCGCCCAAATCCCAGACACGGACCATACCGGCGTGGTCACCACTGATGAGCTCGCCCTGGTTGGGATGAATGACCACATCATTGACCGCAGCCCGGTGAACGTAATTCCGCTGCAAGCTACCGGTACGGGTATCCCAAACCTTCACGGTTCCATCCTCGGAGCTGGTGACCATCCATTTTCCCTCGCAGTGGAATGCCACGCCGGTGATGTTGTTCGTGTGACCTTCAAAGGTAATCACGGGATTGGGATTGGTTGATTTGATATCAAAGAGCTTGACATTGTTGTGGCCCGCGGCAGCTAGGAACCTCTTATCCGGGGTAATACAAAGACGATTGACTTGGGAGTCTGGATGTTGGATTGTACGTGAACAGATACCCGATAGCGCTTCCCAAAAGCTAGCAACGATATAGTAAGCAAGAGTCCTGGTACAAATTGCCACGCTGCGAGTGCTGGATAAACGCTGCGCGCGGCTAGTTGAGCCTCAACTTACCGAATGGTATGGTCGTACCCCGCTAAAATATGCAACCAAGGTAATTAGCTCAATGCCTGGAAGAATGCGGGGAGCTCCTTGCGATGTTCCACGTACCGGTGCATAGAATAACACTCATATTCGCCAGGGCAGAGGCCAGTGGAGTATAGTGGGAGAAATAACCGGTCTTCGTGATATCCTCGTTCTGGGTACCACTGGAGTCCCTTGAGGCGTTAGGGGAGCTGTCAAAGCGAGACGGCCTGGGCCGAACGTCGGATGGAGTCCCATTTTCTGCCATGGCTATCACGTGGTTACAAGTCCACGTGAGTAACGTGAGTAGAGCGGTGTCGCTGTGTGGCGGTAAGTCGATAAGATCAGGGCGGTGGGAAGATAAGACGATGATACCTAAAGGGGAGGCGGTCAAGTAGGTAAACAGAACAACAGTTGTGGGTTGTTGTTTGTCTAATGAGGGCCGCTCATGATTTTCTAGATAACGTGATAGTTCTAATCAATCAGTTTCTTTCTATTTCTATATTGTTTTGAACTGGATTGTGAGTGAATTCTTCGTACTGTTAATCTTTGTTAATGTCGAGTCTCAACTAGATTGGGCGGTAAAATCCGCGGTAGGTCTTGCGGTGGAAATCTGACGAATGATTGGCCACCGTAAAGTTAAACTTTTGGCAAAATAATTGATTAGCCGGCAGAAAAAAAAAACATGTCCATGCAGTCGATCAAATACATCATGCGTTTGTCGTCTCCATTGATTCCTATTGATCCCTATTGATTGGTTCAAGACAATAGCAATGTTATTTCCTTTGTTCTTGCTTGCCCCCTTTGTCCTAGTCTATCAGCCCTAGTTCCTTCCTCGACAGTTATAACCACCCCTCCTGCTTTCATCTCTTCTTCCTTTCCACCACATCTTCTTATCTTCTCAACCCTTTTCGATATCTTCCAAACATAATACCTATTCTTAATTAACATGGCTACAATTGATTCCAACAACCCTGCCTTTGGGTTTGACCAGCCTGCTTTCGACTCACAGGCCTTTCTCAATGGCCTTGGTCTCGATTCCGACACGCCTTTTAATGCTTCCAATGGCTTCAACCAATATGAAATGCCCCCTGAGCTCCTGAAAAGCTTCGACGAGTGCATTGCCAGCCTTCCTCCCGATGGCCTCGACCAGGAGTTTAGTTTTGACCAGCCCATTTCAACCACACCTGTCAACTGCTCTGCCCAGTCAGTGACCCACAATCTCCCCGTGCATGCACCATACAGCCAGGTATCCTATGATACCTCAATTGGGATTCCATACACCCCGGAGGATGATGATGCCGACAAGGTCCGAAAGTGGGAGAATCTCATCGCTCACGCCAATCTGGCCAATGCTGGCATGCCACCCTCTGCTCCCCAGCCCATTCAAGAAGAGACTGTCGGAAGAAAACCCCAGTCTGTTGACTCGCCCAATTCTCTGTTTGAATCTCCTGGTTCCTCGTCTGCCGAGGCCTCCTCTGTTGAGATCGTTGCGACTCCTAGTGCCACTCCGTCAACTCCCTCCCCTCCTCAGGCTCCTGCGGCTACAATGCCACCTTCGAACACAGCAGCGAATGTCACAGTAAGTTATTATTGGTGATTCACTCGTGTATATTAGGGGGAAAATACTAACTGTGTTCAACAGGCCAACGCCATTCCGCGCGCAATCCCTCGCGCCGTGAAGCTTCCGCGAGCGTTGACCAACCCGAAGGGTTATGCCCAACATGTTTCCCCATTCGCTCCGATTGCGACAATTAATCCTCCTCCTGATTCTGCCTCAAATTCTCGGGAGCTAGAGAATGCACGGTCCCGCATTCAGAGCCTCGCAAAAGAACGCAATTACTACCAACGCAGTTTGCGGAAGGCAACTGCCATTGACCCTAAAACTGGCAAGACGAGCCTCCAGCTGCTTCAAGCTCAAAATGCAAGCCTTCGCCGGGTCAACGCCAGCCAGCTGCAGGAGAATGAGAGTCTAAAGCAACAAATTGAAGAGGCTCGGAAGTCGTACGCCTCCCTAGTTGAAAATTACAATAGTAACATCAAGCAGTTACACCGGGCACGACTTGAACTGCAACAGCGAGTGAAATAGAGGTCCACTGATTACCTGTATGTAATTTCATTTGACAAAGATGACAACTAAGTGAACGGTATTATGCCTTCTGCAATGCAAGTATGTCTCATCATCTTTGGCTTTAGCTTTTCTCCAGTACTGTTTCGACATTGTAAACGCGACATGGCCTGTCTAGGATGTTAATAGTTGATTTGAATTGATTAGGTGACTTAGCACAAACTTTCTTCTGCTACTTTAAATACGCAAAAACGGTAAGCATGTTATAGCAGGCTATAGGGGTGTAAATTTAGTGTAACTCGACAGATTTCTACTAATGATCTACACGTTCAACCTCAGATACAAAGATCTTCTTGATTAGACTGTAATACATTACATGTCAATCACGAAAGAAATCTTTGTTAGACTCCTGCTTTGGCTCCTTAGCTTCCCTCTGTTGTGTTATGCTGTCACTAAAAAAGGTTTAATTCTCAGCCAAGCTAGAACCTAGGTAGCATTCTGAGACCAGAGTTGCCAAATAAATTCATTGCTTTTAAGGTGTGAGAGACAGATACGAAGTAAACTAAGAGTGGTGGAATTGAACTTGAGTTTTTATATCAGATTAGCCTTACTATATGAACTCCAAAGTTGGATATCCCTTCCTCCAGATACTAAGATTCTGGGCAGATACGACCCTGCTCCTTTGTCAGGACATGATTTCTCTTCCCTTTCCACCTCTTTCCCTCCTATCCGCTCATTCGACTCCCTACCCCTACCCTTTCTTATAAAATTGCATGTGTCGCCAGTTGCTGTCTACAGAACAGCCATTTCTTCATCCAAGCATTTCCCCGGCCTTTGGCAAGCCTAACAGCAGACTCAAGATAACTATACTACCAGTAAACGCCGTGCAAAGCTGGTTGACACTTACCTTCTCACCCGCCCTTCTCTATCGTCCGTTCCTTCCCCTCTCGTTTCCTCTTCTTCTACTCCCACACTCTCCAATTGCTAACCCTCTCTTCATCAGGCCAACACCGAACAGTTGCAGGAGAATGAAGCTCGAGCAGCAGATGCAAGGAACTATGGAGTTCCTTGCCTCACTGGTTGAACATACAACTACAACTACAGCATCAACATCAAACAGCTGCACAGGGCACAGCTTGAGCTGTAACAGCTAGGGAAGTAAGAAGTCTGCCAACATTTCCCAGATGACGGATGCCCAACAAGCAAGGATCGGAGGGTACTTAGCCAGGGAAATACAAGCCAACTGAACCTTTGATGTCATTCTTCTTGGTGCAATTAATATTAAATAGATGCGCGTGGTTTTGCGCATTTACGTCTTCTAATATAGCACGGTTAGTGTTTCTGATGTACTGTACTTGCGGAAGTTCAATTCGAACACAATCCTCCAATAAGAGAAGTGATGCCCGTAGTGGATTCTGCTAGACTTCTTTCTGCAAAATAGCGTGTTGATATATGCGTCCTAGTATGCCTTCAGATTCCCAAAGAGATAACTGCAGGAAAATGTGGTAGGAGTTTCAGGTCCGAAAAAAGTCAATTTAACAGTTCGACTCCCCCTTCGTCCACAATTCTCCCAGTATGGTTGTGCAAAGGGTTAAGGAATGTAGATCCCGGAATGAAAAATATTAAGCCGCAGTTACACAATGCTAAATAGGCAATATTTTTTTATAGATGGCATATAATCCGCGACTACACATGATAGTAGCCCTTTTCATTTGGCGTGTTACACACATTCTGGAGCTTACATCCCATCTCAAAGCAGGTATGCAACTTACTGACCGTGGATGCTTCCTATATTGCCAGTACTAATTCGACAGATGTTTTACACGTCTGATTGAATTTTGATCAAATTAAATTTATATAGTACATCGTATGATCACAGCGTTGCATAAAACCCTTATGTTATTCAATGCACCAAGGTCTCGATGCGGAAATAAGTGGGTTTTTGCCCTAGAAAGGTCTGCGTCCACTTATGATGCACATTTTGCCCAACATGTCACAACAGCATGGCCGGCTGGCCCAATGGCAAGGCGCTTGACTACGAATCAAGAGATTGCAGGTTCGATCCCTGCGTCGGTCAATATTTTTGCTTTCCTGGCTTTCTACAACCCTGTACTCGAACTACGTCATACCTGAATATGTATAGCATCTGACATCTTGGTCACTGCAGGTAGTTCGGACTATTTCCAGTGTGTAAACAGGTTGGTAGTCTAAACAGATTCGTATTTTTAATATGCCTTGCAATTTTGCATTCATAGAGTCCATTGGAGTCTCAGAATACTACTATGCGACTATGCGACACCGTTGGTATAAGCTTTCAACAATATCAAACCTAATATTTTCCGGCCTGGAATGATTGTGCTATGAAACCATAAAACCAAAATGCACACAGCATGTTCCTCGCCTCAATCGGCAGAAGAAGAATCCGATTTGAACCAAACAGTTTCGAACATGACGCCACCAGGCTGCAGAATTTGAAGACACCAGTGGAAGAACCTCGGGCTTATCAAACAAGGCAGAGAGTATGGCCAGATGTGGTTCGTTCAAAAAAAGACATAAAACTGGAACTAGCAACTGGAGGCCGTATGTCAGTGGCGTCAAAAAAAAAGAAAGCTTAATAAAATCGCATCAAGTGGGTTTAGACTCGGAGTGGATTCAAGTGGGCGCCAACCAACGTGCGCCATTTCGACCGGCTACCCGATGTGGATGTCGGATTGTGGCTGTCGGCATGCCGGTTTACTCGGTTCGGATTTAAATATCTTCCACCAGGGCAAGGGGTTCCAAGGTTCTGTATTAATTATGTAAGGACTTCTATCACCGATTTGTTCCGAGTGTGGTTCCTTTTTCTTCGTGGGTTGTCTTTCGTTTCCTTTTGACAGGTTTGAGATTTCAACCCGTTGAGGAAAGGGAAGATATAGCTGGTTGCTCGTCATGGCGGATCAAGATGAGATTCGGGGTAATTCGGTCTATCAGGTCGAAGAGCCCGTCACTGAGACTCCCTCGCCAGTTGAGAAACCTGTTGCTGTGAAGCAAGAGAAGAAGTCGGGGTTGATGGCTAAGTTAGTATCCCCATACCCAATACCCCATGCTCTTATGTTTTTCATAAACAGCGCAGAACAAGACAAAAATACTAACACCCTCACAGAATTGGGAGAATGTTCAACCAAGATATCCGGGAGGAAATTCCTGCATACAAAGATATTGAAATCCACACCTGGGATGGGCCCGACGACCCAGAGAATCCCTTCAATTGGAGCCTCCGATACAAATGGCTGCTAACTATCACCGTATGCTTCATGTAAGAAATTCCCTCTCGATACACTACACATAAACTTAAAACATCAAACTAACAACCCAATCAGCTCCATCCTCACTGGTCTTCCCGCAGGTACCTACGGTTCCGGCAACGACTGGATGGAAAAGGAATTCAACGTCCAGAACTCCCCCTTCCCGAACCTATACTGGGCTACCACCTCCTGGAACATGGGCGCCGCCTTCTGGCCATTGATCTTCGTCCCTCTGACTGAAGCCTCCGGCCGCATGCCAGGATACTTCGTGGCATATGTGATTCTTGTTATCTCGCTCTTCCCATCTGCATTCGCAAAGAACTTCGCGACCCTCGTCGTGACTCGTTTCTTCGGTGGTGGTGCTTCTTCCGTCTCGATTAATATCGTCGGTGGAAGTATCTCCGATGTGTGGCTCGGTGATCATGCTCGCAGTCTGCCCATGTCTATTTTCGGATTTACGAGTGTTGTTGGTATTGCACTTGGTCCGTTCATTGGATCTGCTATTGTGCAGATTCAGAGATCGGAGCCGTGGCGTTGGTAAGCACAATCCCTGTTTTCCCAATATTTATAATAGATGATCCAAGATCCAAGAACATATTATACTAATCCCCTCTATAGGATCTTCTACGTCCAAATCATCTACAACGCAGCCCTAATCCCAGTATTCTGGCTAATCCTCAACGAAACCCGCCCAGACGTGATCCTCAAGAAGCGCGCACGCAAGATCCGCAAGGAAACCAACCGCCCGGTCTACGCAGCTGCTGAAATCGACGCACCAAGCAAGCTGCGCCTACTGAAGATCTCCTTCCAACGCCCGACAAACATGCTCCTCACCGAGCCAGTCGTAATCTTCTTCACCTTATGGATCAGTTTTGCCTGGGGAATTTTGTACCTCTTCTTCTCCAGCGTCGTCCAAACCTACTCTACCAACTACGGCTGGGGCACGCTAGGAACCGGCCTAGTCCAGCTCGCCATCTCAGTAGGCGCGATCATCGGAACAGCCATCAACCCACTACAAGACTGGTTCTATCTTCGTTCTGAACGACGCAACAAAGAGAAACCCGGTAAACCCATCCCGGAAGCAAGACTCTACACATCCATCCCGGGTAGTCTGCTCTTTGCGGCGGGTTTGTTCTGGTATGGCTGGGCTAGTCAGCCTGATATCCATTGGATTGTGCCGACTATTGGTATCACTGCTGCTGGCATTGGAATTTATTCGATCTACATGGCTGTTGTTAATTATCTGACTGATGCTTATGAGCGGTATGCGGCGTCTGCTTTGTCTGCTGCTTCGCTAGGTAGGAATGCTTTTGGTGCGTTTTTGCCGCTTGCTTCGCCACAGTTGTTTAAGAATCTTGGGTTTGGATGGGCAGGGACTTTGCTTGGGTTTATTGGGGTTGCATTGTCGGTTGTTCCTGTTGTTTTGGTTTTGAAGGGACCGCAGATTCGAGAGAGGAGTGTGTTTATGAGGGAGGCTATGTGGGAGCCTGAGGAGAGGGTTGAGGTTGATCGGTCTGGTAAGGAGGATTCGGGGCCTACTTCTGAGGGAATTGCGTGAGGTTGTTATGTTCACTTGTCAATAGGTGTATGTTGGGGGTGTTCTTTTGTGTTGGCATTGCATGGTTGAGTGTTTTGTTTTACTTGTTGTCTTCATTCTGGCAGATAGATATACGTGTGAATATTTATCAACTTTGATAGAGATAGACTTGAACACATGAATTTATTGTTTCATTTTGTTTTATGTCCATCTAGTGGCCGTTCTCTATTGTATAATGCAAAGAGGGTAGTATAGAAAGACAAGAAACCATAAACCACAACTTCCTCCACATGTTCTGTCGACTCTGAATCCAAGGTGGAAAGCATAGCGGAAGAGGGTATCGAGGCAAAGGGGTCAGGGTCAGAGGTGAATGGCCATTCTTGCTTTTTGGAAAATATTTTCGCTATCAAACATTCAACCACAAGGACGATCAATTTACTTTTGATCGCGCATGTTGCGGAAGAAATCCATGACACCGGTGTAGACAACAAGCAGAATACCACCGCCAGGGCCGAGACGCAGCACCTTAGGTGTGAAGCCCTTGTATAGGGCAGCGAAGCCCTCCTCCTTCATCACTGTGCCCAGAGCGGGCCAGGCCCAGTTGTACTTGGCGACCTGACCGGGAACCTTGGAGGTGTTCTGGATGCGAGACTTGACGACGTCCATGGGGGTGTTGAGGATAGTACCGGTGATACCACCAACGCTACCAGCGATCAAGTCGTTGCGGGTCTGCTGGTTCTTGTTGCCGGGCTCGACGGTAGGCAGCTGTGCGCGAACCTGGAAGATACACCCGAAGTAACCTGCGTTCCACAGAACGTGGCGCCACATGGTCGACTCAAGGCCGTTGTACATTGCCAGCGGGCCTTCTGCGGCCACGATCTTCTTCACAACGTCGAACATGCCGTTGTACTTGTGGGCCTGGGCCTTATCCTGCAGACGGATCTTCACCAGCTCGAAAGGAACCACCACGAAGGCTTCAGTCGCTCCGGCTGTGGCTCCGGTCAAAGTGGCCAGGCCTTGGGTCTGCTTATCGACACCGAACAGGTTGCGGTAGAAAGCGCCCCAGCTGTCGTTGGCGGCGAACTTGGTCGCACGCTTAGGTGCCTCCATCAGGATGGGCGCGGAGATACCACGGTATAGACGGGAAGCACTAATTACGATGTCACATGTTAGAGAGAGAGAGCCGTGGCTGCTTCGCTGGGGTGATGGCATACCCCTCGTTCTTAACAATCTTGCGGAAGCAGTCGAACATGCCACTGTAGTGATCGACACCAGGAACAGGGGGTCCGGTCTGGAGCTGACTGCAAGAGGATATCGTTAGCTCAGGTCATATGAGGTCGGTGTTTATTGCGACCGGCGGCTTGCTTACATTCGAGTCTTAAGCACATCCAGAGGGTACCTGCGAGTCACACATCGTCAATTGGGTCCAATTTCCATACTGTACCAAGCATGTCTCCAATAAAGGTAGTCATGCGACCAAGGAAGGGGAATGGAGAGCCGTACATGATCAGGATCTGTTCGTGCGGGGAGAGACGCGTTAGCCAACATAGCACCTCCTGGGGGGTTCCGACACAACGAATCAAGTCGGAATCACTTTCCAAAGCAAAGGCAAGAGAGAGAGAGAGACATACCTCTGAGACACCAGCCACCGCACCGGCGGCGAACTGGTAGACGAAGGGGAGGGGTGCCTGGGGAGTTTCGGACATGATGGCGGCTTGAGGTGTGGGATGTCAGTATGGGGCCACAAATGGGTAATAGTGGGATCGCAAAGTGATTAAAAGGCACACTTTTGCGATGAAATCACATATTAACTCACAATATTTGAAAAGAACGAGGGTTGGAGAAAGAAGAAGTGAGAAAAGCGGAGGTTTCCGGTGTCGGCGAGATTCGGTGATCAGGTCCGAGTGCAGCAGCCGGTAAGACTCCGCCTGTACGTTTAGCCCGATTACTAAACCCCCGTGGGGAGAGCTTCCATAAAATTCACATTCAAAGCTATTTGCAGATTTGTTGTCATCAATTCATATTCATGTGTATCGTATCTTCTTGTTTTTGTTTTTCATAATATCCAAACTCCCACACTCATTCCCAGCATCATCCCCAACATCATTTTACTGACTCGGCACATCACACCATCACTGCTAGTCGCAGTCGCTTGTTCCTTAGCGAGAGTCGTCCCAAACGTAATGTCCCTTGCAGTACAGCTAGCACCACAGGCGAATCCCGTGGGACAGCATCCTCCGCCCACGGTGTCAGCACAATGAAACCAGCCTTGAGCACACCGGTTTCCACCAGAGTGTTGCGTTGTTGTCGCGACGGGCGCTTCAATTGTCACACCATCTGATATTATGGTCGTCGAAGATGTGGTCGGGCACGAGGTTGTATCACAGACTCTTCCGGTGCGGCAGCAGCCACCTTGGTAGACGGCCGAGCAGGCGTAGAAGCCAGTTGGGCAGACATCGCTGCCGCGGGTAGC
Source organism: Penicillium hordei (assembly GCF_028827395.1). Taxonomy (NCBI): domain Eukaryota; kingdom Fungi; phylum Ascomycota; class Eurotiomycetes; order Eurotiales; family Aspergillaceae; genus Penicillium; species Penicillium hordei. The sequence goes on along the minus strand of NW_026623147.1, from coordinate 3,612,497 downwards.
ACTGGTTACTGTTGAGAGGTTCGTAGGCCGTGCTGGCGGTGCCAAGCCATCGTTTGTTGTGGACATGCTACTATGGGGAGAAGTCGTCGAAGAAGAGCGGGAAGTGGAAGTGGAAGAAGTATCCTGTGGTTTGGTCGAGTAGGTCACAGTAGATAACACCACGGTTGAGTGAACAGACACCGTAATAATAGTGATGTATGCACCTAGTCGAACAATTAGTAAAAGCGCCCATACTCCCAATTTCCGATGACAATATGGGGAAGAGGAAATTAAACGGGAAATCCACCTACATCCCCCTTCAACACAATCATATCCCGGAATACAGCATCCACCCCCCAAAGCCTGCGAGCAAGCCGTATACCCACTATGGCACGACCCAATCATCCCAGAGCAACTTTTCCAGCTAGGACAACAGCCCACATTGCCATGCCCCGTATCAGCAACGATCTCGCACGTCTCCCCGGACCCACAACAGCGATCGGATCGACCGATGGATACGCACGCCGTTGTCCCAGTCGGGCACTTGAAGTCTCGTTTCTTGAACAGATTATTTGCGCTGCCATTGTTTTCCCAGGGAAGGAACTGACTTTCTCCATCTATGTCCAAGGAATAAGATGGCCCGAATGGGTATGATTGGGCCACAAAGCGTGCTGGGGAAAGTCCATCTTCATCGGAGAGGTGTCGCTCAGATATGTTACGAGACGAAAAGGCATCCCCAAAACTCCAGTAGTCGAGGAAGAATTTCTCGCCTTCGTCTTCGCTCATTTTCTTCACGCCGAGGGCTGGTCCTGCTGCGAGCTGGGATTTTATAGCGGCATTGCGCTGGAGGATGAGGTTTGCTGGCAAAGACGGAGAAGTCCCAGCCTCTTTGGATTCTAAATTCACCGAGCTATTTGTATTTTCTGCTGAGATCAGTGCTGGAAACTGGCATAGTGAGCAAAGTATGGTGAGGGCGTGGAGGGGCTGCATGCTGCCGCTGAGCGTGGCGACCAGAATAGATCTCGAGTTTGTTTAGGTTGAGACTAGTGGAAATAGTCGGGTTGGAGGCACTCTTGTAGTTGGGTAGCTGTTTCAGATGCTTGTTTCACTAACAAGGGCTGTGAATGAGTTGGTTGGGAATCAAATTTCGAGTTGGGTTGGGATGGGTGCATTGGTGCAAATGTATATTGTCCCTTAAACATCCAATCCAAGTCGAATTTGACGAATTTCAGGGGAAAGATCCTTGTCAATCTAGGAATAAATTAAGGGCGCATTGGGCTTTCTATAAAGCTCTAAAGCTGCAAAGCTGCATGGGGTGGCTGGGAGTGCAGGATGCAGGCGCACACCGCTACGCATTAGCTTGCAGGACGGACAGGTCAAGTTACACATAGTTAGAATATACATGAGTATTTGGGATTATTCTCGCTCCATATTAGTCTACCTAGTACGGTATCAAGAGACTACTTCTAACTAGTGCTACTCCAAAGCAAACAAGCAACACCCCAACGCTAACTTCAAATGTGTTCATATCATTCGCAAAATCAAAGACCAAATGCTAGTGGCAAACCACAGAGTATGGCAGGGTATCGTCAGTAAATGACATAAGGGGCTCTCGCACAGAAAACACGCCAAAAGGTATCAACGGAAATGACATGAACAAAACCAAAGCCCCAATGCGATGTCAAATGCAATAAAACAAAATAAATAAACGTATGCATCCAATTTCACTTGCCCTTGGCTATGAGAGGTTCGGGATGAGACTTCGTAAGGTCGGAGATGATCAGATCGAGGATAGAATGGAGGATGGATGAACATCCTTGTATCAATAGAGGATCAAGCAGAGGGCTGTTCGGAGGTGGTGTTGTCTTCCTCCTCCGGCGCCTTGGACAGTGACTTTCCCGTGTCGGAAGATGGTGACTTGGGCTCTTCCACCTTCTCTACCTCGTCTGCACCCTCCGGTGTCGCCTCCTTTTCACCTTCTTGCCGGTCATCATCACCTCCACCCTCGTTGTTTTGCTCCGCTGCCTGCGCAGCAGCGGCTTCTGCCTCCGCCTTCTCCATCTCGGCATTGCGGGCCTGCTGTCTATCCCAAACTTCCTTGCGGATGCGCTCGTCCTTCGCAGTACGGAGGCGCTCAGTCTCCTCGAAACCACCGCTCTTCTTCAACCTGCCTTCGTCGACAAATGCGCCCAGTTCCTTCTGGAAAAGACCGATTCGCCGAGTCTCAAGCTCCTTCTTCCGTGCTTTCTCGGCTCGCTCAATGGCCTCGAGTCGACTTTCGTGGTTAGGTTGCAAAGCTCGGACTTCACCCAGGACACCGTCCTTGGCTTTCATGGGATCAATAGTTGGGTCGATTCCAAGAGTCCTGGATGGGGCTCGGACAGCGGTGCCACCGGTTGTATTTGTTAAAACCTGCTCCTTCGTAGCTTGCTCCACCAGGGCGAAGGTTTGAGTTGCCTTCTCGAGATCGTCTTGCAAGTCGGCAGCGAGGTCTTCCTGCATGGTAAGCTGGTCTCGTTCTTCGCAAACCAACTGTAGCTCCTTCTCCCAGATCTTGGTCCAGATGGGCTTCTCGCGACCCAGGAAGTCCTGCATTTTCTTAATTTCTTTCATGACCATGCTAATATCGCGGCTGACTCCCTCCAGTTGTCTTGGGAGAGGACGAACACCGCGGGTCACGACATCCTTCCGAAGGTCCTCAACCAAATCTTGGAGATCATCGACGCGAGCGACCAGTCTCTCCGATTCGCCTGCAAGTTCCTTCTTTCCAGTATTGACGCGAGCACGGCCTGCATCGCCTTCATAAGAGGGGGTGGCAACGTCGTCGGCAGCGGTCTTCACCTTGCTTGCTTTAGCACGGACTGCGCTCATAGAACCAGTGATATCGGCAGTAAAGTTGGAGTAGGTCTGACGCAGGACAGCCAAGTCACGACGCAAGCTCTGAAGCTCGGCAATTTGAGATCCACTGCCGGCAATCGATGCCTTGGAATTCCCTCCAACTGCAGCCGGACCAGATGTGGCTGGAGGAGCAGCAGCCAAGCGAGCGATTTCTTTGGCAGCTTCAAGCTGGCGATCCGAAACCCGTTGGATGATATTTCCTTGGCCAGTAAGTGTTTCTTTGACGCCTTCGACCAGGAGGCGCACACTCCCAAGGCTGTCATCGAAATGTTTCTTGACCTCATCGAGGTTGTCAACGTTAAGCACCAACACAGACCGATCTTTGACGTCGGCAAGGTCTTCTAGTTCATGTCGGATTCCTGAGATTGGGTCTTGGATATAAATTTCTGGCAAATCAACGCCATTGTCGTGGGTATTCCACGCAAACTTTTCAATGAAAGCAAGCTGTAGGCGCCCAATGGTGAGCTCCGCAATACCATCCGGGAGCACGTACTTTTTAATTTTGCTTTTATATTGCAGGAACAACGTCAGCTCTTTACCCGGTGATGGTTGCTCAGTAGCAAATTGAATAGCTGATAGAGGTGTTGCGATCTCGGTGGACGGTCCAAAGGAGCCTGCCTTCGGGGTTTCGGGTGCTGGTTTTGCGGGCTCAAAAGCGTCCTCAAGTGTTGGCTTCTCTTGGGGTTGTGGAATGATCGGGGGAGGAACGATCGCAGATTCCACGGTATCGTCTTTCTCTTTATGAACATCCGCTTCTGGGGGCACCTCGGATGGTACGGTATCGATCCCTTGTGGCTCTAATGGAGGCGCAGTAGATGGAGGAGTGCGTTCTTCTTCCACAACATCCGGAATATTTGCGGATGGGGGAGCTTGCGCACCCTTAGCGGCTTCCTGTAAGCGATTGTTGGATCGTTGTCTTGTATGAGTAAATGAGCCGCGCAGACGGACTGCATTCAAGGATTCGCGGACATCACGACCGCGATTGGGGATGGGAGAGTTCTGGGTAGGGAGGACAGGGACGCCGTTGGTAGATGTGCCCAGATGTTTCTGAATTTGATAAGCAGAGAATCGACGCGAGGCACGTCGCTCAAGCTCTCCACTTCTTTGCAAAGCCCCCAATGCGTCATCCTCCTTTGGCGGAGGCGGAGGCGGAGGCGCGCTGAACCCGGCGGGTGTAATATATGTTGAAGGCGCTGTGGTATTGGATGTGTTGGCTCGAGGGGTTGTGTCATTATCGAAGGGGGTAGGTTGAGACAGCATTTGTTGGGCCTCCCGTCGCGATAGTTCTCTTTCGGCGTGGTTTGCCATGCGCGGTTCGGTTATTGAAGGTGCCGAGGAGGTTCGAGCAATGGCCGGCTGATCCTCCAGCGATCCACCGCTGCCATATCGTCGATTCGATCTTCTCGGGGACTGGGATGTCGACGGCATGGTGGATGCTGCAGCATCATCATACAGCTGACCAATTGCCTGCCCGTTAGCTATGCTTCCCGCACTGGCTTGCCGTCCTGGTGCGGGCCGGCCATCTTCGCGCTGGTGCCGGGACCTTAAGCGAGCTTGCTTCTTCTTCAGCCCTTTTAACAAGTTGATGATTATATCTCGAATTCGGGGGAGGTATCTATCGAGGCTTTGGGAAGATGCGTCTTGACTAAGAGTGTCCTCAAGTATGGTGCGGAGCAGGTCTGGTACGGGACCGAGGTCTGAGGTGTCGACTCCGATGGCACTGAAGGCTCGACAAGCCAAGTTAAATTCATAGCCCAATCGAACATACACATCCGACACGTCATTCTCCGATGCTTGCTTCCGAGACCATTGGGTTAGGGTTTCGAGGAGTTGTTTTGTCGCAACCAAAAGGTGCGTGACGCTCTTTTCGATTTGGGATATTTGTTTATCGGGCTGTGCGGTGGGGGAAAACACCGGTTCATTAGCCATCGGAATGTAGGCGATTGACAGGCAGTCAGAGACTTACGTGATTCTTGCTGGACTGGGATCGAGACGAGGCGGAGGAACTGCGGCCGGACTGCTGGGAAGCCATGGATGTGTCGGCACTGCCAGACCCCGAGGGTCGTTCGGGGGATGTCTGGTGTTCCAGATGTTCAGGGTAGGGGAACTGTGTTCTTGAAGTGCCTGGGGACTGCATAAGTACGATAGGTCAGATGACCGAGGTAGTGAGAACGGAAAGTGAGAAATAGGGCAGAAGCGAGCGAGTGTGCCAAGCATGTGTGAAGATGATGCCCAGCCTCCTGTCAACTTGGCGCCTTACCACGCCCGAACCGATGATCGGCAACAATTTATCCCCCCAATACCATAAATACCATACGATACTGTATAGCCCTGTAATGATGTACAAGGGACCGGGGCAACGCGTTACTCGAGAGTTCAGGCCGCAGTAGTTGGTACATATATACGCATGTATGTACTTTGTGAATTGATCATTGACAATTGACCTCCAATTTGATGCCATATGATCACATGCTTATATTATCTGTCCTTTCAACATCATAATACATACAACATAACAACATACAACATACAACATACAATAGAACATAAAAAGGACAAATGGGCTCATCCCTCACCGCATCCACTGATAAGTACCCGATTGATAAGGTCCTTGCCTTTGTCCCTTTCAACTGTTCCACTTCAGCTCCACTCCAGCTCTATTTATACTTGTCTTGTAGGATGGGTTTAAGTTATTTCGGTTACTATTGTATTTTTGCACTACTTACTCAGATCTTTCGTATAGAATTCATTACTCTCTTCCCCATAGGAGGAAGAATATCAGGCCCACCAAGTACAGAACGAACAACCCTGCTAGCCCAAAATACGGCAGCCCAACCAACGTAACGCCTAACTCCATTCCTGTCTAGAACAACCATGGAAGGAGACTTCAGCAATGGCATTGAAGAGCCAATAAAATGCAGGGATTGAGATACATATCATGTAAAGTTATTAGGCCCTATTAAATCCGGACAATATTGCTTGGAGTTAGAGCCTCATTTTGATATAGCCAATGTTTCAGGTACGCAGAGTGGCAGGATTAAAGCTAGGTTAGAGCTGGTGTAGTCTGGTGCCCACGGCGATGATGATGCCATGATGGTATATGAAACAGCTGGCGCGGCCAGGACAGTAGCCAAACTGGCGAATACCATGAGGCAGAATGCACATGCCCTGTTTCCATGCATTGATTGTCATATTATTCCCCAGAACGGATGTCTATCATGGCATACCCGAATTGATTTGCGAATCCAAGGGCGCTGACTAACACTCGAATGCAATGTGGTTGGAAGTTGGATCTATCTAGTATCCAAAGCCACTCGATTAGTTGTCTCTTAAACAACTTTGACATATATAGATCGCCGATGATCTAAGGTATTAACTGTTTCATCCCGGGCGGCTCCTGATGTTGCCTTTGCAATACTGACAGGGAATATTCCAAGTTGGAATATTGAGGTTCCAACACATGAGCCTATATTGTATGGAGGTACCCAGGTCCACCTGGACACACCCAGGGCTGTATCAGTTGATACATAACATGATTTTACCCCTTAGCCAAAAGATCATAATTTCAATTGAGAGTCTAATTGTGTGGTGGTATATATATTGGACCCCTCTGCAGGAGATCTCACTGAGTCACTAGGGTCTACTTCCAAGGTTAGTGGCTGAGCGTTATAGAACGGCAGCTAAAATAGGAAAGCCCCACCGGAGAAGTACCCATGGAACCAGATATATATAGTGACCTCGGGACCTATGACCTCAGATATGACATCTGGAGGTAGAGTGTATGTATATACCCCAGAAAGTGGCAACCAAGAGAAAGATATCAAGTAAAATATCACTTATTATGATCTGAATAATAGCACAAATCTCTGAATGGCCGATAATGCAGTTGATTGTACAAGTTGATGTATGGATACATATGTGTACTCATGCGTGTTTACTTGTTTCTATTGGTAGTTCCCTGCTTTATGCATCGGAAATGAATACATATATCTTAAAGGGTTCATGGGTCCTGACCCTATATCGCACAAATGCCATCATTCTGTATTATGGTTAATATAGTCTTAAACTCTGTGAGGGGTCAAATAGTATGGACGGAGCTACCTCAGCCTGACCCGTACTCTGGCAGTAACATTGGTAATTGGCTTATTCCTAGGGTTGGAGGTCCAAGAGCACAGAATACTTATAAGAACAATACATATTATTCCTTTGTGAGATCAACAATAATGTTCCTATTAAGACATTTGCACTCACAACGCTAAAAAAAGAGAGAGAAAAAGAAACAAAAAAAAGAAAAAGGGTGTAACACACAAATACAATACCATACGCGTGACTTCTCTCTCCAGTCCCCTTCTCCCATCAACTTGCGACAAGCCCATTTCTCTTTCCTCTATTTTTTTTATCCTTCTGTTCCCTTCCATTCTTCCTTATTTTCTTGCCATTGGCATTCCGGTATCTCCACAGTGTGGTGGTTGCTTATCCTTCCCCCTCACTTCCCCCCCAAGTCCTGTTTGTGCAGGCGGTGTGTTGTGGCATCGTGCCTCATCCTCGCGGCTTTCCGCCGTGCGAAGTTCCACGACGCAAGCTTGCCCTGACTGACACCAAAGTCAATCAATGGCTTCCGCTCTCAACTCTGTGCCGGCCAACAACGCGTCTGGCAATGCCAGCGCGGGTGCCCCCAACCCCGGCCGATCCACTCTGAGATCCAGTAACAGCACCAAGGGGTCCGACAACCGACGACAGTCGGGCAGCCCCGTCGATGGCGGACAACGGTATGTTCAGCTCTTCCTTTTAGACAACATTTTCTTGTGTATTTCCATCTTCTCCGGACTTGGGGAACTCCCATTTGTTTTTATCGTGCCCTTCCCTTGTCTTATTGGCGATTGAGCTCGTGCACGCACCTTTGAGCCGATGAGCTCTGTTGCAGGCTTGCATCGGGTTGTGCGCCAACAAGAGCCAATTGAAGTCGTCGGATTCGATGATAAAAATGTATTGTCGTTCTCTGTTTCATGACCAGTTACCACTAACGCAAGCATGTTCTACTGCATAGGCGCACAAACTCCCACAAGGCCTGGACCCAAGGGACCAACCCCATCACTCAACGATCTTCATACACTTCATCGAACGGCAATATGACCCACCAGAAACAATCTGGGTCCCCGAGACCCAACCAGAAGGAGTCGAACACCCCTGATAGCCATGCTCATGACCGTCTTGTTTTCTTATTCGCTAGCTTCATTGTAAGCCAAGTCGCACCACCATACTGTCGATTAATTCTAAACTGCTACCTAGGGCCTACACACCACCATTACCACCAAGACCGGAGAGAAGTTTACTGGTATCTTCTCTTCCTCGACCATGGAGCCCAACGAACTTTCGTTCCTGCTCAAGATGGTCCAGCGAACCTCGCAAGAGGGTCAGCCCCGGATAAACGGTGTCAGCGATGTTGCAACTCCGTACATAGGCTCTGCGCCCGAGCACACCATGACGTTCGATATTAAGGATGTCGTCGACATTGCCGTTCCAAACGTTACCACAGCCGAAGTTTCAGCCAAGGAACCAAACGGTACGGCTTGCTTTGTTTAGTCAGATTCGTTTGCGTGTATACTAATCTAGACCACAGGCGCTTCGCAAGGTTTCAGAACCGACAGTGATATCTCCGGAAACCGAGCTATGCGAGAGCGCACCTTGCAGCGCTGGGAACCTGCCGAGACTGACATTGATATGTCACTCGAAACGAGCAACACATCTGCGGGATGGGACCAGTTTGAGGCAAACGAGCGGCTTTTCGGCGCCAAGACCAACTATGATGAGAACATCTACACCACTCGCCTTGATCGTTCGGATCCCAACTACAAACAGAAGCAGGCGGAGGCAGCTCGGATCGCCCGTGAGATTGAGGGACAGGATGTGGACAACTCCCACATGCGTGAGGAGCGTGGCCTTGTAGCGCCGGATACTGGCGACCAAGACGAAGAAGACAAGTACAGTGGTGTTCGCCGCGAAGACAAAGCCTTCCCTCCCCTACTTTCCGGCCAGCCAAACAAGTACATGCCCCCTGGACGCCGCCAGGCAGCTCCCCAGCCTGCTGCGACTCCTAGTGCACCCACCAAGCAACCTGTTGCTTCTCCGGTCCCCGCTGCTCCTATCCCAATTCCCTCTCAGACTGTGGCAAAGGAAGCTGCACCCTCAGAACAGCAAGCTGAGCTGGTCGCATCGCTGCAACCCACGACAGATACCGAGCAAAAGAATGCCTTGGGCAAGGGTGTCGCACCTGCGGTATCTACTGCATCCGCTATACCGGCTGCAAAGCGAGCTGCACCTGAAAATGCGACCGCAAACGTGGAGGTAGAGGTGCTGGATCATTTCCGTCAGTTCGCAAATAGCGAGAAAATCAAGATGCAGGAACGCCGTCGCAACCAAGCCTCATATGACCGAACCATGAAACTCAACGAGCTGATGAAGTTTTCCAAGAGCTTCAAACTCTCGACTCCGGTGCCGAAAGACCTTGTTCCTATCCTAGCCAAGGACCGGTTGAAGCAGGAAGCAATTATGCAACGAGCGCTGCAGCAGGGAGACGACAAGACCACCCCGAAGGTTACCACACCTCCCATGGAACAACAGCCACCTGCTCGTGGTGCCGGACCCACTGGAGCTGTGCCCCCGTCTGCACCCGCTGATCGTCAGAACTACAACCGCACTCGTCAGGGCTATCCTCCCACCGGGCCTCTCGCGGGTGCTGGTGGAAGATTCCCTCAGCAAGTCGTTCCGCCGGGACGTCCTGGTGTTGGCATGCTCAGTCATCGACTAGCGGACAATTTGCAGCAACGAAAGGGCGCGGGAATGGGACCTGTTCCAACTCCACTTCCGATTCAAGATGCCCGTGGACCCCCAACTGGTCCTGCCAGCGAGCAGCAGAGAATTACCAGCCCCGTCAAATCGCAGGCCGGGTCTTCCGCAGGAACCAAGTTCAATGTCAAAGCTATGGAATTCAAGCCAAACCCCGCAGCAAGTACTTTCACCCCTGGTACCTCGGGAGCTGCTGCAAGCCCACGGCCGTTCTCTCGTAACCGATCTGTGTCGCGCGCCACAACGCCGACTGCATTCTTTGGCCCAAGGAAGCCACTGCCTATCTCTGAACGCCCATCGATCAGCGACCAATTCAATCCCATCAAGCGCATGAAGAAGGAGAATGCAGAGACTGCCGAGAGGTTGATTCTGTTGAATGGAGGTATCCCGCCACCCTACAAGACTTTGCCAACTTGGGACTTTGCGGAGGGCACCGAAGATAAGACGTACGATCAGATGTTTAAACAGCCAGTCGGCGTGCCAACAGTATCGCCCCAGGGTCGCTCCGTCTCCAACAACCCCAATATTCCCCAGCAGCATCAGGTGCCCTTCCACTTCCAGCAAGGTAACCCAGCGATGCCGCCATCTTCTGGTCCTTCGAATGGACCCCATGGTCTTCACTCTCAGGGACCCCATGGCCCCTCCCATGATGATCACCACCGCATGCAGTTGTCCGCTTCAAACTCCCAGGTTTTCCCGTCCCCGCGAATGCAACATGGATACCCGTCCCCCATGGCTCCCCATGCCCAGCTTTCCTTCCCCCAACCGGTTCCGCAGTTTTACGGTGGTCCTCAACCTGGCCACATGAGACCTTTCCAGGGTGGTGGTCCTCAGTTTGTGAATGGCGCTCCTATGATGGCGCAGCAGGCCTCGAATGGACCCTACATGGGAGTCCCGCAAGGCATGACTCCGTATAACGGACAGATGCCCATGTACTCCCCGAACCCGGGCCATGCTTATCCCCAACATGCACCTCAGCCGCATAGTGGGTACCCAAGCCCGAGCCGAGGTGCACCGATGATGATGCACCAGAACTCGCAATCCGGACAGCCACCCCAATCAATAATGTTTATGCCCGGCCAACCCGGATATCCTCAGCAATCGGGACATAGTGAGTTTAGCTACAGTGCCCCATCAAGCATCTCCAGTTTTTAACCAACCCAGTGCCCCCCAACCGTGGCAACTACCCACAGCAGCCTCACTTTTCCTCAAGTCCTCATCAACCGCATCATTTCCCACCTAACCAGCATCGGACTCCCAGCAACGGCTTCAACCAAATGCCTCAAATGCCCCCCCAGATGTCTGCTAATACCCCAGCAACAACCCCTGGAACTTCCCACCCAGCTGAGGCAACGGATGAAGGAAAATGAACTACATGGACCATGAAGCCGTGAGCGGTTCCCTCGAACGATGCTACATCCTATCGCTTAGCTGTGACTTGCCCGCGCTCTGCATTATTGGCAACCGCCAACTCAAATACCCCGGTTACTCTTCCATGACCGTATCTTCATCTGTTTCCCCGTCATCGACGCGGCCTTCAAAACATTTGAATACTGCGGTGAACTTCATGTCGTCTCAAGACTTGCTCGGTGAGTGAACAGTTTTGTGGTGTTGGGCAAAAATCCGCTAACCCTATGATCAGACATGACAGATCAATCTACCAGTTGTGCCTATCTATTTTCCAGATCTCGATCTGGTGGTGTACATGAAAACCGAATTTCTAGGCGATGAACTCATTGAAATCGAGCACTTGATATCCAACCTAGCTCATCGTCGTATGCCTCCCTAGTGCACAACATCTCCACATGCGTCATCATCGAGTTGAAGTCTTGAGGGTTTCTCTTTTACCTAAGATGTTCTCTTCTGGTTTTCTCTTATCTTGTTTCTTTTTTTTCTTTTATCTCTTCTCTTGCTTTCTTCTCAGTTGGTTGGCGGCCTGTGTGTCCACTTGGTGGGCTCACTGGTCCTTGTACCTTCCACGGAGGGAAGCGAGGTCTGCAATGGGTTGTGTCTCAAAATGGAGACAATTGGTCGGATGGTGATGTGAATGAAGGTGATCGGTCTACGGGAGGAAGCAGAGCAGTGGGCGAGGCGTGGTTGAAGATGTGTGTGAACTTGACAAGTACAGATAGCTCCAGCAGACCCCCGGCCACCTGGCAATGAAATGGTTATCTGAAAATTTCCGTCATTCTGTGTAGATGAAAGTAGTTTATATATAGTGAAGCAGTTTTCGCCTGAAATATCAAGAAAGAACCATACCATAAAAATACATTCAGAAATATGTACCAAGGCTGCATAAGGGGCCGACCATTCTTGTATTCTATATAGAAGCACCCCAGCGTCACCACCTGTATTGACACTCAACATCTAAATCGTATAATGAATCCAAACCAAATATCGGCAATGATAGATAACCTGTGGCAGATGTCAGCAGCTGCACATCACCCCATTTCAATGAATAATGAGTCAAGTGCAAGGGGAAGTATCTCCTCAGGTTTAATTTCAACAGCGTCATCATCCAAGCCACAGACACCAGACATCAACCCACCGCGGTGCTTCATCCCATTGCAAATTCCTCTGACCACACCATAAAAAGCCCCAGAACAAACCCCCGAGACACCACCAAGCATCACAAAAACCAAATACCTCCAGCCCACACCTCAATCAACACACTTCTCCGTCTCCCAACTTCCAACCACCCACAACAACACGCCCACACCACTATTCACAGCAGATAAAAAAGAGAAAAGGAAGAAAGAGAGCAGCCAGGAATG